>NC_092765.1:11022345-11668774 GCF_047496795.1 Chiloscyllium punctatum
CAAAACGAATAAACAAAAAAAAATGAAACACCAGTCACCTGTAATCTGTACTGGTCTTGTTTCCCAAAAAGGTTGTGTTTTTGGAGTTACAGGGTGATAAACATTTTGCATTGCAAGTCCCTAAAGCTTTTCTCTTTAACTTTAATGAAAATGCAAGTACCTCTCAGCATTTACTTGCTAGTTACTGTTCAAAAGCATAGTGTTAAAATAAGTAATTTAGTTTTATATTTTTAAAGTGCATGAAACTAATTATGAAATGATGGATATAGTCAGCATCATGACATTTGATCTTGACTGTGAGAAACGTATCATCCGCCTCCTAGTTCACTTTCAATATTACATTAAGTTCTTTCCTAGTGCTCATATTTTCTGTTATTTCCTCATAGAACCCTAAAAGATCTGCATTGATTTTTAAATAAACTTATTTCATGCTGTCTCTAGTCATTTTATTTTTAATTTAGATGCATTCTGAATTTCAGAAAGAGTTGCATATTTCAAAGCAACATCACACTAACTGACTTGCATTCATTCCAATAGGAAATGCACCCAAAGGAACAGGACTTTGGTGAGTTCCCACAGAATGAATGTCATGGCTAGGAGCTCCACTGACCTGCTGGAGGACCTTGACGGCAGCAGCAGCAGACGTAAGTCCTTCAGAAGGGTAACATCTATTATAAATCTTTTCTATCTTTAGATATTATTTGTGGAAAAAAATCTTCCCTGCCCTCTGATATTTTTCTTCATGAATGCTTAACGTAAAGAATATAGTATTTAATGATGCAGTGAACCACTCATCATTCTGGAATGTTTAACTGAACTAGATGTAATATAAGATGCTTGCATGGAAACAACCCATATTAAATTATTACAGGAGCAAGATTGCAAAGTTCCCAAAATGGGTGCAGGGTGAGCTCGATCAATGTAACACAAACAGCATATCATTTCTCACACTACCTGCTTACTTAATATGGCAATATGGAATCTAGTATGATTTGCCCTAAAAATGTGCATGTAAGCCATAAGCACCACTTTCTTGCTTTCAGGATGTTTTTAGAATTGATGTTCATAAACCCAATTAATCAGCATTCAGCTTTTATTATTCACATGTATTTGAGATAATGATGGCATAGCCTGTCTGTTTTGTTTTGCGTGTGTTCAAAACTGTAACTAAATTACATTTGGTCTGTTGTGATGAAGGTTTGTAATATAATATGAATTGGGAACTTGTGTTCTATAGTAGAGATAAATATGTATTTGACCTAAAGTTCGACGAAGTTAATTTTTTTTAAAGGGGTCAGCAACTCAATGTTTTAGCCTTTGGTCACTGTAGCATTTCCTAGAAACCATATGACTTAGAGAATTTCCTCCCTAATAATAATGTGGGTTTACATACACCACATGGACTGCAGCAGTTCCAGAAAGTAGTTTACCACCACCTTCTCAAGGGGAACTAGGAACAGGCAGTAAATGCTGGTCAGTCAATGATGGCCACAACACAAGAGTGAATAAAACAAAAACTTAAAATATATGGTTAGACACAGAATCTGATGAGATAATTGCTGAAGACTTTACTGCGTTGATTTTTTTTTACTACCCAGAGAGCAGGTTCAGTTCAGAAAAAAACATGCATAGCATGTGATGTTTAGCTGCCCCAGAGTAGTCAATGTAAGTGGAAAAAGCTTGAAGTGTTTTCTAAGAGATCTGTGAGTCTTTGCATCTCAGAGAGAGGGAAATGGAATACATCTGGTGAATACGCTGACAGTCAGCAAATTGAAATGCTTGCAAGTTTATTAGTTAAGAAATTAAAGAGTGAAAACAGGCACGATACTTCTATCAAGTGAGATTTCAGACAGTAATCTATTTTCCAGTATTGCTACATTAAATAATAACAAAGATCATGGCAAAGTAGGACATCTTGCTAATATCAATGATATCTCCTGCAGGCAATTATATATGAGGCCATATTGTGGTATGGGAATCAACAAGGAAATTCGAGGAGTTGAAAATTTGATAATAGCTATTAGTTTTATGTAACAAACAGAAGGGTGCCAAAATAACTAAGGAGAAAGGCTAGAAACGAAAAGTGATGAAAAGAAAGTAATAAATGAAAACAAAAGTAGTAGAGAAGCTCAGCAGATCTGGCAGCTTCTACAGAGAGAGAAACAGAGATGATGTTTCAGGTCCAGTATGACTCTTTTTCAGAACTGAAAGGAGGTGGAAAATTATGTTTTCTTTATGCCAGTGACAGATGGAGAGGAGGCAAAACTGGAACAGATGGCAGCAAGCCCAGAGAAAAAAGACTACATTAGTGATAACTTTGGTAAAGAAGAAACAGAAACAGAAATTACTGGGAATAACTCAGCAGGGTTTGACAGCATGTGTGGAGAGAAAGCAGAGTTAACATTTCAAGTCCAGTGATCTTTCTTCAAACTGATTGTAAGTCGGAAAAGAACAAAGAACAACACAACACAGGAACAGGCCCTTCGGCCATCCAGGAAAAGGTTGATATATATGCTGGAGAATAGATTGAGGGTGGAGGAAAGAGTAAATGATAGGTGAAGGTGGAGCCCAGAGAGAGACAAAAGCAGTTTAGCAGATAAACGAATGGGGTAAAGGTCAGCTTGGGAGAATGAATAGTTGCTAATCGGAACTGTTTGTGGCTGACAGTGGGTTGTTGGTAATACGCTATGTTATGACAAGGCTTGGTATATGAGGGTTGGAATAAAGTGAGAAGGTGCTCAGGCAATAAGATTATTGAGCTTAATATTGAGTCCCAATTAAAACGTTGCATTGGAAGAGACAAAGGTGTTGGCTCGAGAATACGGTGGTGTATTGAAATGGCAGGCAACATGAAGTTCAAGATCATTTTTGCTGTCAGAACATGGGTATTCTGCAAAGTGGTTGCTCAGTCTGTACTTCATTTCCTGAATGTAGAGGAGATCACATTGTGAGCAGTGAGTACAGTAGATTCGATAAAGTGCAGGTAAATCACTGCTTCATCTTGAAGGTGCATCTGAGACCTTGGAGAGTGAGAGGGAGGAAGTAAATGGCAGGTGTTACACCTTCTGTGATTGCATGAGAAGGTGCCGTGAGGAAGTGGGGAGATTTTGGAAGTGGAGGAGGAGTGAAACAAGGTGTCCCAGGGGGAATAGTCCCTGCAGAAGCCTGACAAGGGAGAATGGAGAATATGTGTCTAGTGGTGTCATCCAGCTGGAGATGCAGAAATGGAGGTTAATGATCCTTTAGATGTGGATGCTGGTGGGATAGTAGGTGAGGATAAGAGGAATCCAATCGCTGTTGTGGGAGGGAAGAGAGGGGCTGAAGGCCGAAGACCGGGAGATGGGTAAGATGGCTGAAGACCCTGTCAACTAAAGCACTGGGATATCCTTGATTGAGGAAAAATATGGATAATTTGGAGGTTCCCTTGCCAAAACTGGCATCATCAGAACAGATGCGAAGTTGGGGGGTTTGTAATGTATCTTCGAGGAGAAAGAGAGGACTGCAGATGCTGGAGATCAGAGCTGAAAATGTGTTGCTGGAAAAGCGCAGCAGGTCAGGCAGCATCCAAGGAGCAGGAGAATCGACGTTCCTGAAGAAGGGCTTATGCCCGAAACGTCGATTCTCTTGCTCCTTGGATGCTGCCTGACCTGCTGCACTTTTCCAGCAACACGTTTTTGGGTTTGTAATGTATATTGGTATCCAACCTATCACCAGAAGTAGAAACAGAGATGTCAAGGAAGGGAGGTGATGGACCAGGTGAAGGTGAGGGCAAGTTGGAAATTGGAAACAAAATTGATAAATCTTTTCCAATTCCAGACGAAAGAGGGAAGCAACACTGATGATGTCATCAATGTACTGGAGAAAGAATTATGGCTGGGGGCCAGAGTAGGACTGAAACCGGGAATGTTCCACATATGCCACAAAGAGATAGACATAACTGGGGCCCACGCAACTACTCAAGGCCATCCCTTTGACCTGAAGGAAATAGGAGGAATTAAATGAGAAGTTGTTCAATGAGAGGATGAGCTCAGCCAGGCAGAGGAGAGTACAGTCACACTCTAAAGTTGTGGAGATCAATATTGACTCCTCAAGGCTGTAAAGTTCTTAAGTGGAAAATGCAGTGTTAATCCTTTAGCTTGTGTTGGTCTTCTTAACAGACCAATGACAGAAATGTTAACATGGAGGAAGGTGGTTTATTGAAATGTCCAGCAATTGGGAGATAGAGATCATTCCTCTGGACAGAGCAGAGGTATTCCTGCTGTTACTCACTCTCCATTTGCTTTTACCAATTAAATGGGGAGCAGATTATGCGCAGTGAATACAATAGATTAAATTACTAAAGTACGAGTAAAATGCAGTTTCACCCAGAAGATATGTTTGGGACTTTGGATGGTGAGGATGGAAGATGTGCATGGGCAAGTGTCAAACCATCTGTGATTACATGGGAAGGTACCATGGGGATGTGAGGAGGTGTTAGGAGAGATTGAAGAGTAGACCACAATGTCTCAGAAGGAATGGTCCCTGAAGTATGCTGGCAATGAAAGGAAGAAAAACTTATGTATGGTCTTGGTATCCTGGTGGAGGTGACAAAGAAGGCCTTAGGTGATCCTTTGAATGAGGAGATTGCTGCTGTGGGAAGTGACAACATGTGGAACCTTATCTTTATTGTGGGAGGGAAAGGAAGGGGTGAGAGGGATGGGTCGAACTATTGAAATAATTACTCTGTCTCTCCAAAGGTGCTGTCACACCTGTTGAGTTTCTCCAGCATGTTCTGTTTTCATTTCAAATTTCCATCAGAAAATAGTATGCTTTCATTTTAATTGGACTGGACATACGAAAGCTAGTTGCTGGAGTTAAATGGAAAATCTATTACAGTAATTTTAATGTCGAAGGAATCCTTAGAACATCATGCATTATAAAAAGGAAATAGGTAGTAAAACTGTAGCAGTGGTATAAGTGGAGCATTTTCCCTCTGAATCTTCTGGGAAGAGAAAGGTGACTCAGGACAAGTAAGATTATTCTTCCTTGATTATGTCTAAAGACAATCAGACCACTTGAGGCTCTGAACCTTTTCAAAGGAAGAAATCTTTTCTTTTCTTCTGATCAAGCAGGTAATCCGATAAATATATTGGGAGTCTCTCAATCGAGTCTGTCAATGTTACTGGTAAATAATAGGCTTTGTCTTCCAGTGGACGAATGAAGTAAAAATATTCATTGAAGGTATATAAAGGGTTTAAAAAAAAGGTCCGATTATATAGAGTTGGATTAAAGACTGACTTACTAAGTGTAGAATTTGTAGTTAAAGTGCAGAGCTTTAGAATCAACCAACACGGAAACAGACCATTCAGCCCAACTAGTCCATGCTGACCAAAATGCCAAATTAAACTAGTCCCACCTGCCTGGGCTTGGCCCATATCCCTCTAACCATTTCTTATTCATATACTCATTCGAATGTCTTTTAAACATTATAACTGTACCTGCATTGGAAGTGACCAATAATAAATTTATGGGATTACCTGCTCAATTAGAAGAAAAAGGAAATATTTCTTCCTTTGAAAAAGTTCAGAACCTCCAGTGGTCTGATTCTTTTCCTCTGGAAGTTCATTCCATACACATACCACTCTCTGTGTTAAAAAAAAGTCTTCCCAAAATCTTTCTCTTCTCATCTTAAAAAGATGCCCCTTTACCTTATCTATGCCCCTCTTTATTTTATAAACTTCTGTAAGGTCGCCTCTCAATCTTGTGATGTTGCTGTCACTTTAAAAGGTTATTTTGTCTTTTCTTTTGTTTGAAGAGATGTTGTAAGGCAGAGGCGCCAAACTGGAGTTGACTTGTGTAAGCAACCTGTGAGGCCTTGGGTTTTATTTTCACAGCCCTAAATGTTTGTCGCCAGCTCTCATAGATTTGGATTTCTGGGTATTTTTTCTGCAACATCAGAAGCCTTTAGGGTCTCAAGAGTTGAAAGCTTCAGAGAATATCTCTTAGCTGCTATTCTCTGTGCCTCTTCTCTTGATTGTTTTCCTCCTGGATTGGACAACGGCCTGCGAGATTCTGTGTCAGAATTTGCTTTTTTGCCAAGGGGGTGTTTATTTGATGTCACCATATTGGAACTGTTAATTAGTAGCTGTATCCATTATTCAGTTAAGGTTTCCAATAGTTAAGTTATTCTAAATTTCTGTTTCTTTTGTTTGTATTTAACTGTAGTGTTTAAATAAATTGTATTTTGCTTAATATAGAGTAGGAGAATCGATGTTTCGGGCATGAGCCCTTCTTCCTGAAACGTTGCCTGAAACGTTGATTCTCCTGCTCCTTGGATGCTGCCTGACCTGCTGCGCTTTTTCAGCTCTGATCTCCAGCATCTGCAGTCCTCACTTTCTTTTTAATATAGAGTAGTTTGACCAGTCTCACAACATCTGGAACATGGCACTTTACATCTACCTTTAAAATGAGAAAGTCATTAGGGTCTAGGCTACTTTCTTAAAATATTTTGAGGGGGTCTGGTCCATACCAAATTGGTGGCTCTTGTTGGCATCAAAACCTAGATTTGCAAGTTGGGTTTAGGATTGTTGGACTCAAAGTGGCAGGTGTTAGCATCTTTTGTTCTGGGTGTTGAATTTGTTTGGTTTAAACAGGGTGTGTCTTGTGTGGTAGTGGCTCGTTCAGTCACTCAAGGTTTCCTGGGGGTGGGAGCTTGACAAAAAGTGAACAAGGCAAAGCTTTTGGAATTGGTAGACCAGCTGCAGTTGGGGCTGCCTTTGTCTATGCCAAAAGGAGAATATTTGCAACATTTAAGTTCAACATTTAAGAATGCCCGAAATGCCATCAGAATCTTTGCACTTGGGTGAAATTCAATTGCAGCTTGAATTAGAGGCAAAAGAACAGGATAGAATAGCCCTGACAGAACAAAAAGAAAGTGAAAAGAAATGAAAAAGTTTGAACTATGATAAAAGCAGAGAAAAAAGAAAAGGAGAGGCAGGCTTCAGCAGAAGAAAGAGAGAGAAGAAAGAGTGAGAACTTCAGAAGTTGTCAGTTAGATAGGAGAGTCAACTTAAAGGGCATTGAAAATAGATCAATCATATTTTGGATGTAGGCTTGCTCACTGAGCTGAAAGGTTCACTTCCAGATGTTTTGTTACCTTACTAGGTAACATCTTCAGTGGACCTCATACGAAACAATGCTAAAAATTCCTGATTTCTATTTATATGTTTGGATTTCTTTGGGTTGGTGATGTCATTTCCTGTGGTGATATTATTTCCTGTGATGAAGTCCTTTTCTCAGGGGCTGGTAGGTGGGGTCTAACTTGATGTGTTTATTGATAGAGTTCTGTTTGGAATGCCATGCTTCTAGGAATTCTTGTGTGTGTCTTTCTTTGGCTTGTCCTAGGATGGATGTATTCTCCCAGTAAAAGTGGTGTCCTTCCTCATCCATATGTGAGAATACTAGTGAGAGAGAGTCATGCCTTTTTGTGTCTAGTTGGTGTTCATATATCCTGGTGGCTAGTTTTCTGCCTTTTTGTCCAATGTAGTGTTTGTTACAGTCCTTGCATGGTATTTTGTAAATGACTTTAGTTTTGCTCATTGTCTGTACAGGGTTTCAAGTTCATTAGTTGCTGTTTTAGTGTGTTGGTGGGTTTGTGGGCTACCATGATACGATGTTTCCTGCCTCCAGAGTGTCCAATCCTTTAATAATCTTATATGTCTCAATCAGATCCCCTCTCAGTCTTCTAAACTCAAGGGTATACAAGCCCAGTCGCTCCAGTCTTTCAGTGTAAGGTAATCCCGCCATTCCAGGAATTGACCTCATGAACCTACGCTGCACTCCCTCAATAGCCAGAATGTCTTTCCTCAAATTTGGAGACCAGAACTGCACACAGTACTCCAGGTGTAGTCTCACCAGGGCCCTGTACAGCTGTAGAAGAACCTCTTTGCTTCTATACTCAATCCCTCTTGTTATGAAGGCCAGCATGCTATTAGCCTTCTTCACTACCTGCTGTACCTGCATGCTTACCTTCATTGACTGGTGTACAAGAACACCTAGATCTCTCTGTACTGCCCCTTTACCTAAATTGATTCCATTTAGGTAGTAATCTGCCTTCATGTTCTTGCCACCAAAGTGGATAACCATATATTTATCTACATTAAACTGCATCTGCCATGCAACTGACCACTCATCTAACTTGTCCAGGTCACCCTGTAATCTCCTAACATTCTCATCACATTTCACCCTGCCACCCAGCGTAGTATCATCAGCAAATTTGCTAATGTTATTACTAATAATATTAAAGTGCTTTTAGTTCAGCTCTCTGGACGGAATGACATCCTTTTATCCTTTCTCCTGTTAAAAGTTCTCCTTTCAAATTAACCACCCCATCCAGGCCTCATCATCATAGCACCTCCATACCCCATCTATAAACATGCATTCCACATTTTGCCCCTCTAATGGCTCCTCCTTATCTCAACCCTTATTCACATAGCTTGCTGGTTTCCCTCTACTGTCATTAATCACTTTCATGTGCTTGTCTCCTGACAACAGTGCGGCTTCCCATTTGGCTCACTGACTGTCCATAACACCTCTCAGTTTACCAGCATCCAATAACTGGACTACATAATGTGGAGAGTGCAATATCACCTTCCCCCATTCTGTCAAGGGAAGGATGTTGTTCGTGCCCATGTAACACATTGGATGGCTCAAGCAAACAAGTATTGTCCCATCATGACTTGATCCATTTTGCTTTGAGTAGTATCCCACAAGGCGGAGCTTGTCTCTGTGTCTTGTGTAGTTGAAAGGTGTGGTGCTGGAAAAGCACAGCAAGTCAGGCAGCATCCGAGGGGCAGGAGACTTGACATTTCGGGCATAAGACCTTCATCCAGAATGTGGGGAGGAAGAGAGATAACTGGGGGGCGGTGCTATGGGGGAAGGAAGCTGGGAAGGCGATAGCTGGGTGCAGTGGAGAGTAATTGTGATAGGTTGTAGGGAGAGTGGAACAGACAGGTAGGAAGGAAGATGGACAGGTCAAGAGGGTGGTGCCAAGTTGGAGAGTTCAATCTGGGATGAGGTGGGAGGGAGGGGAGATTTGCAAGCTAGTGAAGTTGATGTTGATGCTGTATGGTTGAAGGGTCCCAAGGCAGGAGATGAGGCATTCTTCCTTCAGTTGGTGGATGGGCTTGATTTAGTTGTGGTGGAGGCCCAGGACTCGCATGCGCCCACACGTTTCCTCCTCACCTCTGTCCAATGCTGCACATGATCTTTCACATCCAGCAGAGATTTTCCTGAACATCCACCCATCTCATCTACTGTGTCTGTTTCTCTCGGTGTGGTCTCCTCTACATCGGGGAGACAGGATGCTAACTCGTGGAGCAGTTCAGGGAACATCTTTGGGACACATGCACCAAACAATCCCATAACCCTGTGGCCGACCACTTCAACTCACCTCCCCCCCACTTCCCCAAGGCAAAATTAAACCCACCCACCAACAGGAGGAAAAATGCCTCATCTTCTGCCTTGGGCCCTTTCAACCACATGGCATAGCATCGGCTTCACTAGCTTTCAACTCTCCACGCCACCCCCCATCCCCAATCCAACACTCCAACTCACACTGCCTCCTTGACTTGTCCTACCTGTCCATCTTCCTTACCACCTATCTGTTCTACCCTCACAACCAACCTATCACAATTACTCCCCAGCTGCATCCACCTATCCCCTTCCCAGCTACCTTTGCCCAGCCCCACCCCAAACCCCTATTTATCTCTCAGCCCTCGCCCCCTCCACATTCCTGAAAAAGGGCTTATGCCTAAAACATTGACTCGCCTGCTCCTCAGATGCCGCCCGACCTGCGGTGCTTTTCCAGCGCCCCTTTTTGACTCTAACTCTCTGAAGTCTTCACTTTCTCTGTGTCTCTATAGCATTACTGCAGACTGATTGCCCTTGCTTTCACTGCAAAAAAAGGTGAAAGAGCTTTTTCAGATCAGGGAGTCCTAGTGCTGGTGAGGAGGCCAGTGTCTGTTTGATTTTGATAAAGGCTGTCTGTTGACCAGGTCCCCATTCAATATTCTCTGGGCTTGCTTGCCCCACTTTCGGAAGGTTTTGCAGGGGTCTGGCTAGTTTTCTATAATTTACTACAAATTTCCTGTAATAGTTAAATAATCATAAGACTTGTCTTATCCCTTTAACAGTAACTGTTTTTGTTTTCATTTCCGATAATGCCACTTGACTGAGGTGACAAGAATATCATCCACATATTTTTTCAGTTAATCTATTTACACAATTTGCTCTAAAATTCTGTATATTCCAGATTCAGGTTCCTTAATTTGTGGGTTTTTTTATCCTCCAGTATCCTTATCCATAGATTACCTCTCCCAGTAGCAGTAAAATAACATCATACATGGACTCAATATTTCTCCAACTCTGCATCTGTTTCCATCTTGAGTATATTTCTGCCATTTGCTTCTTTAATTTGCCAATTTTGTGAACTATTGTATCATACAGTGGCACTACTTTCACATGCAAGCACCCCAATTAGCTACAGTTTTATCATGTGAAATAATACAGTTCTAACATTCGTCATGCTCTGTCTTCAGAATATGTTTCCCACCTCCTTTCATTAATACTACTATCACTGTTTTCAGATCAGTTTCTCAATGGATGATGTCCCAGTGTCTTATCATTTAAACTATGTTTTTGTGCTCTTCCAGGCCACTAATCCTTTTGTCAAATAGCTGTATATGTCTGAGACCTGTTCTCCAATTTATTTTTCTTCTGCTAGTGCTCTTCATCCTTAATTACTTCATATCATCCCATTTTGCAATTTACCTACTATCACCTATCTAATTCCAGAGATCTGGAGATGTTGGTAGTCCATGTAGCATAATCTTATAATATTTTAAAATAGAAGTTAAGCATTTCTGTTTTATTCAGACAAAATATATTTTGTTTGTTCTTTCTCTGAGACATCCCACATTTTTTAAAGTTAGCTGATAACTCTTCTCAATATTCAGTATCTTTACATCAATTTGTCCAAATTCAAGGTTCTGTTTTATTCCCTCAAAGTCACTAACAATTTTTATACATTCTAATTCCTAATGTCTAATGCATTTAATGTTTCCACAGTACTTAACAACTAACAAACAAGGGTGTATTCAACCAGACCATAAAGAGTTAACACTTGTACAAGGTTCAGTGAAGTAACACAACGCAGAAAATCAGTCTCCCTCTCTCTTTCTCACTTATGAACACTGCAGCTATTTTAGATATTTCTGTGCCTTTTTGGGATTCTAAGTAAACAGAGCCACAAGGATGATTTACCTTTTCTGTGTCTTTTCCTTTTGTTTGATTATTGCTTTGATTTTTTTCAAACATTGTCTGCAGGATTGATTCATAGGAGCTCCAAGCAGGCCTTATCCTTTTCAACCTTTCCTGCCATTTCCCTGGATTCCATTCTGACTGTGTCTGAGGCAATCTGCTGCTTCTATCTAGTTTCCTATGTGTGAGCATTTCCAACCTCTTATTGATTTTTTGGGGAGCTATCTCCTTCTGACCTCCTATTGATCTTTTTGTAAATAAATGTACTCACCCACATTGTGGCCTGAAGTATGCTGCCTTCTGGCTGGCTCACCAATCTGTAGGAGCAAAACCCCTCGACCAAGGACAAAGACTCAGGCTGCAGGCAAAATTCAGGCACTTGGCAGTTTTTATTCAAGGAGTCACCAGATCGTTCAAGGAGAGGGCCGAAGACTCCCCTCGAATGTGGCTCAGATTAGAAGACTAGTCAATGATGCTCTGTTTTTTACAGTGAGATACATTATTTTTATACATTTTGTGTTATAATAATCATATACAACGTGGTTGCTGTACCCTCCCCCTTATTCTATACAGAGATTCCGCTGCACTAATTAATCCTCACATTCCTCCCCACTAAATCTCCAAATTAGATATTTTCGCCACCTGGAGTCAGACTTCACCATCAAAAATATATTTCCCTCCCCACCCCTATCTGCATTCCATAGGGACTATTCCCTACATGACTCCCTCATTTGGTCCGCACTCCCCACCAACCTCCAGGCACCTTCTGCCACTTAAGAGGTGCAAACCCTGCGCCCATACCTGTCCCCTCAAGTCTGCCTAAGGCCCCAAAGGATCAATCCAAATCCGGCCGAGATTTACTTGCACATCCTCAGACCTCATTTATTGCATCTGCTCCTTTCAATGTGGTCTCCTCTACATCGGAGAGACTGAACGCAAACTCACAGAATGGTTCAGGGAACATCTCTGGTCCATATGCACCAACTAACCCCACCTTCCTGTAGCCATCCATTTCAACTCCCCATCCCAATCCTCCAATGACATGTTCATTCTGAGCCTCTTCTATCGCCTAAACAAGGCCACCCACAAACTGGAGGAGGAGCACCTCATCTTTTGTCTCAGGAGTTTACAATCACACAGCCTCAACATTGAATTCTCAAATTTCCTAATCTCTCCTCCCCCGCCCCATTCCAAATCCAACCCTCTTGACCTGACCAACCTGTCCATCTTCTTCCCAGCTATCTACTCCATATTTCTCACTGACCTACCATACCTGGATCCACTTATTGCCATCCCAACTACTTTTTTTCCCAGGCCCACCCACCCTCCATTTATTTCTCAGACCCCTTCCCCACCCCCAGTCCTGATGAAAGGTTAAGCCCAAAACATCAACTCTCTTGCTCCTCCGATGCTTCCTGACCTGTCGTGCTTTTTCCAGCACCACACTTTATTGAACTTTGTTCTATACATCAAAGCCTGTGAATGACATGATCAATAATGGACACTCCTATGGACAGCCCACAGATCCCATAATAGCATGGTATTTAACAACCATTGTAATCACCAGGCCTTGGGACCTTTCCATGCATCCTATTAGTTTGCATTTCAACATTGCTGGCTGTACTCATTCAGACATGTTCCTATGCTTATCGCTAAGCACTGCTTGAATTTTGTTGTTCATTGTATTCATTTGCTATCCCTATCAAATTCTGTTACTCATATTTTCTCACTGTCCTAATTATACATAAAAACTACAAAAGATAGTTGGTCCTAACCATCTGCTGTAAGATGCATAATATTAATTTCTATTATAAAGTTAATTATATGTAAAGTTATATAGCTACCTGTACTGTTTGCACACTAGCTACTGAGTTGCAAGCAATTTGTTTCTTACAGGATACACCAGGCATTCCTTTAAGAAAGAAGTTTCCTGAGACTAATTAGCTTTCACATCTTTGTTTGAATAGTTTCCCCTAAAGCTTTTTAGTGATCGTTGTATTTTGTTCTATATGTATATCTATAATTACCTTGAAATCCATCTCAGGTTATCTGCAGAACCTTTAAAAGAACCTATTTCTTAATGTTGTGAATAACTTCAAAGAATCAACTAATTACTGCAAAATACCTTTCT
Source organism: Chiloscyllium punctatum (assembly GCF_047496795.1). Lineage (NCBI taxonomy): Eukaryota > Metazoa > Chordata > Chondrichthyes > Orectolobiformes > Hemiscylliidae > Chiloscyllium > Chiloscyllium punctatum. Next base: position 11,035,775 of record NC_092765.1, read on the forward strand.
CTGCTGTTTCACAGCTACATGATGAGCTAGGCTGACAGTCTTTTGGCGTGATTTAGTTCAGATAAATTAACTGGCTTACAACAGAAAGATGAAATACTGAAGCAGTTGTATCAAAAAACATACAAGGAAGAAGAATCTGAATGTATCCCAGATTGTTACTATCTTAAAAATGACGTCTTGATGAGGAAATGGAGACTCAGGTATTTGAGAAATGGACAGAATTTCATTAAGTTGTATTACCGGAGGATTATGGAAATAAGTTGTTGTGAGTAGCATATTGAATTACCAATAGGAGGCCACTTGGGAGTAAGGAAAACTCAGTAATCTCCGGATTACTGCCCGAGCCACGTGCCAATTGGCATAGGGACAAGAAAATTAGGCAAGTAAACACGTGGCTAAGGGATTGGTGTGGGAAAGAGGGATTCCACTTCATGGGGCACTGGCATCAGTTTTGGAACAGGGGGGATCTGTACCGTTGGGACGGTCTCCACCTGAACCGATCAGGTACCAATGTTCTGGCGAAGAGGATAAATAGGGTGGTCAGTAGGACTTTAAACTTCTGAGTTGGGGGGAAGGGAAAGTGAAAGCAACAGGGAGTATGGAGGTAAATGGAAAGATAAGCAGCAGGATAGCATGTTTCCAGGCGGATTTAAAATTGAGGCAGACTGAGAATGCAGAAAAAAGCAAGGATAACTTAGGACGTATGACTTACAACATCTCTAATAAGGAAGTTAGCATTAAGGCACTTTACCTGAATGCTCGTAGCATTCATAACAAAGCCGATGAATTAATGGCACAGATAATAGTGAATGATTATGATGTAGTAGGCATCACAGAGACTTGGTTACAGGGGGGTCAGGACTGGCAGTTAAACCTCCATGGTTTTTCGACTTATCGAAAAGACAGAGAGGTGGGCAGAGGGGGTGGAGTTGCCTTGTTAGTTAAGAACAAAATTAAATCTATGGTATTGAATGACATAGCGTCGGATGATGTGGAGTCTGTGTGGGTGGAATTGAGGAACCACAAAGGCAAAAAAACCATAATTGGAGTTGTGTACAGACCTCCTAACAGTGGTCAGGACCAGGGACGCAACATGTACCGGGAAATAGAGAAGGCATGTCAGAAAGGCAAGGTTACATTGATCATGGGTGACTTCAATATGCAGGTGGACTGGGTAAATAATGTTGCTAGTGGATCTAAAGAAAGGGAATTCATGGAATGCTTACAGGATGGCTTTTTGGAACAGCTAGTCATGGAGCCCACAAGAGAGCAGGCTATTCTGGACCTAGTGCTTTGCAATGAACCAGACTCTATAAAAGATCTTAAAGTAAGGGAACCCTTAGGAAGTAGCGACCATAATATGGTAGAGTTCAGTCTGGAGTTTGAAAGGGAGAAGGCGAAATCTGATGTAATGGTGTTACAGTTGAATAAAGGTAATTATGAGGGCATGAGAGAGGAACTGACTAAAATAGACTGGAAGCAGAGGCTAACCGGAAGACACTAGAGCAAAAATGGCAGGAGTTTGTAGGTATAATTGAGGACACTGTACAGAGGTTCATTCCCAAGAAAAGAAAGATTAACCGGGGAGGGATTAGACAACCTTGGCTGACAAAGGAAGTCAGGAAATGTATTAAAGAAAAAGAGAGATCCTATAAAGTGGCTAAGAACAGTGGGAAATCAGAAGATTGGGAAGGATACAAAAGCAAACAGAGGATAACAAAGAGTGTAATAAGAAATGAGAGGATCAAATATGAAGGTAGGCTAGCCAGTAATATTAGAAATAATAGTAAAAGTTTCTTTCAGTACATAAGAAACAAACGACAGGCAAAAGTAGACATTGGGCCACTTCAAACTGATGCAGGGAGCCTAGTGATGGGAGATAAGGAAATAGCAGGAGAACTTAACAAGTACTTTGCGTCAGTTTTCACAGTGGAAGACAGGAGTAATATCCCAAAAATTAAAGGGTGTCACCGGGCTGAGTTGAGTATGGTTGCCATTACGAAAGAGATAGTGCTAGAAAAGTTAAAAAGTCTTAAAATTGATAAATCTCCTGGCCCCGATGGGATACACCCTAGAGTTCTGAGAGAGGTTGCTGAGGAAATAGCAGAGGCATTGGTTGAGATCTTTCAAGAGTCACTGGAGTCAGGAAAGGTCCCGGACGATTGGAAGATGGCTGTAGTAACCCCCTTGTTCAAGAAAGGATCAAGGCAAAAGATGGAAAATTATAGGCCAATCAGCTTAACCTCGGTTGTTGGTAAAATTCTAGAATCCATCATTAAGGATGAGGTTTCTAAATTCTTGGAAGAGCAGAGTCTGATTAGAACAAGTCAACATGGATTTAGTAAAGGGAGGTCATGCCTGACAAACCTGTTGGAATTTTTTGAAGAGGTAACAAGTAGGTTAGACCAGGGGAACCCAGTGGATGTGGTCTATCTGGACTTTCAAAAGGCCTTTGATAAGGTGCCACACGGGAGACTGCTGAGCAAGGTGAGGGCCCATGGTGTTCGAGGTGAGCTGCTGGGATGGATTGAGGATTGGCTATCTAACAGAAGGCAGAGAGTTGGGATAAAAGGTTCTTTTTCAGAATGGCAGCCGGTGACGAGCGGTGTCCCGCAGGGTTCGGTGCTGGGGCCACAGCTGTTCGCATTATATATTAATGATTTGGATGAGGGAACCGGGGGCATTCTAGCGAAGTTTGCCGATGATACAAAGTTAGGTAGACAGGCAGGTAGTACTGAGGAAGTGGGGAGGCTACAGAAGGATCTAGACAGGTTGGGAGAGTGGTCCAGGAAATGGCTGATGGAATTTAACGTGAGCAAGTGCGAGGTCTTGCACTTTGGCAAAAAGAATATAGGAATGGACTACTTTCTAAATGGTGAGAAACTTAATAAAGCCAAAGCACAAAGGGATCTGGGAGTGCTAGTCGAGGATTCTCTAAAGGTAAACATGCAGGTTGAGTCTGTGATTAAGAAAGCGAATGCAATGTTGTCTCTCATCTCAAGAGGGTTGGAATATAAAAGCAGAGATGTACTACTAAGACTTTATAAAGCTCTGGTTAGGCCCCATTTGGAGTACTGTGTCCAGTTTTGGTCCCCACACCTCAGGAAGGACATACTGGCACTGGAACGTGTCCAGCGGAGATTCACACGGATGATCCCTGGAATGACAGGTCTAGCATATGAGGAACGGCTGAGGATACTGGGGTTGTATTCGTTGGAGTTTAGAAGATTAAGGGGAGATCTAATAGAGACGTACAAAATAATACATGGCTTTGAAAAGGTGGATGCTAGAAAATTGTTTCTGTTAGGCGAGGAGACTAGGACCCGTGGACACAGCCTTAGAATTAGAGGGGGTCATTTCAGAACGGAAATGCGGAGACATTTCTTCAGCCAGAGAGTGGTGGGCCTGTGGAATTCATTGCCACGGAGTGCAGTGGAAGCCGGGACGCTAAATGTCTTCAAGGCCGAGATTGATAGGTTCTTGTTGTCTAGAGGAATTAAGGGCTACGGGGAGAACGCTGGCAAGTGGAGCTGAAATGCGCATCAGCCATGATTGAATGGCGGAGTGGACTCGATGGGCCGAATGGCCTTACTTCCACTCCTATGTCTTATGGTCTTAAGCCAAAATACAAAAACATTTTTACTGGGCTGGACTGCATGAGGATGCAATTGAATTTTGTTGGACCTGTCATATGTGTCAGGGGTAATTGGAAAACCTTAGACAGTGATAAACCAGCATCTTTAATATCCATTCCTGCATTTCAGGAACCTTTTACATGAGTCTTAATTGATTGTGTATGACCCCTACAAAAATCAAAAAGTGGGAATCAGTATTTGTTGACAATAGTAGATGTATCCACTACATTTCCAGAGGCCATTCCGCAATGTAATATTACAGCTGAAAAGATTATTGAAGATTTCCTCAAACTTTTCACCAAATACAGACTACCCACAGAGATACAATCTGATCAAGGTTCAAATTTTACATCAACCTTATTCAGGGAAGTTATGGATAACTAAGGAATATAACAATTCAAATCAATTGCGTACTATCCAGAATTGCAGGGAGCATTAGAACAGTGATATCAGATATTAAAGACCAGGTGAGGGCTTAAAGTCAAGACTATCCAGAGGATTGAGATAAAGGAATTCCATTTGTACTTTTGGCAATTAGGGATGCACTAAATGAATCTACCTAAATTCAGTCAATTTGAATTGATTTTTGGGCATGAGGTAAGAGGACCACTGAAATTAATTCTGGAGAAATTGATGAGTCAGAATTCAGAGACGACAAATTTGGACTGTGTCAAATTTTAGGAAAAGATTAAATAGAGCAGCTGAGTTAGTGAGACAGCATTTAAAAGTAGCACATCATGTGATGAAACAGACAAGAAATCAAAAATTCATAATTTTGCTAATGGAGATGAAGTGTTAACCACCACCCCATGTTAGCCACATCTATTTATACAAAGCCTTTCAAGGTGGCTATTGATGGAGGTGATGTGGGTGTTGGTGCTGTACTCTTGCAAGAAGACAAAAGAAAATAGAAACCCTTCCAGAAAATTGAATACTCAGCAGCAGAAATATTCCACTATTGAGAAGGAAACCTTGAGCTCGGTGTTGGTGTTACAATATTTCAACATTTATATTGCCAGAAATGTGTCTGAGAAAATTGTATATACTGATTATAACCCATTAAAAGTTTTGAAGAAATTTAAGAACAAAAATTCCAGATATTTAGACAAAGCTTATTACTGCAGCCATTCAATTTGAAAATTATACACGTGGCAGGAGGAGAAAATGTAATTTCTGACATGTCTTGATTTTGATGAGGAAAGGCAGAGGCATTCACTGGCAGGAATAAATAGAATATAGTAGTTTGCATGCTTAGAGTAAATGTAATGTATGCATATTGTAGCGTATTAATAGAGTCAGACTAAATGTTTTAAAAATAAAGCTATCTTTGTATATTGATGGTTCTTTTTTTTTTAAGAGGAAGGATGTGACAATGCTGTCACTTTAAAAGGTTATATTGTCTTGGTTTTTTTTTGAAGAGAGGTTGCAAGGCAGAGATGCTGAACTGGCTACTGAAGAATGACTTGTGTAAACAACCTGACAAGCTTTGGGTTTTGTTTTAACAGCCTGAATGGGTATGGCCAGCTCTCACAGATTTGGATTTCTGAGTTTTGTTTTTTTCAGTTACATCAGAAGCCTTTGGGTTCTTAGAACAGTTGGAAGCTTCAGTGAATGTCTCTTAGCTGTTATTTTCTCTGGATCTTCTCTTATTTGTTTTCCTTCTGGATAGGAGAACTGCATGTGAGAATCTGTGACTGAATTTTATCTTTTTGCCAAGGGGGTGTTTTTTGCATGTTACCATCCTGGAATAGATAATTAGTTATAGTAACTATATCTGTTATTCAGTTAAGTTTTCCAATAGTTAAGTTATTTAAATTCTTCTTTTTTTATATATTTAACTATAGCATTTACGTAAATTGTGTTTTGCTTAATATTGAGTAGTTTGACCAGTTGCATCGCATCTGGAACACAGCACTTCACATCTGCCACATTAAGAAAAAATTGTGGTCTAGGCGACCTTCTTAAAATATTGTGGGGGAGTCAGGTCTGGTCCATAACAACCTCTTCACCTGTAAAGGAAAACATCCGGGTCTATCTAACCTCTCCTTATAACTCAAACTCTCCATTCCCAGCAGCATCCTGGCAATTCTCTGTTGAAACCTTTCCAGCATAGTAATATCCTTCCTGTAACAGGGAGACCAGAACTGGAAATAGTACCCCAGAAGAGGCCTCAGCAACATCCTGTACAACCTCAAAATAATATCCCAACTCCTTTACTCAAAGGGCTGAGCAATGAAGGCAAGAATATTAAATGCCTTCTTAACCACCCTATCTATATATGATGGAAACTTCAAAGAATTATGTACCTGAACCCTTAGGTCTCTTTGTTCCACAACACTGCTCAAGGACCTACTTTTAATTGTGTAAGTCCCATTTATCCAAATTAAAGTCAACTTACCACTCTTCAGCCCATTGATCCAATTGATAAGATCTCTTTGTAATCTTAGGTAACATTCTTCACTGTCCACTATACCACCAATCTTGATGTCATCCACAATCTTACTAACACTGCTTTCTATATTCTCATATGTCATTTATATAAATGCCTAACAAAAGTGGACACAGCACGAATCCTTGTTGAATACTGCTAGTTACAGGCCTCCAGTTCAAGAAAGCAACTCTCTACCATCACCCTCTGTCTCCTGCTGTTAAGCCAATTTTGTATCCAAATGGCAAGCTCACCCTGAATCCATGTTCGCTAACTTTACTGATTAATCTACCATGTAGAACCTAGTCAAAGGCTTTACTAAAGTCTAAGTAAACAGTTCTGGATTAGTGGTGCTGGAAGAGTTCAGGCAGCATCTGAGTAGCAGTAAAATCGATGTTTCGGGCAAAAGCCCTTCATCAATAATACAGGCAGAGAGCCTGAAGGGTGGAGAGATAAGTGAGAGGAGGGTGGGGGTGGGAGAAAGTAGCATAGAGTACAATAGGTGAGTGGGGGAGGGGATGAAGGTGATAGGTTGGGGGCGGGGGGAGGGTGGAGTGGATAGGTGGAAAAGAAGATAGGCATGTAGGACAAGTCATGGGGACAGTGCTGAGCTGGAAGTTTGGAATTGGGGTGAGGTGGGGGAAGGGGAAATGAGGAAACTGGTGAAGTCCACATTGATGCCCTGGGGTTGAAGTGTTCCGAGGCGGAAGATGAGGCGTTCTTCCTCCAGGTGTCTGGTGGTGAGGGAGCGGCGGTGAAGGAGGCCCAGGACCTTCAGGTCCTCGACAGAGTGAGAGGGAGAGTTGAAATGTTGGGCCACAGGGCGGTGTGGTTGATTGGTGTGGGTGTCCCGGAGATGTTCCCTAAAGTGCTCTGCAAGGAGCATCCAGTTTCCCCAATGTAGAGGAGACCGCATCGGGAGCAACGGATACAATAAATGATATTAATGGATGTGCAGGTAAAACTTTGATGGATGTGGAAGGCTCCTTTTAGGGCGTTGGATGGAGGTGAGGGAGGAGCTGTGGACGCAGGTTTTGTAATTCCTGCAGTGGCAGGGGAAGGTGCCAGGATTGGAGGGTGGGTTGAAGGGGGGCGTGGACCTGACCAGGTAGTCACGGAGGGAGCGGTCTTTGCAGAAGGCAGAAAGGAGTGGGGAGGGAAATATCTCCCTGGTGGTGGGGTCCGTTTGGAGGTGGCGGAAATGTCGGCGGATGATTTGGTTTATGCGAAGGTTGGTGAGGTGGAAGGTGAGCACTGGGGGCGTTATGTCCTTGTTACGGTTGGAGGGGTGGGGTCTGAGGGTGGAGCTGCGGGATGTGGACAAGATGCGTTGGAGGGCATCTTTAACCACGTGGGAAGGGAAATTGCGATCTCTAAAGAAGGAGGCCATCTGGTGTGCTCTGTGGTGGAACTGGTCCTCCTGGGAGCAGATACGGCGGAGGCGGAGGAATTGGGAATACGGGATGGCTTTTTTGCAGGAGGTAGGGTGGGAAAAGGTGTAATCCAGGTAGCAGGGGGAATCGGTGAGTTTGTAAAAAAATGTCGGTATTGTTTTTACCTCTGAGTAAACAATGTCTACCACTCTGCCTCGTCAATCTTCTTGTTTACTTCCTGAAAAAATCATATTTTTAAGACGCAAGTTCCTTCGTATAAACCCATGCTTCATATAAACTCATTCTTTGCCTCTTCAAATGCATATAAATCTGATCTTTCAGAATCACCTCCAACAACTTACCAACAACTAAAGTCAAACTCACAGGTCTATTGTTCCCAGGCTTCTCCTTACATTCCTTCTTAAACAAGGACACAACATTAGCCACCCTCCGGTCAGTCAGCACCTCATCCATATTTATAGTTGATACAAATATTTCTGCAAGGCGCCCCACAATTTCTTCCCTTACTTCTGAGAAAGTCCTGGGATACACTAGATGAGGTCCCAGAAATGTATCCACTTTTATGTTTTCTAAGAAATCAACACTTTCTCTTCTGTAATGTGAACTGGTTTCAAAACATCAATATTTATTTCTGAGTTCTCTAGTCTTCCTTTCTCCACAGTAAAAACTGATGTGAAATATTCATTTAATATCTTGCCTCTCTCCTGAGGTTCAACACAAAGACGACCTCTTTGATCTTTAAAGGGCCCTAGTCTCTCTGTAGTTCCTCTCTTGATCTTAATGTATTTGTTGAATCTTTTTGGATTATCCTTAACTTTATTTGCCAAGGCTGAATCATATCCTTTATTTGCCTTCCTGATCTCCCACTTAAGAATGCCTCTACACTCTTTATAGTGTTCAAAAGATACATTTGAACTCAGTTGTTTATATCTAATATATGATTATTTGTCTCTAATATATGTTTGTCTCAAGACAAACCTGCCCTGATGTGTCTTGCCAAAATGTAACACCTCCCATTTATCTGAATTAAACTCCACCTGCCATTCCTTGGCTCACTGGCCCCATTGATCAAGATTCCATTATACTCTCAGACAACCTTCTTTAATGTTCATTATTCTCTGAATTTTGGTGTCATTCACAAACTTGCTAATCATGCCTCCTATATTCTTATCCAAATCATTTATATATGTGATGAACAAAAGTAGACTTAGCAGTATACCACTAGTCACCTTTTCCAAAACTCAATCAAATTTATGAGACACAATTTCCCATGATAAAGCCATGCTGACTATTCCTAACCAGTCCTTGCCTTTCCAAATGCATGTAGATCCTATCTCTCAGAATCTCCACCAACAACTTTTCCACCACTGCAGTTAGGCTCACCAGTTTGTAGTTCTCTGGTTTTTCCTTACCGACTTACTAAAATAATGACACAATATTAGTCACCCACCAGTCTTCTGACACCTCACCCATAGCTGTTAATGATATAACTATCTCCACTGTTATAGAGTCATAGAGATGTACAGCACAGAAACAGACCCTTTGGTCCAACTTGTCCATACCAACCAGATATTCTTACCTAATCTAGTCCCATTTGCCAGCACTTGGCCCATATCCCTCTAAACCCTTCCTATTCATATATTCATCCAGATGCCTTTTAAATGCTGTTATTGTACCAGCCTCCGCCACTTCCTCTAGCAGCTCATTCCACACATGCACCACCTTCTGCATGAAATAGCTGCCCTTTAAGTTCCTTTGATATCTTTTCCCTCTCACCCGAAATCTATGCCCTCTTGTTCTGGATTCCCCCAACCCTGGGAAGAGACTTTGTCTATTTATCCTATCCATGCCCTTCATGAATTTATAAACCTCTTTAAGGCCACCCCTCAGCCTCCAATGCTTCAGGGAAAACAACCCCAGCCTATTCAGCCTCTCCCTATAGTTCAAATCCTCCAACCCTGGCAGCATCTTTGTAAATCTTTTCTGGGCCCTTTCAAATTTCACAGCATCCTTCTGACAGGAGGGAGACCAGAATTTCACGGGATATTCCAAAGGTGGCCTAACTAATATAGTCGCAACATGACTTCCCAAATCTTATATTCAATGCTCTGACCAATAAACAAAAGCATACCAAACACCTCCTTCGCTATTCTGTCTACCTACATCTCTACTCTCAAGGAACTATGAACCTGCACTCCAAAGTATCTTTGTTCAGCAACACTCCCCAGGACCTTACCATTAAGTGCATAAGTCCTGTTAAGATTTGCTTTCCCAAAATGCAGCACCTTGCATTTATATAAATTAAACTCTATCTGTCACTCCTCACCCCATTGACCCATCTGATCCACATCCCATTGTACTCTGAGGTAACCTTCCTCACTATCCACTGCACCTCCAATTTTGGTGTCATCTGCAAAATTATTAAACAAATACCTTCTAAATTCACATTCAACTCATCTATGTAAATGACAAAAAGTAGTGAATCCAGCACCGATCCTTGTGGCACTCCACTGGTCACAGGCCTTCAGTCTGAAAAGCAACCGGTCCACCACCACTATCTGCCTTCTACCTTCAAGCCATTTCTGTAGCCATATGGCTAGTTCTCCCCTATTCTATGAGATCTAACATTGCTAACCAGTCTCCCATGAGGAACCTTGTCGAACACCTGATTGATATTCACATAGATCACGTTCACCGTTCTGCTCTCATCATCCTCATTGTTGCTTCTTCAAAAAACTCAGTCAAGTTCATGAAACATGATTTCCCTCACACAAAGCTATGCTGACTATCCCTAATCAGTCCTTGCCTTTCCAAATGTGTGTAAATCCTGTCCCTCAGGATTCCTTCCAACAACTTGCCCACCACTGATTCAGGCTCACCAGTCTATAGTTCCCTAGCTTTTCCTTACCACTTTTTTAAAATAGTGGTACCACATTCACCAACCTCCAGTCTTCTGGCACCTCACCTGTGACTATTGGTGATACAAATATCTCAGCAAAGAGCCCAACAGTCACTTCCCTAGCTTCCGTCAGAGTTCTAGGCTACACCTGATCATGCCCTGGGGATTTATCCAGTTTTATGCATTTCAAGGCATCCAGCACCACCACCTCTGTAATATGGACATTTTCAAGATGTCACCATCTATTTCCCCACATTCTATATCTTCCATGTCCTTCTGCGCAGTAAACACTGATGCAAAATATCATTTAGTGTCTCCCCCATCTCCTGTGGCTCCACACCCAGACTGCCTTGCTGATTTTTGAGGAGGTGTATTCTCTCACTAGAGGCCCTGCAATTTCTTCTCTAGCTTCCCACAATGTCACGGAATTACTGGATTTGGTCCTGGGGATTTATCTACCTTTATGTGTTTTAAGACCTCCAACACTTCCTCTTTTGCAATGTGCACTCTTTGCAAGACATCACTATTTAATTCCCCAAGATCTCAAGCTTCCATGTCTTTCTCCACAAGAAAATAATGATGAGAAATATGCATTTAGGATCTCACCCATCTCCTGTAGTTCCACACATTTTATGTATTCATTCACAGGATGAGGCATCGCTGGGTAGGCCAGTATTTATTACCCTTCCAGAGGGCAGTTAAGAGTCAACCACATTGGTGTGGGTCTGGAGTCACATGTATGCCAGACCAGGTAAGAACGTCCTTCCCAAAAGTGTACCAGATGTGTTTTTCCTGACAATCGACAATGGTTATCATTAGACTGTTAATTCCAAATTTGTCTTGAATTCAAATACCACCAACTGCCATGGTGGGATTCAGACTTGGGTCCCCAGAATTTTACCTGGGTGTCTGGATTAACAATCCAGCGATAATGACACTAGGCTATCGCCTCCCCTTGAGATAGCGTCATTGTTCTTTAAGAGGCCCTGTTCTCTCCCTAGTTATTCTTCTCCCCTAATGTACTTGTAGAATCTCTTTGAATTCTCCTTTACTCTCCTCTCCTAAATACTAAAATATTTTTTACAACCAGGATTACATTAAGATATGGTTAAAATTTGCTAGATACATCATACATGTCAGGTAACAGAAAACATAAGAAAGAGGAACAGGAGTATGCCATCTGGCCCATTGAGCATGCTCCATTCAGTAAGATCATGGCTGATTTATTTGTGGACTCCAATTCACTTACCCACCTACTCACCATAGCCCTTAATTCCTTTACAGATCAAAAATCTATCAGTTTTTATCTTAGAAATATCCAACAAGGTACCCTCAACTGCTTCACTAGGTCGGAAATTCCACAGTTTTACAACCCTTCAGGTGAAGAAGTTTCTCCTCAACTCAGTCCTAAATTTTCCCCCTTTCATGTTGAGGCTATGTCCACTACCTCTAGTTTCACTCACCAATGGAAGCAATCTCCCTGTTTCTATCTTACATTTTCCCTTACATGTTATATGTTTCCATAAGATTCCCCCTTCATTCCTCTAAATTCCAATGAATATAGCCCCAGTCTCTCCTTAATCTTTCCACACAAGCTAACCCTCTCAACTTCAGAATCAACCTAGTGAACCTCCTCTGCACACCCTCCAGTGACCATATGTCCTTTCTCAAGTAAGGACACCAAAACTGTATATAGTACTTCAGATGCAGCCTCTGCAGCACCCTATACTGCTGCGCATAACCTCCCTGTTTTTATATTCCATCCCTCTATCAATGAAGAACAATATTGCATTTACCTTCTTAAATATCTGCTGTACATGCAAACCAACGTTTTGTTATTCATGCACAAGGCCACTCTGATTGCTCTGCACAGCAGCATGCTGCAATTTTTCACAATTGAAATAATAGTCAATTTTTGTTGTTATTCCCCACAAATTGGATGACCTCACATCTACCAACATTGTTCTCCATCTGCCAGATCCTTAGCCACTTACTTAATCTATCTATATATCTCCCTGCAGACTTTGTGTCCTCTACACACTTTGCTGTATTACTCATCGTAGTGTTATCTGAAACTTTGGCACACTACACCTGGTCCACAGCTCTAAATCATCTATGTAACTTGTAAACAATTGTGGTCCCTATACTGATCCTTGAGGTACGCCACTCGCCACTGATCACCAACCAAAAAACACATACATTTATCCCTACACTTTACTTTCTGTTAGTTAACCAATCTTCTATCCATGCTAATACATTACCTGTAATGCCATGCACATATCTTATGCAGCAGCAATTTGTGTGGCACCTTGTTGAATGCCTTCTGGAAATCCATATACACCACATCCACTGGTTCCCTGTTGTCCACTGCACTTGTAATGTTCTCTAAGAATTCCATTAAGTTAGTTAAATATGCCCTGCCTTTCATGAACCTATGCTGTATCTGCCCAATGGGACAATTTTTATCCAGATGTCTCTGTATTTCTTCCTCGATGATAGATTCAAGCATTTTCCCCATTACAGAAGTTAAGCTCACTGGCCTATACTTACCCATCTTTTGTCTACCTTTTTTATACAGTGGCATCACATTTACTGTTTTCCAATCTGCCAGAACTGCCCCAGAATCTAGCAATTTTGGTAAATTACCACAAGCGTTTTTGCTATTTCCCTGCCATCTGTTTTACTACCTTGGGATGCATTCCATTAGGGCCAGGAGACTTGTCTACCTTTAGCCCCATTAGCTCCCCCAACACTACCTCTTTAGTGATAATGATCGTTTCTAGGTCCTCACCTGCCATAGCCTCCTTGTTATTAATTATTGCCATGGTATTTGTGCCTTCCAAGACTAAAACAAAATTTCAGCTCAATGTCTTGGTCATTTCCCCATTTCCCGTTATTAAATTCCCCTTCTCATCCCCTAAAGGACCAATGTTGTAAGAAACAAACTCAATAAAATTATACAAGACCACCAAAGCTGGAAACAAGACAATTTATTTTACGATCTTGCAAGAAAGGACCCCAATTGCAGAAAGCAATTGAAGTCAAGAGAATTCAAAGTACTACACCGTTATACCTTTGAGCTGCGTGAGGTCATCTGTCCAGACTCCTAATTACCCAATCTCTCTTACTGTGCCATACCACTGCCCAGCTGCGCTCCACCCTTATTACTTCCCCCTTCCCCAGGTTGGCAACCTTCCTCTCTGTAAGTGCTGACACACACATTATTTTGTCGACAGTACATCAAGATCTGGTTTAACATTTTGTATCAATTCTGCTGGTACATTCCATCCTCGGACATTTCATTAACTTGTATCATTTTGTATAGCCCTAGCATTTCAGTTATCTCGGCTTTTTGCTTAAAACATAATTTTTAAAAAGAACTTATTTGCTATAATAATTACACACCAAAGTTAGTATTTAATTAACCACAATTATACACTGAAAAGTAGAGAATCTCTTCCCTAAATACCTGCAGAGTAAATAGTTCTCTTGCTGTACCCCTTTTCTGTATGCTTTTTCTATATCTGCAAAAACAACACTTTTCCCCATTTCTAATAATGTTTATCTTAGCCACTCTTTTGTTTTATATATTTGTACAAATATTTGCTGAGTTTCATAATCCATTTTGCCTTTCTTTATATGTGTTTTGTGGCTTTCTGTTGACATTCGAAGATTTTGGAATCCCCTAGTTTCCCACTAATAGAACATAGAACATAGAACAGTACAGCACAGATCAGGCCCTTCAGCCCATGATGCTCTGCCAACCATTGATCCTCATGTGAGGTAAACCTAATTTATGAATTCTAAAATTTCTGTGACCATATGCAAGTCCAGCAGTCTCTTAAATATCCCCAAATGACCTTGCTTCCATAACTACTGCTGGCAATGCATTCCATGCTCCCACAACTCTCTGCGTAAAGAACCCGCCTCTGACATCCCCTCTATACTTTCCGCCAAACAGCTTAAAACTATGACCTCTCATGTTAACAATTTCTGCCCTGGGAAAAAGTTTCTGGCTATCAACTCTATCTATGCCTCTCATTATCTTGTACACCTCAATTAGGTCCCCTCTCTTCCGTTTTTCCAATGAAAAAAGCCCGAGCTCAGTTAACCTCTCTTTGTAAGATAAGCCCTCCGTTCCAGGCAGCATCCTGGTAAACCTCCTCTGAACCCTTTCCAAAGTATCCACATCTTTCCTATAATAGGGCGATCAGAACTGGGCACACTATTCCAAGTGCGGTCTAACCAAAGTTTTATAGGGCTGCAACAAGATCTCATGGCTCTTAAACTCAATCCCCCTGCTAATGAAAGCCAAAACACTATAAGCTTTCTTAACAACCTTGTCCACCTGGGTGGCAATTTTAAGGGATCTATGTACCTGCACCCCAAGATCCCTCTGTTTCTCCACACTGCCAAGAATCCTGTCTTTAAGTCTGTACTCAACTTTCAAGTTCGACCTTCCAAAATGCACCACCTCATATTTATCCAGGTTGAACTCCATCTGCCACCTCTCAGCCCATCTCTGCATCCTGTCAATGTCACGCTGCAGCCTATAACAGTCCTCTATACTGTCAACCACACATCCAACCTTTGTGTCGTCTGCAAACTTGCTGACCCATCCTTCAATCTCCACATCCAAGTCATTAATAAAAATTACAAACAGTAGAGGCCCAAGAACAGAACCACTCACCACTGACTTCCAGGCAGATTATTTTCCTTCCACTACCACTCGCTGTCTTCTGTCGACTAGCCAATTCTGTATCCAGACAGCTAAATTTCCCTGTATCCCATTCCTCCTGACCTTCTGAATGAGCCTACCATGGGGAACCTTATCAATTGCCTTATTGAAGTCCATATACACAACATCCACCACTCGACCCTCATCAACTTGTCCAGTAACATCCTCAAAGAACTCAATAAGATTTGTGAGGCATGACTTGCCCCTCACAAAGCCGTGCTGACTGCCTTTAATCAAGCTATGCTCTTCCAGATGGTCATAAATCCTATCCCTCAGAATCCTTTCTAACACCTTGCAGACGACAGACGTGAGACTGACTGGTCTGTAATTGCTGGAGATTTTCCTATTTCCTTTCTTGAAGAGAGGAATTACATTTGCCTCCCTCCAGTCCTCAGGTACAACTCCAGTGGAGAGCGAGGATGCAAAGATCTTCGCAAGCGGCGAAGCAATCACATTTCTCGCTTCCCAAAGCAGCCGAGGACAAACCTGCTCTGGCCCTGGCGACTTGTCAAAATAATGTTTGTCAAAATTTTCAACACATCAGCTTCCTCAATCTCTATCTGTTCCAGCATGCTTACCTGCTCCTCAATGGTTTCATTCACTACAAGGTCCTTTTCTTTAGTAAAGACAGAAGCAAAAAACTCATTTAGGGCTTTCCCTATCTCCTCAGACTCCACACACCAGTTCCCTGTGCTATCCCTGATCGGGCCTACTACTTCTTTGATCATTCTCTTATTCCTCACATACGTGTAAAATGCCTTTGGATTCTCCCTAATCCTTCCTGCCAAGCCTTTTTTGTGCCCCCTCCTGACTCTCCTGAGACTATTTTTGAGCTCCTTCCTCATCCGACTGTAATCCTCTAGAGCTGAGCAAGATCCTTTCTTCCTCCACCTTACGTAAGCTGTCTTCTTTCTTTTGACGAGAAACTCCTCCACTCTCGTTATCTAAGGTTCCTTTATCTTACCCCTTCTTGCCTGTCTCAAAGGAACACATTTGTGCATCACTCGCAACAACTGTTCCTTAAACAGTCTCCACATGTCTATACTGCCCTTTCCATGGAACAATTGCTCCCAGTCCATGCTTCCCAACGCACGCCTGATAGTAGCATAATTTCCTTTTCCCCAATTAAATATCCTCCCATTATGCCTGCTTCTCTCCTTCTCCATAGCTATGTAGAATGTGAGGCAGTTGTGGTCACTATCATCAAAATGCTCTCCCACCCTGCAAGATCTGACACCTGCCCTGGCTCATTGCTGAGCACCAAATCCAAAATGGCCTCTCCCCTCGTCGGACTGTCAACGTCCTGAGTTGGGAAACCCTCCTGAACACACCTTACATAAACAGCTCCTTCCATCTGCTCGAAGGAGGTTCCAATCAATATTGGGAAAGTTAGTCACCCATTACAACAACCCTACTCCATTCACACTTTTCCAAAATCTGCCGACATATGCTTTCTTTAATCTCCCTACTGCTATTGGGGGGCCTATAGTAAACCCCTAATGAAGTGACTGCTCCCTTACTGTTCCTAATTTCCACTCATACTGACTCAGTAGGCAGACCCTCCTCGACAATGGTGACTTCTGTAGCTGTGATACCCTCTCTGATTAGCAGTGCTACACCCCCTCTTCTTTGTCCCCCCTCCCTATTATTTTTAAATGCTCTAAACACTGGAACATCCAGCAACCATTCCTGCCCCTGAGAAACCCATGCCTCTGTTATGGCCACAACATCATAGCACCAGGTACTGATCCATGCTCTAAGCTCATCACTTTTATTCCTGATACTCCTTGCATTAAAGCAAACACACTTTAACTGATCCCTTTGTTCTTTCCCAGGAAATTCCTTCCCACTAGCTGGTCTACCTCTTGTTATTGCCTCATCTCCATCAACTCTCACCACCGGTATATAGCTCGGGTTCCCACTCCACTGCCATACTAGTTTAAACCCTCCTGAACAACTCGAGCAAACCTCCCATCCAGGACATTGGTCCCTTTCCAGTTCAGGTGCAACCCGTCCTTCATGTACAGGTCCCACCTTCCCCTGAAGGCATCCCAAATATCTACATATCTGAAGCCCCCCCTCCTACACCAGCTGTGCAGCCACCTGTTAAGCTGTGCCCGCTCCCTGTTCCTAGTCTCGTTATCTCGTGGCACGGGTAGTAAACCCGGTAGTAACCTTTGCCACTTTGTATGCATTAGCTTTCAATTTGATACCCTCCTTTACTTCATCAGTTATCCATAGCTGATTATCCCTTTTCCTACAGTTTTTCCTTTTCACTGGTATACAAATACCAAACATTCATTAATGAAGTGTTGTTGCCAATGCCAAAGTTGCTGCCAAAGCAGTCAATTCTACCTGTGCATGTCGAGTATTATGCAACAAAGACAACCAAATCAAATTAGCCTCCCTGCCACCATGTTCACAACACAGTAAAACTAAAAAATTTAAAGACTCTAAAATTGGCCCTCATTGTTCCTAGCCAGACTTTTTGAGTAACCATTCCCAGTCTCACTGAATAATTGATACTAAATACCAAGTTCATAGCTTAAACAAGAGACTTAACAATTTATTAATAATACAGTAACTTTAAATGAGCAAAGTTAAATAACAAATTAATACAATTAATGTCTATTATTTAAACCCAGTAACTTCTGTTTTCAGCCCGATTCACACAAAAGACAGACAGACAAACGTAGTAAGTGTTATGAAATTGTGCAGAGTACTCATGAAGTGGAAGGCAGGAAGCTAGAATTTGATTGTAAAAATGATAGCAGGAAAGAGTGTGTGATCCCTTTAAGAGGTAAAGTGCTTTCTAAGCTTAGAGATTTATATAGAAGAATGTGGCTGTAAGCAGCTACAGATTAGACAGTTCTGAAATCAAAACATATACCAGTTGGCTGTTTGATTGAAAATCTTGGCTTGTTTTGATGTCTTGGCAACCAGCTTGAATCAGCCAGTTAATTTAAACCAAGCACTTAGAGATTGAAAGCCAATTGAATTTAAATCTGATGGTTTTGACAATCTCTGACCAATGTTATGAGAAGGAAATTGGTATGTCATCGATAATGTCATTGATAATATCTTAGCAGAAGGTTTTTTGAAATTTCGTGTCAGAGTAAATAATACTTAGCTCTCACACAAAACCTGTAAAAATAAGTTCTATAAAAAAAATGCACCATAAAAAGGTGCCATGACACTTTTAGCTTAGAGTCCCCACAAGAAATTACAGAGAAAGCATCCCTAGCAGCACGATCAGCAGAATAAAGGCTGGAGAAACAGCGGAGAAGGCAAATCATTCCAGAAGACACATTCTGTGTGAACTTTGAGAGACAAAATGTTAATATATTATTTTCTTATTATTTGGATTTATATAAGTGGGATCTGTATTTATTGTAACAGCATACCAGTAAAAATACTCAGTTAGGGAATAGTTAGTAGTTAGGGGGGAGATTGTTCAGTTAGTTAGTAATTCTGTTACTTTGTTCCTGGTTAGGATTAAATAAATAAATTGTTACTTATAAAGTGAGTATCAGGGATTCTTTTCATTTAACCACTCATTTAGTAGATTACAAGGGGTAAGGTAAGCTTATCTGGGTGTTTCTGGATTAATTACGAGAAGGGAACTCATCACAACAGATTGGAGCCAGTGTTTCAGTTTAGTTATCAGAGGGATTCAATCTTTTCCCCCTTGTAGCATAAGAAATAAATGAAAATAAAAAGAAAGAAACATCGAAATAAACCAGATTATTTAAACAGCAAATACATTGTTTTAGAGGTAAATAGGATTGTCTTTTGATTGATTTTCTGAATGCATCAATCAATGCTTTTTCTAGTGCACTCTGAGGAATGTTCAATAAAGCTTGTAACTTAGTTTCTACTCCCTGAACTTCCAATAGCCTAATAATGGGATAATGATAATGCCAGTGGGCTTTCAGCATTAACAGCCAAACTCCTTTTCTCAGAATCCCCCAGTGCAAAACAGTTCAAGTTATTTTGGTCGCTCCCTCTATTTGACAGCCATGTTCTCTCCCAGCTTGGCTGGCACCAATTCTGAGGTACTGATCTCATTAATGATCAAATGTTAACTATCTGATTAAGCACACTGTCAATCGAGAGTCGAAGAGTCTACTAAATTGTTTGATCAAGCAGCAATTAACTTCTAGGCCTGACCTATAAAGCAAATAACAGCTTGTATGTTCTCTTTTTAAAAACGAACCACTGCGCACAGTCCAAAGATCATTTTTGGCTCTCAGCTCTCAGCAAACTGAAACAACAAACAATAAAATTAAAATAATGAAAAATCAGCAAGGTTTCCAAGATTAGATATCATACCAATGTGGTGGAGCCTTCTGATCATCAACCACTCCTCTCATTATTGTCCTCCCTCTTGACTGTCCTGCTCAATGCTATCCTCATCATTAATCCCCCTGACAGCTGTCCAATGGCTACCTTTTTCATCAACAGTGCCCCAAATGAACATTTATATGCTCACTTCAATGTCCATAATCTCAAGGAGCATTGAAAAGGTGGTATCAATGTTTAAAGATCGTGATTATAGCTTATTGTCAAAAATGTCCTCATGCTTGGAATAAAGGAATTTCTTTGTTATTGTTTGCCAGTAGGAATTTGCCTTATGGGTCCACATGCTCTGTCATTCTGAACGATAGACAGACTTGAGATGAGAGAATGTCTTAAATTAATCAAAGAAAATAATTACGAACCAACTTTAAGAAACTTAACTTCTGATCTATTATCGGAGGTTTCCAAGAGAAACTAATCAAATTATGCTGTTGGTCAAAAACTTTTGAAAACTATTTTTTTTGTCAACAATAAAAATTCAAACAGTGAGAAAAGGCCAAAGCTTGGAGTTTTGTTGCTGGAGGCAAAATGTTAGTCTGTTACCTATTTCTGGAAGAACTATTAAATAATTTACTGGACCTTATCAAATCAGAACTAAGCTAAATTATGTGAATTATACAATTATTACTCCAAACAGGGGGTAACATCTCAAGTGCATCATGTTAATTTATTCAAGTGGTACTATGACAGGGAGGATAGTCAGAATGGAAGTTTATTTACAATGAAGAATGCAATAGAGAGTAAAATAAAAATATCAGAATTATGGGAAATTAATCATAAATTGGAAATTCAAACATTGGCCCTGCAGTGATCAGATTAGAAAATATTGAAGTACTTAAAATGTTAGATTTCAAAATTATGCTATCTTGTAAAAAAAACTACTAGAGTGAAGTACAATTGTTTTTACAAGCTTACAAATCAAATTGTATAAATTGTCTTTGGCTTTACATGATGTTCATGTAGGTGATGCATCCATAAAACAATACTCTTACAGATTCAATCCAGAGAAGTTAGCTCAAGTGATTGAAGAGATCAAGTTTCTGGTGGACAATTATATTATTCATGTTGTGCACTAAGTCATTGAATCTGGAGCGCTCCTCTTGTGATAGATCATACTGTAATCACAAGGGAAAATTCATATTTGATTCCATGATTAGGGGAATCTTTTGGGAGGATTGGACAAACATAATTTGTTTTTAAAATTGTTTTCTTAGAAAATATTGGCAAATTTTATGATGGTGGTACTGTAAAGGTCACATTCCAGAATAATCTGTCCTGCTAGATCATTTTCTTTTTATTTCAGCTGTTGCAGTCACAGAAGGCTGTCACCAAATTTGCTTACATAAAACACTAAAATAAAAGCAAAACAAATCTAAATTTAGAACACAAGAAAAATCTTTAAAAATTCAGCAAAGCAAAGTTTCAGCCTATTCACCAACATTATTAACTTACAACAATTCAAATGTAGAGGAATTACACCTCTATGTCAAACTTTCATTTTCGCTTTAACTGATTCTCTTCAGTTTCTGCCCTATGAACATGCACCCTTTTTACAAGAATACTCCCAAAGCAGAAAGCTTAGCCTTTCTCAGCTTCTCATAAGCTGTGGATTTCTAATCATTGTTATAGACCAGACTAGACCCACCTCAAAATATTTTAAGTAGGTAGTCTAGACTATAAACTTTTCTTATTTAAAAGTTGGATGTGAAGTGCCATGTTCCAGATGTGATGTGACTGGTAAAACCACTCAAAGTTAAGCAGATCGTAATTTATTCAAACACTGAAGTTAAAATGCAAACAAAAAGAGGAATTTAGAATCACATAACTATTGGAAAACTTAACCAAATAATACATTCAGTCAATATTACTAATTAACTACCAGTATAGTAACATTTCATAAACACACCAATTGGCAAAAGGTGGATTCAGACACAAATTCTCACATGTGGTTCTCCAGTCCAGGGAGAATAGCAGCTCCCAACTCTTTTGAGAACCCATAGCTTCTGCTTAAAGCTAAACCTAAAAACTAAAGAAACCTAGAAAGCCTGGTTTGTGAGAGCTGGTGACACCCAAGTACTTTCATAGTTCCAACTTAAAAAAAATGAAGGCCTCAAAAATTGTTTACATTCTTAGAGATAGCGTGTCACCTCTGCTTTACAACCTGTCTTCAAAGAAAATACAGGATAAAGCATCCTCTTAAAGTGACAGCATCATCACACTATTCGCTGCTGGGTAGAAGTTGTACAAATTAATCTTCTCTATTGAGATAATCTACTCTCTTATCTGCTCTGAAACAAATCCTTTCCAGGAGAGAGAATACGGATGTAGGTTTGCTCACTGAGCTGGAAGGTTCGTTTTCAGATGTTTCATCACCATACTAGGTAACATCATCAGTGAGCCTCCAGATGAAGCATTAGTGTCATGGCCAGCTTTCTATTTATGTGTTTAGGTTTCCTTGGGTTAGTGATATCATTTCCTGTGGTGACATCATTTATTGTGGTGATGTCATTTCCTGTTTGATACAGAGACTATATTTTGTTTTTGACCACAATGAGGTCTTCTCCAAGCTACATTAAAAACTCTCAATCTCTACATGTTCTAAACTGAAAACTGAAAACAAGTAAATATCCTTCAATATGTATCCCATCATAATCAACCACAGTATGAATAACTTTTCAAGAACATTCCAGCAGTTTCCTGCTTTCTGACACATATTGGATTAGGTAACTATTCTGAAAGGACTTTCAAATCTTTTTTTTTCAAACAATCATAGTAAAAAAATGCCAAATGCAACTATTTTCCTATCCAGACTCAAAATGTCACACACATTTTATCACATAGGTACTACTGATTGATTGTTCAAGGGAAGTAACATTGTTTATCAATATACAATCATTCCATTTGGAATGAAAAACACACCAGCAACCCATCAACAATGTCAATTATGCAGTTATGTTGTATACAAGGATGACTTAGTTGTGTCAACTCAAACCTGAGAATAGTCCTTAAGGAAATTGTTTGATCAATTACAAAGAGCTGTTGTGGTCATAATTTGCCTAAAAGTAGGTTTATCTAAACAAAAGTGACTTGTTTGGATCATCATAAGGCCAAGTAGCAGCTGAAAAAGTCTATCATGCATTTATTTTCCTGCACCTCAGATAATACTTGAAATTTTATGGAATATTGGCAATAGTAGATTTTATCAGAAGTTCTTTTATGAATTTTAGCAAAGTAGGAGATACACTTTCAAGTTTGTTAAAAGAAAGCAAGACATTACAGGATTCCTTAGAAAATGTCAAAACTGCTGATGACTGCACTGGCTTTAACAGCACCAATTTATGAAAAGTCATTTAAACTGTTTTTTGATGCCTCTGATGTCAGTGTCGGTGGAGTGTCATTAGCAGAAGATAAGATAGAAACCAAGTGTTATACTTCTAGAAAATTAAATTCAGCCAACAAAAATCTTCAAAGTTGGAGAAAGAGTCACTGGCCTGCTTTTGAAGTCTAACATCCAACAGTTCTGCAGAGATTGTTGTTTATATGGGCTATAATCCTTTAAACCTCCTTGAAGAATTTCATAATGAAAATATGAGACTCTTTCATTGGTTCTTAATCCTTGTAACCTTGTCAATTGAGTAAGCAATGGTAGCATGTAGATAAGAGCGATACATCACTGAGGTTGAGTGTCTGTAAAGGATATTGCCCAGAAAAAGAGTTGAATCTTTATTTTTGCTGTTTATGATAAGATTATCTAAAATTTTATATTTATTTAGACACACATGCACATACATATATTTTTATTTTATTTTTTGTGTTGAAACTTTCTTCTTTAGTTAAAAGAGCATTGGCAGCCTCAGGTGCCAGTGACTGAATACAGTAGTAAACAAATTGCAAAAATAAAAGTTCATGGTCTATCAAACTAAGTTTTATTTTCAGTTGTGACTTGTTCAGTATTGCCAACTACTGAGATCATGCACTGTGCCACTTCACTCTTAATGCTTTTGTTGGGATCTATTATTAACAGCATCAAAAATACTGCAATGCTCAAAGAAAGATGCAGAAATATTATGGAAGTTTCAAATTGATTCCAATTGATTGTTAATATGTAAGACTCCAAAGTGGGTGCAATTGTCATAGATTTAATTATCCTGTTTGTGATAATTAAGAAAACAAAGCTTCCTACAAATGATGTCAGCATGAGGAGAAAATAAGATTTCCCATTTTGGATTTATTTTAAAGATTGAGTTTTTGAAAATGTAGCCTATGTCTGCTTCTCTCAATAAGATCCTTCCATATGAGATTGCTCAATACATGTCACTCTTTATTAAATGGGTTTGGTGACTCAGCTGGACAGCAAGATGTTACCTTTTATCTTAAGCTGATTTTCATGGTGACAGGAATGTCCCTCTAGAATCAACTACTGGCATTTCTGTGGCATAAACCTGATGGCAATTTCTAAACAGCTAATAGCTCCCAAGTATCCTGAGATACATGGCAGCATGTTGCCATCCCTTTGGTTCAGCAAACACTTGCCTTTTCCAACAAGAAATGAAAAGATGCATTAATGGTAAGAAAGGATTAGAAGTAATTGGGTTATTTTATTTACTTACTGCAGTGATTAGAATGAGGGCCAGATGGATCTCATTGACAGAAGTAATGCTGCAACATTGTGCATCAGTTACGTTGTTATTCAGTGAAATTTGAGAGGTTTGGTAACCACGGGGAGAAAATATTTTTTATTTGCAATGTGCAATCACAAATGCTTCTTTTAAATTTTCACATTAAAATACTTGTCGCTAAGAGTCAAAAATGTTTGCCAGTTCCCTTTAACCCTCCCACAAATGAACCTTCTGACATTAAATTCACTTGGAAACCTTTTGAATCCTTGTGGTATTAACAATTCAGCCTTCTTTCCTTTTCTTTCTCCCCAGATCCTCCAAACAATGAGCAGCACAATATGATGAATCAATCAATCAGCTTATCAGAAAACCTCTCTCAGAGACCTTGTCATCTAGCTGGCTTTCCTTATCAGACTCCGAGGCTGTACCGTGCAGTTCAAGTGGCTGACCTTCGTGAACACATCAACCAAATGAAATCAGCTGAGGACAGTGGCTTCAAGCAAGAGTATGAGGTGATGACAGAGAATATCAAATAGCCTGTGCATTTATTGCTGAGATTATTTCAGATCTCTTCGCATGTATAGAGTCATAGAATCATAAAGATGTACAGCATGCAAACCAACCCTTCAGTCCAAACCATCCATGCCGACCAGATATCCCAACCCAATCTAGTCCCACTTGCCAGCACCTGGCCCTTATCCCTCCAAACCCTTCCTATTCATATACCCATCCAAATGCCTCTTAAATATTGCAGTTGTACCAGCCTCCACCACAATCTCTGGCAGCTCATTCCATACACGTACCACCCTCTGCGTGAAAAAGTTGCCCCTTATGTCTCTTTTATATCTTTTCCCTCTCACCCTAAACCTATGCCCTCTAGTTCTGGACTTCCCGACCCCAGGGTAAAGACTTTGCTTATTTATCCTATCTATGCCCCTCATAATTTTGTAAACCTCTATAAGGTCACCCCTCAGCCTCCGACGCTCCAGGGAAAACAGCCCCAGCCTGTTCAGCCTCTCCCTGTAGCTCAGATGCTCGAACCCTGACAACATCCTTGTAAATCTTTTCTGAACCCTTTCAAGTTTCACAACATCTTTCCGATAGGAAGGAGACCAGAATTGCACGCAATATTCCAACAGTGGCCTAACCAATGTTCTGTACAGCCGCAATATGACCTCCCAACTCCTGTACTCAATACTCTGACCAATAAAGGAAAGCATACCAAACGCCTTCTTCACTATCCTATCTACCTGCGACTCCACTTTCAAGGAGCTATGAACCTGCACTCCAAGGTCTCTTTGTTCAGCAACACTCCCTAGGACCTTACCATTAAGTGTATAAGTCCTGCTAAGATTTGCTTTCCCAAAATGCAGCACCTCACATTTATCTGAATTAAACTCCATCTGCCACTTCTCAGCCCATTGGCCCATCTGGTCCAGGTCCTGTTGTAATCTGAGATAACTCTCTTTGCTGTCCACTACTCCTCCAATTTTGGTGTCATCTGCAAACTTACTAACTGTACCTCTTATGCTCGCATCCAAATCATTTCTGTAAATGACAAAACGTAGAGGGCCCAGCACCGATCCTTGTCGCACTCCACTGGTCACAGGCCGCCAGCCTGAAAATCAACCCTCCACCACCACCTACCTTTGAGCCAGTTCTGTATCCAAATGGCTAGTTCTCCCTGTATTCCATGAGTTCTAACCTTGCTAATCAGTCTCCCATGGGGAACCTTGTTGAACGCCTTACTGAAGTCCACATAGATCACGTCAACTGCTCTGCCCTCATCAATCTTCTAAAACATGAATTAAATATTTCTATTCAAAGAACTGAAAAAAAATCTTGATTTTAGTAGAAGTCACTTGATTAATTTTGTGATGATCCCAAGATCTTTTTGTGACTGTCAGTTTTCAGTGTTATTCCAAAAAGAGACGAACAATATATCACAAGACTATTAATGCATAATCCAGAGACTGCAGCAATGTTCTGGCCACCTGGGTTCAAATCTGCCTATGGCAGCTGGGGATATTTGAATTCAATAAAAATCTGGAATTAAGAGTCTAATGACAACCATGAAACCATAGTTGATTTTCGGAAAAACCCATCTAGTTCATTCATATGGAAAAATTTCCTTCAGGGAAGGACACTGCTACCTTTACCTGATGTGGCTTATATGTGACTCCAGGCCCACAGCAAAATGGTTTACTCTTAACTGCTTTCTGGGCAATTAGGAATGGCAATAAATTCTGGCCTAGCAAGTGATACCCTCATCCTGTCAATGAATGAATAAAAATGAAGTCTTAGCGCTTTATAATCTTG
This sequence comes from Chiloscyllium punctatum, assembly GCF_047496795.1. Classification (NCBI taxonomy): domain Eukaryota; kingdom Metazoa; phylum Chordata; class Chondrichthyes; order Orectolobiformes; family Hemiscylliidae; genus Chiloscyllium; species Chiloscyllium punctatum. Next base: position 11,062,166 of record NC_092765.1, read on the forward strand.
AGCTGTATCTACAATAACTGCATAAGGAATGTTAATTCTGACAACATTTTACATTTGTCAGAGTTAGGAATGACAGTCTGATGGATAGAAGATAATTACTCATTACAGATATCCATATGTGACATCAAGAGCTTCCTGGTTGGATACTGCACAAAGTTAACTGACACTGCTCATACAATCTTTCTCCAGATTTCTAGTTGAATAACTTTGGTATAAGGGTAAACTTGGCGCCCTTAAGATGCAATCTTCCAAACTCTGGACCAGGCAGCCTGGGTCCAAGACCCATCTGCTCCAGAAGTGTGACATAACATTTTTGAAATGGTTGATTAATAATACCTAAAAGGGCAAACTTATGAGAAGGGCTTGCTAGCTTGTATTCCCTTGCGTATAATATATTTGAGATGGTTAGGGTGACTACAAGATTTTATAGATAGATTCAAGCTATTTTCTTGGCTGGGGCAATCTTGAATTGGAGTGGGGATTGTTTTGAAGGGAAACATTGAATGGAGGGAGCCAGAACCTCAAAATTAGAGCTAGAATGTTCATGGGTGATTTCACTAATCAAAAAGCCATTGAAATATTTTGGTGGCAAATTTCAAAACTAAGATTTTATTATACAACTATATTTAGGTTTATGGAACCAAAGTTAATACACAAATCAGTCATGAACCAGTGACTGGTGGTACATGCCAAATGGGCTGATTCTCCTAATCTGTTTGTCATGTTTCTCTATCTCTATTTCTGTTGTCCTAAAGAGATATTAATTTCATTTATTTCTCACCCTTGTCGTTCCAAGTGATGTCGTCCCTTTAATGCTAGCTTTACCCACTGAACTGATGACGTGGAGGTGCTGGTGTTGGACTGGGCTGGACAAAGTTAAAAATCACACAACACTAGGGTACAGTCCAACAGGTTTATTTGAAAGTACAAGCTTTCAGAGTGCTGCTCCTTCCTCAGATAGCTAGCTGACAAAGGAGCAACACTCTGAAAGCTTGTACTTTCAAATAAACCTGTTGGACTGTATCCTGGTATTGTGTGATTTTTAATTATGTCCACTGAACTGAGACTGCCTATTTTATCTGCAGCCAACAAGGCAAATATTCATACTGTGAAGCAGTCTGCTATTGGGAAATCTATTGCAGTTCATGTAATTTTTTTACACCAAAGCTATTGAATATAACTGAATAATTCACCAGTTTCGCATCAGTATTAAAATTGTAACTCCTCCAATAAGTGGACTGCTCTATTATAGAAGTATTTTCTAGTCTGCTTTTGATCATTTAAGGTGAGATTTATGATTTAAAAAATGCAACCTTAATTCAGTTATAAAATAACACAGGAAAATAGAATTGAATATTGAGTTTTTGTTTATCTAGAATTAAACAACTTGGAATTTAAAGTAGATTGTTGCAAGCATGTGAATTAAATTTCAATAATGTAATCTCATTTTATTATGTTGAAATGTCAACTTAAACATTCATGTATTGAATGTATTTTCTAAATGAACAATCATTAATTGGCATTTTCACCATTTGGGTATTCAATTGTAGGAAGTTTGAGGAAAATACATTAGATCAGCACTTTCTGACCTACATGAGCAAGAATAGCAGACCACTTTTCAATTTCAAGAATATAATTAAACCTTTTTAGCAAGACTAATCACTGGTAAAATCATGTGTTCACACCTATTAGGTGATCTTTGGCTTGTAGGACACTGTTCTTGCAACATAGGTGGTGAACTTAAAAAGAATCATTGTGATTGTATCTGTAAAAATGCAGAATAGTTAACAATGTGAATGTAGCTTTCCTGATAACTGAGTGAGTATAAGCCTCACTTTGGGAAAACATAGAAGTAACCTATTTACCTCTCAAGACTGTTCTGCTATATTTATCTTAATTCTATTTAACCATCTTCTTTAAAATTACTTAATGGCTTTTTTGTAACAAAATATTATAATGGACCAACCTCCATGTTGAAGGCCATGTTGAAGGTAAATTAGAGATACTGATGTCAGGGAAGCATACCCATCCATAGAAAGTGCAGTATTTAATCAAGAAACATATCTGTGGCAAAAGCCATTTTGTTGCCTCCTTTGAGGAAGACCCACCTCATATTAAGTGCCAATTAGGTACTTATCTAGCATCGGGGAAGGGGGTGATGTTTATGAAAATCTCACTCAAGCACTGGCAGTCAATCAAAGGCCAGCAGCTCTGCTTTGCAGGTGGTGTCACTTGGAGCAGTAACAGCTGGTGGCAATGCACCAAGCAGAGACCCAGGGTCCCCACTGAGAAACCCCATGCCAAAGGTATATCAGGGCAGGGTAAGGAATTATAAGAAGGAGATGACAGGGGCTTCAATAACAAGGGCAGTTAGTTGCACCTAACACCACCCTGCCTCCCCTCCAGTCCTGGTCCATCTCCCTTGATCAGACACTGACTGCCTTTGTATCAAAAATGGGAGCCTGAAGGTCACCCTGACAAAGTTTGCTTTTTGAGCTTCCAACTTGACAAGATCCCACAACCATTTGTTGAATATCAACTGCAGCAACATAATACCCTTAGGTAGATATATGAGCATACTGCACTGGGTTTAATCAGGAAAACAGCAGAGTCTTCATTTTTCAAACCTCCACCTGATTAAGTGCCCCCCCACCCCAACTCCAAAATCACCTGGAAGGAAGGCATTAAGTTGCATCCTAAGAGTCAATGTTATAGAGAAGAATAAAGAACAAAGAAAGCAGGCAAAGGTTGTGCACTTACAGAACATTTTAACTGGACTTTTGTTCCCTCAGAGCCTCGTTCAAGGCCAGTCTTCATGTCAGAAAATGTCAAAGAAGAGAAAACGATGTTCCAAAAGTCAATGTGTAAACATCACTATTAGTAAGTGCACAGAGAATATTTATTTGAGACACTGTTGAATGTGTTGGCCTTCAAGTTTCTATGGGTAGTGAATCTACTATTTAAACTTAGAGGATGTCGACTGGTACTCTGAACACTGATCCATTATTGGAATTTGCAGGGTCACTGGGAGTACACTTCACTTTCAAAGGTCCAGCTGTTTGCTAGAGTCACTCCTTTGACTCCCATCTGCTCCACACACTAGAAAACGCAAAGACACCCATAAAAGCTCTAGCCAAAGATCTGAATAGCTCCAAAGAAAAGGTATAGTTCAGGTGGCATTCCTCTTCAACAAAAAAAACTCACACAGATCTCTAGAGTGCTTGTTAAGCCACATTACTAGGTGCCTTCAAAATACTAATGAGACAGGATCATGGAATGATAAAACACCGAAAGAGGCTGGTTGACCTGTGTGCTTTTGTCAGCTGTTTAATAGACCTAACCGATTAACCATATTTGGCTGCTCTTTCTCTATTGCCATGCAATTCCTTTCCCTGTGAGTATTTATCCAATTCTCTTTTGAAATTTCGATAGAATTTGGTTTCATTTCCATTAAGATGATGAATTTCAGATTGTAACAACTTGCTGCATAAAATAAAACAAATTTTTCTAGTTGGTTCACTCAGTTACCCTAGATCCGTGTTTCCCAGTTACTAGCTTACCTGCCAGTGGAAATAGTTTCTCCCTATTTATTTTATCAACCCGCTCATTATTTTAATCACAATTAAATCTTGCATTATCCTCATCAAAGCAGAACAAGCTTCTTTATGCTCTTCATGTATATGAAGTCATTCATTCTTGGTTGATTTCTGCTTCATAGCTTGATGAGGGATATGTGTGATGAAGCACACTGCTGAATAGGTGTAGGGTGTCAAATAACATTACAATGGAAGACCAGTAGAATTATAATATCAAGTTCAATATTATGCTGAGTGTTGATTCCAAACCCTAGAGGTTTGGTTTTGTCAGCCTGAGTCCCTCGTAGCTTTATGCCTGCTGATGTGGTGTGAAATTGCTGAACCAAACATCATAGAGTGAATGCATTTTGAAAAGGTGGCACAAAATGAGGAGAAATCAAAACAAAGTGAATTCTTCACACACAAAGTAACTCCAGTAATGAAGTCTTGAGTAAAACTGTCAAAGGGCATGAAATGTTTACTGTTTGAAATTTAAATGGTGGCATTCCTTTTTCCTTGGAGTAATGGCTGGTTTCCCAATGCTACTAAATAATGAAAGGCAATGGCATTCCTGATGAAGTGCTTATACTCCTAGTCCTCGGATGCTGCCTGACCTGCTGTGCTTTTCCAGCACCACACTTTTTGACACAGGTATTGGCATCTAAAGCAAAAGAATTGCAATGTACTCCAAGACTCTGTTGTCCTTCAGTAAGCAGTTGTGTGAATTGATGAACTTGATACAGAGTCGTCTAATGAGACTCTTGATATGGAAAGATCAAGGCAATCAAATGCCAAATGAATGCAAAACCAGTCAGAGTAATTCAAATCCAGCATGAAGCAGAACCAGATTTGATATACTTTTATTATATCAACAATTTCTTCCATACAGCACATTGCATCATAAAAATACAACTGTAGACTTTCAGTGTACTGAAGTATTCCTCATTCACTGCCATCAATTTGAAATCTTGATAATTAATTGTATAAATCTTGACCAACTAGCTCCAGGCTCGCAATTTTATGAGAATGAGTTCCTGCTTCTTCCTTTTAATTTTCTTTCAAGGAATCTTTTTTTTTCCTTATCCTTGAAAAGAACTGTTTCCTGGGGTACTGTGGATATTGGTAGCCCTTGACACTTTCCATTTTAAGCTGCTGTGTAAGCCTTGCCAGAAGCATTCTTTAATGGTCATAACACTAAATTCATTTAATCCCATTCAATCACTGTCCCAGAGACTGTAGTATCTTTAGAAATCTGACCACATCTCCAAAGAATGCAAATTTTTGTGGAGAATTTTATCTTGCTGAGAATTGTTCTATTCAAAATATTAATCATTTGATCAAAAGTTTCTGGCAAACAAGTTGCAATATTATTTATCAGGATTTTATGTTTACCTTTACAAAGCATTTAAAATGCATAAATGTGATGGCAAGGGACATAGGTACTTTCTAATGGGGAGAAATTCTCTATTTTGCAGAGAATGGAGAATGAATGTTCCTTTTGGGAACTTTGCTCAGTCGTACTCATTTGTTTCAGTTCCAGTATGTACATCCCTTTTTATTATTACTATATCTAACGAGCTCTTAAAAATATATTGCAGATGATTGTCGTCGAGCCACCTTACCTCCATATCTGGAAGATCCTGGATTTATTTATATGAGCTATGCAGATGTAAGTGACACTACCTGTAATTATGCTTAACTCTCCCCACTTGGTTGAAATAAAGTTGCTGTATGTCGTGATTAAGAGAAAATAGCTTGGCTATATTCATTCTTCCTGGCTCATAAATGGCACTTTGGACAAGACACTAAAGAGCCACTAGCACTGTTAGAACTGAGCAGGAATTGTAAATGGAAGAGTCAGCTCACTTGACTGGTAAGCCAGTGTGAAATAATTCCATGAAGGCCGGTATCCCGTCGACAATTCACCCTTTAGTTACTTGTGCATTCTACACGGCACTGACCCAATCACCTCAGTGCCAGCTTCTAGAGTAAGCTGAACCTGTGATATTCTGTTTATATCTGTCAGCTGGACTCCTTGATTGGACCGGGTTAACAGCCCCAGTCAGGAAACTCATTCTATGAGATCCACCTAGCTGATCTCGTTCCAATCATTACATCCCTTCCCATTTAAGTCCTGGGACATAGGCCCGTTCTTTTTCCTGCAGCTTCTCCTGGGATATTTTCGCACCAGGTCCAGTTACTCCAGCTGTGCCATAGAGAGTGAAGGTATGTACCAGACTGTAGCCCACTCTTGCACCCAGAGCGTCTTGACCTATACTCATCTTCCGGCAATAACGGAGTCAAGGCTGCAACGTCCATGTTTGGCATGTTAATCTTCATTGCTCAGTCCTTTGAGTACAGGAGTTGGGAAGTCATGTTGAGGTTGTACAGGACATTGATGAGGCCTCTTCTGGAATATTGTGTCCAATTCTGGTCGCCCAGTTATAGGAAGGATATTATTAAGCTGGAGAAGGTTAAGAAGAGATTTAGCAGGATGTTGCTGGATATGGAAAGTTTGAGTTATAAAGAAAGGCTGGATAGGCTGGGACCTTTTTTTTCACTGGAGCCTAGGAGGTTGAAAGGCAACCTGATAGAAGTTTATAAAATAATGACAAGCATAGATAGAGTTAATGGTAGTCCTCTTTTCCCTAGGATAGGGGATTTCAAGACTCAGGGGCACATTTCTAAGGTAAGAGGAGAGAGATCTTAAAAAAAGAAATAAGAGGCAATGTTTTTACATGGAGGGTAGTTCGTGTGTGGAATGAACCTGCGGAGGAAGTAGTGGATGGGGGTACAATTACAATGTTTAAAAGACATTTGGATAAATACATGAATTGGAAAGGTTTGGAGGGATGTGGATCAGGAGCAGACAGGTGGGATTAGTTTAGTTTGAGATTATGTTTGGCATGGACTGGTTGGATGGAACGGTCTGTTACCATGCTGTCTGACTCGAAGACTCTATCTGCCATGTCCAACTCATCCTTAGAGGTTTCTTCGATGCTAGGTGGAGGTGAATAATCCAGGGGTTATGACAGCCTTGACAATGTTCTGGGAGGCCAAAACATTATTTTGGTCCTGCCCTGATTGGGAAGTTGCAGCTTTCGTTTGGTCCACATGTTTGTTCAGGACTGCATCCTCGAACCAAACTTTGTATGTTATGGGATTTGACCTCATGCCAACCATACCACTTACTCATGAAGGGCCATTCTCCTGGTTTTGACACCAAACTTTATTCCCCAACATAAACTGCCTCTCTCACTTAAAGGAGTCTTGCTTCCAAAATTGGTGTTCCTGATGCTGTTTCACCTCCTCCTTCAGGACCAGGAAGATCAGATTTAACCTGGTGTGCAGTCGTTTTCTCATTAGTAACTCTACAGGAACTAGCCCTGTAATTGCAAGAGGGATGGTCTTATAATCAAACAGGAACCAGGACTATTTGATATCGAGTGAAACTGTAGACACTTTGTTCAGCCTGCTTTCTTTGGAGTGCTCTTTCCACCCCACCATTGGATGATGGTTGGTATTTAGCTTTTGTGAGATGCTGAATACCATTCAACTTTAGGAAATACTCATGTTCCCTGCTGGTAAATGATGGCCCGTTGTTTTTGATCACCACCTCCAGGAGTCCATGCATTGCAAAAGATGCTCACAACTTTTCAATTGTTCCCGTGTTTGATGAATGAACTCTACACATGTCCAGCTACTTTGAATGGCCATCCACTAGACAAAAAACACAGAGACTATGAAAAGACCAACATAGTCAGCATATAACCAAGTCAAGGGTTTACACAGCTATTCCCATGAATCTGGAGCAGCTGCTATTGCAAATTTTGTCCTTGTTGGCACTCTTGGCATTTCCCCACCAATGCGCTATGTTGGCATCCAATCCTGGCCACCAGACATAATTTCTCGCTTACATCTTCATTTTGGAAACCCATGGATGACCCTGGTGGAGTTCAGCCAGTGTCTGGGAATGACATTTGCTAGGAACAAGCAGTCTTGTTTCCGTAGAATATACTGTCCTCTATGGTGATCCGGTCTCACTGGGTGCAGAAATGTTTCAATTCTGGTTGTGATGGCTCTTTTGTTTCCTCCATCACCACCAGCTATTTTAGACTTGCTGATGATATCCCACTTCCTGTGTCCATGGTCGAATATTGTCAGCGGTGACTGGAAGGGTCTCCAGAAAGTTTAAGTTTAGAATGGCTGTTCTCATGGCAGCACCACCGGTGGGTATCCACCAGTAGCAGGCAGCTCAAGGCATCCATATTTGCTTCCTGGCCTCCCAAATGGTTCCTAGCTGTTATTTTACATAATGAAAATAAGAGCCCACCGCTGAATTTGACTAGAAACTATGGGCAGCAGTGCCTTGTTAAGTAGCCCATGCAAGGATTTATGGTCCATTACTTTGAGAAATTCATGTCCATAAAGGTATTGGTGGAACTTTCTCACACCAAAAATGACTGCCAAACCTTCCTTCTCTATCTGGGCATATCTCCATTCGGCATCAGCCAAAATCCAGGAAGCATACACTATCAGGCATTCCTCTCTGCCAGGCCATGGTGAGCCAATACTGCCCCAATACCATACAGGGAGGCATCACACTTCAGCACCACATCTTGCTTTGGATGGTAATGTGCCAACACCTTGGACAATGATAGCTGCTTCTTCACTTCCCTAAAGACTACATCCTGGCCTTGAGACTATTTCCAAAGCTGCACCTTTGTCAATCACAAATGTAACAGTGCCAGGATGGAGGTCAGATAACATATGAACTCTCCATAATAATTCACTCACCCAAAGAAAGGCCTAAGCTCCAGTACAGACATGGGAGCTGGGCACCTTTAATTGTCCTCACTTTATCCTCCAAAGCAGGGAATCTAGCCTTGTCAAATCTGTACTCCCACAAGTCACTTGAGGTGTCTGGAACACGTGCTTTTCCCTCCTAAGATGTACCTCACCTTGGAGAAACATTAAAGCACTATGTCCAAGTTTTCTAAATGCTCTTTGTCTTCCCTGTTATTAGCACATCATCCTGGAAAATGATGGCCTGAGTAGACTTTGTAAAATGTTCTCCATCATCTGCTGGAAATTGCCACAGTCTGATGATATCCCACAAGGTTGTCTTATATATTGGTACAAACCCTTATGGGTATTAATTGTAGCATACTTCTGGGAATCTTCAACTAATCGTAATTGGCTACGTATGGCTCATGTCCAGCTTCCTGAAGGACATGCCCACTGCCAGTTTTGCATACAAGTTTCCTATACAAGGGATTGAGTATTTATCCAGTTGCAAAAAGTAGTTTACCATTTGTGTGAGAACCCCATAGAGGTGAACTGACTCGTCAGGCTTCACAATCAGTACAAACATTGCTAACCACTCCGCAAACTGGACTGGTTTGATGATCCCTTCACTTTCCAGCCTTCTGATTTCTGCATCTATTTCTCCTTGTAAGGCAAATGGCTCTGCCAAGTCTTGCAAAATTGGTGTTTGGTCCACATGTAAGGTGATCTTGCCTCCTTTTATAGTGCCTAGACCTCCCTGAAAAAATTCCTGGTATTTAAATAGGACATCACTCAGGCTGACATTTTCTTATCAAAAACTTTTGAGCTAATCAAGTTGAATCCTTCTCAACCGATTTTGCCCCATCAAACTTTAGCCTGAATCTTTTACTACAATCAGGTATAACTGAACCAACTGCTTCTCATAAGAAACCAGAGGTTGTATGCTCAATCTGTAAAGGTTCCTCAGTATAGGTTTTCAGTCTAGCTGAGGTCTTATGCAAATTGCTTGAACTATAGTGTTTCCAGTCAATATTTGGAAAGTTAAAGTCCCCCATAACAACTACCCTGTATATTTGCTCATATCCAGAATAATCTTTGCTATCCTTTCTTCGACATCTCATGAACTATTTGGAAGTCTATAAAAAACTGCCACGCCTATAGAAACCACTCTCCCCCCCCCCCCACCCCCTCAAGAATATTGGGTACCCCTCTTGTTCAGAGGGGAAAATAGAGGGGTACCAATATTCTTGGGGGTGGGGGTGTGGTTTCTATAGGCTTCGCAGTTTTCTATAGGCTTCCAAATAGTTCATGAGGTGCCAAGGAAAGGATAGCAAAGATTATTCTGGATAGGAGCAAATTTAACAGGATAATTGTTATGGGGGACTTTAGCTTTCCAAATATTGACTGGAAACACTATAATTCAAGTAATTTAGATGGGTCAGTTTTTGTCCAATGTGTGCAGGAAGGTTTTCTGACATAGTATGTACACAGGCCAACAAAAGACGAGGCCACATTGGATTTGGTACTGGGTAATGAACCCAGCCAGGTGTTAGGTTTGGAAGTAGATGAGCACTTTATGATAGTGACCACAATCCAGTTATGTTTACTTTAGCAATGGAAAGGGATAGACTGCAGGGCAAGAGTTATAGCTGTGGGAAAGGCAATTATGATGTGATTAGGGAAGATTTAGGATGCATAGGTAGGGGGAGGAAACTGCAGGGAATGAGCACAATTGAAATGTGGAGCCTATTCAAGGAACAGTTACTGTGGGTCCTTGATAAGTATCTACCTGTCAGGCACGGAGGAAGTGGTCAAGCAAAGGAGTCATGGTTTACTAAGGAAGTTGAATCTCCTATCAAGAGGAAGAAGAAGGCTTATGTAAGGATGAGACGTGATGGCTCAGTTAGGGCGCTTGAGAGTTACAAATTAGCCAGGAAGGACCTAAAGAGAGAGCTCAAAAGAACCAGGAAGGGACATGGGAAGTCATTGGCAGATAGGATCAAGGAAAACCCTAAGTCTTTCTGTAGGTATATCAGGAATAAAAGAATGACTAGAAAAAGGTTAAGGCCAATCAAGGATAGTAGTGGGCAGTTGTGTGTGGAGTCTGAGGAGATAGCTGAAGCACTAAGTGAATATTTTTTGTCAGTATTCACACTGGCAAAAGACAATATTGTCGAAGAGAATACTGAGATACAGGATACTAGACTAAATGGGATTGAGGTTCACAACGAGGATATGATAACAATTGTGAAAGTGTGAAAATAGGTAAGTCCCCTAGGCTGGAAGGAATTTATCCTAGGATTCTCTGGGAAGCCAGGGAGGAGATTGCAGAGCCTTTGATCTTTATGTCTTCATTATCTACAGGAATAGTGCCAGAAGACTGGAGGATAGCCAATGTTGTGCCCTTGTTCAAAAAGGAGAGTAGAGACAACCCTGGTAATTATAGACCAGTGAGCCTTACTTCAGTTGTGGGTAAAGTGTTGGAAAAGGTTATAAATGATAAGATTTATAATCATCTAGAAAGTAATAAATTGATTAGGGATAGTCAACACAGTTATGTAAAGGGTAGGTCATGCTTCACAAACCTTATTGAGTTCTTTGAGAAGGTGACCAAACAAGTGAATGAGGGTAAAGTGGTTGATGTTGTGTATGTGGATTTCATTAAGGTGTTTCATAAGGTTCCCCACAGTAGGCTATTGCACAAAATACAGAGGCATGGGAATGAGGGTGATTTAGTTGTTTGGATCAGAAATTGGCTAGCTGAAAGAAGTCAGAGGGTGGTGGCTGATGGGAAATGTTCATCCTGGAGTTCAGTTACTCGTGGTGTACCACAAGGATCTGTTTTGGGGCCACTACTGTTTGTCATTTATATAAATAAACAGGATGAGGGCGTAGAAGAATGGGTTAGTAAATTTGCAGATGACACTAAGGTCGGTGGAGCTGTGCCAAAGGATGTTGCAGGTTACAGAGGGACATAGATAAGCTGCAGACGTGGACTGAGAGGTGACAAATGGAGTCTAGTGCAAAAATGTGTGAGGTGATTCACTTTGGAAGGAGTAACAGGAATACAGAGTATTTCCTTAATAGTAAGATGCTTGGTAGTGTAGATAAGCAGAGAGATCTCGGCATCCATGTACATAGATCCCTGAAAGTTGTCAACCAGGTTGATAGGGCTGTTAAGACGACAGATGGTATGTTAGCTTTGATTAGTTGAGGGATTGAGTTTCAGAGCCATGAGGCCATGTTGCAGCTGTACAAAACTCTGGTGCAGCCACACTTGGAGTATTGTGTATAGTTCTGGTCGCCACATTATAGGAAGGATATGGAAGCTTTTGAAAGGGTTCAGAGGAAGTTTACTGAGATGTTGCCTGGTATGGAGGGAAGGTCTTATGAGGAAAGGCTGAGGGACTTGAGGCTGTTTTTGTTAGAGAGAAGAAGGTTGAGAGTTGACTTAATTGAGACATATAAGGTAATCAGAGGGTTAGATCGGCTAGACAGTGAGAGCCTTTTTCCTCAGATAGTGATGGCTAGCATGAGGGGACATAGCTTTAAATTGAGTGGTGATAGATTTAGGACAGATGCCAGAGGTGGTTTCTTTACTCAGAGTAGTAGGGGCATGGAACGGACTGGGTGCAACAGTAGTGGACTCACCAATTTTAAGGGCATTTAAATAGTCATTGAATAGGCCTATGAATGATAATGGAATATGTAGGTTAGATGGGCTTCAGACTGGTTTCAAAGGCCAGCGCAACATCGAGGGCAGAGGGGCCTGTACTGTGCTGTAATGTTCTATATTCTATTTATATGTGCATTGTATATCATATTGAGCCAGCTAGCTTGGAACCACGTCGTAAAGTAAGCCATCCTGACAAACATCTGACAGAAATAAAAGATTCTACCTGATGTCTTCAGGGGAAAGGAGAAACTTATTAGCATTATAGAAGCCCCATAAAGCCGTGAGTCTGACTATTTCACTGATGGAATTCCAATGTCAAGACCAATTCCAAGTGAATATTGCCTTTCTACCCATGCCTTGGTGGACTATTGTCTCCAAGTAATCTTCAAGGCTTTGGATTCAGGAAGTAGTCAGATTGGTATCATAAAAATGCTGACAGGTTCTGAAAATGGTCCCTTAGTACAGTCTGAATCAGCTCCACATCCCTCTATGCAAAAGGTTGTCAGTTCCAATGACAGCCACATTTGCCTCAAGGGGGGAAACAGCATCAGGGAGCCATCCAAATATGTAACCATTTGAATTTGCTTTCCCTGTATCTTAGAAGCCTCTCTGTAAACAGGGAAGTTTGCACTATTTGTGATGAACTCAAAAAGTTGGAGTTATGCAGTTATACTTAGCAGTAAACAGAGGAGATTCTATTATCAGTCATCTGTCTATGAATACTAACTTTCATTTATGAACACTAGTTAATTTACAGGAAAAAAAGGACTTCATTGCTTTGGATCCCATGTTGAAAATAACTTTCTGTTAACTAGAACCACATTAGGTTTGTGTTCCAGTAAATACTATTTTCTTATTATTCCTTGTCACTGGCTGGGCCAGCATTTATTGCCAATCCCTACCAACCCCTGAGAAGGTGACAATGAGCTACCTTCTTGAATTGCTGCACTTCAATTAGTGTCAGTGCACACCCACAAAACCATTAGGGAGTTCCAGGATATCTACCCAATGACATTGAAGGAACAGCAATATATTCCAAGTCAGGATGGTGAGTGGCATGGAAGGGAACTTGCAGGTGGTGGTGTTCCTATGTATCAGTTGCCTTTGCCTTTCTGGATGGTGGTCATGGGTTTGGAAAGTGCTACTTTAGCAGTCTTGGAACGATTTCTGCAACGCATCTTACAGATAGCACACACACTGCTCTCTGGCCCAATAACAAACCCAAACAAGAAGTCATAGCACACCCAGAGAGTCTAGCCACACTACCATACATCAATGACAGCTCAGAGATGACTACCAGATTACTCTGCCCCTTTGGCATCATGGTAGCCCACAAACCTAGCAACACACTAAAAAGCTGCTGATGAATGTAAAAGACCCTGCACCAACAACCAGCAAAACAAATGTCTTTTACAAAATACCCTGCAAGGACTGCGACAAACACTACGTCAGACAGACAGGTAGGAAACTAGCCACCTGGATACACAAGTACCACTGGCCACAAAAAGACATCACCAGTTATCACAAGTGTCCTTACACACAGACAAAGAAGGACACTACTTTGACTGGGACAACACATCCATCCTAGGACAAGCTAAGCAGAGACATGCACAGGAATTCCTAGAGGTCTGGCATTCAAACCGGAACTCCATCAATAAACACATCGATTTGGATCCCATTTACCAACCTCTGAGAAAAAGAACTGGAAGTGATATCACCCGCTACAACAGACCAAGACATATAAATAGAAAGCAGGACAGAACACCAGTGCTTCAACAGAGGCTCATTGGTGATGTTACTTAGCAAAGTAATGAAACATCTGAGAACAAATCTACCAGCTCAGCGAGCAAACTTGTTTGTTGATGGGGTGCCATTCCAACAGGCTACTTTGTCCTGGACAGTGTCAAGCTTCTTGAGTGTTTTTGGAGCTGCATTCAACTAGGCAAGTGAAAATATTCTAACATACTTTTGATTTGTTAGGAGAAAGTGAGGACTGCAGATGCTGGAGATCAGAGCTGAAAAATGTGTTGCTGGAAAAGCGCAGCAGGTCAGGCAGCATCCAAGGAGCAGGAGAATCGACGTTTCAGGCATAAGCCCTTCTTCAGGAATGAAGAGGGTGTGCCAAGCAGGCTAAGATAAAAGGTAGGGAGGACAGACTTGGGGAAGGGGCGTTGGGAATGCGATATCGCATTCCTCCCTCCACCCTACCTTTTATCTTAGCCTGCTTGGCACACCTTCCTCATTCCTGAAGAAGGGCTTATGCCTGAAATGTCGATTCTCCTGCTCCTTGGATGCTGCCTGACCTGCTGCGCTTTTCCAGCAACACATTTTTCAGCTCATACTTTTGATTTGTGCCTTGTAGATGTCTTGGAAGTCAGGAAACCAGTTACTCACTGCAAGATTCCTAGCCTCAGACTTGCTCTTATAGTCACAGTACATGAATGATTAGTTCAGTTCAGTTTCTGGTCAATGGAAAGCCTCAAGATATTGAAAGTTGGGAATTTAGTGATGGTGAATGTCAAGTAGTGATGGTTAGATTCTGTCTTGGAGAAGATTGCCATTGCCTGGAATTAGTGTTCTACAGATGTTAACACGTCAATCCAAACTGGATGTTGTCCAGATCCTGCTGTATTTGGATATGGACTGTTTTAATATTTTGGGAGTCACAACTGGTGATGGGGATGTGGTGGCCTAGTGGTACTAGCGCTGGACTATTGATCCACACCCAGGTGATGTTCTGGGGATCCAGATTTGAATCCCAGCACAGCAAATGGTGGAATTTGAATGCAATAAAAATCTGAAATTTTGAGTCTAACAATGACCATGAAACCATTGCTGATTATCAGAAAAATCTATCTGGTTCACTAATTCCTTTAGGGAAGGATACTACCATCCTTACTTGGTCTGGGCTACACGTGACTCCAGACTGACAGAAATCTGGTGGATTCTTAACTGCGTTTGAGTCTGCATTAGAGATAGATAATAAATACTGGCCTAGCCAGCAACACCCACATCCCACAAATGAATAAATTTTTAAAAAGGTGCTAAACATCATGCACTCATCAGTGAACATCTCCACTTCTGACCTTATGATGCCATGAAGATCATTGGTAAAGTAGCTGAAGATGCTTGGGCCAAGGATACTGCCTTGAGGAAATCCTACAGAGATGTCGTGGAGCTGAGGTGACTGACCTTCAACAACCAAATAGCTATGAAGAGAAGCTATATAAGCTCAGGTTGTTTTCTTTAAAGCAGAGAAGTCTGTTGTGGGGATCTGATAGAGGTTTTTAAAAATATAAGTGGCATTTGACAGGGTGGATAGAAAGCAGCTGTTCCCCATAGTTCAAGGGTCAGTAACAAGTGGCATAAATTTAATAAGAAAGGCAGGAGGTTTAGAGGGCATTTGAGGAAAATTATTTTCACCCTGATGGTGATAGGAATCTGAAATACACAACCTGGGAGAATAGTTGAGGCAGGAAACCTTACAACCTTTATAAAGTATTTGGATGAGCACTTGAAGCATCATAACATTCAAGGCAATTAGCCAAGTGCTGGAACATTTTTTTTAGATTAGATTACTTAGTGTGGAAACAGGCCCTTCGGCCCAACAAGTCCACACCGCCCCGCTGAAGCGTAACCCACCCATACCCCTACATCTACCCCTTACCTAACACTACGGGCAATTTAGCATGGGCAATTTAGCATGGCCAATTCACCTGACCTGCACATCTTTGGACTGTGGGAGGAAACCGGAGCACCCGGAGGAAACCCATGCAGACACGGGGAGAACGTGCAAACTCCACACAGTCAGTCGCCTGAGGCGGGAATTGAACCCGGGTCTCTGGCGCTGTGAGGCAGCAGTGCTAACCACTGTGCCACCGTGCCACCCACGGTTAGCTTTTGTCAGTGCACACTCAATGGGCCATATGCTCTTCTGTATTGTCTGATTCTATTCTTCTAACTACAAGAATCTTTCTTTTTGCTACGTATGATTCCAAGCAGTGGAGGGAATTCCTCTGATTTTCTTTGACTCCAGTTTCGCTTAGGTTCCTTGATGCTGCAATTGGTCAAATGCAGCCTTGATGCCAAGGGCAATCACTCCTACCTCATCTCCCACATCCCAGTTCAGCTCTTTTGTCCACATTTGAACTGAGGTGGTAAGGAGGTCAGGAACTGAGTAGCCCTGGCAGAACTCAAAATGAGCATTCGTAATTAGATTATTGCTAAGCATGTGCTATTTGATAACACTATTGATGACACTTTCCATTATTTTACTGATAATTGTGAGAACCTTACAGGGCAATGATTGGCAGAATTGGATTTGTCCTGATTTTTATGTACAGAACACACCTAGACAATTTTCCACACTGGTAGATGCCAGTGTTATAGCTGTACTGGAACAGTTTGACCGAGGAACATCAGTTTCTGGAGTATAAGTCTTTAATACTATTATAGGACTGCCATCAGGGCACACAGTCTTTGCAGTATCCAGTGCTTCCAACCATTTTGTGATATCAGGTAGACTGAATTGAGTTGGCTGTCATGCTGGGGACCTCTAGAGGAAGCCAGTTAAAGATTTTTGCAAATGCTTCAGCCTGAATTTGCACCAAAGTTCTAGGATCCTCCATTATTGAGGATGTGGATGTTTGTAGAGCCATCTCCTCCAATTATTTAATTGGAGTTATTTAATTTCCCACCACTATTCAAGACTAGATGTTGCAGGACTGCAAATGTTACATGTGACCCGTTGGTTGTTGGTGCACTTGGCTCTGTCTGTCACTTACTGTTTATGCTGTTTGGGAGCTACACCGTTTTGTTTTGTACCTCCACCAGGTTGACAGCTCATTTTTAAGTATCCCTGGTGCTCCTCTTAGCACACTGTCCTGCACTGTAACTTGAATCAGGTTTGATCGCTGCCTTAATGATTATGGTAGACCATAAGACATAGGAGTGGAAGCAAGGCTCTTCAGCCCATCAAGTCCACTCCACCATTAAATTATGGCTGATGGGTGTTTCAATTCCACTTACCCGCAGTCTCCCCATTGCCCTTATTCCCTTGCAACATCAAAGAATTATCAATCTCTGCCTTGAAGACACCTAATGTCCCGGCCTCCACTGTGCTCCATGGCAATGAATTCCACAGGGCCACCACTCTCTTGCTGAAGAAATGTCTCCTCATTTCCATTCTAAATTGACCCCCTCTGTTTTAAGGCTGTGCCCATGGGTCCCAGTCTTCCTGCCTGACGGAAACAACTCCCCAGCGTCCACCCTTTCTAAGCCATGCATTATCTTGTAAGTTTCAATTAGATCTCCCCTCAACCTTCTAAACTCGAATGATTACAATCCCAGAATCCTCAGCCGTTCATCAAATGTTAGGCCTACCATTCCAGAGATCATCTTTGTGAATCTCTGCTGGACATGCTCCAGTGCCAGTATGTCCTTCCTGCGGTGTGGGGCCAAAAATTGGACTCGGTATTTTATATGGGGCCTAACCAGACCTTTATGAAGTCTCAGAAGCATGTTGCTGCTTTTATATTTCAACCCTCTTGAGATAAATGACAACATTACATTTGCTTTCTGAATCATGGACTGAACATGAGAATCAGCCTTTAGAAAATCCTGGACTAGCACTCCCATGTTTTCTTTGTACTTTGGCTTTCCGAGTTTTCTCACCATTTTAAAAAAAAGTCCATGCCTGCATTCTTTTTCCCAAAGTGCAAGACCTCGCACTTGCTCGCATTCAATTTTATCAGCCATTTCCTGGACCACTCTCCTAAACTATCTAAATCTTTCTGCAGCCTCCCGACCTCCTCAGTACTACCTGCCTGTCCACCTTACTTCGTCTCATCAGCGAATTTCACCAGAATGCCCCAGTCCCTTTGTCCAGATCATTAATATATAAAGTGAACAGCTGTGGCCTCATCACTGAACCCTGCGGGATCCCACTTGTCACCAGCTGCCATTCTGAAAAAGAAACTTTTATCCCAACTCTCTGCCTTCTGTCAGACAGCCAATCCTCAATCCATGCCAGTAGCTCACTCAACCACCATGGGCCCTCCCCTTACTCAGCAGCCTCCCATGAGGGTCCTTATCAAAGGCCTTTTGGAAGTCAAGATAGATAACATCCACTGGGTTTCCCTGGTCTAACCTACTTGTTACCTCTTCAAAGAATTCTACCAGATTTGTGAGGCACGACTCCACTTAGTAAATCCATGCTGACTTGTTCTAATCCAACCCTGCACTTCCAAGAATTTAGCAATCTCATCCTTAATGATGGATTTACAACTGAGATTAGGCTAATCAGCCTATAACTTTCCATCTTTTGTTTTGATCCTTTCTTGACCAAGGGGGTTACATCAGTGATTTTCCAATCATCTGGAACTTTACCTAAATCCAGTGATTTTGGAAAGATCACAGTAGGCGCCTCCGCTATTTCCTTAGCCACCTCCCTCAGAACTCTAGGATGCAGCCCATTGGGGCCAGGAGATTTATTGACTTTTAGACCTTGTACCTTTTCTAGCACTTTCTCTTTTGCAATGACTATCATACTCAACTCGTCCCCTGACACTCCTTAATTGTTGGGGTATTACTCATGTCTTCCACTATGAAGACTGACACAAAGTACTTATCAAGTTCTTTAGCTATTTCCTTATCTCCCAGCACTAGCCTTTCAGCATCAATTTGGACAGGCCCAATTTCTATTTTTGCCTCTTGTTTGATTCTTATGTATTGAAAGAAATTTTTACTATCATTTCTAATAATACTGGCTAGAGTAGAGTAGGATTTAAGCTGTTCCATGGGTTACAGATTGAGTCAGAGTACAGTTTGGCTGTTGCTCATGATCCACAGCACCTAATGGATGCCCAGTCTTGTGTTGTTAAATTGTTTCAAAGTCTTTTCCATTTCGCATATTGATAGTGCCACAAATACAATGGAGGGTATTGTCAATGTGAAGATGGGACTTTGTGTCCATAGGGACGATGTATTAGTCACTGTTATTAACTAACCTGGTCAATAGTGGTACTGCCAAGCAACTCTTGCTGATAGAAAATGAATGTATCCCATCCAGATTGCATTACAGATCTTGCAACCTTCAGTGGTTCCTCCCAGTAATGTTCAACATCTAGGAATACTGATTCATCACCAACAGGGCTAATACATGGTATTCAGTGGAGGTATTGGTTCTCAAATGTAGTAAGGATGACTTTGCAGGGTCGATAGTGCTGTGTTTCTTGTTGTCTTTTCTGGGTGCCTTAGTTATTGGCTATGGTCTATCCAGTTTCATATGTTTTCTCATTTTAAATGGTTGATACAACTGGATACCTTGTTTGGCCATTTCAAAGAGCAGTTAAGAATCAATGGCATAGAATCACTACAGTGTGGATGCAGGCCATTCTGCCCATTGTGTCCACATTGATCCTCTGAAGAGTATCCCATCCAGACCTACCCCTCTACCTACCCTACCCCTGTAACTCTGCATTTCCTATGGCCAATCCACCCAACCTGCACATCTTTGGATTGTGGGAAGAAACCAGAGTACCCAAAGGAAACCCAATCAGACATGGGGAGAACATGCAAACTCCACATAGAGGGTCACCTGAGGCTAGAATCGACCCGGGTCCATGGCACTGTGAGGCAGCAGTGCTGATCACTAAGTTACCATGACACCCACATGGCAGTGGGTTGAGAGTCACAAGTAGGCTGATCAGGTGAGGATGTCAATTTCCTTCCCTAAGGAACATTAGTGAATCAATAGTTTCATAATCATGATTAGACTTTCAATTTTAGATTTTTATTGAATTCAAATTCCACCATCTACTGTGGTTGCAGCAATATTGCAATGTAATCTGTTGGTCAGCTCCAAAGTGGAGTATTGAAGTGCTGTACAGTATTCGAAGTGAGTCTGACATGAGCCATGATGAAGTTGTTAGGCTGGTGCTCTAACAAAGTTGAAAAATGTGCTGGAAAAACACAGCAGGCCAGGCAGTATCTGAGGAGCAGGAGAATCGACGTTTCGGGCATAAGCCCTTCTTCAGGAGTGAGGCTGGTGTGCCAAGCAGGCTGAGATAAAAGGTAGGGGGGAGGGAATTTGGGGGAGGGGTGCTGGGAATACGATAGGTGGAAGGAGGTGAGGGTGAGGGTGGTGGTGATAGGTCGGAGAGGGGGTGGGAGTGGAGAGGTCAGGAAGAAGATTGCAGGTCAAGAGGGGTGCTGAATCTGGGGGTTGGGACTGAGATAAGGTGGAGGGAGGAGAAATGAGGAAGCTGGAGAAATCTAAATTCATCCCTTGTGGTTGGAGGGTTCCGAGGCGGAAGATGAGGTGCTCTTCCTTCAGGCATCGTGTGGCCAGGGTCTGGCGATGGAGGAGGAGGCCAAGGACCTGCATGTCATTGGCAGAGTGGGAAGGGAAGTTAAAAGTGTTCAGCCACGCGGCGGTTGGGTTGGTTGGTGCAGCTGTCCCAGAGGTGTTCCCTGAAACGTTCTGCAAGTAGGCGGCCTGTCTCCCCAATGTAAGGGGAGATTCTCCTGCTCCTCGGATGCTGCCTGGCCTGCTGTATTTTTCCAGCACCACATTTTTCAACTCTGGTACTCCAGCATCTGCAGTCCTCACTTTCTCCTGGTGCTCTAACTTCCCTTCCATACGTGCACTGAGATAGTGGAAATGCTGGTCAGTCTGGAGACCCAGATAAGATGCTGGCTAGCTGAATCTGCCAGTTAGCCACTCTGACTTTCAACTTAGGAATTAGTACTGTCTTGTTCCTCAACATTTTTAGGGAGATAACAATCTGCATATAAATGCTGTGAGATTAGCGAGTAATCAGATATTAGTGCATGCAGTTAGGACCCTTTAATTTACTAGCAAGATTTCCATGTCATTGTTAAAATCTTAAGGGGATTACGGGAGTTTGTTTTCTCAGTGTTGAGAATCTAATTTTTGCCTTCTCACCGTATTTCCTCTAAATGTCACCACTGCCTACATCATTCAAATACTGGTAAAATTCCACTTCTAATTTCCAGTCCGGTTCAAGTAATTGATCATCGAAAGTTTCAACTTCCAGAACACCTCCATCCGCCATGACCAGGGCCTCCAACCCCTTTGTTTATTCCTCTCCCGATGTTCCCAATAGCACCCTTCCACCGACACTCTCATTCGTTTGGCTGAACTGGTTCTCACCCGTAACAATTTCTCCTTCGAATCCTCCCACTTCCTCCAGACCAAAGGGGTAGCCATGGGCATCCATATGGGCCCCAACTCTGCCTGTCTCTTTGTCAGCTACATAGAACAGTCCATCTTCCATAGTTAGACTGGCACCACTCCCCACCTCTTCCTCCGCTACGTTGATGACTGCATCGGCACCATCTCATGCTTCCATGAGGAGGTTAAGCAGTTCATCAACTTCACCAACACATTCCACCCCGACCTTAAATTCACCTGGACCATCTCTGACACCTCCCTCCCCTTCCTGGACCTCTCCATCTCCATTAATGATGACTGACTTCACACTGGCATTTTTTACAAACCCACCGACTCCCACAGCTACCTGGATTACACTCCTTCCCACCCTACCTCCTGCAAAAATACTATCCTGTATTTCCAATTCCTCCGCCTCCACTGTATCTGCTCCCAGGAGGACCAGTTCCACCACAGAACACACCAGATGGCCTCCTTCTTTAGAGATCGCAATTTCCCTTCTCACGTGGTTGAAGATGCCCTCCAACGCATCTCATCCACATCCTGCACCTCTGCCCTCAAACCCCACCCCTCCAACCGTAACAAGGACAGAACCCCCTTGGTCCTCACTTTCCACCCTACCAACCTTCACATTAACCATATCATCCACCGACATTTCCACCTCCTCCAAACTGACCCCACCACCAGAGATACATTTCCCTCCCCACCCCTTTCCCGCTTTCCGCAAAGACCGTTCCCTCTGTGACTACCTGGTCAGGTCCATGCCCCCCAACAAACCACCCTCCCATCCTGGCACCTTCCCCTGCCACCGCAGGAATTGCAAAACCTGCGCCAACACCTCCTCCCTCACCACCCTCCAAGGCCCAAAAGGAGACTTCCACATCCATCAAAGTTTCACCTGCACATCCACTAATGTCATTTATTGTATCCGTTGCTCCCAATGTAGTCTCCTCTACACTGGGGAGACTGGACACCTCCTTGCAGAGTGCTTTAGGGAACATCTCCGGGACACCCGAACCAATCAACCCCACTGCCCCATGGCCCAACATTTCAACTCCCCCTCCCACTCTGCCGAGGACATGCATGTCCTGAGCGTCCTCCACCACCGCTCCCTCACCACCCGGCACCTGGAGGAAGAACACCTCATCTTCCGCCTTGGAACACTTCAACCCCAGGGCATCAATGTGGACTTCACCAGTTTCCTCATTTCCCCTCCCCCCAGCTCCAACCTACCAGCTCAGCACCATCTTCATGACCTGTCCTACCTGCCAATCTTTCTTCCCACCTATCTGCTCCACCCTCCTCTCTGACCTATCACCTCCATCCCCACCCCCACTCACCTATTGTACTCTTTGCTACCTTCTCCCCAGCCGCACACCCCCCTCCCCCCCCCCACCCATTTATCTCTCCGCCCTGGAGGCTCCCTGCCTCTATTCCTGATGAAGGAAGGGCTTTTGCCTGATACGCTGATTTTCCTGCTCCTCGGATGCTGCCTGACCTGCTGTGCTTTTCCAGCACCACTCTGATCGAAACTATTAATCCAGAAACTCCACTAATGTTCTGGGGACCTCAGCTGGAATCCCATTGCGGTAAATTGGTGAATTCAATAAATGTTTGGAAGCAAGAGTCTAACAGTGGCCATGAATCATTGTCAATTGTCAGAAAAAACCATCTGGTTCACGAATGAACTTTAGGGAAAGAAACTGCCATCCTTATTTGTCTAGCCTATGTGTGACTCCAGACCCACAGAAATGTGGTTGATTCTTAACTGCCCTCTGGGCAATTAGGGGTGGGCAATAAATGCTGGCTTTGCAGAGTGAATTTAAAAAATGTACACCTCAAAAGCACTTGTGTCTCAAGAGCTTTGGTGACTTGAGCATGGAAGATGTCAAATAAATGCAATTATTCTTTCTTTCACTTCTCCAGCTCCAAACTATAATTTATCTTTTTCTTTTGATTTTCCTCTTTATTTTTATGAAAACAATGTTGAGGTTAGATTAGATTAGTTTACTTACAGTGTGGAAACAGGCCCTTCTGCCCAACAAGTCCACACCGACCCTCTGAAGAGCAACCCACCCAAACCCATTCCCCTACATTTACCCTTTCACCTAACACTATGGGCAATTTAGCATGGCCAATTCACCTGACCCGCACATCTTTGGACTGTGGGAGGAAACCGAAGCACCCGGAGGAAACCCACACAGACACGGGGAGAATGTGCAAACTCCACACAGTCAGTGGCTTGAGGCGGGAATTGAATCTGAGTCACTAGCGCTGTGAGGCAGCAGTGCTAATTACTGTATCACTGTGCACAGTATTGTTTAGTATTGTTTTGTTTTTATGATTTCCAATCA
Organism: Chiloscyllium punctatum; assembly: GCF_047496795.1. NCBI lineage: Eukaryota > Metazoa > Chordata > Chondrichthyes > Orectolobiformes > Hemiscylliidae > Chiloscyllium > Chiloscyllium punctatum. The sequence continues at coordinate 11,085,752 of NC_092765.1, forward strand.
GAGGCAAGTTCTGTTCTGAGTGATCACTAAAACTAAGTCATAGCGTCCTTTGTAAGGAATATCTTTAGTAAAGTTGGTGAAAATTCTCCTCCTGACTTCTGTAAATGTCTGTACCAAGGAGATAACCTGGTAAAACAAAAATTATAGTACTCACTTTTTCAAAACTTTAATAATTTGCATTCACTGATCTTAGGTTTTTAAAATACCAAGTCCCCAAATAGTTGTATTTTATTCCTAACTTGTCAAATTAATGTGAATCAAATCATAACTGTATATACAGGGAAATGGTACACAACTGGATTGTTCTAACTAATGTCAAGTTGTCATTGTTTGACCTATTTACAGAGTATGCAATATAGAAGATTGAGCATAAACAGGGTTGAAATGCAGTATATCCTTCTGGGTGCATTGAAGTTTAAGGTATGTGTCTTATTTACTCTGATGGAAAGTGATCAGCAAGAATGGTTCTTTAACATTGTGTAGTTACAATGGCAACTTGTTCTAAAGAAATTAAACACCAATATCATTTGCAAGTATGATTGTTGATACCTCATGCAAGCATATATGTAGTTACAGATGACAGGATATTTAGAGCAGTAATAAAGCCTATTTGACATCTCGGTTCTAAATTCCTGGATACACTGACACCAAAAACAACTTGTGCATATACAATGCTTTTAACGTCATAAAGTGTCATAAAGCACTTCACCAAAGCATTATTGCATAAAATCTGACACCAAGATGTTAAGACAAGAGTCTTAAAGCTTGGTCAAATAGGGCAAGAAGCAAGTTGAAGGAGGAGATAGATAGAGGTTTAGGGATAAAATTCTGGAGCTTAATTTAATGTTGCCAATGTTATGTACAAGACCAAAATCTTCACCTAATAACAATCTATCAATAATTCTAATTGGCCCAACATCCACTGCATTTTTGGGGAAAGAGGTTCAAGACTGGAATGAGCTTTCTGAAAATGGAAGTGAGATTGATAAATAACTGCAGAGAATAGGATTAATAGTTCCAAGATTGGATAAAGAAATTTTGTGGACATCGGCATTCTTGATCTACTGCCAATGAAATTTTAAAATGAATATTCACATATATAATGGCTCCAGTGCTGGGCTGAGTGATGTTGGGGTGAAGCAGGCCAAAGTTGAATAATGAAGATGATAATTGTTGAATTTATCTGATAACTAGTAGGGATCCTGTCTGATAGCTCTTTGCCTGTGTCAGCTGCAATTTAAGTAACTTTGTATACTCCTATGAAATCTAAAATCCTAAACCTTCATAATGTAACCTGATCAATAAAGCCCCTGAGAGATCCAATAAAATGTGTTAGAAATCAACAGCAAAAGATTTGGCTTTCAACCTAATCCGACTCTATATGTTGCATGGCTATTGTAGATATGTTATTGAGGCAAACAGGGCATGGTTTAATATTGAAAACTCTGCGTAGCTTGGTTAACCTAAAAAAGTGATAAGCTCACAAAACAAAGTTCAAATTTAAACATTCAAATAAAGACAAAATATTACAGATGGTAAAAATCTGAAATAAACATGAAGAATACCATAGAAACTAAGCAAGTTTGACAGCTTCTGTGGAGAGAAAAACAGAGCTAATGTTTTGAGTCCAGTATCACTTCTTCCAGACCTACTAAGTTTCTCCAAAATTCTCTGCATTTGATTCAAATTTACATTATTTACTACAAGAATATATGATTGTATATAATTCATTTTTCTATTTGAATTCTTATGATTTTGAAGATTAGTGATTTCAGCTCCAGGGAGAACATTTTGCTTTATTACACCCAGTATCAACATCAAACAATTCTTGATAATATAGTGCTCAGGTTTCAGTTCTAAGTAATATTCTGTCTACTCCTCCTAACATTGAACCATTTGTTCAAAGCATACAGTGAAAGAAAACCTTAAACAATTCTATTCTTTGTTTTCCCCACCAGCCACCCCTGCAACCACTCTGAATACGGCTACCATTGTTATATGGATTGTACTAAAACCAGGAGTAGCTTTATGTTCTGAACTCCAAACCACCCTAGATTAGGCCAGTTGAACTATCTTGCCTCAAGACCATTATAGCTTTTTTTTTGTTATGCATTCCTGAGAGGTGAGAAGTTGGTATCACTGGCTGGGTCACAATTTATTACTCATCCCTAATTGCCTGGAGAAGGTAATGTTGACCCACCTTCTTAGACTCCTGTGGTTCAGGGACAGTAGGACTTGTTGAAAGGGGTTGGTGGAGAAAAGAAAGATTCATATCTGAGTGAGCTGTGCTAGAAATAAAACAAAAATTGACTGACCATGACTTCCAGTCCTTTGAAGGTGTATAATGTCAGAACTCACCTTTCCTGTCTCCACAATCATTTTTGTGTTGACATTTCATAAACAGCTTCAAATTACTTTATCAGTTTCATGAACATGTCTGCATTAAAATCTGAAGAACTATTAGGGAGGAACACAAGTTTATTAAGTTTTTTTTGGCATTGCTAATTCATAAATGACCAAACTTTAGTTGAGATTCCATTGTTTTTAGGCAATAACTTGCATTATGTTTAACAGCAGATGTAATATTTGATCTCAGTAATAATACATTTTTGTGTGTGAATATTTATGTATGTCAGTGCTTACAGTAGTTCAAATGTCAGATTAGTTCGTGACTAATTAGTAAACTAAAGCTGGAAATCAGTTGATTCCTTCATACTGCATGTTTCAAGGCATGGTCCTGACATTAACAAACATTTGGATTGAGGTCAGATTTTAGATTTGGAACTGTTGGTTCTTTGCCAGATTGCAAAAACTTACCAAAGTTATGTCAGGCATTCAGATGCAAACCATCAGCAAAATACTGGAGAATAAAATAGGCACCTTTCTATGCAGTGTCAGAAGTTGAAAGTAACTACAACTAGACTCTAGGAGCCCATTTGATTGCTAATTGTCAAACACAAATATTTGTCTTTCACCCCAGCCATACAAACCCCAACACATACGTTGTCCAAATGTACTGCAAATTTCCTAGTCTCAGAATCTGCAGCTCATGAAATCTGAAAGACTCAAATAGAGTCATAGAGTCATAGAGATGCACAGCATGGAAACAGACCCTTTGGTCCAACTCATCCATGCCGACCAGATATCCCAACCCTATCTAGTCCCACCTGCCAGCACCCGACCCACATCCCTCCAAGCCCTTCTGGTTCATAAACCCATCCAAATGCTTTTTAAATGTTGCAATTGTACTAGACTCCACCACTTCCTCTGGCAGCGCATTCCATATATGTACCTCTGCATGAAAATGTTGCCCCTTAGGTCTCTTTTACATTTTTCCCCTCTCACACTAAATCTATGCCCTCTAGTTCTGGACTTCCCCACTCCAGGGAAGAGACTTTGTCTATTTATCCTGTACATGCCCCTCATGATTTTATAAACCTCTACAAGGTCACCCTTCAGCCTGGAACATGTTTTCTATCTGCTGTTTGTGTTGTCCTTTTTTTTAAAGGAACTATCTTAATCATTCTGAGTCCAAATTTGCTCAGATGTTTTTAATATAACCATATATGGCTCAGTTCAGATTTGTTCAGGCAATTATTTTGGATTTATGGCTGACTAATATTCAATAAAGTGATTTTAGCTCATTCCTACAGAATTAATGCCTTTTTTTGGCTATTTGAACTTTGGTTTCAGCATTATCAGAAACAACAAGAAACTTTCATAATGCTTTGACATTAGTGTAAAATTAGTTAGATTGTTTTACAGAGCTAAAATCCAACTGCCAGGTCATCCAGATTCCAGAATACTGTATATCTATTCATCTAAATGTAGTCAGGAAGGGGAGAGTTGCTGGATCAATTAAAAAAGGGTTTGAAAGTGAAAGTCCAGAATTTGAAATATTAATAGGACTTTAGTTATTATCAATCTCCAATATTCACAATGACCAGAAATCAGACCAAGTAACAAGCTGGGGAAAGAAAAGCATTTGAGTTGAGATTTAAATGTTCTAATTTTGCAATTTGTCATGGTTAAAATAAAATTATAATTAGTGGAGATAAAGTCATAAAGTATGAGTATCACTACATTAAAAAAATTGTCCAACTTAATTCCCAATCATTTTGATTCATCATTAGTATATAAAAATGCAAATCAATGTGTGCAAGGGTCTCTTGGTCTTCTGAACAAATATGATACATATTATTTGTCCCTTTGCTGAGCACATTCACCCAGTGAAAACTGAACCAAAAAACAGAAGTGTTTCACTTTCAATTCTTGGTCTGAGTAGGCTGCGTTATAAGTAGGAATACCACAATTTAACTTAGCACTCTTAGAGTAAGGAAAAAAATTGATCAGGGGTTCTGTTCTTCAGTACGATTTAATGATAGTTGTTGAGAGACATAAACAGGCATTAGATTAAATCAGGATATATTGGGATAGTTGCTCAATCTTTCCCCTCCTCACCATGGTGAAACTATTTATCATCACAAGACTTACATTAATAATGGCTACTTAAATGACATGTCAGCAAAGTGTTAAAGTGTCAAAGGATAAAGAGAATGAAATATAGCTAAAACTATTAACAATAGTGATTCATCTTGTAAGGCTATACTGAACTTCACTTCTTAACTTCGACTTATCCTCCAAACAGTTGTACAAAAGACTTTTGCACATTTATTATGCAAAAGAAAAATTGTACCATGAGAATGTTCCTTATTTTTGTGTTTGGATATGATCTTTCCCTTCACTGATATATTTGCATCTGTTGGTTTTTACACACCTTCCTCATTTGGAGTGCAGGCAAAGATAAACGGGGAAGTGAGTATGACACGAAATGTATCATGTTGAGATTTTGTCAGTTTTTGTGGTGAAATTTGGTTATTTGTATGTTTGTCTTTTATTTTAAATTTGTGGACAAATTGATTTTCTTCTGCCAGTTTAAAGAGCTTTTTTATATGAAGAATTTGAGCGAATTTATCATGTCATTAGAAATTGATGTATTGGACCTCCCTCCATCTGGGGAAGCATTTATGTAACAGGAAGGATGCTGCTCTTCATTCATATGTTCATCTGTTCGGTGCTTTGGAATATAAGTGAAACTTGACATTTTTGATCTGTATTTCATCATGATGTTTCAGTTAAAAGGATGGGCTTAAGAATGCAGTTAAACTTAGCAGTGTCTTGATAGACAAATCTTCAGCCAGACTCTTTTCCTGATTTTTCAGTCCTTCAGTAAGTAGTGGCGAGAGTTAGTTGAATAAAACTGCATAAGCACAAAAAAAAAGTTTGCTCTATTAATGTATTAGAATTTGATAATCGTGGCTGGAGGTGCTGGGGGAAGCTGTATACACTTGAAGTAGTTAGGAAATGGGCTCCCTGCCTCCATTCCTGATGAAGGGCTTTTGCCCGAAATGTCGATTTTCCTGTTCCTCGGATGCTGCCTGACCTGCTGTGCTCTTCCAGCACCACTCTAATCTAGACTCTGGTTTCCAGCATCTGCAGTCCTCGCTTTTGCCTAATCATCTAAATTCCAGAATCCAGTTCTCACAAATCCAAGATTGGATTTACAGAGTTAAAATACATAGTAGATACAGAAATATGGTTGTACCTTTTACAGATTTTTAGGTTACATTGAACTACTGAGCAAGGAATATTAATAAAAAAAGAATAAATCAATACTGTGGCAACTTTATTATGTTCACTAGCTGTTTGATTCTGGTCTAACTAAGCATTGCTCAAAAAGCTACAGGACTTGATAGTATCCATCATCAAATTCTTGATGATCTTTTGTCCTGTCTGCTGACTGACACATTGTCTGACACCACAGTTGATTTGAAGTAACATGAGAACTTCCAGATGGTTAGAATTGATAAAATGTTGCCACTTAGAATGCAGCTGAGCCATGCATGACATGTTCTGAGTACGTGTTGTAGATTAGTAGTATATTTCTTAAAAGGGATACATCAGTACATTGGATGACTGCTAGTTTAGAAATGAAAAATGCATTTACTGCTCACTTTATGTGTTGTGAAGTAGGTAAGGGGGTAGAGTGTACTTCGGGGATATGTTGCACTGCATAATAGAAGGAGTGTTGCTGCTTAATACATACTTTATTGTAACACACTTCATCATTGTTTTGACTGAATGATAAAATCCAGTTGAGCTTCTGTTTTGATTCTGAGGATGATTTTGAAATAAAGCTCCAATGTAACTGAGATGTGGTAATTCTGGAAAGATATAAATGTGGTATAGAGATAATGTGTTTATTTGAGTACAGTGGAGCAGGTGTAAATACATCATTCAGAACAGCTAAACAGATGGAAGACCTTTAATTTCATCCCAGTGGTGAATTAACTAATCAAGCGGAGGTGAAATCAGGAATCTCTCCCATCCAGCAATTTTCTACAATGCCTTTCATGCTTCATTTCAATAAAACATGATTTTTTGTAGACATTACTTATTACTGACATCCAAATTAATAATTAGATTCAATGCAGTACTTGAATTGATTAAACTCTTCAAAAGCCATTGTTGAATCTATTCTTTTTAATTTTGAGTTATTTTGTATCATTGTTTAAAGACTGCTTTTTGCCACAGAGACCAGGAGAACATCTAAAATTTTGAAATGGAGGCATTGGGGAAAAAAAATGCAGTTGAAGCGTGTTAATTGGAGCATCCTCAGAAAAATTGCAGCAACTGTCCAAATCAAAGTCCCTCACCTCTGAGTAGAATGGAATGGGATATTTTCCTGCATAACCACATTAAAGTGCCCATGAACCATGTCCACATTAACAGGCACAATATGTATAAGTAAACATTGAATAGAGTTGACATGACTTCTGAAGCAACTAATGCAGGTTGCTTTGAATTATGTGAAGCTATGCATGCAGTTGTTTTCAAGTATATGCAAAATGTATTTTCATTAATACAGTTTTTCTGGTGACCTCTACAGGCTGATCACAAAGCAAAATACTTCATTGCAGCACAAGGTAAGTCTGCAGAATTCTGTGTAGAACAGCAGAAGTTTAATATTGTTGGTAAAAATTATTCAAAGCAAAATTCTGCAAATACTTGAAACCCGACATAAAAATAAAGTGCTGAAAGAACTCCATAGAATGAACAGTTTGGAACTATTGGAACCCCATTATGGTCATAATTACATATAATGCAGAATTTATAACAATCATCATCACCAGGGGAAAGTACTGAACAAACTTGTGGAATTGAAGGCAGGGCAAGATGGCCTACATCCTAGGATCTTAAGAAGTGGCTGCAGAAATAGTGAATCCATTGGTTATGATATTCCAAAATTCCCTGGATGTCTTGGACTGGGAAAATGTGAATATAACACTCTTATTCAAAAAAGCAATGAGTAGAAAACTATGAACTAGTTAGTTTAACGTGCCATTCGGAAGTTGTTAAAATCCATTATTAAGGAAGTAACATTTGGAAAGTTAAAATTCAATTTATCAGAGTCAACATGATTTTATGAAGGATAAATCATGTTTGCTAAAGTTCTTTGAAAACGTAACAACTAATGTGGACAATGGAGATGCAGATGACTTCCAGAAGTAATTTGATGAGGTGCCACACAAAAGTTTAACACATAAGATGAGATCACATAGAGTTACGGGTAATAGTATGAGCTTGGACAGAGGATTGGCTAACCAAGAAAAAACAGAGTCAGAATTAATCAGTCTTAGTAAGATATAATCAGAGTTGGTAAGATATATCTAGTGGGGTGCCACAGGGTTCAGTCCTCAGGCCCCTAAAATTTACAATCTGTATCAATGGCCTGGCTGTGGGGATGGAAAGTACAGTAGCCAAATTTGCAGATGACACTAAAATAGGTTGGACAGTAAGTTGCAATGAATAAACAAGAAATTTATAAATGGATATGGATAGATTAGGTGAATGGGCCAAACTTTAGTGTGGATAAGTATGAGGTTATCTATTCTGGTGGGAGGAATAGAGGACATTTATCATCAAAATGAAGAGAAATTCAGAGTACTTCAGTGCAGAAGGCTTTTGATGTCTTCATACATGAATTACAGAAAGTGGTACGACACGGTGGTGAACACTTCTGTTAATTAAACCAAACACCCAGAAAAACCCACCTTATCTCGTAATCTGTTAAATATGAATGACAGTGAACTCCCAAATTCTACTATTTAAAGAAAATAATATCAATTTATTCTTTAACTGTAGAAGGAATATTAAACAACAACTATTCATGACCTTAAACCCCCCCTTTCTCTTAACTGCTTTTTACCTGCCTCTAACTCTATCACAATATGCTGTTGCAATAAAACACTTATTAAAATTACATCAACTTAATTTCAAAACCAGACAGTGGCTGCCATCTTCGGTGTTTTTCTTCTTCTGGCTGAAGATCTTCCTGGTTGTCTTCTTTCTTTTTACTGCGAGTATGTTTCATATAAAAAGGTACCTTTCATAGAGAGTGTTTCCTAATTTCTTGGGTCTCTCTCGATGGCAGTTGCTCTGACTCTAATTTTCAAAATGGCCGCATTCGTATTTTCCCAACATCAGATCATCTCATTGGTTCAATGTTGGCAAAATAATAAATTTGCACTTGGTTGGGGTTTGATATCATGGGACATGTTTTAAACAGATTGGTTAAATTCGAAATAGCAAACAACTCAGGTATTCATTTCACAACCAAATGTTGCATATTTTCAGTTTTCCAGTACACACTGAGACTACTATCTAGTCATATCACAAGTGTTTGTAAGCTTTCAATTCAGAGTAACATTCATTCTCTCTTAAAGGTTCAGAACATTCCTTCAACCTCATAGCACCTCCCCCTTTAAGAAAAAAATGAACTATCATAATGAAAATATGGCTTCATTTTAAAAATTATTAATCCCATTACAATTAAATACACAGGTCATTAATCTAAATTATATTTTCATATTAATTTCTGCTTGCACATATTTATAACATTGAAATCTGTCCAATTTTATCTATCATGTTTTCTTTAAATCTGTGATAATGCGTCATTTTTATGACCCGCATAAGTCTGATGCCACTTTTCCAAAGCTCCCTGGGATTCAGGGTGGTATACATTTGATTTAAAGAGCTGTATGCCTAAGCTATCCATGACTTCCTTAAACAGTCTAGCAATAATATTAGACCCGTGGTATGACTGAAACTCTCTGGGTAGCTCCTGCCACATAAAGAAAGCTACTAATCCATTCACCACCCTTTTTGCCTTAATACTCCATAATGGAATTGCCTTTGGAAATCTGGGAGACACATCCATTATGGTTAACAAGTACTGGTTCTCACTTTTAGTTTTAGGAAGGGGACCTACACAATCAATTATAACCTGCGTGAAAGGGTCTTCAAATATGGGAATTGGCAACAAAGGTGCTGGTTTTATTACTGCCTGTGACTTACCTACCATTTGACACATATGACATGTATGGCAAAATTTAACTACATTCTTGTGCAGTTCAGGCCAATAGAAATACTTTTGTACCATAATCTGAGTCTTCCTCACTCATAGATGACCTCCTACTGGTAACTCATATGTTGCCTGTAACACTTCCTGTCTGTATGGTACAGGCAACATAATCTGGTGCACTTCCACCCAATTCTCCTCTGTACTAACCTGCCGTGGTCTCCGTTTTCAACTAAGGAGTATCTTTTAAGTTCATAACCCTCAGTAATACACTCAGATTCCTTTTCTGAGTATGCATCAATATATGTATATATCTTTTATTGTCTCATCTTTCAGTTGTAAGTCCATTAGTCTTTCAGGACTAAATGCTTCTGCCTGACCCTCTGCCTGTTCAGGTTTTTCCTGCACTATTGCATCAAACAGGGTGTCCACTAACTTAACCTCAACTCCATCATCTTTCTCTTTAGGTTTTGCTTCTTGCCATGACTTATGATAGTGGGATCCTGTTACTACACAGTCTAGAAAACTTCTAAAGTATTTTTCTTTTAACTCCTCAGTTTCCTGGCCTTCTCTTGGCTTCTACACATCAAGGAGTATCACCCCTACCTTGGATCCTGCTAAATCATTGCCAAGAATAAACTGTATTCCTGGAACTGACAGTCTGTCAATCACCCCCACTGTTACTTCCCCAGTCTTCATTTGGCTCTCCAAGGTGATCTTACACAGGGGAATGCTAAATTTCTGTCCATCTATTCCACAAATTATCACCTTCTTGGGTAACATGTCAGAAAGAGTGCAAATCCATGCATCTCACTATTAGAGATTGATTAGCTCCTATATCTCTCAAAATTATAACTTCTTTCCCTTCTCCTGCTGTTCTTCCTCAGTAAACTTTACCCACAAATGGGAAGTCCTTATAGAGATCAGACACTAACTCCATACCCAGCCCCTGCCTAGAACGTGCACTCTCCTGCAGCTCCTCAACTTTTCTTGGGGTTTTCTTTACTACTTTCACTAATCCCACTGGCTTAGCCTCTGTTATCACATCTTTTCCTACAGTGTCTTTCTTCAACAATCAACACTGTGACTTTACGTGTCTCACTTTACCACAGTGGAAACACCGGAGCCCTTTCACCTCCTTATCACCCTCTTGGGCTTCTTTTCTCACCTGTGGTAAACTATTACCAGTGTGCTCTACTCTTTGTTTTGTAGTGAAGGATCTCCCCTTCTCCCAATTTCTATCCCTCACAGGATGAAGTTCTTGCCAGAAGCTAAATTTTGCCTGATGCACCAAATACATATTCATCTGCTAGCTCTGCCACTCTTCTCACTTCGTGAACTTTCTGTTCATCCACATGAATTCTTATCATCTCTGAAAGTGAGTTTTTAAACTCCGACAGCAGAATAATCTCTCTTAGAGCCTCATCGGTCTTATCTATTTTTAAGTCCCCCACCCATCTAGCCAAATTATGTTTAATTCTTTTGAACTCAATGTAAGTCTGACCTGGTTCTCCCTTTATGTTTCTGAGCCGCTGTTTATATGCTTTTGGTAGCAATTCATAAGCACTCAAAATAGCCTGTTTGACATCTGTGTAATGTCTTGACCCCTCATCTGACAGTGTGCCAAATACCTCACTATCTCTGCCTACCAGCTTAGTCTGAACTAGCATTACCCACAAGCTCTCTGACCACTCCATCTGCCTAGCCAATTTTTCAAATGAAATAAGGAAGGCCTCGACATCTTTCCCATCAATGTGTGGCAATGTTTTAATGTATTTGTAGACATCATTACCTTCTCTTTTCATTTCCATCCTGTTAACTTTCCTGACTAATTCGCAACTTCTCAAATTCAAATTCCCTCTCACTTTCTTTCTCTCTCTCTATTTGCTCAGCTAAGAACCTTCTCTCCCTTTCTTTATCCTCTCTCTCTTCTCTCTCTCTCTGCTCAGCTAAGAACCTTCTCTCTCTTTTTCCTCTCTTTCTCCTTTTCCTCTCTCTCTTTCTTTTTCCTCTAACATGACTCTTGTTTCCCCTTATATATCTTCTAACTCCATTTGCCTCAATTGCAATTTAAGTTTTTCTAACTCTGCTGCACTTGTCTGTTTCTCTGATACACCTAAGTGCTCGACCAACTTCATTACAATTTCAGCTTTCTTTTTGTCCCTGGTTAAACCCAATTCTAACCTATTTACAAATTCCAAAGTGTGCCCTTCCTTTGTCTTTCTAAACTTTCTTGGCAAATTTGGGAAACATCTTCAAACCTTAGAACCTCTTGAGCAATCTTAAGAGCCATTTCCCTCACTTTTACTCTAACCAACTACAAGAGACAGAAACTAAATTAATTCATTCACCTATTATTTAAAGATCTAGGACACTAATTGGCAAGTGTTTAAATCTGCTGGGACCTTTTGTAGCCCAAATCTGTCTAAATCTCAGACTGGATCGGTCTAAACCTATCCAAATCTTGGACCTGGGCCCCCAACTGATACAACACCACAGAGAACCCTTCTGTTAATTAAACCAAACACACAGAAAAGCTAACCTCGCCTTGTAATCTATTAAAGTATGAGTGACAGTGAACTGTCAAATTCCACTATTTAAAGAAAATAATAACAATTTATTCTTTAACTATAGAAGTGGACATTAAACAATTATTCAAAACTCTAAGCCCCCTTTCTCTTAACTGCTTATTACCTGCCTCCAACTCTATCACAATATGCCGTTTCAATAAGACACGTATTAAAATTACATCAACTTAATTTCAAAACCACACAGTGGCTGTCATCTCTGGTGTCTTTCTTCTTCAGGCTGAAGATCTCCCTGGGTTGTCTTCTTTCTTTTTACTGCGACTATGTTTCACATAACAAGATACCTTTGATAGAGAGTGTTTCATAATGAGCAGTTGCTCAGACTCTAATTTTCAAAATGGCCGCATTTTTATATCCCCAACATTGGATCATCCCATTGGTTCAATGTTGGCAAACTCAATTGGGTTTTAGTATCCTGGGCATAAATTAAACTGATTAGTTAAATTCAAATTGTTGTCAAAACAGCAACCAACTCAGGCATACATTTCACAGCCAAATGTTACATATTTTCAATTTTCCAGTACACTGAGACTACTTTCTAGTCATATCACAGGTGTTTGTAAGCTCGCAGTTCAGAACAACATTCACTCTCTCTTAAAGGTACAGTACATGCCTCCAACTGCATGACAAAAGCTAGTATGCAGGTACAACAAATAATAAGGGAGGCAAATTGAACTTTGGCATAGAGGAACATAGGAACTGGGGTAGGCCATTCAAGCTCTCAATCCTACTCTGCCACTCAATAATATTATGGTTGATCTGTGACCAAACTTCATTTGTCCGTCGTAGGCCTATCTCAGATTTAACAAATGAATTAGCGTTGACCACCATTTGAAAACGAGAGTTCCAACCCTCCATTACATTTTGTGTGGAGAAGTGCTTTCTAACATTTCCACTGAATGACCTGGCCCTAATTCTTCGACTATGCACCCAGGTTTACAATCTCCAACTAGTGTAGATAATTTATCTACACTGTCTTTCTCTGTTAATACCCTGAAGATCTCAAATATATTACCTTATAGTTTTCCAAATTCTAGAGAACAAAGGCCTAATTTGCCTAATATATTTACCTCTGATATCAAGTTATCATTTTGTAAATCTGACCTGACCTCACTCCAGGGCCAAATCATCCTTCCTAAAGGACATCCAAATCTGCTCACAGTACTCTCAGTAGAGTCTACTAGAGTTTTGTATATCTGCAGCACAATGTTTGCATCCCTAAGCTTCAGCCCTTTCAATATGAAGGCTAGCATTCCATTAAGTGGACTACTTTTTGCACCTGTTCATGACATTTTAAAGAACTATGCACCTGAACACCCAAATCACTCCGGACATCCATTATATTTGACTTTGTGCCTTCTAAAAGTATACCCTGATGTATACCTTTAACCAAATATGTGCTTATATTAAAATCTATCTGCCATACTTTGTCCATTCACCTCATCTATCAATATTCTGCTGTAATTTTATGCTATTCTCAACACTGTATACAACGCTGCCCAATTTTGTGTCATCAGTAAATTTGGATATTTGACTTTTTATGCCATTATTCAAGTTGTAAATGAATATTGTGAATAATTGATATTCCCAACACAGATCACTGTGGAACACCACTAGTTGCATCGTGTTAATTTGAGTACTTATCTATTATTCAAATTCTCTGTTATTGCTGAAGGAAAAGAGTGCTGCAATTGTAAGGTTATGGGTGAGATTGCACCTGTGGTATTGTATACAAATTTGATCCGATTATTGGTGTTGTTGATGTTGATGTTGTTGCATTGGATGCAGTTCAGAGGAGGTTCACTGAGATTGATTCCAGAGATGAGGAGCTTGTTTTGTGAGCCATTTAGGTCTATACTGTTTGGAATTTAAAAGAATGAGAGCAGATCTAATTAAGTTATATAAGATGCTGAAGGAGATTGACAATGTAAATGTAGCACAGATATTTCCCATGTGGGGCAATCTCAAGCAAGAGGTCAAAGTTTTAGGATAAAGGGTATTAGATTTAAAACAGAGGTAAAATGAAAATATTTCTGTCAAAGGGTCATGAATCTATGGAATTCACTGTCCCCATGATGATGGATGTTGGGGCATTGAGTAAATTTAATGACATAGATGAATTTTTAAATTAGTAGCCGGTTGAAGGATATTAGAGAGTGAACAGGAAAGTGGACTTGAAGCTGAAATGAGATTGGCCATGATTATATTAAATGATGGAGCAGACTCAAGAGTCTGTGTTGCCTACTTCTACTTGTAATTCTTATGTTTTTTTCTTTCTCTGCACTGAAAACCCATTTCTGGTATATATAGTTCTCCCTCTATGAAGCAGATTGAAACATACAGGAATCCTGATTTATGCCAAACAAATTTGAGCTGCAATGTTCTTCAAGGTAGCATTGAACAAAGCTCACATATCCAATTCATTGTATAATGTGGACTATTCTTTGGCCCATTGGAGATAAATTACAATAGAAAACAGGGAGGGTAGCAATGTGAATCACAAATTAATTTAGGCAGAGAGTAAGGAATGGATTTCGTAACAAACCATTAGATAAAATTTACTTGAAGGAAACTTAAAACAACAGCAAATGGAAGCAAATGTTCATCACAGATACAAGATTTGTTGTGCAGATTATTGAGAGAAAATAAAAGGAGCTGCAATTTTATATACCTGTGAATCCCAGAGCATTTCACAATCAATTACTTTTTTTAACTGTGATCACAACATGCTGATAGGAACTTTCACTGATTAACAACTGGGATGACAGAATGAAGGATCACATTTCTAAGTTTGTTGATGACAGAAAGATAGACACTATTGCAAACACTTCAGATAGAAGCAGTAAATTGAACAGCAATGTTAATGGATTAGGTAAATAAGTAAAATTGTAACAAATGGGTTTGAATGTTAGATTTGTGAGGTGATCTACCAGGAAAGAATGGACTACATTGTAAATGATGAAGGGCTGAAACCAATGGGGGTCCAAAGTGACTTAGGAATCCATGTATATAATTTAGTAAAAGGTCTCAGACAGGTACTAAGTATATCAAAAAAACTAATGGTGTGCGGTTTTTCATTTCTAAAATACAAGACAGAAGATCTCATGCTACAAGTATACAATGCCACACTTGGAGCGTTGTGTTTGGTTCTGAACACTGAACTTTAGGAAGGATACAATAACCTCGGAGGGAGTACTGTGTAGATGCAGCACAATGAAATCTGGACTGAAGGGTTAAATTACAGGGAAAAACTATTAGATTCACATTCCCCAGCCTTAAATTCTAATTTAAGGCAGGCTTCAAAATATTACAGAGAGCTTTTCGGATAGATCAGAGAAATATCTTTGGTGGATGCGGAGACCAGGATTAGGGGCATTGCCTGAAATGAGAGCCAGATGCTTCAGGAGTGAAATTAGGGAGCAATTTCAATATTTTCCTATCTTTGTGTTTTTAAAAAAAAATTCCTCAACTCGTAATTGATGCTAAATTAATTCTAAATTTTGAGATCTGATACTGATAGATTTTTGATAAGAAAGGAGGGTATATGAAGGTTAGAGGAAATGCTTCAAGGACTCGACAAGCCCAGATGGATGCCAAATACAAAAAGCAGGAGAAGCATGCAAAATTCCATGCATCCCACCCACCTGCTTCAGAAAGTATCAGCTGCCCCACATATCGCATGGTTTGCAGATCCAGTATTGGACCTAACTCAAGACCCATAAAACCAAAGAGGAAGAAAGTCATCCTTGATCCCAATCAGATTATATTAGATCAGATATGATATCATTGAATGGCAGAACAGGCTTATGGGGCTAAATAGCCTCCTCTCATTTTTATCAATTGAAAGTGTGATTCAAACCTTTTTTTTATTTCTTAGGACCCAAACAAGAAATGGTGTATGACTTCTGGAGGATGATGTGGCAGGAATATTGCAGGTGTATTGTGATGATTACCAAGTTGGTGGAAGTTGGACAGGTAAGTATCGCACAGCACACAGTTTGTCAAAGAATAAGTAAAATATTGCTAGAGCTTTACACTGATTTGTACTCTTATAAAAAAAAGTCAACAATTTCCAATAAGGCTTGGTAAAGTGAAAGGTTTGGGTAACTTCAGAGTCCCTCCTTACCAACAGTCTGGTTGTGTTGAAAGTAGTCTAATAGGACGCATTGATACACCAAGCCTCAAATTCTATCTGTTTGTCTGTCTACCAGTTTTAACAAGGGCAGAACAAAAATTGATTTTTCTCTGTCTTTGTGGTTGGGAAACTTGGACATGACAAGGAACCTGATTCTCAAAGCATTTCCTATTCCCTTGATGTGTCATGTTCATTTCAGTTTCTCAAGAAATAGGATCTGCAAAATGTTTCCCTGAAAGGAATCTAAGGATATCAGAGACTATAACCACAAGGAAATTTGAAGTCTTCTCTAACTGTATTGCAGGAGAAGAAACCAGTGAGTGAAACCCCATTATTGTTCATTCCTTCCCTTCAGTGTGCTGTACTCCAGTTATTTGTAACTGGATGGTGTTTTAAACTCTGAAACAGTTCCCAATACATAAGGAAATCTTCTATTTTTCTTGTCGTTATGTTGTCCCTTGCACAGTTTGCTATTATGAGTTCAGCTGATGTTACTACTAGACAAAAGGAAGCATATGTAAGATTTAGAAAACTGAAATCAGATAGGGTCCTTGAAGAATATAAAGGAAGCTGGAAAGAACTTAGATAAAAGAATTAGGAAAGCTAAAAAGGATGATGAAATGTCCTTGGCAAAGAGGATGAAGGAGAATCCCAAGGCATTCCATATGTATATTAGAAGCAAGAAGGTAGCTAAGGAAAGGATAGATCCACGCAAGGACGAAGGAGCGGCTTTATGCATGAAACCAGAGGAAATGGGTGAGATCTTAATGAGTACTTTGAATCAATATTCACCAAGGGGAAGGATATAGATGAAAGTAAGATTAGGGAACGGTATAGGAGAAAGTTGCATAGAGTACAATAGATGAATGGGGGAGGGGATGAAGGTGATAGGTCGGGGGCAGGGAGAGGGTGGAGTGGATAGGTGGAAAAGAAGATAGGCAGGTAGGACAAGTCATGGGGACAGTGCTGAGCTGGAGTTTCTCGGATGCTGCCTGAACTGCTGTGCTCTTCCAGCACCACTAATCCAGAATCTGGTTTCCAGCATCTGCAGTCATTGTTTTTACCTACTTTCTCCCCACCCCCACCCTCCTCTAGCTTATCTCTCCATGCTTCAGGCTCTCTGCCTGTATTCCTGATGAAGGGCTTTTTCCTGAAATGTCGATTTTACTGCTCCTTGGATGCTGCCTGAACTGCTGTGCTCTTCCAGCACCACTAATCCAGAATTAGGGAAGGGTATGTTGATCATCTAGTATACGTTAATATTAAAGAAGGAGGATGTGTTGGATGTCTTCAAAAATGTTAAGGCAGATAGGTCATCTGGGCCTGATGGGATCAATACCAGGATTCCGAGGGAGGCAAAGGAGGAGATTTCTGAAGCCTTGACAGAGAACTTTTTATCCTCTTTACCACAGACAAGGTGCGAGAAGACTGGAGAATAGCTAATGTTGATTCTTTGCTTAAAAATAGGCAATAGGGATAATCCAGGAAGGTAAAGGCCAGTGAGCATTACATCAATGGTAGGGAACTTATAAGAGAAATTTCTTAGTGACAGGACTTACTTGCATTTGGAACAGAATGGATTTATTAAGGATAAACAGCACTGCTTTTTACAGGGAGGTCTTGTCTTATTTGAGTTGATTGAGTTTTTTGAAGAAGTGACAAGGATGATTAATGATGTTAGGGCAGTGGATATTGTCTGACTTTTCTAAGGTATTTTATAATGTCACCCATGGTAGGTTGGTCCAGAACATTAAAGAACATGGGATCCATAGTGTGTTGGTAAGTTGGATACAAAATTGGCTTGGTCATAGAAAAATTGAGGCTAGTTGTGGAGGAGTGTTTTTCTGACTGGAAGTCTGTGAGCAGTGATGTTCAACTGTTGCTTGTACCTATATATGAATGATTTGGATGAAAATGTAAGTGCCCATGTTAGAAGTTTCCAGACAACATGAAAGTTGATGGAGATATGGATAGTGAGGGAATTTGTCAAAGCATACAGCAGGATATAGATCAATTGGAAAATTGAGCAGAGAAATAGCAGATAGAATTTAATCTGGAAAAATGCAAGGTGATTTAGTTTGGGAGGACAAATGCAAGAGGAAAATAAACTGTAAGTTGCAAAACCCTTAGTAGCATTGATGCACAAAGCAGTCTTGGGTGCAAGTTCATGTGTGACAACACAAGTGGATAAGGTAGTAAACAAGTGTACAGCATGCTTACCTTCATCAGTTGAGACATTGAGTGTAAAAATGGTCAAGTCACATTGCAGCTTTATTTATGCAACACTTGGGGTATTGTGTGCAGCTCTGGTCACCACACAATAGGAAGGATGTGGAAGCTTTGGAGAGGGTTCAAACAAAATGACCATGATGTTATCTAGATTGGAGCACATTAGCTGGAAGGAGAGGATGGACAAATAGACTGTTTTTACCAGAGCGTTGGAGACTGAGGGCCAACCTGATAGAAGTATATAAAATTATGAGGCATTGATAGCATGGATAGGTGAAATCTTTTTTTTCCAGGGTGAAAATGTCAAATACAGTCCTAGGGAGCATAAGTTTAAGGTGAGGGGGGGAGGAAAGGTTAAAGAAGATATGCAAGGCAAGTTTGGAGCACACTGCTAGGGGAGGTGGTAAAAATATATACAATAGCAGTGTTGAAGAGGCATTTAGACGGACACATGAGCAGGCAGGGAATAAGGGATATGGACCATGTACAGGCAAATATGATTAGTTTAGAATGGCATCATAGTTGGCATAGACATGGTGGGTCAAAGGCCCTGTTCCTATGTTGTACTGTTCTATGGTCTAAATCAAATCCCAGAATGAAATTTCTTTCTCGTTTAGCATGATGGTCAGTTACTGAAACATAAGCAGACAAGGCCACAGATTTTCTTTAACAATAAAACAGAAGTTAATACATAAAAATAAAATAATAAAATAAAACAAACCAAGTTTTATGTATATATGGAACACAGTATGAAAGATATTAAAGAAAAGAGAAAAGCAATGTCTCATCTATTCCCTTAAACTATCACTTTACTGATATCAAAATCCAGATACAGTACTCCTCTATCTCAAATCTCAAATACTTACTAGTTCATTTCTGTGAACTGTGATAGCTTCTTACATGAATACTAAAAAAGCTGAAAGCTTAAACTTTCTTAGCTTTCAATCAACTGCAGATTTCCAACCAGAGAGTCCTGGTCTTGACATTGCACAAAATAACTTTCTGCTATGAAACTGAGTGGCTCTGGCAGATTGCAAACTAACATAAGTGAGCAGGTCATTCCTTAGCAAGTGCAGTTCACTATCTTGATGCATTCTTCTATTACTTTGCATATGATCACAAGTAGACTCATGGGCCTAGAATTGTCCAGATTTGATATGTTCTGCTTTGTGTATATAGGACGTGCTTTAGTAATTTTTTCACATTGGTGGATGCCAATGTGGTAGCTGTATTGAATAATTTGGTTATGGGTGGACAAATTCTGGAGCAAAAATCTTCAACACTATGGCTGAGATGCTGTTAGGACCCATAGTCTTTGCAGCATCTGGTGTCCTCAGCTGTTTCTTGAAGTTAAGTGGAATGAATCAAATTGACTGTGATTCTAGGTGCCACAGGCAGAGGCTTCTTGGCTAAAGATTGTTGTGAGTGTTTCAGCCTAATCTTTTACACTGATGTACCAGGCACCCCCAACATTGAGGATGGGATTATTTCTAAAGTCTCCTTTTCCAATGAGTTGTTTAATTATCCACCAATATTTATAACTGAATGTGACAGGACTACAGAGTTTAGGTATGATCCATTGGTTGTGAGCTGACTTATCTCCGTCCAGCACTAGCAGTTTGTGCAATTTGGCATGGACGTAGTCTGTATTGCAACTTCATCAGGTTGAAACCTAATTTTTATATGTATAAGCTGCTGCCCTCTGCACTTCTCATTGAACCAGGCTTGATCCACCCTGGCTTGGTGGCAATAGTAGAGGGGGAAATAAGCCATGCTGCAGATTGTACTTGAATATAGTTCTGCTGTTCTGATGTCTGACAGTGTTGCATAATGCCCAAGCTTCAGTTGCTAGATCTGTTCAAAATCTATCCAATTTAGCCTAATGGCAGTGCCCCACAACATAATGGAGGTTATCCTCAACATAAAGATGAAACTTTATTTCCCAAAAGACTCCTACTGAGTCATGTTAGGGACAAATACAGCTGTGACAAGCAGATTGGTGAAGATGACGTCTTGTATGTTTGCCGCTATTGGTTTCTTCAGCACCCGCTACAGACACGATCTGGCAGCTATGTCCTTTAGGACTCCATCAGCTCAGTAAGTAGAGATGCTGCCGAGCCACTCTTGCATGAAGGAAACTGAAATACGTCTATAAGAGAACATTGCCACCTCCAGATTGTGCTCAAAATGAAGGAATATTGATTCATCAGCTTGGGGTGGGTATGTGTTGTTGGGGGAGATGATGTGGAGGTGATGGGAGTGCTATGCATTGTAATCAGCAGAATTCCAATATCCACACTGGTGAAATTTGAGCCCAGATCCACAGAGGCATTAACTAGTCTCTGCATTATTAGTCCAGCAATGGTACCACTACAAAATCTTCTTCTCTCACAAAGAAGATTATAGTACTGGAGAGATTTAAAATCAAGGATGAGAATCAAATGGCCATACTGGTGAAACTGTAATATACCTGAATGGGTACAGGAACATTGGATGAGCAGAACTTGATGCCAGTTAGAATTTGGGTGACATGCCAAAGATGTGCTCAGGTTTATGGAGGGAGAAAATTGAGAGGCCAGACAGGAGACAGTTGTAAGTCAAATCGAGAGCCAGCTGAAGTATAGAAAGAGTTTGGAGGGTGGATTTCCTATGTTCAAGATCAGTTAGCCACAACAAATATAGAATAATTGGGCACAGCAAATATAGAATAATGGAGCTTATCCAACTTTCCATTTGTTCAGAGTCATAGACTGGAATCAAGCATTATATTCCTACAATCATGCAGTCAAAAACATTGCAAGCATTGAATTTTTTCATTTGTTCAAGTAATTTTAAGATGTTAAGAAAAGGTGGAAAAATGAGGTACAGACTAGCAGTAACTTAAATGGCAGAGTGGGCTTGAGGAACTAAATAGTCTACTATTTTTCTAAGGCATCCGGTGTAATTAATTTTTATTCTGTTCATTTGTTTAATGCTTGCACTATATATGTTAGCATCATGTTGGTTAACAGAGGCTCACTGGACTAAATTCCTGGGATGGCAGGGCTATCCAAAGGTTGGATGTTGGATACTATGCCCGTCATATTCAGTTTAAAAGAATAAGTGATGATCTTATTTTGAATGTGGTCAACAGAGAAGATGCCGAAAGGATGGCTGTCCTGGCTTAGGGTCTAGAACCAGGGAACAGTTTTAGAATAAGGGGCAAGATTCTTCGGACTAAGATCAGGACTTTTTTCCATTTTGAGAGTCACGAAACTTTGGACTTCTTGATCATAGAAGGCTGTGGAAGTTCAGTCATTGAATATATGCAGGATAGAGATAAACAGATTTCTGTATTCTAATGATCTCAAGGAGTAGGGGGGTTGAGTGGAAAATTGGCTTTGTGATAACTGTTCAGCTCTGATCCGGAGTGGCAGAACATGCTCGAAGAACTTGATGACCTGCTCCTGCTCCTATGTTTATAGAGTCCAGACCAATTAGTTAGTGATAAGTGCAAATCCAATCAAGGCAGCTGAGGAATTTAAATTCAGTCAGTTAAAATAAACCTGGAATAATAAGCTTATATCAGTAACAGTGATCATATAACTATCAGATTGTCAAAAATCTGACTCACTAGTCCCCTTTAGGGAAGGAAATCTCCCATCTTCACCTGTCCAGACCAAATGTCGTTTAAGCCATACAGGATTTTGGTTGGTTCTTAAATGCTTCCTTAAATGGTTTGGCAAGCAGTTCAAGAAAGTGGCTCAACATAATCTTCTCAAGGATGATGAGACTTGACTTTATTGCAATGACAGTAATGATCACATTTCAAAAATGAAAAAGCCTTGTTTATTCAACAGAAATAAGAATTGCATTACATACCTAAAATAGAAAGGACAAAGGATAGCTGAAAATTGTGGTGCATTTCCTTGAGGAGGTGAAGTTGTTTCCTGTTTCCCTGCTTCATTCTTGTTCACCTCCCTTGTATGATTCTGGATAGGAGTTAAAATAACAGGGTAGTTGTTATGGGGTCTTTAACTTTTCAACTATTGACTGGAAATACTGAAGTTCAAGTACTTTAGATGGGTCAGCTTTTGTCCAATGTGTGCAGGAGGATTTCCTGTAGACAGACCAAAAAGGGCTAGGACACCTTAGATTTGGTACTGGGTAATGAATCCAGCCTGGTATTAGATTTGGAGGTTGGTGAGCACTTTGGTGATAGTGACCACAATTTGGTTATGTTTACTTTAATGATGGAAACAAATAGGTATATACTTCAGGGCAAGAGTATTAGCTGGGGGAAAGGCAGCTATGATGCGATTAGGCAAGATTGAGGATGCATAGGATGGGCAAGGAAACTGCAGGGGATGGGCACAATTGAAATATGGAGCTTATTCAAGGACCAGCTATTGTGAATCTTTGATAAGTATGTACTGGTCAGGCAAGGAAGAAGTTGTTGAGCGTGGGAGCCATAATTTACTAAGGAAGTTGAATCTCTTGTCAAGAGGAAGAAGACGACTTATGTTAGGATGCGATGAGATGGCTCAGTAAGGGCACTTAAGAGTTACAATTCAGCCAGGAAAGACTCAAAGAAAGAGCTACGAATAACCAGGAGGGGAACTGAGAAGTTGTTGGTGGATAGGACCAAGGAAAACCCTTAGGCTTTTTATAGGTATATCAGGAATAACAGAATGACTTGAGTAAAATTAGGGCCAATCGAGCATAGTAGTGGGAAGTTGTGTGTGGAGTCAGACGAGATAGGAGAAGCACTAAATAAATACTTTTTGTCAGCAATCACACTAGAAAAAGACAATGTTTCCAAGGAGAATACTGAGCTAAAGGCTACTATATTAAATAAGATTGAAGTTGACAAGGAGGAGATTTTAGCAATTCTGGAAAGTGTAAAAATAGATAAGCCCCCTGGGCCTGATGTGATTTGTCCTAGGATCCTCTGGGAAGCCAGGGAATTGATTGCAGAACCTTTGGCTATGATCTTTATGTCATCCTTGTCTACAGGAATAGTGCCAGAAGACTGGAGGATAGCAAACGTTGTTCTCTTGTTCAAGAAGGGGAGTAGAGACAACCCTGGTAATTCTAGACCAGTGAGCCTTACTTTGGTTGGCGTAACGTATTGGCAAAGGTTAAAAGTAATAGGATTTATAATCATCTAGAGAGGAATAAGTTGATTAGGGATAGTCAACATGGTTTTGTGAAGGGTAACTCGTACCTCAGAAACCATATTGAGTTTTTTGAGAAAGTGACCAAGCAAGTGGATAAAGCGATTGATGTGTGTATGGATTTTATTAAGGCGTTTGAAAAGGTTCTCCATGGTAGGCTATTACACAAAATACAGAGGCATGAGATGGAGGGTGATTTAGCAGTTTGGATCAGAAATTGGCTAGCTGAAAAAAGACAGGATGGGAAAGGTTCATCGTGGTGGATGGGAAAGGTTCATCGTGGAGTTCAGTTCCTAGTGGTGTACTGCAAGGATCCATTTTGGGTCCTTTGCTGTTTGTTATTTTTCTAAAGGATGGGTTAGTAAATTTGTGGATAACTCTAAGATAGCTAGAGTTGGATTTAGTGCCACAGGATGTTGTAGGTTACAGAGGGACATAAATAAGCTGCAGAGCTGGGCTGAGAGCTGGAAAGTGGAGTTTAATGCAGAAGAGTGTGAGGTGATTCACTTTGGAAGGAGTAACAGGAATACAGAATACTGGGCTAATGATAAGATTCTTGATAGTGTAAATGAGCAGTGAGATCTTGGTGTCCATGTACATAGATCCTTGGAAGTTGCGACCCAGGTTGATATGGTTGTTAAGAAGATATGCAGTATGTTAGTTTTTATTGGTAGAGGGATTGAGTTTCAGAACCATGAGATCATGTTGCAACTGTACAAAACTCTGGTGCGGCTGCACTTTGGAGTATTCTGTACAGTTCTGGTCACCGTATTATAGGAAGGATGTGGAAGCTTTGGAAAGGGTTTACGAGGATGTTGCCTGGTATAGATGGAAGGTCTTATGAGGAAAGGCTGAGTAAGTTGGGGCTGTTTTTGTTAGAGAGAAGAAGGTTAAGAGGTGACTTAATAAAGGCATATACAATGATCAGAGGATTAGGTAGAGTGGACAGTGAGAGCCTTTTTTCTCGGATAGTGATGGCTAGCTTGAGGGAACATAGCTTTAAATTGAGGGGTGATAGATATAGGACAGATATCAGAGGTAGTTTCTTTACTCAGAGAGTCGTATGGATGTGGAAAGCCCTGCCTGCAACAGTAGTAGACTCGCCAACTTTAAGGGCATCTAAATGGTCATTGGATAAAAAAAAAGGATGAAAATGGAATAACGTAGGTTAGATGGGCTTCAGATTGGTTTCACAGGTTGGCACAACATCAAGGACCAAAGGGCCTGTACTGCACTCTAATGTTCTATGTTCTGTATTCTATATGAGAGGGATGAGAAGGATGAGAAGCGGCATTTAGTTACGGGATTGATGAAGTGATGGAGGCATTAAACAGGTATTTTGTATCAGTCTTCACAGTAGAGGACACTAATAACATGCCAGTAATTGACAAAGAGATGAAGGTAGGTGAGAACATGGAAACAATCATTATTACGGAAGAGGTAGTGTTGGGCAAGGTAATGGAGCTAAGGATTGATAAGTCTCCATGCCCTGATGCAATGCATCCCAGGGTACTAAAAGAGATGGCGGGAGAAATAGCAAGTGCACTGATGGCAATTTTCCAAAATTCACTATATTCTGGGGCAGTCCCAGTAAATTGGAAAACAGCAAATGTGATGCCACTGTTTAAAAAGAGATAGATAAAAGATGGGGAGTTATAGACCAGTTGGCTTAACATTTGTAGTGGGGAAGATGCTTGACTCTAATATCAAGGAAGGAATAGCAAGGCATCTAGATAGAAATTGTCCTGTTGGGCAGATGCGGCACGGGTTCATGAAGAGCAGGTCATACTTAACAAATATTTTGGAATTCTGTGAAGACATAATGAGCAAGGTGGACAACAGGGACCAAGTGGATGTAGTGTACCTAGATTTCCAAAAGGCCTTTGACAAGATGCCACGGCATAAGATATGGATGCATGGTGTTCCAGGTAAAGTATTAGCATGGATACAGGATTAGTTGACAAACAGGAAGCAAAGAGTGGGGATAAACAAGTTCTATTCTGGCTGGCAATCCGTGACTAGTGGTATGCCTCAGGGATCGATATTGGGGCCGCAATTATTTTCAATTTATATAGATGATTTGGAGTTTGGGGCCATGTGAATGGTGTCAAAGTTTGCAGATGACACTAAGATGAGTGGCAGAACAAAGTGTGCAGAGGACTGTGAAAGTTTGCAGAGGAACATAGATACTTTGAGTGAGTGGGCAAAGATCTGGCAGATGGAATACAATGTTAGTAAATGTGAAGTCATCCATTTTTCATAGGAGTAACAGTAAAAAGAACTATTACTTTGAATGGTAAACAGTTGCAGCATGCTGCTGTGCAGGGGGACCTGGGTGTCCTTGTGCATTAATCATAGAAGGTTGGTCTGCAGGTATACCAAGTAATTAGAAAGGCAAATGGAATTTTGTCCTTCATTGCTGAAGGGATTGAGTTTAAAAGCAGAGAGGTTACGTTGCAGCTGTACAAGGTCCTGGTGCAGCCACACCTGGTGTACTGTGTGCGGTTTTGGCCTCCTTACTTGAGAAAGGATACACTGGCACTGGAGGGAGTGCAGAGGAGGTTCACTAGGTTGATTCCAGAGTTGAGGGGTTGGCTCATGAGGAGAAATTGAGTAGACTAGGATTCTATTCATTGGAATTCAGAAGAATGAGGGGCGAATCTTATAGAAACATATAAAATTATAAAGGAAATAGATAAGATAGAAGTGGTGAAACTAGGACAAGAGGCATTGTCTCAAGGTTAGAGGGAGCGAGTCAATTGAGAAGGAATTTCTTCACTTCTTGAGAGGGTTGTAAATCTATGGAATTCCTTGCACAGGGAAATAGTTGACACTTTCAGTAAACATTTTTAAAGCTAAGGTAGTTTTTTTTTTAAACAATAAAGGAATTAAGGGATACTGTGAGAGCGCGGGTAAGTGGATCTTAGTCCATGAAAAGGTCAGCCATGATCTTATTGAATGGCGGAGCAGACTCAAAGGGCCGAGCAGCCTATTTCTGCTCCTAGTTCTTATGTACTATGTTTTAGTCCTCCACAGGATCATCTGCCCCATTCACATTTCTTTCACCTACTTTGTGTATAAAATTTACAAACATTACCAGCCATTCCTTTAAGATGAAGGCCCTCCTATAAGAAGGTCTATTTTCACAGATAATCATTTCAGACACCCAGGTAACATTCTAGGACTTGGGTTTGAATCTCACCATGCAGGTGATGAAATTTGAATTAAATTATTTAAAAATATGGAATTAAGAGTGTAATAGTGACAAATGAAACCATTGTTGAAAAAATGCTTCATGAATGCAGTTTAGTGAAGGTAACTGCCATCCTTAACTGGTCTGGTCTACATATGACACCAGATCCTCAGCAATGTAATTGACTTATAACATTTTTTGAGGATGGGAAATAAATACTGGCCCAGCTGGTGACTGCAGAATTTTACAGTTTTCTATCACTCCAACAATTTGCTAGTGTGTGTGCGCGCGCGCATGTGTGTGCAGATGATGCGAAGATATGTAGAGGGACAGGGAGCATTGAGGAGTCAGGGAGGCTGCAGAAGGATTTGGACAGGTCAGGAGAGTGGGAAAAGCAGTGACAGGTGGAGTACAATGTGGGAAAGTGTAAGGTCATATACCTTGGTAGAAAGAGTACAGACATGGAATATTTTCTAAATGGGGAGAAAATTCATAGATCTGACATACAAAGGGAATTGGGAGCTCTAATCCAGGACTATCACAATGTAAACTTACAGGTTGAGTCAGTAGTTAGGAAGACAAATTCAATGAAGACATCTATTTTGAGTGGACTTGAGTATAAAAACAGGGAAGTACTTCTAAGATTCTATAAGGCTCTGGTCAGGCTACATTTGGAGTATTGTGTGCAGTTTTCGGCTCCATATCTCAGGAAGGATGTGCTGGCCCTGGAGCGTGTTCAGAGAAGATTCACAGGAATGGTCCCAGGAATGAACAGCATAACATATGAGGAATGTTGGAGGACTTTGGGTCTATACTTGGAGTTTAAAAGGATGAGCGGACATCTAATTGAAACTTACAGAGTACTGAATGGCCTGGACATAGTGGATGTTGTGAAGATGTTTCCATTGGTAGGAGAGAATAGGACCCCAGGGCTTAGCCTTAGAGTTAAAGGGAAGACCTTAACTCTGGATAAGGAGAAACTTCTTCAGCCAGAGAGTAGTGAATCTATGGAATTCACTGCCACAGAAGGCTGTGGAAGCCGTGTCATTAAGTATATTTAAGACGGAGATAGATGGGTTCTTGATTGTAAAGACGATCAAGGGTTATGGGGAGAAAGCAGGAAAATGGGGTTGAGAAACTCATCAGCCATGATTGAATGGTGGAGCATACTCAATGGGTTGAATGGCCTAATTTCTGCTCCTATGTCTTATTGTGTGTGTGTGTGTGTGTGTGTCTATTTTACATTAGTGCTTTGAAAATTAGTCATGACTGTTGGTGACATTCTGTCTAGCATCAGCTCTAGATAGGAGGCCATATTGGACAGTACACAGATGGAGGTGGAGGTTGGGAGGTACTTTGATGCAAAATGTCAATTAATTAGCAATTTACTTTTCTTCTTGGTGAATCTGCATTGTGTCCAAATGCACCCAAACTTTAAACAGGACTTAGAGTTCATGGAGTGGGCAGATTGAAGTCAGACCTGAGCAAACGTACATTTCTTATTGTTAAAGCATAGGCCAATGTCTCTCAGTAGCCAAGTCACATTTTTCCATGAAATAATTCTCAAAAATCACATGTGGCACAACAAGTGGTTTCATAAATAACTTCAATTCACACCAATTCCAAATGATCAATTTGACATATGTTCTGAAACATTAGGGCCACATTATAGTCCAGAACGTGGATCAGGAGATTAGCCAATCAGAAACCATGATTTTCCAGACAAGCAAAATATTACAAAAATTTAACTTTCACTGAAGAAGTCTCTTTTTTTGTGAGGTGCTTTTAAGCATCTCTCAATATTCTCCTTTAACATCCTTAAAAATTGTAAAACTAAGATATGCTTCTGATCTAGGGACTGGTTACTACCTTCTGGTTGTTTGTGACAGATTTTTAAGTAAGTATCAGATGACTGGTTAACCTTGGGTAGCATTGCAATCAAGGCTACCATTGTCATTACCCAACTTTGCGTTCATGCCCTTCCCAGAAGGTGACACTAGATTACAGTCAATGTGGGAGTCACACCTGGATTCAACTCAAGGGCATCTACTGAGACTATTTTAACAGGAGGGGAAATTTGTGCAGTGCACATTAGCAACAGGAAACTTCATCTATTTGGAGATGAAGTCAAAACTCGATAAAACAAATTATATTGAATGTAACACTAAATGGGCTGGGGTGTGGCACTCTGGGAAAAAAGACCTCCTGTGCTGTCTAGGAGAAAGTGAGGACTGCAGATGCTGGAGATCTGAGCTGAAAAATGTGTTGCTGCGCTTTTCCAGCAACACATTTTTCAGCTTCTCTGCTGTCTCCCAAACAAATAAGATTCTCAAAACTTTCCTTCATTAAGGCACTGCAGTTTGGTTTTCAAATGTTGTTTTCAGAATCCTTTCCTTTCTCAATATTCTCCAGCATCTCCCTTGATCCTCTTTGCAGTGGCTTCCAACAATATTTCAAGATTTCTTCTATTCTCGGCAGTGTTTGCCCTACCCCTTACCATGGTAAAAACAATGACTGCAGATGATGTGGTCTCCTCTACATTGGGGAGACTGGGCGCCTCCTAGCAGAGCGCTTTAGGGAACATCTCCGAGACACCCGCACCAATCAACCAAACCGCCCCGTGGCCCAACATTTCAACTCCCCCTCCCACTCTGCCGAGGACATGGAGATCCTGGGCCTGCTTCACCGCCGCTCCCTCACCACCAGACGCCTGGAGGAAGAACGCCTCATCTTCCGCCTCGGAACACTTCAACCCCAGGGCATCAATGTGGACTTCAACAGCTTCCTCATTTCCCCTTCCCCCACCTCATCCTAGTTTCAAACTTCCAGCTCAGTTACTGTCTCCTTGACTTGTCCGACCTGCCTATCTTCTTTTCCACCTATCCACTCCACCCTCTCCTCCCTGACCTATCACCTTCATCCCCTCCCCCACTCACCCATTGTACTCTATGCTACTTTCTCCCCACCCCCACCCTCCTCTAGCTTATCTCTCCATGCTTCAGGCTCACTGCCTTTATTCCTGATGAAGGGCTTTTGCCAGAAACATCGATTTCGCTGCTCGTTGGATGCTGCCTGAACTGCTGTGCTCTTCCAGCACCACTAATCCACTACCCCTTACCATGCCTGCTGAAGGATCTACCAGTCTTCAGCAGTTTCTTTGAGCATTGTCTTAGAGTTCTAGGTAAAAACAATGACTGCAGATGCTGGAAACCAGATTCTGGATTAAACTGGTGCTGGAAAAGTACAGCAGTTCAGGCAGCATCTGAGGAGCAGGAAAAATCGACGTTTTGGGCAAAAGCCCTTCATCAGGAATAGGAGTTCTAGTCTGGAACAGACCTGATGAAGGGCTTTTGCCCAAACGTCGACTCTCCTGCTCCTTGGATGCTGCCTGACCTGCTGTGCTTTTCCAGCACCACAGTCTCGCCTCTAATCTCCAGCATCTGCAGTCCTCATTTTTTGCCTAGAACAGGCATTGTGCATATCTGTTATCCCTGGATTGGATATTAGTCTCCAAGGACTTCAAAAGACTGGCCTTTATGACTAAAATCCAAATAGATCTTCTTAAGTTTGAAAACCTGGACCTGCAAAGCTTTAGCAGTGTTTTTTTTAAAAAGAGGATAACCAATCAGAAGATGTCGTCTGATGGTCTGCAGTCAAAAACAGTATTATATTCCCTGATTTAATAGTACTTCTATATATGTAAATTTCATCCCATGTATGTAAATTTCTCTTCATCAGTAGAGTGTAAATTCAGTAAAAATGAATCATATTTAACAGCAC
The DNA here is from genome assembly GCF_047496795.1 of Chiloscyllium punctatum. Taxonomy (NCBI): domain Eukaryota; kingdom Metazoa; phylum Chordata; class Chondrichthyes; order Orectolobiformes; family Hemiscylliidae; genus Chiloscyllium; species Chiloscyllium punctatum. The sequence goes on from NC_092765.1 coordinate 11,116,254, forward strand.
TGAATTGCAAACAAGTTTGAGCTTTATAAAGGTTAAATTTGGTATTTTGTCTATATCATAGGTCAACTGCTGCAAATACTGGCCTGATGACACAGAGAATTATGGAGACCTATGTGTTACACTCATTAAAACAGAGGTTCAAGCAGAATATACTGTCAGGATCTTCTCACTTCAAAAGGTATGGTTCAAAGGTTTATTCCTCTGCTGAGCAACTTCATAAAAGTTCAGCATTTTAAAGTAAAAATGTTTTGGCATGTTTCTTGTAGGGTTGCAGGGTGATGTTTGTGCATACAAAAGAGGAGCTAAAGCTAGTCATTCAGACCCTCTTACATGTTCTGCCAATCAATACAATCATGACTGTGCTGCTTATGTTTCAAATTCCACATTCCCAATAACGTTAGATTCTTGTTAGACAAGGGAATGAATCTACTTCTGCCTCAAAAATAGTCAATGACCAAGATTCTACACCTGAGACAGAATGCTCTAAAGTCACATTAAAAAAATTCTCCTCATCTCTATCCTGAAAGGGTAATCGCTTTTAGCTCTGGGCTCAACCACAAAAGAAAATATCCCTTCCACATCCAATTTTTCAAGACTCATATTTCCATCCAGTCACCCTCTCCTCATAACACATCTTGCTCATTCCAGGTATTAAGCTGTAAATCTCCTCAACCTCCAACGCTTTTAAATCCTTCATTGAAAAAAAAGAGACCAAAACTGCCCACAGTATTTGAGTTTTCGTCTCACCAATGCCCAGTTTAACTGAAGCATATCATCCTGACTTTTATGTTCAACTCCTCTTGTAATAAAGGATGGCAAGCTTTCTTGATTAGTGTATCTTCATACTAACATTTTGTGATTCATCCACTGGAGCACTGCAGAATTCCACAGTCATTCTCTATTAAGCTTTTCTTTCTTTTTTCATTTTTCCTGCAAAGTGACTGGCTTCACATTTTCTCACATTGTAGTCTGTCAGATTTTGCCAATTCCTTCATCCTTCTGTACCTATCTGCAAAGCCTTTATGTCTTCTTCATAACGTTTTTCGACCCACCTTTGTGTTGTCAGGGAATTTATCTACCATGCCTTCATTTCCTTCACCAAAGTCATTAGTGTAAATTGTACATTCTAGAACTCGTAAATGCATCATGCTGAAAGCCCACCAAATGATTTTAAATGGATTTCCAGTGTAATTCTTTGCACACATTCTTGACTATTTAATAAATTATTTCTGTAAGAGGCAATTTCTTCATTTACCTAGACGCACAAAGCTAAGTAGAAACACTTGGAAGTTTCACCAGTGTTTACTCATACATATGCAATTGATATAACTGTTCCACAGGGAAAAGTGGATTTTCATGAGCTGTTGCATACTTTGATTTTCATACACTTTTTAAATGGATGTTACATTATTTGAATGTGCCAAATACATATAATACAGTTGATTCTATTCACCCAATCATGGTCAAATTCCATCTCTGATGCTTGAATAGGACATTAATATCGTCCTATAGGAAGGAGAGGAGGTAAACTGATGGCCAACTGCTATGTCTTTATTCTTTAAGGACACCTATTCTTTACTTACTGGAATATCCTATCGGATAACTGCCCCAATGTAATGTGTTAAGACACAGAGACAGACAGCCAAATCAATTCGATCTACCTTTTCCTGTATTCAAAACACAGTAAAATTAATGTATTTGATTACTCTCAAAATTATCCCAATGGTTCCTAACCAGACTTTGTCAATAACTTATACCAATCACCAAGTTTATAGCTAAACAAAAAGACAATTTATTAATAATACAGTTGCTTTAGCAGAGTAAAGTTAAACAACAATATAAACTACTTCATGTCAATATTTTCTACCTAATCTTCTTTGATTCTAGCCCCCACTAGACACAGTTAATGGATGAATCAAAAAACAAAGAGATATAATTGATCAGTTCACTTAAGTCCCCATGATCTGTAATATCACAAGCACATAAAATTGTATTTTGTTTAGTTTCTGAGGACACCAGTCAATCAAAACAGCTTCCAGTGGGTTCCAAGGAATATTCACTTAATTCTTAAGTACTAAGATTTTTATAACTAAAAAAAAACTTACCATGAGGTGATAATAGGAGAATAACCAGAGAGCAATCAGTCTCCTTCCTGTTGCTTTAGCAGCCACAATCCTTCTGACAAAAACATGCAGGTCAAACCAGTTCAAACTTTGGTTTCTCTTTCATAGACTAGTTGACACTGGTTCTTCTGAGATGCCCTAGTTAATATCTAAACATCTGCTATCTGTTTGAGCATAATACATCTCTGGGGATGAAATATCTTTAGAGATCTTTGAACAAGAATCCATCTGCAAATAACTTCCAGACTTGGCCACATAAGCAAATATTAATTTGCTTGTCCTCTCTTTTTTAAAAGAAGCGGCTGCTCACAGTACAAAGGTCAACTTCAGGTCTCCGCTCACAGTCTACAGCTCCAAGCCAAAATGATAAGAGTAAAGATAAAATAATGGAAGTCTCCACATATGGCAATGTCTCAGTGTATCTGAAATAACTCCAAGGAAGCAGCTATCCCATTGCCAAGTCACATTTTACTGCCATGTGCACAGTACATAGACTCTGACTAGCTTGTTCAAAGCTGGTCTCTAGAATGAGGAGAATCTCAAAGCCTCCTGTTTATCTGTCAGCCATGACTCCCTGACAGGCCCAGTTTGACCATCCCAATCAGGGATCTCATAACGTGATGAGATCCACATGGCTCTCAGTCTAATCATTGCACCCCTCCCCACTTAAGTCCAGGGATGTAGGCTTGTTCTTTTTCTTGTAACTTTCTCAGAGATATTTTTGTCTCAGGTCAGGTCCCTCTGACTCAGACACAAGTAGCGTTTACTGAACTATAGCCCATCCCCTGTGCCCAGAGAGTCTCAGGATTGTTTCCTCCTATTCTTTAGGCAGTCACTGTATCAAGGCTGCAACATTGGCTGAGGTTTCTTCAATGTGAAACAGACAGGGATAACTCATGGTTTCTGACAGCCTTTCTGGCTGTTCTGAGGAGCCAGGTATGATAGGTTCCTGTCCCATTTGCGAGGTAGCAGCTTTCATGTGATACATATATTTGTTCAGGACTGCCTCACCTACCCAAACCTTGTATGTCATGGATCTGACTTTGCTTAAAACTCACCACATACCCATGCAAGGCTAGTTCCATGGTTTCAAAACTAAACTTCATCCCCTGAAGTAAACTGTCTCTCTCCTTTAGAGGAGGCATGTAGCTGACAGTGGCATTCCTGATGCTGTTTCATCCTCCTCCAAATCTGGGAATATCAGGTTTAATTGGAGTGCAGTCTGCTAGAGGTATCCTTGTAGATGCATGAGAAGTGGTCCTCTAATCAAACAGGAGGAAGGACAATTTGATATCGAGTGGAGCTGTAGGCTTTTCTTTAAGTCTGTCTTCAATGTTTGGATCGCTCTTTCTGCCAGACGATTGGAAAATGGATAGTATAGAACTGTCCAAACATGCCGAGTGCCATTCAACATTAGAGAATACTCAAATTCCCTGCTGGTGAATGACTTCCTGTTGATCTGTGACCAGTATTTCCAGGAGCCCGTATGTTGGAAATGATGCTTGCAGCTTTTCGATCATCATTCCTGACTTTGCCGAATGAACTCTATGCATATCCAACCATTTTGAATGGTCATCCACAATGACCAAGAACACGGAGCTCAGGAAATAACTCACCAAGACAACGTGTTACCAAGTCCAACGTTTGCCCGGCCATTCCTGTAAATATGAGGGAGTTGCTGGCAGAGTTTGTTTTGCTATGTTGGCATCTAATCCTAGCCAACAGGAATAATATCTCACCAACCTCTTCATTTTGGAAACTCCCAGGTGACCTTGGTGGAGTTCAGCCAGTATTCTTCCTGTAACCCTTGATCCCCTTGATACTTGAGAACATATCCATCTCAGTCTTGAGTATGCTCAGTGACCTGGCCTCCACAGCCTTCTGTGGCAATGAATTCCATAGATTCACCACTCTCTGGCAGAAGTTTCTCCATATCTTTGTTCTAAAAGGTCTTCCCTCTATTCTAAGGCTATGCCCTCAGGTCCGAGTCTCTTCTACCAATGGAAACATGTTCCCAACATCTACTTTATCCAGGCCATTCAGTATTCTGTATGTTTAAATTGGATCCCCCCCTCATCCTTCTAAACTCCATTGAGTATAGACCCAAAATCCTCAAACGTTCCTCACATGTTAAGCCATTCATTCCTGGAACAATTCTCATAAACCTCCTCTAAACACAGTCCCCAGTGGGGCCTAAAACTGGACACAGTACTCCAAATATGGTCTGACCAGAGCCTGATAGAGCCTCAGAAGTATATCCCTGCTTTTATATTCAAGTCCTTTCAAAATTAATGCCATCATTGCATTTGCCTTCCTACTTATTGACTCAACCTGCAAGTCTACCTTGAGAGAATTCTGGACGAGAACTCCCAAGTGTCTTTGCACTTCAGATTTCTGAATTTTCTCCCCATTTAGAAAATATTCCATGCATCTATTCTTCCTGCCAAAATGCATGACTTCACACGTTCCCACGTTGTACTCCATCTGCCATTTCTTTCCCCACTCTCCTAACCTGTGCAAATCCTCCTGCAGCTTCCCTACCTCCTCAATGATACCTGTCCCTCTACCTGTCTTTATATCATCTGCAAGTTTAGCCAGAATGTTCTCAGTTCTTTCATCTAGATTGAAAATGTATAAAGTAAAATTTGCAGTTCCAACACTGAGCCTTGCGGAACACCACTTATCACCGGCTACCATCCGGAGAAGGAACTTTTTATCCCTACTTTGTTTTCTGCCAGACAGCCAAGCTTCTATCTGTGTTATCACCTTGCCTCTATCACTATGGACCCTTATCTTACTCATTAGCGTGTGTTGCAACTTGTCAAAGGCTTTCTTGAAGTCCAGATAGATGACATCTGTTGGTTCTCCTTGGTCTAACCTGCTTGTTACTTCCTCGAAGAATGCTAGCAGATTAATCAGGCATGACCTCCCCATGATGAAACCATGCTGACTTTGCACTGTTTTACCATACACTTCCAAGTATTCAGAAATCTTACCCACGACTGAAATTAGGCTAATCGGTGTGTAATTTGCGGTTTTCTGCCATGCTCCCTTTTTAAACAGGGATGTCACATTAGCAATTTTCTAGCTTTCTAGGGCCTTCCCTCATTCTAGCAATTCCTGAAAGATCACCATTAACACCTCCACTATCTCTTCAGCTATCTTCCTTCTAACTCTGGGGTGTAACCCTATGTTACTCTTTGTAAGCTTCCCAATCCTCTGGTTCCCCCCTGTCCTGTCCTTAATGCTATCGAGGACTTCCCTTATCAGCCATTGTTGCCTCATCCTCCCTGTACCATCTTCTTTCTCCTTGGGATGAATCTCTGAATTACTCCAAGAAACTCCTGTCATTGCTGTTCCACTGTCTTTCCCATTAGGCTCCTCTCCCAGTCAATTCTACCCAGCTCCTCCCTTATTCCTCTGTAGTTGCCTTTATTTTCAATTCGGATTGTGATGACCCTTTTGCTTCTTGCATCACCACCAACTTTTGTTTTGCCAGAATGGGATCTTTTTGTGTCCACAGTCAGATATTGTCAGTAGTGACTGGAAGGGTATGCAGGAAGTTTAAAACCAGAATGGACACTTCCAGTGAGTGGCACCACCAGTGGTATATCTACCAGTGGGAAGTGGCTTAAGGCATACTCAGTTGCCATTTGACCACCCAGACAGTGTTCCAACTTGTAATTTTTACACACTCAGAATAAGAGTCCAACGCTGAATTCAACCAGAAACTATAGGCAGCACGGCCTTGTCTTCATTAAACAGACCTAGCAGAGGTTTCTGATCAGTTACTATTACTAATTTACATCTATAGAGGTATTCATGGAACTTTCTGACACCAAAGATGACCACCAAACTGTCCTTCTCTATCTGGTCATATTTGCATTCAGCGACAGCCATAGTCAGGCATTCCTCTCTGTTGGGCCACTGGTGAGCCTTCACTACCTCAATACCATATGGGGTGCCATCGCATGTCAGTACGACATGTTGCTTGGGATCATCGTGGACCAACATCTTAGATGACGATAGCTGCTTCTTCACTTCCCTCAAGACTACTTAGAGTCATAGAGATGTCCATGGAAAGAGAACTTTTGGCCCAACTCAGCCATGCCAATCAGAAATCCTAAATTAACCTAGTCCCATTTGCTAGCACTTGGCCCATATCCCTTTAAGCCCTCGCTAAATATGTACCCATCCAGATGCCTTTTAAATGTTATAATTGTACCAGCCTTCACCACTTCATCTTGGCTATATGACAATTTCCAATGCTGATCCTTTTCAAGCATAAGTCTAAGGGTGTCAAGATGCAGGCCAGGTGACATATGAATTATCTGCAATAATTCACCAACCCAGGGAAAGATTTAAGCTCTGGTACAGATGTACGAGTGAGGGCCCCCTTGAGCACCCTCACTTAATCCTCCAATGGGTATAACCCAGTCTTTTCAACTCTATAGCCCTAGCAGGTCACTTGAGGTGCCTGGAACACACATTTTTCCCTCATAAGACATCAGACACCCAGGAGAAACATTTAAGCACTATTCCAAGATCTTCAAGTGTTCTTCATTGGTCTTCCTGTTTGTTAGTGTGTCATCCAGATAAATGGCAACCTGGAGTAGAGTTTTGTAAAATGTTCTCCATCATCTGCTGAAAAATGGTGCAGACTGATGATACTCCAAATTTCACTTTTGAATATTGGTATAAACCATCATGTGAATTAATTGTGGCATACTTCTGAGACTCCTCATCTAGTCACAATTACAGGTACCCATGATTCATGTCCAGCTTTGTGAAGGACAGATCCCCTGCCAGTTTTGCATACAAATAATTTATTTATAAGATATTTATCCAGCTGCAAAACCCTGCAAAGGTACGTTGATCCATTAGGCTTCATTATTGGCAAAACCGATAGTGCCCATTCTGCTGACTTTGCCAGATTGATGATTCCTTCCCTTTCCAGCTTTCTGATTTCTGCTTCTACTTAAGCATGTAAGGCAAATGGCAAGGTGGACCTTGCAGAATTGGGAATTGCTTTCTGGTCAACACATAAGATGGCCTTAGCTCCTTTGATAGTCCCTAGGCCTTCCTGAAAAACTTATAGGTATTTACTTAGGACTTCACTCAGACAGCCGTTTTCTAATTGAAAAATGTTGAGCCAATCAAGGTGAACCTTCCTCATCAAATTCCACACCACCAAGCTTAGGCCCAAGCCTTTTAATACAATCAGTGATAACTGCACTAAAATCTCTTCATAGGATACCGGAACCAAGGTCGTACCCTTAATCTGGAGCCAGTATTGGTTCTCAGTCTAGCCATGGTCTTGCACAAATGTAAGGGGTGAAGTCCAGAGCAGATCTTATTAAAGTCTGGTTCTGCAATCACTGATACATCTGTGCCATTATCGACCTCCATTAGAACCAGGAGACTATTTAACCAGACATTTATTTCGATTGGTTCTGATTTGAATGTTACTAATTTAACTGTTGCAAGCCACATCCTGGATACTAGCCTATGAGTTCTCTTACTCAAGTCAGGCCTTGTAGGCCTCCTTGCTGCCTCAAGTCCATATACTAGCAGCAACTACAATGAGTTGCCAGCCTGGATCCTGAAGAAATTTTCAACCATTTTGCTTTGTTTTGAAGTTTTGCTTGGAGTTGACCTAGAGTCCCTCTACTTCAGAGATGTCCTGTGTGAGGCTGTGCGGTTACCCACATTCAAGTGGTATTCTCAAAGCTCAGTCAGATAGGTGAGGGTGTCCATTTCCATTGGGATACCCTGTAGTTCACATGTTCCACTTGCCGAATTTTTCTAATGATAAAGCAAGTCATAGTGCCTGTTTGAGGTCCAGTTGGGCTTCTGCCAGTAGGCATTTTGGCACAGTTACATTGTTAATCCCATGTCCTAAATTCAGCATTTACACAAAATCACATGCCTCTGCCAGTTTTCTTAACCTCGTCAAAAATCTCAATACTGATTCCCCTACTTCTTGAACTGCTAAATAAGACCACTAGCATCTCAGAATTAGAAGACCTTCAGGGTCATAAGATATTCCTTAGCCAAATCCACCAACTCTTGAAAGTTTTTAGTATCTCATGCCTCAGCGAAATTTAGGTTCCTAATAACCAAAAGAGCCACAGATCCATAGCAGTTAGAAGAATTATTCGTCACATTTTATCTGTCCCAACATCATTAGCCCGGAAGAAATAATGGGCCCAGTCTCTAATGGCAGTATCAAACAAGTCAAGCTTCCCAAATAAAAGCGTGATGCCAGAAATGTTTACCCCACCTCGAAGTCAATTGTTGCAAGCACATTTTCTCCAGCAGCATATTGTTTTCTCTTGTCACCTCTGAAATAACTCCATGGAGGCAGGTATCCCATCACCAATCCATCTTTTATTTACAGATGCACAGAATATAGACTCTGACTAGCTCAGAGATAGTCCTTAGACTGAGACCTCCTGTTTATATCTATCAGCCAGGGATCCCTGATTAGCCCAGGTTAACAACCCTAATCAGGAATCTCATATTCAATGAGATCCACCTGGTCCTCATTCCATTCACTACAGTATTCATGGGAAAGAAACCATTTTCTCTGACCCTACCATTGTTTATACGGAATGTTATCATTTCACTGTCCTGTATGATTCTTTTATAACTGTGGGGCATGAACATTTACTTTAATCCTTTCTCCTTGTTTTGCCTTATTTGTTCTGTTAATACATCTGACCTCGTGCAACCTTAATAAGCTGAATTAACTCAGCTATTTTTCCTTCTCTGAATTACTTCCTCCAAATACAATCACATATGAGATTATTTAAGCTATTATTTTAAGTGATTGTCCTGTTTCAGTTTTCAATTTCACAATCACAACTTGTCATAAACATATTTTTCTGAGGTATGCAAGTACATACTGCTTGAGTACAATCAGCCTGCTACCCACTATGAATATTGTTCGATATGCTGCACCAGTTATTGGGATATGAAACCTCCATACATCCCACCAGCACTGAAATTCATATCACATCACTCATTTGTACAATCGGCCAAATGTCATTTTGGATTGATAACAGAATATTAGCGAAAAAGCCACTTGTGAAAGCATGGGACAATGACTCTACCAATTGTTCAAATTTTTGAGATAACTTCCTCTATTGTGCACCATTCATCGTCAAAAATTATAGACAAAGGTACTTTCATTAGTTTTCATTAGCATACAGCAGGCTAGCCATCAGCATGCAGCATAATTTCAGTAGGTTGTATTGCAGCATCAAGCTGACACAATGAGCAGAATCCTATTCATAATTTTGCTAAAGAGAGTTAACTTGCGGTGTCTGGAACTGTCAGAAACCCAAACGTATATTGACAAGTGAATGAAGGCTTTTTATAGATCATAACGGAAAACACATTGACAGATTCTTCAACTGATATGTCAAAGACATTTGATTGCTCAATTTCAGAGTCACAGAGATGTACAGCAAGGAAGCAGACCCGTCAGTCCAACTCGTCCATGCCAACCAGATGCCCCAACCCAAACTGGTCCCACCTGCCAGCACCCGTCTCATATCCTTCCAAACCCTCCTATTCATAGACCCATCCAGATGCCTTTTTAAGTGTTGCAATTGTACCAGCCTCCTCCACTTCCTCTGGCAGCTCATTCCATACACGTACCGCTCTCTAAGTGAAAATGTTGCCCCTTAGGTCTCTTTTATATCTTTCCCTCTCACCCTAAACCTATGTCCTCTAGTTCTGGACACCCCCACCCCAGGGAAAAGAACTTTGCCTATTTACCCTATCCACGTCCCTCATGATTTTATAAACCTCTATAATGTCACCCCTCCGCCACCGACGCTCCAGGGAAAACAGCCCCAGCCTGTTCAACCTCTCCCCAAAGCGCATAACCTCCAACCCTGGCAACATCCTTGTAAATCTTTTCTGAATCCTTTCAAGTTTCACAACATCTTTCCAATAGGATGGAGAGCAGAATTGCACGCAATATTCCAACAGTGGTCTAACCAATGTCCTGTACAGCCGCAATATAACCTCCCAACTCCTATACTCAATACTCTGACCAATAAAGGAAAGCATGCCAAACGCCTTCTTCACTATCCTACCTACCTGTGACTCCACTTTCAAGGAGCTTTGAGCCTGCACTCCAAGGTCTCTTTGTTCAGCAACACTCTCCAGGACCTTACCATTAAGTGTATAAGTCCGACTAAGACTTGCTTTCTCAAAATGCAGCACCTCACATTTATCGGAATTAAACTTCATCTGCCACCTCTCAGTCCATTGGCCCATCTGATCAAGATCCTGTTGTAATCTGAGGTAACCTTCTTCGATGTCAACCACATCTCCAATTTTGATGTCATCAGCAAACTTACTAACTATACCTCTTATGCTCACATCCAAATTATTTATATAAATGTTGAAAAGTAGTGGACCCAGCACCAATACTTGTGGCATTCTGCTGGTCACAGACCTCCAGTCTGAAAGACAACCCTCCACCACCACCCTCTGTCTTCTACCTTTGAGCCAATTCTGTATCCAAATGGCAAGTTCTCCATGAGATCTAACCTTGCTCTTCAGTCTCCCATGAGGAACCTTGTTGAACGTCTTACTGAAGTCCATATAGATCACATCTACTGCTCTACCTTCATCAATCCTCCTTGATACTTCTTCAAAAAACTCAATCAAATTTGTGAGGCATGATTTCCCATGCATAAAACCATGTTGACTATCCCTAACCAGTCCTTGCTTTTGTCCCTCTTGTCCCTCAGGATCCCCTCCAACTACTGACACCAGTGTCAAATTAAAGTGTAGAATAGAATTTATTAAAAGAAAAATGCTGTGTATTCTGTAAATCTGAAGCAAATGGAGAGAAGTTTGGAGAAACTCAGCAGGTCTAGTTCCATCTGTGAAGAGAAATTGTGTTTACATTTTGTCTCTTCTCAGAAGACTCATTACAAAGAGTCATTCCTGACTCAAATTGTTGACTCTGTTTCTCTCTCCACAGATGTTGCCAAACCTGTTGGGCTTCTCCAGCATTCTCTTTGCTTGTTTTGGAGTTTATTAAGCTGTATTAAAAAGTATTTAATGACACTGTAGCTTTAACTTTCACAAATATGTCTTCTATATATTGGATGTATCCATGGGGTAGGAGGTTAGTGGCCCGTCAATCAAAGTTACATTTCAAAGATATTAGCAAGAGTTAGGCTAGAGGGGATTACATAACTTCACCATCTTCTTGGCTGTAAATGGCATCATTGAAACTGAACTCAACTGCCTGAGTTGCTAAATTCATGATTTCAATCTGCACAAATGCAGATACCAGTGGCACATCTAGATTGCCATGATATAGTGGCATAGTGCAAATGTCAATGAAATTTTCTGATCCAATATGTGGATTTACCTACGAGAGAAAATGCAAAACTTGACCTACTCTTGGGAAATAAGGCAGGGCAGGTGACTGAAGTGTCAGTCGGGGAGCACTTTGAGGCCAGTGACCATAATTCTATTAGCTTTAAAATAGTGATGGAAAAGGATAGACCAGATCTAAAAGTTGCAGTTCTAAATTGGGTAAAGGCTGACTGGGGGCAAATATTTGCAGATAAAGGGATGGCTGGAAAATGGGAAGCCTTCAGAAATGAGATAACAAAAGTCAGAGACAGTATAGAACATAGAACATTACAGCACAGTACAGGCCCTTCGGCCCTCGATGTTGCGCCAACGAGTCATACCAATCTGAAGCCCATCTAACCTACACTATTCCATGTACGGCCATATGCTTGTCCAATGACGATTTAAATGCACTTAACGTTGGCGAATCTACTGCTGTTGCAGGCAAAGCATTCCATACCCTTACTACTCTCTGAGTAAAGAAACTACCTCTGACATCTATCCTATATCTATCACCCCTCAATTTAAAGCTATGCCCCCTTGTGCTCACCATCACCATACTTGGAAAAAGGTTCTCCCTGTCCACCCTATCTAACCCTCTGATTATCTTATATGTCTCTATTAAGTCACCTCTCAACCTTCTTCTCTCCAACGAAAACAGCCTCAAGTCCCTCAGTCTTTCCTCGTAAGACTCCCATTCATACCAGGCAACATCCGAGTAAATCTCCTCTGCACCCTTTCCAAAGCTTCTGCATTCTTCGTATAATGTGGTGACCAGAATTGTACACAATACTCCAAGTGCGGCCGCACCAGAGTTTTGTACAGATGTAGCATAACTTCATGGTTCTGGAACTCGATCCCTCTATTAATAAAAGCTAAAACACTGTATGCCTTCTTTACAACCCTGTCAACCTGGGTGGCAACGTTCAAGGATCTGTGTACATGGGCACCGAAATCTCTCTGCTCATCTACACTACCAAGAATCTTACCATTAACCCAGTACTTTGCATTCCGGTTACTCCAACCAAAGTGAATCGCCTCACACTTGCTGCATTAAGCTCCATTTGCCACCTCTCAGCCCAGCTCTGCAGCTTATCTATGTCTCTCTGTAACCTACAACATTCTTCGTCGCTATCCACAACTCCACCAACTTTAGTGTCATCTGCGAATTTACTAACCCTAGGGTTTAAGGAACAGATATTGCATGTCCTTGATAGGTATGTCCCTGTCAGTCAGGGAGGAAGTGATAAGGCAAGGGAACTGTGATTTACCACAGAAATTGCATCTCTTGCTAAGCGGAAGAAGGAGGCTTATGTGACGATGAGACAAGATGGTTCAGATGAGGTGATGGAGAGTTACAGATTAGCTAGGAAGGATTTAAAGAGAGAGTTAAGGAGAGCAAAGTGAGGACATGAACAGTCTTTAGCAGGTAGAATAAAGGAGAACCCTAAAGCTTTCTATAGTAATGTGAGGAATAAAAAGATGACTAGGGTAGAAATAGGGCCTGTCAAAGGCAGAAGTGGGAAGTTGGTTGTGGACCCTGTGGAGATTGGAGAGGTGCTAAATGAATATTTCTCCTCGGTTTTCACTCAGCAAAAGAAGAATATTGTAGAGGAGGAGAATGAGATATGCGATATTAGACTAGAAAGGATTGAGGTTAGTAAGGAAGAGTTGTTATCAATTCTCAAAGGAGCAAAAGTAGACAAGTCCCCTGGGCCAGATGGGATTTATCTGAGGATATTCTGGGAAGCAAGGAAGGTGGTGTTGGAGCCTTTGGCTTTGATCTTTGAGTCTTCATTGTCTACAGGTTTAGTACCAAAGGACTGGAGGATTGCAAATGTTGTGCCCTTGTTCAAGAAGGCCAGTAGAGATGACCCAGATAATTTACGTCTGTTGTAGGAAAAGTTTTGGAAAGGATTATAAGAGATAGGATTTATCATCACCTAACAAGCAACAATTTGATTGTAGATAGTCAGCATGGTTTTGTCAAGGGCAGGTCATGTCTCACAAACCTCTGTGATTTTTTTGAGAAAGTGACCAAGCATGTGGATGAGGTTAGGGCAGTTGACGTGGTGTACCTGAGCTTTAGTAAAGCCTTTGATAAGGTTCCACATGGTAGGCTGTTGGAGAAAATGCAGAGGCATGGGTTTCAGGGTCATTTAGAAACTGGCTTTCTATAAGACGGCAGCAAGTGGTGGTTGATGGAAAATATTTAGCCTGGAGCCCAGTTACTAGTGGTGTGCCACAAGGATCTCTTTGGGACCATTGCTGTTTGTCATTTTTACAAATGACTTAGATGCAGGCATAGATGAATGGGTTAGTAAGTTTGCAGATGACACTAAAGTCAGTGGAGTGGTGGACAGTGTGGAAGAATGTTGCAGGTTGCAGGGGAACTTGGATAAACTGTAGAATTGGGCTGAGAGGTGCCAAATTGAGTTCAATGCAGATAAATGTAAGATGATTCACTTTGGGAAGAATAACAGGAAGGCAGAACACTGGGTCAATGGAAAGATTCTTGATAGTGTGGATAAGGAGAGGATCTTGGAGTCCATGTGCATAGATCCCTGAAAGTTGCCACCCAGGTTGCTTGTGCTGTTAAGAAGGCATATGGTGTGTTAGGTTTTATAGGTAGAGGGATTGAGTTCTGGAATTGTAATGTCATGCTGCAACTATACAAAATGCTAGTATGGCTGCACTTGGAATATTGTGTACAATTCTGGTTGGCCCATTACAGGAAGGATGTAGAAGTATTGGAAAAGTGCAGGGGAGATTTACCAGGATGTTGCCTGGTCAGGAGGGAAGGTCTTATGAGGAAAGGCTGAGAGATTTGGGTCTGTTCTCATTAGAAAGAAGAAGGCTAAGAGGGGATTTGATAAAGACATACAAGATGATCAGATGATTAGATAGGGTAGACAATGGAAGTCTTTACACTGGGAGTGGTAAAGGTGTGAAATGCCCTGCCTGCCAATGTAGTTAACTCAGCCATATTAGGGAGATTTAAATGATCCTTGGAAAAGCACATGGATGATGATGGAATAGTGTTGGGGGATTGGGCTTAGATGAGTTCACAGGTCAGCACAACATCAAGGGCTGAAGGGCCTCTTCTGCATTGTACTGTTCTTTGTTCTATGTTCTAAATGTGAGGTGTTGCATTTTGGAATGTCAAATCCAGGTAGGAGTTTTGTGGTGAATGTTCGAGCCTTAAGGAGTGTAGTGGAACAGAGGGACCTTGGAGCTCAGGTGCACGGTTCTCTGAAAGTAGAGTCACAGGTAGACAGGGCAATGAAGAAGGTTTTGGGCACACTGGCCTTCATCAGTCAGGGCATTGAACATCAAAGTTGGGGAGTTATGTTGCAGTTGTACGGGACATTGGTGAGACTGCACTTGGAGTATTGTGTTCGGTTTTGTTCACTTTGCTAGAGGAAAGATGTTGTTCAACTGGAAAGAATAGAAAAGGGATTTACAAGGGTGCTGCCAAGATTCAAAGGTCTGAGTTATAAGGAGAGTCTTTCAGGTGAGGATATTTTTCTTTACGGAGTAAGAGACTGAAGGGAAATCATATAGAAATGTATAACTTCATGAGAAGCATGGATGGGGTGAATGTACTCAGTCTTTTTCCCAGCGTTGGGAATCAACGACTAGAGGGCATCAGGTTAGAGGAGAAAAAATAAAAGGAAACCTGAGGGGCAACTTTTTTACACAGAGGGTGGTACACATATGGAAGTAGCAGCCAGCGGTGTGATTGAGACATGTACATTAACAACATTCAGAAGGCATTTGGACAAAAACATGGATATAAAAGGTTTAGAAGGATAAGGGGCAAGGGCAGGGAAATGGAGTTAGAGTGGATGGACATTTTGTCGGCATGGAACACTTTTGGGCTGAAGGGCCTGTATCCGTGCTGTATGCCACCATGATTCTATGACCATGAAGGCATAAAATGTAGGGAAATAGATGGTGGCATCTTGAAAATTGTCCAGATTTCAGAGGAGAAAGTGCTGGATGTCTTGAAATGCATGCAAGTGGATAAATCCCCAGCACCTGATCACGTGTACCCTAGACTTGTGTGGGAAGCTAGGGAAGTGACTATTGGGCCCCTTGCTGAGATACTTGTATCATCGGTAGTCATAGATGAGGTGCCAGAAGACTGGAGGCTGGCTAACGTGATACGACTATTTTAGAAAGGTGGTAAAAACAAGCCAGGGAACTATAGACTGGAGCCTGACCTCGGTGGTGGGCAAGTTGTTGGAGGGAATCCTGAGGGACAGGATGTACATGTATTTGGAAAGGCAAGGACTGATTAGGGATAGTCAACATGTTTATGCCTGGGAAATCATGTCTCACAAACTTGATTGAGTTTTTTGAAGAAGTGATAGAGAGAGGATTGATAGGGCAGAGTGATAGAAATGATCTATAAGGACTTCAGTAAAGCGTTTGACAAGGTTTCCCATGGGAGACTGTTTAGCAAGATTAGATCTCATGGAATACTGGGAGAACTAGTCATTTGGATACAGAACTGGCTCAAAGGTAGAAGACAGAGGTTGGTGGGGAAGAGGTTTGTTTTTCAGACTGGAGGCCTGTGACCAGTGGTGTGCCAGAAGGATTGGTGCTAGGTACACTACTTTCCATCATTTATATAAATGTTTTGGATTTGAGCGTAAGAGGTAGATTTAGTAAATTTGCAGATGACACCAAAATTGGAGATGTAGTGGACAGTGAAGAAGGTTATCTCAGATTACAATGGGATCTTGACCAGGTGGGCCAAAGGGTTGAGAAGTGGCAGAAGGAGTTTAATTTAGATAAATGCAAGCTGCTACATTTTGGGAAAGCAAATCTTAGCAGGACTTAACAATAAGGTCCTCGGAAGTGTTGCTGAACAAAGAGACCTTGGAGTACAGGTTCATAGCTCCTTGAAAGTAGAGTCTCAGATAGATAGGATAGTGAAGAAGGAGTTTGGTATTCCCTCCTTTATTGGTCAGAGTATTGAGTACATGAGTTGGGAGGTCATGTTTTGCTGTAAAGGACATTGGTTAGGCCACTTTTTGAATATTGTGTGCAATTCAGTTCTCCTTCTTATCGGAAAAAAGTTGTGAAACTTGAATGGGTTCAGAAAAGATTTACACGGATGTTGCCAGGGTTGAAGGACTTGAGCAATAGGGAGAGGTTGAATAGGCTGGGGCTGTTTTCCCTGGAATGTCGGAGGCTAAGGGGTGACCTTATAGAGTTTATAAAATCATGAGGGGCATGGATATGATAAATAGACAAAATCTCTTCCCTGGGGTCAGGGAGTCCAGAACTAGAGGCCATAGGTTTAGGGTGAGAAGGGAAAGATATAAAAGAGATGTAAGGGGCAACATTTTCACGCAGAGAGTGGTACGTGTATGGAATGAGCTGCCAAAGGAAGTGCTGGAGGCTGGTACAGTTGCAACATTTAAAAGATATCTGGATGGGTATATGAATAGGAAGGGTTTGGAAGGATATGGGCCGGGTGCTGGCAGGTGGGACTAGATTGGGTGGAATGTCTAATCGGCATGGACGGGTTGGACCGAAGCGTCTGTTTCCATACTGTATATCTCAATGTCTCTATGACTTCTTTGAGGGGTATGTTTGTAAATGATGAAGGGCTTTTGCCCGAAACGTCAATTTCGAAGCTCCTTGGATACTGCCTGAACTGCTGTGCTCTTCCAGCACCACTAATCCAGAATCTGGTTTCCAGCATCTGCAGTCATTGTTTTTACCATGTTTGTAAATAAGTTAGCAATGTCAAAAGAGCACATGGATATGCTATTTCTATCAATATGTAGGTCTTGCATATGTTTGTGAAAATGAAGGAATCTTTCAGAGTATGTGGAAAATTCATTTAAAACTAGTTACAACAAGTCACACATCTATTTGCCCAATTCATGATGTGCATAGCCATATATAAGTAAAATAGAATATCAAGGAACACAGCTTTATTTGTCTTAGGTAGCCCATACATGCATGGAACTATGAGGATGAGTCTTGTCACATATATCAAGAGGCAGAATTACACCAGAGACCATCAGTAGTCACCATCATCAAAATATTGTGCAAGTTAATTAATACACAGGTCATATAGTCTATGTAGGCTGTGTCTCCTGGCACCCATGAAAGGTTCTGCACATGTACACTTCGTGAAATATTCTGCCAATAAAACAAAAGGCTGCACCTAGACAAGCAGAATGAATATGAGTGAACGGGCTGGAATAATGTTACTGGCAGCACTGCGCATATGTGTTTTCAGTATGCATTCTGAGAGCATTTTTTAAGGTGTTAGCAGACATTCTCTTTAATGTAGGTGAAAGGAGTTTACATTGTAAGATTCTCAAGGCAAAAAAGGTAATGGAAACTGCCAACTTCTGTTGTAATCCCATGGCAATACCCTGACCAGTGAGAGTGTACCTGCCTTCTGAGACCTAAGATTGACAGTTAATTGTTCTTGCTATATCGCCCTGCTAATAAAGATACAACCAATCAACACCCATGTCTCTTGCTGTATTGGTGTTCGTTTTTCCAGTCTGTATCTTTCATCATAGTCCCCATGATTATAAGATGAAAAGCCTGGACTTCTTGTCTCCACTAGCAATATGTCAGGTCAAAATACTAATCTCAGACCCAATCATCTTCCTTTCAAATTGGTAGTAAGATATTGTGTTAATTGTTACTTTATGTGCCTTTGCTCTGAGGTCATAAATTAGTCCTGTCATATCACATAACAGCAAACATAATATAACCTGGTCTGTGATCCATTCCAGAATGTTTGCTTTAGGGTGCACGGTGGCTCAGTGGTAGCATTGCTACCTCACAGTGCCAGAATCCGGGTTTAATTCAGCCTCTGTCAACTGTCTGTGTGGAGTTTGCACATTCATGCTGTGTATGCATGGGTTTCCTCCAGGTGCTCCAGTTTGCTCCCACAGTCCAAAGATGTGCAGGCTAGGTGGATTGGCCATGGGAAATGCAGGGTTGAGGTGGGTCAGGGTGGGATGCTCTTTGGAGGGTCAATGTGGCCTCGATGGGCTGAATAGCCTGCTTCCACACTATAGGCATTTTAAGAAATAATCTCAAAAGTATTCTGCTTGGAATGTTCCCTCCATAGCGCCCAAGTCCACTTCTCCATCACTCCCAACACTTCCTCACACATCTGTGCAACTTTCCATGTGCAATTGCAGAATGTGTTACACTTGCCCATTCATCTTCTCCCTCCTCACTGTTCAAAGCCCTTAACACCCCTTCCAGGTGTAGCAGTTTTACTTGTACTTCTTTTGATCGAGTCTGTTGGACTTCCTGCTTACATTGCAGTTTCCTTTACAGTGGCAACACTAAATGTAGACTGTGTGGCTGCTTTGCAGAACCCCTCCATTTTACCCAAAGGAATGACCCTGACTTCCCAATTGCTTACCATTTCAATAAACCACCTTGTTCTTATGCTCACACTTCAGTCCTGGATGTGCTGCAATGTTTCAACAAAACAATACCATATTTTCTGCTTAGGTACTTTACAGTCACAATGTCTCAACACTGGATTCCATAACTTCAGAAATGACTACATTATGTCTGCGCTCCACTCTTCCTACACTCTTGCCCCACCCCAGCCCACAACAGCCTTGTCTTGTAAATGTCTTGTCTACTTTGCTCTTAGTAGACAGGACCCGTAGTCTCCCTCTCTGAAAAGCATAAAAGAAACCATTTTCCAACAATTTTAGTTCTGAAGAAAAGTCATACCAAATGTAAGATTTTTTTTCTACAGATACCTGCTGAGTTTCTCCAGCATTCTCTGGATATTTGCTTCAGATATCCAGCATTCACTATATTTTACTTTTATTCAAATGATTAAGTATGGTACCACTCTACCTTTTACCCAGGTTCCTATTTTTCTTGAATGTCATATCTCCCTCAATATTCAGACATCAACTCTGGTCATCCTGAAGTTACATCTCTATAATTGCTACCAGATCATATTTATTTACTTCATTATCTGTTATCAATTTGTTTTCTTTGTTATGAATGCAATAAACATTCAGATATAGAACCTTTATTTTCATCTTTTGTATGTTTTTAACATCTGGTCTTGATTGTTCATGCATTTTTAGATTTTTTTCTCTTCACATCTCTTCCTGCTTTCTACTGTTTTCCTCTCTTTCTTTGTCTCTACACTTTAATATATTATATCTTTCTACGTTTGATCTCTTGTTCCACTACTTAGTTTAAAAATCTCTCTCCTTGTCTAGTTACGAGAATCACAAGATGACTGGTCTCAGCATGATTCAAATGGAGATCATTCCAAAGCTATTACCCTCACTTTCCCCCATCCTAGTGTCAGTGCCCCTTGATCTACTTCTTCCACACCAATCTTTGAATCACTTATTTGTCTCTCTAATGTAATGTTTCCTATGTCAATTTGAACATTGATCAAATTATAATCCAGAGATTATAACTTTGGAGGGTCTCTTTTTTAATGTAATTTGTACCTACCTGGACCATGACAGCTGGATCCTGAGTAAATTTCTCAAGTCCTAGAACATGGTAAGTAACACAGCTGTGGAGGCTCTCTCTGTTTGCTGCAGAGAGCTTTGTCAATCCCTCTCACTATTTTATCCCCAGTACCATTGTTCCTTGCCCTATTTGAATGGTTTCCTGTATGACACTAACAGGTCAATTTGATCATCCACAATGCAGCCTCCACTCTTATCTAGGATTAGTGGTGCTGGAAGAGCACAGCAGTTCAGGCAGCATCCAAGGAGCAGCAAAATCAATTTCGCTGCTCCTTGGATGCTGCCTGAACTGCTGTGCTCTTCCAGCACCACTAATCCAGAATCTGGTTTCCAGCATCTGCAGTCATTGTTTTTACCTCCACTCTTATCTAAACAAGCTGAGAGAACCTCAAACCTGTTAGACAATTGCAAAGGTTGACACCCATCCATTTCTGGCCCAGGTTCCGTTACCTATCTCACCTTTAACCACATACCTTCCTGTTCTTGACAATTGGCCAAATTGGAACAGCAGAACAAAATTAGCATGACTGTCTCCTGGTACAATGTATCCAGGTAACTGACCCTTTTCCTGACGTGTTGCAAAGACTGCATATCAGCCTCCAGCTCAATGAATCAAAACTGAAACTCTTCAAGCCATGAACACATCACCTGCTCTGTCATCCTTGACAAAATTTAATAACTGCTTAATTATACTATTTACTTATTAATGTTGCTCTTTATATAAGCTATTTTACTAGGAGAAAGTGAGGACTGCAGATGCTGGCGATTAAAGTCGAGAGTGTGGTGCAGGAAAAGCACAGCAGGTCAGGCAGCATCTGAGGTGCAGGAGAATCGACGTTTCAGGCATAAGCCCTTCATCAGGAAGGGCTTCATTGCTATTTTACTCCAATTTGTATAATACTTTAAGAATGAAATGGAACGTTTAACTACTTATCAAATATTCATGAAACAGCTAACTCCTTTCTCTGTCATGACTTGAAGATCACACTACAGGTGATCCCATTGCACTATACATACACACACACACACAGACACACACACAGACACTCCTACACAAACTCCTACACACACACACACACACACACACATTCACACACTCACCATACACTCATGTAGACCCCCTCTCATACGCTCACACATACACTCCCCACATGTACCCTCTCACAGACTTATACCCCTACACACACACACACACACACACTCTCTCTCTCTCTGTCTCTCTCTCTCTCTCTCTCACAGACACCCACCCCCCCACCCCTCACACACACACCCACATGCACACATACACATATACATTTGTGGGGTGAATCTGTATTTGCAGAATTACATTTTACTTTGCTCGAAAACTGCATGAATCCATGTAAGATTTTGTAAATTGGTTTTTTAGATTAGAATCAATCTGACCATTAGGGCACAGACAGTCTCACACAGGACACCTCACACCTTCAATGCACTATCTGGTCCGACATGACACCAATTGTTAAAATTCACTTGAGAATGTAACTTTTAAAAATGTTTTGTAAATTACATATGAAAGTTGTTGTGGTTCTGTTCGCCGAGCTTGGAATTTGTCTTGCAAACGTTTTGTCCCCTGTCTAGGTGACATCCTCAGTGCTTTGGAGCCTCCTGTGAAGCGCTTCTGTGATGTTTGCTCCGGCATTTATAGTGGCCTGTCTCTGCCGCTTCCGGTTGTCAGTTCGTGCTGTCCGCTGTAGTGGCCGGTATATTGGGTCCAGGTCGATGTGTTTGTTGATAGAGTCTGTGGATGAGTGCCATGCCTCTAGGAATTCCCTGGCTGTTCTCTGTTTGGCTTGCCCTATAATGGTAGTGTTGTCCCAGTCGAATTCATGTTGCTTGTCGTCTGTGTGTGTGGCTACTAAGGATAGCTGGTCGTGTCGTTTCGTGGCTAGTTGGTGTTCGTGTATATGGATCGTTAGCTGTCTTCCTGTTTGTCCGATGTAGTGTTTTGTGCAGTCTTGCATGGGATTTTGAAAGTACTAAAACCAACATGGTCATTCTAAGCGATCAGAGACTTAACAAACAATCCAGGTCTTTTTCAATATATAATTTCAGTTACATCACACTGTAAACTTTTGCTATAAATTCTGTGTCTTACAATCTTATACCCGCCCACAACTACCTGATGAAGGAGCAGCATTCTGAAAGCTAGTGCAATTAAACCTATTGCACTATAAACTGGTGTTGTGTGATTTTTATCCTTTTTCTGTAATTGAGCCCAGTCCTCCAGGGCAATAAAGATAGAAAAAACAAAAATGAAAGGAAGCAAGCATCAAATTTCTCCCCATTATTTCAATACTAATTGAATTCCTCCATTAATCAAATTACCAGATATGCACTTAGTTTTTCAGTTATATTTGTAACCAAACTAATGAACCACGTATTCATACCAACTGAGGTGAGAGAAGCCAGATTCAGCCTGTTAACAGCAGATTTTCAGGGTAAAATCTCTCTAAACCGGTCGGCTTAACTATCTGACCTATTCATCACATTTTTAAAATTTAAATCTGTTGACTTAAATTCCACAAAGTCAGTTTGAATGGTTATTTTCCATAGTTATGATTAGAACTGGCAAATTCATTTTTAAAATATTTGTTCATGGCTTGTGGCGTCACTAGTTAGGCCAGCATTTATTACACATCCCTAATTCCCAGACAGCAGTTACGTGTCAACCACATTGCTGTGGATCTGAAGTCATACCTAAACCAGACCAGGTAAGGATGGCAGGTATATTTTACTAAAAGGACATTAATGAACCAATGTTTCATTTGTAACAATTCTCAGTGGTTAGATGTTTGTCATAAGGCTTGCTTTTTGGACCACATTTTTACTGAATTTAGGTGTCCACATCTGTCATGGTGAATTTGAACCCATGTCTCCAAACCTTTAGCCTGGGTTTCTGCACTATTAGCCCAGTAACATTATTATGATCCCATCACCAAACCTTATCCCCAACCTCCTGCTGCAGAATGTTCTGCAAAATTTTGCACCAGCAGCATGAGTACATAATCTGGACTGACTTTCCAACACAGTACCAAGGTAGATCTGCATCATCAGCAGTACAGCTTTTAGATGAGCTGTTACACTGAGGTTCTGCCTGCCTAAAAATCCCAGATTTTATTTGAAGGAGCTCAGGCATCCTTTATTATCCCAGACAATGTTTTTCCTTCCAACAATGCAGCTAGGAATATATCTGTACTTACATTGTTAACATAGCAGAAATAAATTCAGAGTAGGGCATTGAATTGGTGTTCAATTCAATGTCACCCATTCAGTACTGTTCACTAAAGTTTAATTATGCATTTTAATTGCACCACTGTGCATTTTAATTATGGCACAACATTTTTAGAGTTGATTAAGTAACAAATTAGCAAATTGGTTCAATGGACCCAAAACTGGTTAACTATTAATTCTTTCAATTTGATTGGCAAATCTGCTGTCCATTTTCTGCACAGCATCAATCTGAACGAGAACAGGCTTCACCTTGATGAATGTCCATATTTATAACCTTCAAAACTAAAGCAATCATTTGCAATTCAAATCAATGTCTTAAGAAAGTTAAATAAATTGCTGATAATTTTTCTCTACTGATTCCAACCATTTCACAGAAGACCTAAATGGCTGTTATGGATTTGCTTTCTTTTGTCTTCAACTGCTGGCACATTCATTTATAGATTCCCTTTTATTTCTTCTAGGTGTATTGCTCAGCCAGACGTGAAATTCTGCAGTTTCATTTCACTGCTTGGCCAGAACATGGAGTTCCCTATCATGCAACAGGTCTCCTCGCACTTATTCGCCGTGTCAAGGCTGCTAATCCTCCTGAATCAGGGCCACTAGTCGTTCACTGCAGGTTAGAGACCATATAACAACTCAAATATCAACTCAAAGTAATGCAAGAATGAACTGCTGTCTGAAATAAGCCATCTTTAAAAGTGTTTTAATGGAAAAGTCTTCAGGTTTTGGCATGGCAGGAGATTTCTCCATTGATTTACTGGCAAAATATACTTCCAGGAATGTAACAAAGCTGTAGCAGACCAGACAGGGTAAGATTCGTTTGTTTCTCTGTGATTGGATTCCAATCTCAGCAATTTCTAAACAGCAACCAGAAAGTTTCCTAGCTTCAGCTGGGAAAATTAAATACATTCCTGCTGCCACCCCTTGTCTACATACCCTTGCTGGGAAGTGGATTTAAGATTTCGTAGGAGCAGCCTGGTAGATTTGGAACTTCCGCAGTCGATGGATGCTTATTGGAAGATCATATGGCAAAGTTTGAATTTTCAAGAAGTACATAGGTGGATTTAGTTTGCCTATCACCCTGATATAGTAGACTCTGCCCCATGGTCTAAACAGAGTGGAATCAAAGGGAATAAAATGTTAAGACACCCAATAAGACCCATATCTTAGGTGTGAAAACAGTGGAAGCAAATTCAAAAATAAATTTTACATAGAAACATTTGAATGTAAATTTCTAGGACTTTCAGGAAAACAATGAGGTAGTGGAACTAGTTGGTTAGATCTCCTAAATAGCTAGCACAAGTATGAGGAACCAAATTCTGTGCTTTATCATTCTAGAATTTGAAAGTGAAATCTTCAATTAGAATGTCAAAACTCTATTTAATCCACCACTGCCTCTTCTGGACAATTACTTTTTTCAATATTAAATCTTCATCACTCAGATTATTCCCAATATCAATTTTCTCTAATTTATGTTTACTACTCCTAACCAAAATTCCCAAACTACTTTAAATTACTATCCTAGGCGTATCTTGTTAACAGTTTAAATGTATTCATTCCAAGGTGTGAAGCTTAAAGTGTTGGTAGTTCTTCCTCCTCTTCTTTACACTTGATATGAATCTTAATGCTTTCCTGTCTTGTTGGTCAAATGTCCATGTACCAATTAGAACTGAATAAAAATAAAAACAGATATGCTAGATACTGGGCTGTTCAAGCAATGTTTGTGACAAGGTGAACAAAGCAAAGGTTTCAGGGTGATACTGTATCATGAATTATTTACAAATATTGCTTTCTGGCCAGAGTTTCTTATTTTGTTTCCTGTTGATGTGACAACTGATGTCCATCTGATGTGGCTCAGTTAGTAGTGCTCTTGTCTCTGGGTCACAAGATCTAGATTCAAGTACCACTTCGACACTTGAGCACAGACATAAAAGTTGACTTTCAAGTGCAGTTCTGGAGTTGCATCTTTCATGTAAGGTGTTAAACCAAAGTTCCCTCTAATAAAAAAACAAAAGAACTGCAGATGCTATAAATCAGAAACAAAAACAGAAGTTGCTGGAAAAGCTCAACAATTCTGGCAGCATCTGTGAAAAGAAATCAAAGTCAATGTTTCGGGTCTGGTGACCCTTCCTTAGAACTGATGGTAGCGAGGGAAATGTTGATTTATATACAGACGATAGGGTAAGGAGGGTGTGTAAGGAGTAAGCGATAGGTGCAGATAGAGCCCAAAGAGAGATGAGAACAGTTAGACAGACAAAGGAGTCAATTACAGTCTTGCTAGGAGGGTGAATAGCTGTTAATGGAGACTGTTGGTGGCTAACAATCGGTAGTGTGTAATGGCAGACTATGTGATAACAAGGCCTGGTGTGAGGTAGGAGGCTAGGACACGGGAGAGTTCAGGCCATAAAATTATTGAACTTGATATTGAGTCTGGAGGGCTGCAGGGTTGCCAAGCAGAAAATGAGGTATTGTTCTTCCAGCTTGCGCTGAGCTTCACTGGAGTACTGGAGCAAGCCTGAAACAGGCATGGACGTTGTACATTGTCAATTATAGAGTCATAGAGATGTACAGCATGGAAACATACCCTTCGGTCCAACTCGTCCATGCCGACCAGATATCCCAACCCAATCTGGTCCCACTGGCCAGCACCCGGCCCATATCCCTCCAAACCCTTCCTATTCAGATGTCTTTTAAATGTTGCAGTTTTACTACTTCCTCTGGCAGCCCATTCCATACACTTACCTGCATGAAAATGTTGCCCCTTAGGTCTCTTTTATTATCTTTCCCCTCTCACCCTAAACCTATGCCCTCTAGTTTCTGGACTCCTCCATCCCATGGAAAAAACTTTGTCTCTTTACTCTATCCATGCCCCTCATGATTTTATAAACCTCTATAAGGTCACCCCTCAGCCTCTGATGTTCCAGGGAAAACAGCCCTAGCCTATTCAACCTCGCCCTCTAGCTCAAATCCTCCAACACTGGCAACATCCTTGTAAATCATTTCTGAACCTTTTCAAGTTTCACAACATCTTTCTGATAGGAAGGAGACCAGAATTGCATGCACTATTCCAACTATAGCCCAACCAATGTCCTGTAAAGCCACAACATGCCTTCCTATCTCCTGTACTCAACACTCTGACCACATCCCGCGATATCAGGCCTGATAGAAAATTGGCCAAACTAGATTAAACACCAGCCAGCAGCTATTGGTGACAGAAAATAATGGAAAACAAGTAAATGAGATCACATGTTTAGGGTGAACCAGCTGTAGTCAGCTCAAGGAATGTGTATTGGAAAGTATCAATCAGAATTTCCACCACCTTGACTTCCAACCAATGCCTGAGGCCATGTATTTTGCACTCTCCCGGCATAGTAATAATGAAGGGTGTTGGTGGAACCCCATTGGATGCTTTGTACCCTGCTCATGACCCAGTTGACCAAAGGCCACAGAACATTCAGAAAGGTTCTGTGGGGGGATAAAAACATACCTGGAAGCCATCACAGCAAGACACATGACAAAAGGCCATGCAGCAACCCATGAAGATCCAGGATGGCAGATTTTCTTCCCTAAGGATATTAGTGGACTAGATGGGTTTTCCAACAATTGACAATGGTTTCATGGTCATCAGTCAACTCTTCATTCCAGATTTGTTTTGAATTCAATTTTTTTGCAGATTCAATTGTAACAGGAATAGCTAGGTGTTTTTGTGGCTGCAAACGAGAGTCCCGGATGATATGTTGCTATCCTGGTGCTCGGGTCCTGGATGTCTCAGAACAGTTGCAGGACATTCTGGAGGGGGAGGACGAACACCAAAGTGTTCATGTTGGTACTAATGATATAGGTTTAAAAAAAGGATAAAGTTCTAAAACCAGAACATAGAGAACTAGGAAGAATGCTAAAATGTAGGACCTCAAACCTCAGGATTATTACCAGTGCCATGAGCTAGTCAGAGTAGAAACAGCAGGATATATAGGATGAACAGATGGCAGAAAAGATGGTGTGAGGGGAGGGTTTTAGATTCATGGACATTGGTACCAGTTCTGGGGAGGTGGGAACTGTACAAACTGGAAGGGTTATGTCTGGGTAGGACCGAGTGATTTCCTTCTGGGAGGTGTTGGCAGAATGGTTGGAGAGGGTTTAAATTGATAGAATAATTGAGCATGGGAGTAGGGCAGTAGGTACAGAAATTGAGGAAGAGGTAGAAACCAAAGCAAATGTAATTAAGAACAAGAACAGGCAGAGAAACAGTTCTTCAAAAAGCAGGGAAATTTGTCTGAAATTCATGTATAATATGTAAGGTAGATGAACTTATAGCTTTGGTTAATACTTGGAACTATATTATGATTGCAATTATGGAGACATGGCTTAAAGAGGGACAAGGAGAAAGTGAGGACTGCAGATGTTGGAGATCAGAGTCGAAGAGTGTGGTGCTGGAAAAGCACAGCCAGTCAGGTGCAGGAGAATCAACATTTTGAGCTTAAGCTCTTCATCAGGAATAAGGCTTGTTGCCCAAGGGGGCAGAGAGATAAATGAAAGGGGCCAGAAGGAAGGTAGCTAGGAATGTGATAGGTAGATGAAGATGAAGATGGAGGTGATAGGTCAGAGAGGAGGGTAGAGTGGATAGGTGGGAAGGAAGATGGACAGGTAGGACAGTTCAAGAGGGCAGTGTCAAGTTGGAAGGTTGGATCTGGGTTAAGGTCAGGGAAGGGAAAATGAGGAAACTGATGAAATCCACTTGATCACCTGTGATTGGAGGGTCCCATAGCAGAAGGTGAGGCATTCTTCCTCAAGGCATTGGGTGGTTAGGGTTTGGTGGTGGAAAAGGCCCAGGACTTGCATGTCTTTGGTGGAGTGGGAGGAGGTGTTTATTTAATCATTTATTTGTCCAGGTGATTCTTGAATATTGCTATTGTGTCTGCTTCTATCACCTCCTTTGGCAGCGCATTCCAGGCACTCATTACCCTTTGCGTGAAAAACTTGCCTCACACATCTCTTTTAATCTCCCCTCTCCCTCCCCTACCTTACAACTTGAACCTACATACCCTCGTAATTGACCCCTCCACTCTGGGGAAAAAAGTCTCATTCTTTCCACTCTATCCGTGCCATTCATAATCTTATAAACTGCTGTCAACCTCAACCTCCTGCATTTCAGTGAAGACAAATCCAGTCTATCCAACCTTTTTTCACAGCTAAAATCCCCCATACCAGGCAACATCCAAGTAAAGCTTTTCTGTATCCTCTCCAAAGCAGCCATATCCTCTGGTGATGCAGTGACCAGAACTGTAGCAATATTCCAAGAGTGGTCTAGCTAAAGTTCTAAAAAGCTGCAGCATAACTTAGCAAAAGTGAGGATTGCTGACGCTGGAGATCAGGGTCAAGATGAGAGTGGTGCTGGAAAAGCACAGCAGGTCAGCAGCATCTGAGGAGCAGGAAAATCAATGTTTTGGGCAAAGGCCCTTCATCAGGAATGAGGCTGGGACCCTCTGGGGTGGAGAGATAAATGTGAGGGGGTTGGGGCTGGGGAGAAGGTAGCTAAGAGTGTAACAGGTGAATGGAGGTGGGGGATGAAGGTGATAGTTTGGAGAGGAGGGTGTAGCGGATGGATTGGAAGGAAGATTGGCAGGTAGGACAGGTCATGAGGATGGTGCTGAGCTGGCAGGTTGGAACTGGAGTAAGGTGGGGGGAGGGGAAATGAGGAAACTGTTGAAGTCCACATTGATGCCCTGGGGTTAAGTATTCTGAGACGGAACACTTCATCCTCATCTCAATCCACCTATTGTACTCTTTTCCCCAGCCCCACCCCCCCTCCCATTTATCTCTCCACCCCAGAGGCTCCCTGCCTCATTCCTGATGAAGGGCTTTTGCCTGAAACATCGATTTTCCTGCTCTGTGGAAGTTGCCTGACCTGCTGTGCTTTCCAGCACCACTGTAATCTTGACTCTGCAGCATAACTTGCCTATTCTTATACTTAATACCCAATGAAGGCAAGCATGCCATAAACCTTTCTTACTACCTTATCTACCTGTGCTACCGTCTTCAGTGATCTGTGGACCTGCCCACCCAGATCTCTCTGCAAATCAATACTCCTAATGGGTTCTGCCATTCACTGTATAATTTCCAAACTGTACTTAACTTTCCAAAATGCATCACCTCACATTTGTCCAGATTAAATTCCATCTGCCATTTTTCAGCCTGTGTCTCCAACTGATCTGTATCCTGCTGCATCTTCTGACAATCCTCCTCACTATCCACAACCCCACCAATCTTTGTATTGCCTACAAACTTTCTAACCAGCCATATTTTCTTCCACTTCATTTATGTAGACCATGAACAGCAGAGGTGCCAGCACTGATCCCTGTGGAACACAATTAGTCACAGCCATCATTCTGAAAAGCCTCTTTCCACTACTACCTACTGTCTCCTATGGCTCAGCCAGTTCTGAATCCATTCTTGCCAGCTCCTCCCTGATATCATGTGACTTCACCTTTTGTACCAGTCTGCCATGAGGGACCTTGTCAAAGGCATTTCTGAAGTCCATGCAGACAGCATCAAACACTTTTCCCTCATCAATCTTCTTTGTCACCTCTTCAAAAAATCAATCAAATCAGTGAGGCACAACCTCCCCTGGCACAAGACCATGCTGTCTATTGCTACTAAGTCCATTTGCTTCTAAATGCATATAGATCTGGTCCCTGGGAATCTTTTCCAATAATTTCCCAACCACTGACATGAGGCTCATAGGCCTGTAATTTCTAGGATTATCCCTGCTTAAACAATGGGACAACATTAGCTATTCTCCAGACCTCTGGGACCTCACGTCTGGCCAAAGAGAATGCAAAGATGTCTATCAATGCTCCATAAATTTGTTCTCTTGCCTCCCTCAGTATTCTGTGATAGATCCCATCTAGACCCGGGGGCTTATCTAACTTAATACTATTTAAGACGCACAACACCTCTTCCTTTTTCATAGCAACTTGGCTTAGAAATTTGACACTCCCTTCCTTGCAATCATCCTCCACCAATTCCTTCTCTATGGTGAATACTGACACAAAGTATTCGTTTAGGACCTTATCTACCTCTTCTGGCTCCACACTTAGATTCCCTCCTATGTTCTTGAGTGGGCCAACCCTTGCACTGGTTATCCTCTTGCATTTTGTATCTGCATAAAAAGCCTTTAAATTCTCATTAATCTAGTTTGCTAACAACTTTGCATGACTCCTTTTAGCCCTTCTAATTCTGTGTTTAAATTCTTTCCTACCTTTGTTGTTTACTTCAACGTCTCTGTCAGTTCCCATCCTCTAGAACTAATGTATGTTTTCTTTCTGATTAAGGTCATCCCTTGTTATCCAACGTTCACATAACTTGTGACACCTATCCTTCACTCTCACAGGAACATGCTGCTCCTGAACTCTTATCAACTGCCATTTGAAATACTCCAGCATATCTGATGTGGATTTACCCTCAAATAGCCACCATCAATCAAAATTCTCCAGTTCCTGCTCAATATCATTGTAGTTCGCCTTCCCCCAATTGAACACCTTCATGCGAGAACTGCTGTTATCCCTATCTTAAAATTCATGGTATTATGGTCACTACTCCTGAACTGCTCCCCCACTGAAACTTCACTCACCTGGCCGGACTCATTTCCCAAAACCAGGCCCAGTATAACCCCTTCCCTGGTTGGAATGTTTATATTCTGTGTCAAGAATCCATCCTGAATGGCCCTTACAAATTCTGCCCTATCCAAGCCCCCAACATGAGTAAGTCAATATAGGGGAGGTTAAAATCACTTACTACAACAACCCTGCTATTTTTACATCTTTCCAAAATCTGTCTTCATTTTAGATTAGATTCCCTACAGTGTGGAAACTGGCCCTTCAGCCCAACAAGTCCACACCGACCCTCCGAAGAGTAACCCACCCAGACTCATTTCCCTATATTTCCCACTAACGAATGCACCTAAAACTATGGGCAATTCACCTGACCTGCACAACTTTTGGAATGTGGGAGGAAACCAGAGCACCCGGAGGAAGCCCATGCAAGCACGAGGAGAATGTGCAAACTCCACACAGACAGTCGCTCAAGACTGAAATCCAACCCTGTTGCTGTGAGGCAGCAGTGCTAACTACTGAGCCACCATGCCACCCTTCTCCTCTATCTCTGTCTAGCTGTTGGGAGGTCTGTCGTATATCCCCAGCATTGTAATTTCACCTTTCCTATTCCAGAGATCGACCCATATTGCCTTGCTGCACGAGTCCTCTCACGTATCCACCCTCAGTACATCTGTGAGATACACCTTTAACAGTAATGCAACTCCCCCAACCCTTTTACAACCCTTTCTATCACACCTGAAACATTTAAGTCCTGGGACATTCAGTTGCCAGTCCTGTCCCTCTTTAAGTCGAAGAATGTGGTGTTAGAAAAGCACAGCCAGTTTGGCAGCATCCGAGGAGCAGGAAAATTGACGTTTTGAGCATAAGCCCTTCATCAGGAAATAGGCTTGTGGCCCAAGGGGGCTGAGAGATTAATGGGACAGGGTTGGGGGGAAGGTAGCTGGGTATGTGTAGGTAGATGAAGGTGGGGGTGAAGGTGATAGATCGGAGAGGAGAGTGGAGCGGATTGGTGGGAAGGAAGATGGACAAGTAGGACAGTTTAAGAGGGCGGTCCCGATTGGAAAGTTGGATCTGGGTTAAGGGTGGGGGCAGCGGAAATGAGGAAACTGGTGAAATCCATATAGATCCCATGTGGTTGGAGTGTCCCAAGGTGGATGATGAGGCATTCTTCCTCCAGATGTTACGTGGTTAGGGTTTGTCTTTTCCAGTGCCACACTTTTCGATTCTGATCTCCAACATCTGCAGTCCTCACTTTCTCCAAATACTAATTTCAAATTCAGGGTGAGGATTAAAGAAAAACTGATGCAATTTGCAATGGTTATGTTCTATAAACTCAGCATTTTTAAAGCAACTGACACACACCAAAAAATAAATCACCAGCATTTAGCAACAACGATAACTAATATCTACACTATTTCAACATGACAGGTTCATCATCACAGTAATTGTGCTTATAAATACTCAGTGTCTATTAACAGACACCAATTTAATAATAACAGCTGATAAAATATATCAAACGATCATTCACATGTACACTTAATTATCCTGCTGAAAATTTTCAAGAAATTTGCTTCATATTAATAAGAACATTCAGCTGCCCAATTTCTTGCATTCTAAGTTATTTTTAGTAAATTTAAAACATCATTTATGTAGTTTTGTTCATGTAACATGTTGATAAAATAGTTATAGTGAGTGATATGGACAATATTAATCAATTATTAATTACCCAGTGCCAGATATGCTCAATAAGTTTTAAATTCATTCTCTGTTTTGGGCATTACAGCACTGGTACTGGGAGAACTGGATGCTACATTGCTCTGGATGTGATGATGGACATGGCAACATATGAAGGGGTTGTTGATGTTTACAACTTTGTGAAGACTCTGTCCTCATGGCGCATTAACATGATTCAGACTGAGGTAAGAGTTAAAACGTCTGAGAACCCCTGTCTCTCCCAACCATTTATGTGCATTGATGAACCTGCATGAGGGTGCGTGATTGGTGCAAATTTGAAAGATTTAAATCTCTAAATGTAGATAGTTAGAAATTAGCACATGTTAATCATTCTTTGGGACATAAAATTTTGCACAAAGCGTACTATCATTTAACAATGTGACTGTCTCCACCCAACCTGACCAATATTGGAAGTACAATTAAATTCATGGAGCTTTTGTTTTGATGTTCTATCGGTAAATCAAGGGCCCTGCTCAGTATTGCCAATAAGAAACCAGCTGCCAATGAGTTGGACAAGGCTTGGCCTACATTGGGCTCAGGATTCCTCAGCAATTTCTGGCACTCACCAGCAAAAGCTCGATTAAAACAAAATGTTTTGATTGACAACCGAGGACCAGAGTGCTCTTCCAACTTCAAAAAAATTCTCCCAGCCACTGGTGTCTTTTTCCTTATGGGAATTTCCTGAGGTCTAGCAGTCAAGTAAGACAGGAAGACCAAAATGTATTATTTCCCTTGTGTAAAATTGCCTGTGGAGGTGGGAACACCACTTGCAGCTCTCATTGGCGATTGAAGCCCAAGAGCTAATTTCTTTCAATCCTCATCCACATTGATTTGGCATTGATATATATGAACAGAAATCTAGAATGAGATGGTCTAGCGAAATGGTGTCAAGCTTCTAGAGTTTTGTTGGAATTGCATCCATCCAGGCAAATGGGAAATATTCCATTGCAATCTTGACGTGTGTCTTATAGACAATGAACAGGCATTGAAGATTTAGATGAGTTACTCACTGCACTATTCCCAATGTCTGACCTGCTCTTAGAGCCAATGTATTTAAATGGTAAGTCCAGCAAGTTTCTGATCAATGGTAACCCCAAGATATTGATAGTTGAAAATTCAGTCTTGGTAACACCAAGGGGCAGTGGTTATATGCTCTCTTATTGGAGATGGTCATTGGCTGGGATTTGTGAAGCACAAATGTTACTTGCCACTGGTCAGCCCAAGCCAGGATATTGTCCAGATCTTGTTGCAATTGAACATGGATAGCTTCAATATCTAAGGAGTTGCAAATGATGCTGAACCATGTGCAATCATCGATGAACATCCCTATTTCTGAACTTATGTTGGAGGAAAAGTTAATTTTGAAGCACCTGAAGATGGTTAGGCCTGGGACACTGCCTTGAGAAATTCCTGCAGAGATGCCCTGGATCTAAGATGACTAAACTCCAACATCCACAACCATTTTCCTATGTGCCAGCTATGACTCCAGCCAGCACAGTATTGTTTCTCATTGATTTCAGTTTTACTAGAACTCCTTGATGCCACACTTGGTTGAATGTAGTCTTGATCTCAAGCGCTGTCATTCCCATTTCCCCTCTGGACTTTAGCTCTTTTGTCCATGTTTGAGCCAAGTCTATAATGAGGTCAGGAGTTGATTAACCATGGCAAAATCCAAATTGGCATCAGTGAATAGGTTATTGCTGAGTAGATGCTGCCTTATAGCCCTGTTGATGGCACCTTACATCACTTAACTGATGATTGAGACTGATGGGGCATTAATTGGCCAGGTTGGATTGTCCTGTTTTTTATGTACAGGATATACCTAGGCAATTTTCCACATTGTCAAGTAGATGCCAGTGTTGTAACTGTCCTGTAACAGCTTAGGTAGAGCAGCTGCAAGTTCTGGAGCACAAGTCTTCATTACTGTTGCCAGAAAGTTATTAGGGCCTAAAGCATTTGCAAAATCCAGTGCCTCCAATTGTTTATTGGTATCTCAAGGAGTGAATCAAATTGGTTAAACACTGGTGTCTGTGATGTTTGTGATCACTGGAGAAAGCTGAGATGGATCATCCAATTGATACTTCTGGCTGAAGATTGCAGTGAGTGCTTCACCCTTAGATTTTGCACTGACATGATGGGTTCTTTCATCATTGAGGATTTGGATATTTTTGGAGCCCCTTCTTTCAGTGAGTTGTTTAATTGTCCAACATCAATCGTGACTGGATGTCGCAGGACTGCAAAGCTTATATCTTATCCATTGCTTGTGAGATTGCTTACTTCTATCATTTGCTGCTTATGATGTTTGGCATACAAGTAGTCCTGTTTGGAAGCTTCTCTGGGTTTACACCTCATTTTTAGGCATGCCTTGTTCAGTTCTTGGCATGCCCTCCTGTACTTTCCATTAAACCAGGATTGATCTCCTGGCTTGATGGTAATGGCTCAGTGGGGATATGCCTGGCCATGAGTTTGCAGTTTGAGCTGTTGTATGATTCTACTGCTGTTGATGGTCCACAGTGCCTCATGGATACCCAGTCTTGATTTATTACATCTGCTCGAAGTCTGTCACATTTAGCATGGTGATAGTGCCATACAACACAATAGAGGGTATTCTCAGTATGAAGTTTGGACTTTGTCTCCACAAGGACTGTGCGGTGGTCATTCTTAACAATACTGTCATGGATAGCTGCATCTGTAGACAGCAGATTGGGAGCATGTTTTTCTCTCACCACCTGCTGTAGACCTAGTCTAGCTGGTATGTCCTTTAGGACTCAACCAGCTCAATCAATAGTGCTGCTGCTGAATCACTCTTGATTGTGGATTTTCAAATCATAATCCAAAGTATCTTTGTGCCCTTGCCAGCTTCAGTGCTTCCTCCAAGTATGTTCAACATAGAGAAGTACTGATTCATCAGTTGGGGGAGGAATGTAGATGGTAATCAACAGGAAGTTTCCTTGCCCATGTTTAACCTGATGCCATGAGACTTTATGGCTTCCAGAGTCAATGTTGAAGACTCCCAGAGCAATACACTGCCTTCGGTATACCACTGTGCCACCTCTGTTGGTCCTGTCTGGCCGGTTGGACAGTACATTTCCAGGGATGCTTATGGTGATGTCTGGGACATTGCCTGTCAGGTATGATTCCATGTTATGCTATTACTTGACTAGTCTGTGAGACAGCTCTCCCAATTTTGGTACTAGACCCTAAATTTTAGTCAGGAGGACTTTGCAGTGTCAACAGGGTTGTTTTTGCAGTTATCATTTCCAGTGCCTTGGTGCCTTCATTGATGCCAGGTTGTCCATTTAGTTTCATTTCTTTGTTGAGACTTAATTGATGCAACTAAGTAGCTTTTTAAGCTATTTCAGAGGGTAGTTGAGAGCCAACCTCATTGCTGTAGTTTTGGAGTCACATGTAGGTCATTCCAGATGAACAAATGGGTCTTTCTGTAAAATCCTTCTGAAGTTTTGAAGAAAAATCATATTGGATTTGAAACGTTAACTCCAATTCTCTCTCTGCAGATTCCGCCAAACCGTGAGTCTAATTTTCTGAATTACTTCCATAATGTACTATGTTGTTAACAACATTAAAAGAAAGCTAGAGAATGGCGATCCTGAAAGATGGGAGTCAACAGATTTTTAGGGGTTTCAGAGAGGAGGAAAATATGTGAGTCTATTTGCTACTTTGAAGTGAACAGAAGGAAAGAACAGTCACTGGCATCTGAGAGATAGGAAGTGTAGTGACTGAGAGCAGTGTGTGTGGGCAAATTAGTTAAGAAATGAGTAAAATAATCTTAGAGCAACTTCTTGAAGGTGAAGGGATTAGGAGATAGGAGCAATACTTAGGGTTGGTGTAATGGAAGAACAGCTTTTTGGGAGCAATAAGCATTGTACCAAAATGAAAAGTGGGTAGAATCTGAGGGGCATGTTCAAAGATCTGAAGGTTCGGGAGGAGCAAGGTAGGGAGAAAAATGTAGAAGTAATTTGGCAAAATAAGCAAAGAGAATGAATAGAAGCTGGTTGTAGTTGATTGGTGAAAGTCTGGATATCACTCCTAACTTACAACAGTAACTATACTTCAAAAATACAAGTTACAAAACATTTTGGGATACCTGAGATGAAAAGTATTAATAAGTGCAAGTATTTTTTTCATGTAAGGGTTTTTAAGCCTTTATAAATGGGTAGACAATCCATTCCAAAAATTAAAAATGTTTAAAATTAACTAGAATCTGTCATTTTCTATGTAAAAACTTTAAAGTTTTCAGACTCTTCTCTGAACACAAGCCCAGGTGGGCAGAGCCAGCATCAAGAAAGATTGTTAAAAATGAAAATTGTCTTGCATTCATTAAAACAGATTTCAAACTCTTTTTGTTTTTTGACTTTTTAAAGGAAATTAAGTTATTTATAGAAAGAAATTTCAAAGTATGAAGAAAATACATTGACACCAAGAAATGACAATTAGATAAGTTTCCAATTAGTCAGTTAAATAAAATAATTTCCGTATCTTCATTGATAATAGCATTAAAATTACAGGAAACTATGTCCAAGTTTTGAAAGTCTAAATTCTATTGGAACATAAATTATTCCATTGTCTCCTTTGGGTTTTTATGCACTTAAAGTGAAAGAATGCTGGATATATATACACACATTAAGTTATAATCCCATGTCCCAGGGCACTTTCAGTGTAATCTTTTATTTTCCAATTCATAGACCCTTATTCATGATCATAGTTTGTGGCATCTGAGCTATGACATCTTAAGTGTTCTAGACCCAAAAGAACACAAGAGCATACTTTAAAAAATATGTACAGGAATAATAATTATAGAAGAGGTATAAATTAAATCTAAACTGAAAGAACTGCAGATGCTGTAAATCAGAAATATGAACAGAAGTTGCTGGAAAAGCTTATCAGGTCTGGCAGCATCTGTGCAGAGAAATCAGAGTTCCTGTTTTTGGTCCATTGAGGAAGCATTGTCTGATTTTGTAAACTAAATCTGTTGAATAATAACAATGAACTTCTCTTTTATTTCAAGGAGCAGTATATTTTCATCCACAAAGCTATCTTGGAAGCCCACCAGTGTGGTGACACCTCCATTCCAGTTAATAAATTCAAATCTACTTATAAAAAAATGATCAGAGTTGACCCTCAGAGTAACTCCTCAAAGCTCAGTAAAGAATTTCAGGTGAGTTGCCCTACGTTCTGTGCTAAATGACTCACAAGGGAGGGAACACATAGAAATAACTCCACTGAGGCCAGTATCCTTTCATCAAGTCACCTTTTATTTACCCAAGGGAAGTCATTGACACTGATCCAGCTCCCATGGAGCCAAGTCTC
Organism: Chiloscyllium punctatum; assembly: GCF_047496795.1. Lineage (NCBI taxonomy): Eukaryota > Metazoa > Chordata > Chondrichthyes > Orectolobiformes > Hemiscylliidae > Chiloscyllium > Chiloscyllium punctatum. Next base: position 11,154,207 of record NC_092765.1, read on the forward strand.
AGAGTGAACAGAACCTCAGGCATTCCTGTTTATATCTGTCAGCCAGGGGTCCCTGACTGGACCAGCATAACAGCCCCAAACAGGGAATTCATACTCTGTGAGGTCAACCTGACTGATATTGCTCTAATCACTAGAGATTCCAGAGTCCTTACAATATCCTCCTTACTGACATTGGAGGCTTGAGCCAAAATTAGAAGAGCTATGTCACACATGATATAGTCATACTCACAGAATCACAGCACACACCCTGTACCAGACAACATCATGGACCATCCTCTCCCAGCAGTAGGACATATCCATCAGCTGTAGCTGCATCATTGTATGCAGTTTGCAAGGAGCCCAGGGAGGCCTTAACATCGACTATGAACCCCATGAAATTTCATAGCATCAAGCATAGACAGAGAAACCTGCGGGTTACTACATTCTGCCCACCTCAGCTGATGAGTCAATACTCTTCCATGTTGAGCACTACTTGGAGGAAGCATTGACAGTGCCAAAAAGCCAGAAAGTTCTTTGGTTGGGAAGCTTCAATTTCCATCATTGACAGTAGCATTGTACAACTGAGTTGGTTGAGTACTAAAGAACAAACCTGCTAGATTGGGTCTGAAAGAAGTGGTGAGGGAACTAACAAAAGGGAAACATCTACTTGACCTTATCCTCACCAATCTACCTATAACTGATGGATCCACCCTTGATTCAGTGACCCCTACACAGTCTTTTTCGAGACAAAGTTCCACCTTCAATTTGATGATATTGTCCACCATGCTGCATGGCACCACTACCCTGCTAAATGGGACATGTTTCAAATATATCTCGCTACTCAAAACTGGGCATCCATGAGGAAGTGTTGACCATCAACAATTACAATCACTATCTATAATCTCAAGGCATGGCATATCTTCCACTCTATCATTGCCATCAAATTAGGAGAAAACTCTGGTTCAATGAAGGGAGGATGAGGACCTGATAGGAGCAGCACCAGGCATATACAAATATAAGTTGCAAACTATTCGACCTGCATACCAAATAGAAGTAATAAGCAATAGACAGGGCTAAGCGATCCCACAATCAATGGTTAATATATAAGCCCTGCAACAGCTAATCATGAATGGTGGTGGAAAATTACCCATTATAGAATCAAAGTATCATACTGTGCAAAAGAGGCCTTTGGCCCATCAAATCTGCATTGACACACGAGAAACACCTGACCTTCAACCTAATCCCATTTACTAGCACTTGGCCCAAAACCTTGAATGTTATGATGTGCCAAATGCTCATCCAGGTACTTTTTAAAGCAGGTGAGGAAACTCACCTACCACCCTCCCAGATGGCACATCCCAGACCATCACCACTCACTGGGCAAAAATGTTTTTCCTCACATACCCAAGCCTCCTGCCTCTCACCTTGAACCGGTGTCCTCTCATGACTGATCCTTCAGTTTGGAGGAACAGCTGCTCCTTATTCATTCTGTCCATGCCACTCATAATCTTGTGCACCTCAATTTAATTGCCCCTTAGGTTTCTCTTCTCCAACAAAAATAACCCAAGTCTATCGAACATTACCTCAATACTTAAATTTCCCATCCCAGGAAGCATCCTGGTGAACCTTATCTGCACCATATCTTTCCTGTGATGTGGTGACCAGAACTGCACACAGCTCTGGTCTCTCCAAACTTCGATACACTTCCAATATGACTTCCCTGCTTTTGTAATCTATGCTTTGATTGATAAAGGCAACTGTTCCATATGCCTTTTTCACCAGCCTATTGACATGCCCTTCCACCTTCAGTAATCTATAGGCAAACACACCAAGACCACATTGTTCCACAGAACCAACTAACAGATCCAGTTGCATCCTTCAAAAATAGGGGAGCCAGACATCAGTGCAAAAGACAAGGTGCAACTATGTGCAACAGTCTTCAGCTAGAAGTGTTGCATGGATGATCCATCTCGGCCTGATTCTGTGTTTCAGCATCACAGATTACTAATTCAATTCACTCCACATGACAGCAAGAAAACAGGGACATCTCTGCAATAATACTGAAGGTCTGCCCTCTAGAAGTAGCCTCATTCCTAGCCAAGCTGTTTTAATAAAGCTTCACCAATGACATCTACATGCCAGAGTGGAATATTGTCTAGGAATGCCCTCTGCACAAAAAGCATGATAAATCAAACAAGCAATTGCATACTGGTATTGTCTCTGGACTATTAATCCAGAGACCCAAGTATTGTTCTGGGTTCCCAGGTCCTCAATTCAAATCTTGCCAGATGATGAAATTAAATTCAATAAAAAGAATTCTGGAATTAATAGTCTAATCTTGACCATGAAATCGTTGTCACTTGTCAGGAAAAACCAATCTGGTTCACCAATGTCTTTAAAGGAAGGAAATCTGCCATCCTTACCTGGTCTGGTATATATGTGACTCCAGATCCACAGCAATGTGGTTGATTCTTAAACTGCCCTCTATGTAATTAGGAATGGTCAATAAATGCTGGCCCAGCTAGCGATGCACTTGTCCTGTGAATGAATAAAAAAAGCGAATCAGCGCCTGATCATTCAAGTTTATGTCATCAGCAATGTAATGGAAGTCATTGACAGTGTTGTTAAGCAGCACTTACAAAGGAATACTCTACTCACTGATGCTCAGTATGGATCCCATCAGGGCATCTCAGCTCCTGGACTCATTACAGGCTTGGTCCAAAAATGGACTAAAGAACTGACCTCAAGTTGTGAAATGAAAGCGACTGCCAACATCTAAGCAACATTTTGCTTGGGCTACAATTGGCAAGGAACATTCACACCACCCAAGTATTAGAGAATAACCATCTCCAACAAGAGAAAATCTAGCTATCATCATCCCTTAACATTCACTGGCATTACCTTTGCTGGATCCTCCTTTTAATATTGTGAGGATTACCATTGACCAAAAATTGAATTGCACCACAACAGATGTAGGTCAGAGGCGGGGAATTCTGTGGTGAGTAACTGTGTCCTAACTCCTTAATGCTTTTCCACCATTAATAAGGCACAAGTAAAAAGTGTAATGGAATGCTCTCTATTTGGCTGGATTAGTTCAATTCCAACAACATTCAGAAGCTGGATGCATCTGGACAAAGCAGTCCACATGAGTGGCACCACATCCACTCCCTTCAACAATAACTTCTTTCACCATTGATGCACAATGGTAGCTTTGTCTACAAAATGCACTGCAATAACTCATCAAGGCTCTTCAACAGCACTTTCTAAATCTGCAACCTCTATTTCTGGGAAGAACAAAAGCAGTAGGTACATGGAAACACCATCACCTGCAAGCTCCCCTCTAAGCAACATGCCATTCTAGCTGGGAACTGTATTGCCATTCCTTTACTGTCACTCGGTCAAAATCCTGTAACTTTCTTCTTAAGACACAAAACCCCAAAGATTGCAACAATTGAAGAAGATAGCTCATTATGTCTTCCCAAGGACAATTCAAGATGGGCAATAAATTCAGCCTAGCAAGTGACACCTACATTCTGAGAACAAATAGAAGAAAAACATGTTATTTATTTAACTGCTGTTTAATTGAACCTTGATGCACAATTGGCTGCTAAACCTCCACCATTGCAACAGAGGCTCTACAGTAAAACTGCTTCATTGATTGCAAAACTTTCAAATGATCTGATGTGGTGAAAGGTGCTATGTAAATATATTTCTTTCTGGTTCCACTGAGCTCACAGAAAGTATTTGGAGTATTTGGGAATTTCTTCTTAATAATATTCCTACAATTCAAAGTCAGCTAATTGAAATTTGTATCCTTATAACAATTTCAGGTTCTTAATTCAGTGACTTCTGACCCAGATGGTGAAAATTCCAGCATTTCTTTCTTACCTCAGGATCAAGAAAAGAACTGTAAAGTGGATTCCCTTCCACCTGATAAATGCCTTCCGTTACTTGTTACTGTGAAGGGTGAAAGTAACAAGTACACCAATGCTACCGTGTTGGATGTAGGTCTTTTTATAATTTTGTCCTTTCTTTAATAGAGTTGTTTAAAATTATGAAGCGGGTTTGAGGGATTTATAATCAATGTGAAGACTTTGGAGAGTATGCATAGATCATGAAGATATGAAGTCATGGACATCTCAGCATAGAAACAGGCTCTTTGGCCCAACCTGTCCATGCCACCCAGTTTTCACCATTGAACTAGTCCCATTTGCCTGTGTTTGATTTGTATCCCTCCACACCTATCCCATCTATGTACCTGTCTAAATGTTTCTTAAATGACAAGATTGTACTTGCTTCCACCACTACCTCTGGCAGCCCATTTCAGACACTGAACACCATCTGTGTGAAAAAATCTCCACTCTGGACCCTCCTGTATCTGTCCCCTCTCACCTTAACCTATGCCCTCTATTTTTAGACTCCCCTACCATGGAAATAAACTATTGGCTATCTCCATTATGAATGCTTTCATGATTCTATAGACTTCTATAAGATCACCCCTCAGCTTCCTATGCTACAGAAAAAATGGTCTAGCCTATCCAACCTCTCATTATAACTCAAATCTTCCAGCATCTTAATAAATCCTTTCTGAACTCTTTCCAGTTTAATAATATCCATTCAATAGTGGGGCAACTGGAATTGCAAGCAGTACTCCAAATGTGATACCACCAACATTTTGTACAGCTGTAACAAGATATCCCAATTCCTATACTTTATGCTCTGACCAATGAAAGCAAACATGCCAAAATCCTCCTTCATCATGCTGTGACTCTACTTTCAAGGAGTCCTAGATGTCTATGGTCAATAATACTCCCCAAGGCCCAACCATTTACTGTGTAAGTCCTGCTGTGGTTTGACCCAGCAAAATGCAACACCTTGCATTTATTTAAATTAACTCCATTTGCCATTCCTCCACCCATTGGTCCGGTTGATCAAGATCTTGCTGCATTCCCAGATAACCTTCTTCACTGTCCACTATACCACCAGTCTTGTGTCATCCACAAACTTACTAACCATACCTCCTAATTCTCATCAAAATCATTTATATAAATTAAATTTAACAGTGGACTCAGCACTACTCCCTGTGGCACACTGTTGATCAGCAACCCCCAGGTCTGAAAAGCAATCCTCTATCACCACCCTCTGGTTTCTACTGTCAAGCCAATTTTGTACCCAATTGGCTAGCTCTCCCTGGACCCCATGAGATTTAACCTTATTCAACAACCTACCATGTACTACTTTGTCAAAAGCCTTACTAAAGTCAATGTAGACAATTTCTGCCGCAGTGCCCTCATCTACTACTTTGGCCACCTCTTCAAAAGACTAAAATTTACTGGGATGAAAGATGAGAAGCAGCGACACTTATAGGAAGCTAAAGTATAGATGAACAAATTAACGGGGGCTTTTGAGAGAGTAAGAAAGAAGAAATTGTTGTCACTAACAATAGAATTGGTGACCAGTGTAAACAGTTTAAGATACATTTAAAAATCAGAGGTAAGATGAGAAAAAAAACTGAGTTTATTATGATCTGGAATGCATTCCCAGAAAGTCAGATGTAAACAAATATAATAATACTTTTCAAAAGAAAACTGGAAGTGTACTTGAAAAGAAAATATTTTCAGATTATAAACAAAGACTAGGGAAATGGGAGCAATTAGATATATCTTTCAAAGAATCAGCACAAGCACGATAGGTAAAATAGTGGCATCCTGTGCTAAACAAATATTTTGTGTAATGATCAGATGCACTTTACTTGGAAAATGATTAAATTCTAACAGATATGGTGCATTGTGTGACAAGAAACTTTACAGAAGGATAGAATAAATTGGCTGTAAATTAGAAAGGAGAAAACTGTGGATTGGATAAAAGGCTTATTTCTGAATTGCTTTTGCATCTCATTTTCATTTAGAGCTACAGTCAAGCAACAGCTTTTGTGGTGACCCCACATCCTTTTCAGAAAGATGCAGCTGACTTTTGGAGACTTGTGTATGACTGCAAGTGTTCTTCAATAATCATGCTGAACCAACTTAATGAATTAACCTCTGCTTGGGTAAGTTAGTGACACAAGAAGAAAAACTGCAAATCAAATTGAACAACAGGAGGAAACATCATGTTAACACTTTGAGCAGGACACATAACATTCTGGTGAAAGGTATTCCACACACCACATTTCTCTTTCAAATGCAAAACAATCCGTTGTGTGTTGCCATTGTTTTTCTACTCAAACTTACTTTTATGTTGAAGTGTGCAATCATCACCTGTAACTTGAGAGCTGAATAGCCTCCTCCTATATGGTAAATTACTTTGAGACTTGAGGGTGGGATTGTAGCCACTGTATTTAATATGATATTGCAGAATCAGTAAGCAGTGCGGTGTCCCATAAGAATCAAAAATGTTGGAAAAACTCAATAAGTCACAAAGCATTAGTGAACAAAAACAGAGTTAACATTTCAGGTCAATAATGAGGCATTGATTCAGCTTCTATCCACTAATGCTACCTGACCTGTTGAGTTTTTCCAGTTTTTATTTTGTTCTTATTCCAGATTTCCAGTGTCTGCAGTATTTCACTTTTGTATTATTGCAGTTGAGCCTTGCAGATGAGCCAGTAGGAGAGACAGCTTGTTTGAAGATAATTGTGAATTTGAAGTTTCTTTGTCACCTTTGATGCACTGACCTGTACCTATCCTGTGGGTGCATTGTTAGAGATTTGTCATTGCTACTAATCTGACATCAGAGCTCTATGTCACAGAAATGTATCTGATTAGTGATCACTATCTCTCATTTACACAAATGAAAATTACCATCTTATCCAAATGAGTGTTTAGAACATAGAACATAGAACATAGAACAATACAGCACAGAACAGGCCCTTCGGCCCACGATGTTGTGCCGAACTTCTAACCTAGATTAAGCACCCATCCATGTACCTATCCAAATGCCGCTTAAAGGTCGCCAATGATTCTGACTCTACCATTCCCACGGGCAGCGCATTCCATGCCCCCACCACTCTCTGGGTAAAGAACCCACCCCTGACATCTCCCCTATACCTTCCACCTTCACCTTAAATTTATGTCCCCTTGTAACACTCTGTTGTACCCGGGGAAAAAGTTTCTGACTGTCTACTCTATCTATTCCTCTGATCATCTTATAAACCTCTATCAAGTCACCCCTCATCCTTCGCCGTTCCAACGAGAAAAGGCCGAGAACTCTCAACCTATCCTCGTACGACCTATTCTCCATTCCAGGCAACATCCTGGTAAATCTTCTCTGCACCCTCTCCAAAGCTTCCACATCTTTCCTAAAGTGAGGCAACCAGAACTGCACACAGTACTCCAACTGTGGCCTAACCAAAGTCCTGTACAGCTGCAACATCACTTCACGACTCTTGAATTCAATCCCTCTGCTAATGAACGATAATACTCCATAGGCCTTCTTACAAACTCTATCCACCTGAGTGGCAACTTTCAAAGATCTATGTACATAGACCCCAAGATCCCTCTGTTCCTCCACCTGACTAAGAACCCTACCATTAACCCTGTATTCCGCATTCTTATTTGTTCTTCCAAAATGGATAACCTCACACTTGGCAGGGTTGAACTCCATCTGCCACTCCTCAGCCCAGCTCTGCATCATATCTAAGTCCCTTTGCAAACGACAAATGCCCTCCTCACTGTCCACAACTCCACCTATCTTCGTATCATCTGCAAATTTACTGACCCACCCTTCGACTCCCTCATCTAAGTCATTAATAAAAATTACAAACAGCAGAGGACCCAGAACTGATCCCTGCGGAACTCCACTTGTAACTGGGCTCCAGGCTGAATATTTACCATCTACCACCACTCTCTGCCTTCGACTGGTTTGCATCAAGACAATTTTATGCGCTACTTTAATGGAGACAAAAACCAATTTGCATTAAATGGGCTGACATCTCTACAAATATACCAAATAAAGGAATTAAAATTCACTGCAAAAATATCACTCTGTTATTTCTACTATAGCTCAACATATTTACTTTATGATACAAAATAGGCTACAGTTCTAAACCAAAATAAATGCAATAAGCCATACAGGATCATAATAAGATACACTCAAATTTTGAATCTCATTGTTTTTAAATAGTACAGAAAGTGTTAGCCTTGCATTGTGGTGCATATACATTGCTATCTTAAAATGCAATAAATCCTATAGTTCCTGAATTTTCTTACATTGTAGCATTGATCATTTTCCATTTTGTCTTGGGGAAGAAATATCTCCACTATTATGACTTCATATATATTTGGTGATATATTAGTTTTGGCTTTTGTTTTCTTGCTTGTCACTTTGCAGCCAGGCTTGCAGTATTGGCCAGAGAGTGGAGTTCAGCAGTATGGACCCATACAAGTAAAATTTATCTCATGCAGAATGAATGAGGAAATCTGTGACAGCATGTTTGAGGTCCGGAATTTATCACAGGTAAGGTTCTTTGAAATTTCTTACTTCGGAATTACTAAGTGAGAGTGATAATTAGGAACAGTGAATGCTAGCAAGACTCAACCAAAGAGCATCCATGGAGAGAGAGAGACAGAGAAAAACATAAGTTCATGTGTCGCATCCATCAGTGTTCTGTGAAAAAAAGATAGCCAAACTGAAATGCTAACTCTGTTTCTTTCTCTATAGACAATGCCTGAGTTGTTGAGTGTTTTCTACATGTACTGGTTTTAGTTTAGATTTTCAGCATTTGTGGTAGTTTGCTTTTACTTAAGAGAAATGGCACAAACACCTGATTGTTCACTATAATCAAGACATTTTTTTTGTGTGAATTGTAATGTATTTAGAAAATAAATCTAGGTTGCAGTTGGAATGCTCTGTATTTTATCCATAATGCCTTGAAAGCGCCTTGATATTTAACACTGTTGTTAAAATAGAGCTTTTGTAGTGTATCTCCACGTTTTGGGCTCAACCTCAATGCTCATTATATACCATAATCCAGGTCCAGTGCAGTCTTCAACTCTGTTGTCTCTAGGCCCTAGGCAGGCTTGCTACTTATGGGCTAAATTTCACTATGCTGCAGGAGGAAAATGGACAGTTGAGGATCACCTACTCTGCTGCCACTCCATTTTATTGTTCAACTGATACCTGGTGAAAATGAACTGCACCCACGATGTGTCTTTCTATCCTTTTACAACCCATTCTGTGGCTACAGAATGCTGAGAAGCTGTTCTGGGGGAGGTAGTCCCAGCATCCAGGCAATAAATGAAAGGCCAAAACTTATTTTTATTGGTTAGTTGTATATGAGCATTACAAGGAAGGCCAATGTTTGTTCCTTTCTATAATTTCCATTGAGAACATTGTGGTGAAACACTTCTTTGATCTGCTGAGACATTTGGTGTAGGTTAAACCATAGTGCCAATCAGGAGGCAGTTCCAAGGCAATGATACAGCAACAGTGAAGGAATGGTGACATTCCTCCAAAGATCATGTGCAGCTTAGAATGGAACACACAGATGATGGTGCTCCGATGCATCTGCTACATTGCTGCAGTGCACCTTGTCGATGGTCACCTGTTAGAACAGAAGGCTTTATTATTGTTCTCATCCTTCTAAACATTTGTGCAAATTAATTCCCTCAATTTGTCAATTACACAGATGCAGTAGTATCACAAGTAGTTCAGAATGATTAATGAGCAAATGAAATAAGAGGTGTAGGTAAGGGGGGAGAGAGTTCAGTAGAACTTGTTTAACCAACATGTCACAGAGGATGATTGAGATCATCAGTTCTTTTCTCATTAACCTATTTTTTAATCAACTTGTTCAGATATGTTGTTACATACCTCTGGAACAGGTGGGACTTGAACCCAAGCATCTCAGTCAGGGGTAGGGACACTACCACTACAAGCGGGTGAGAGGTAATCAGTATAACTGGGTTCTGGAGACTGGAAAACAGCTGAAGTCAATTAATCAAGATTTTTTTGAATATCTGGGCTCTGTGGCACAGTGGTTGTACCCTAACCACTGAGCCAGGAGACCTAGGTTTAAAGTCCCACCTACTATAGAGATGTATGATAACCTTTCTGAGTAGCTTGACGAAAAAATAATTTAGGGGTTCTTATGTTACAGTGATAGTGTCCCTCCCACAGGAACACGAAAGCTGGGTTCAAGTCTGAACTGTTCCAGATATGTGTCGTAAAATGTCTGGACAGTTTGATTTTGAAATATCCATAAATACAGGTACACTGAGTGCAATTTTGAACAAAGAGTCAGGCAAGTGGAATTTTAATACCTTTCCAAACATCTTTATTTTGTTTGGAATGCACATAACATTTAACTGAAAAGTATTATTTAAATTCTAAATTTCATCCAGACCAATATAGGGATAAACAGATCTCCACTAGATTGCAGCTAAAGTCCTACCTGTCCATCTTCTTTCCTATTTATCCGCTCCACCCTTCCCTTTGACCTGTCACTATCACCACCAACCCCCCCCCACCTGCATCTACCTATTGCCTTCCCAGCTACCTTTCCCCCAGCCCCAACCCCCAACCTCTTATTTATCTCTCAGCACCCTTTTTCCCCTCCCCATATTCCTGCTGAAGGACTTATGCCTGAAACGTTGATTTTTCTGCTCCTCAGATGCTGTCTGAACTCCTGTGCTTTTCCAGTGCCACACTTTTTAACTCTGATCTCCAGCATCTGCTGTCCCCACTTTCTCCTGCAGCTAAAGTTACTAAATTAAGGAAACGAGCTGTAACAGGCTTTTCTATAACTGAAACTGAGTGAAATGGGAGCATATAGTTAAATGCATATCAGTGCAATTCAGCATATGAGTGTGCCATTGAACAGAGTGCTAGGAGTTGGGTTATTAAGAGAGGTTGGTGCAGAGGGAAAGGAGGTGCTCCTTTGGTTTTTGTATCTTCACTCTGGAAACTAGTTCTTACCTTACTGCTTGTGAAGAAGCCATCTGTCTGATGAGTAGTTTATCTGTCTGATGGTAAGTCATTAATATCAACTAAAGCTGCCATTGCTACCACCTCTAGTGGGATGCCAACACCAGACACACATTGCCCTGCCCTTCCTTACCAGCATTTCACAAGGACTGTTCCCTATGGGACACGCTCCACTCGTCCTCCACAATCAACATGGCTTTTTAGCACACAGTCTCCTAGTTCTAGATTCTCCCAGTAGAGGACATGTCCTTTCCACACCCCCATGGCTCCTTTTTGTGGATTTGCAGAAGGTGCCACACTTGCCTGTTTACCTCCTTCATTCTCGCTATCCAAGGCTCCAGACATATTTTGTGGGTGAAGCAGTGATTTACCTGCACTTCAATCCAGTCTATTGTATTCACTGCTCACAATGTGGTCTGCTCTACACTAAGGAGATGCAACACTGACTACATGATTGCTTTACAGAATACCTATGTTCTATCCAAAAAAGTTTCCACATGCTTCCAATTGGCTGTGACCTGAACACACCACCATCTTCCCTGACCAACATTGGTCTTGAATCTGTAGCAGTGCACTAGCGAGGCTCAGAAGAACAGCCTCTTGTCTTCTGTTTGGGGACCCTACAGCCATTAGGGCTCCATATTGAATTCAATAATGTTCAAGCCTGAGGACCTCCTTCTATGTCCTTAACCACATCACACCCCAGGTTCTGTCATGACATGGGCCGTTTTTGCACAGCAAACCAAGTTTTGACTACTTATAATCCCCATTATCAGTTTTTTTTTTTGCCTTCCATGCCTTACTATCAACCTTCCCTTTCTGTGCCCAATTTGCTTTCTCTCTCTGATCTCCATCTCCATCTATTTTCTCACTCCTTTCATCCTCCCTCACCCCACCATCTCTATATATACCACCTTTTCCTAACTATTAACATTTCAGAACCGGTAACCCTGTTACCTCAAACTAAGCAGTGTAGTTACAGAGTAAGGGGATGCTCATTTAAAACTGAGATGTGAAAGAAGTTCTTCACTGAGGGCAGTGAATGTCGGGAACTCTTTACCCCAGAGAATTGTGAAAGTTATTTCATTTAAAGTATTTAACAAGTAGTTGGATTTTTGAAATGTTGGAGAATTGAGGGCTGAGGAAAAATCTCATGAAAAAGGTTGAGGCCTGGGACAGATTAGCAGGACAGACTTGAGAGATCAACAGATCATTCTCCTCTTATTTCTTAACATCTTATAAAGAAGCCACAATGGGATTATAGTTAAATGATTGGCCAAAGATCCCTCAAATAAAGAATAATGTGGGAATAACTATTGACTATTTGAAAGAAAGAATAGATTAAAGAAGAAATTATCTAAATGATGAGTGCAGGTTGTCTTTTGAGGAAAAGTTAGACAGAAGTCCTGTATCATTAGATGTTAGAAGAGTAAGAGTAAGAGGTGGTTTGATTGAAAGATATGAAGATCCTGAGGGACTTGATAGGGTGAATGTGGAAAGGACATTTCCTCTACTGGGAGAATCTAGAACTAGGAGATTGTGTTTTGAAAATAAGGGATTGCCCATTTATAACCCAGAATAGAAGAACCTTTATTTCATTAGGGTTGTGACAATACTATTGCTTAAAGAGGTGTATATTTGTCCTAGTTTTCTTTTATGAAGAAAGATTAAGACAGCAGCCTGTTCCAAGCCAATAAAGTAGATGGCCTGCAGAGTGTTGGGAAACTTTTTTCAAGTTGGAACAATAGAAGCAACATGAATGTGTAGAGTCAGGCTGCCACAGAATAAGGGTTTTAGTTTAGCTTTTAGCAGTTGTTAGGTTTTTGAAGCTGCCATACATCTCTCCCTATTATAGCAAACACTTGAATTCTCTGTCTACAAGAAATTTTCTTTTGATTTTTATTCCCCCCGGACTAGAGAAACATTGCATGTGCGATAATTTATTTTATTGAATTTGCCTTTGCCAAGGATATGTTTATGGAATATTACTACACTGGAACCAGTTGGTGTTTAGTAGTTAAATAATCTGCTAAGTTTTTCAATGGAGTTAGTTATACCAGTAACTCTGCTCCTAATTCAGATATTCATATGTATGTATTGTTGTGGACCAAACAAAACCCTACCAAAATATATTATGAAGATAGCCTAGACCTTAACCTTTCCTTCTTTTAAAGGCAAGTACTAGGTGTTGCATTCCAGTTGCAATTTGATTGGTCAAACAACCAGTCTTGAAGCAAAACACACTTTATTCATACACTACAGTTAAATACAACAAAAGCAGAAGAAATTGATATAACAAACTCCATTGGAAAACTTAACAGAATAATACATTATTTAACACCAAACAGTAACTGTTCCAATAAAATAACATCCCATCAACACATTGGCAATTTCAGTAAAATAGACAGTCACCCAAGGCTGGAATCAAGCCCAGCTCCCTGGTGCTGTGAAGCAGCAGTGCTAACCACTGAGCCACTGTGCCACCCTTGGTCTGGTTAGTTTTAACTTCAAGCTTTTTTTTTCTTTAATTTATTAATGTTAACCTGACTTGTTTTATTTTTATCTCTCCGTTATCCATTCTCTTGGATTTGTTCCTAAATCTGACTGCCACTCTTATTTTGTTTCCATATTTTTAACTTGAAGCCTGTTATCTTGACTTTTTAAGTATTTGTTCTTTTGTGCTTTTCACACTGTTGGCTTTATCCTGCAAAGATTTAAAAAGAATGCTCATTTTGATCAGTCTACAAAATTCATTTGGCTTTCATTAACAGGACTTGGCCAGAATGTCGACTTGTTGAGTTTGAATGTAAATCCTAGGATGTGTGTTGCCAACTGCAGTATGCTAACCTTGGTTGGGTATACATAGCCTGTTTCTTAAAATGAAATGGTACATGCCAAGTATTAAAGAGCACTGAATCAATAGCAGGAGCCAAAGAGCTCAGTCCAGAGGCTAATTGCTAGGATCACATTATAGTTCTATCTCCATTGAGTACTTCTTCTGAACCTACTCACACTATTAGAGGACCACGACAAAACCTGATAAGAGGAGTTAAGAATTCACTGCAACATTAGCTCTGCCTTTTTAATATCAATGTTGACCACAGGCCCAATAATGAAAACAGGAGCTTATCTCAATATTCAATATCTCACTATTGAAATGATTACTGGTCCCATTTCAGGAATCCGCTTTAAAATACATAAAATAGCTCAGCCAGATTTAGTAATGTTCAGGTCACCCCTGTTAAGTAAGGAGCAGTCTTCCCATCAACAGATTTGTCAAAGCATCTGCAACACTAATTTGTTCCCATGCATTAATCATCACCTTAACAGGGAATTTGAGATAGGGGATATTTAATCAGGAAATAAGATGCTGTGTGGTGCCTTGCCATTGTCTGGACTGTGCCCAATTATGACCATAGTAGGAATGTTTGTGGATGGCTTTCCTGCTGTGAGACTAATTGAGGCCCGTATGTTGGTATTTAATGCACACTCAACTGTGGCCTGTGCCCTTTGCTGTTTCCTGAGTTTCAGGTAGGTGCATTTCCAGCAGTTAGCACCTCTACGTTGATGACCATGAAGAACTGCTGGCCTTTGATTGGGTTACAGCTCTCCGATTGCAAGATTTCCATCCCTGGGAATTGAGCCCAGGATCCCAACTGGGACTGGCAACTTAAGTATTGAGTTGGCATTAAATTGTATGAGACTTCCCCAAAAGTGTTGACAGAGTCTCTTGGACTCCCTGTTACCTGGATTACATTCCACACCTTGTTTCTCTTTTTGATTCACTACTTTTCGTTAATTATCTGACATTTCTCTGCATTGAATTACATTTACCAAACAAACTTACGTGCTAACAAATTCAACTTTTTCCAAACCTGAATTTGTTATTTCTTTGTCTGTGCTATGCCTCTCACTGAAAGTAATTAACATTTTGCTGTATGAGTGCATTGAACTGCTACATATGAATCCATCTGGTGGCAGCATAAAGCACACAGAACCAAGCAATGGTACTATTGGCTATTAATTTCTCGTACAACCACTGTTGTTCACAGAGCAGCATGATGGGTCTATCTTTTTCTTGTTAAAGCTTCATTTCTTTACCAATTACACTGACAGAAGACCATAGGCAAGAAGGTCCATTCAGGGAGGCCTGGCTTATAAAAAGAGTGTCAGTGACATTAACACTCTGGTATCTGTCTCTGAATTTGACAGTGCTAAAGTCAAGGACTGTCCATGTGTAAATAAAGGACAGCCTGGTGATAGGATATCAGCCTCTATGGAGTTTTCACCCTGAATAGTGGTTGAAAATTAATTCAAGTATGACACTAACCATTTCTGGATAAATGCATATCCCTACCACGCAATTTCAGTTTTGCAAGAAGAGAAGCAGAGATAGAAGAGTCTCATTTTGAAGATGATAGTCATCTGCTTTATCTTGGGGGTGGGGCGGGGGAGGAGGGGAGGAGATAGAAAAGAAATAATGAAATGCCTTTTATTCATTGAATTAATTTCCTGAAGGACCTGTCACTGGCTGCTATATTCCTCTGGTTTGTCTCTGTTTACAGCAAGTAAACATACCTAAGCCTCACTTTCTCTTTGGAAGTATGTTGGATGAGGCTGGAGGTTCTTAAAACAAGCTTGCAATTTGCCATTTGGATAGAGGACACATGTTTGTCAGTTGTTGCCATTATTGGTAGGTTGCTTTCTCTCAAGCTCTTATTAACATTTTTGCTGGGATCTTAATACAGGTACATTAATTTCACCCTGTACAAGCAAACCATTTTCCTAAAAAAGTAAACTTGATATTTCATGACCAAATTATTTGTTTTCATTGCAAAAGATAAATATGTTCTCTAAACTCTTCTCAATTCACTTCTTAACTCCAACTACCACTTGTTTTCTAGCTTTTTCTTTCTCATTAAAACCTCAATTGTGTCATTGCCACCCAACCCGTAGAGGCTCTTGTGGTGTAGTGATAATGTCCCTACCTCTGAACCAGGAAGCCCAAATTCAAATCCCACCTGCTCCAGAGGTGGGTTGTAACATCTCTGAACAGGTTGCTCAGGAATATCTCCACCCTGCTCATAAATCCAAGATCATCCTTGTGTGTTGATATAAGACACATTTTGTCAGTGCAAATTGACTATATTGTGATTTATGAATTGTGGACAGTGTTTGGATAACACAAGCCTTCTACTGAATGTGTATAACAATTTTCTATAGCTATCTTCAATAGCATGATTTACTATAGCACAGGGTTGCAGAGGAACACAACTGCCATATTATAATGCAGAACGACCAGTTGTCACAAAGGAGGTTTTTGATAGAGATTGTACTGTCTCTCCTCATTCTACTTGAACCTTCTGTAAAGTTTAATACAGCTGACCTCCTCCATACTCCAATTCTCACTCCTCTGTAGTCCACATTCCTGATTTCCCACTTAGCTGATTGCATTCCCTCCTGGCCCAATTAAACTAGTGTATTCCCTGGAATGCATATTCACTTTGGGAATGTCACAAGACTCCACCTGTTTATGCTTTTTACCCATTTATTTTCTCTTTCTGGATCACACACCCTGTTGGCAGAGGATCAGCTAATGATAACTACATCTGTTTATTGTCGCTTTTCTTGGTGATATCAGGGTCTATGTTTGTTCCATCACCTATGACTCCTTTGTCACTTCTGCATTTGACCAAAGCAAGCATCAAAAAGCACTACCAAAACTGGAATCAATGGGAATCAGGGAAAATGTGTCCTTTAATTGGAATCATTTCTGACATGAAAGAAGATGGCTGTAGTGATTGGAAGTCAATCATCACAGCTCCAGGACATCTCTGCAGAAGTTTTCTGGGTTAATTTCCTTGGACCAATAATATTTAGCTGCTTCATCAAATACCTTCCCTCCATCATAAAGGTCAAAAGTTGGGACTTTAGCTGGTGACTGAACAATGTTCAGCAGCATTTATGACTCCTGAAATACTAAAGTGACCAATTTCCAAAAGTAGGAAAACCTGGACAATATCCAGGCTTGGGGTTGACAATTCACAAATAAGGGTCAAAGAGTGTGGTGCTGGAAAAGCACAGCCAGTGAGGCAGCATCTGAGGAGCAGGAGAATCAATGTTTTGAGCATAAGCTCTTCATCAGGAATGAGAGGGTGGCCCAAGGGGCCTGAGAGATAAATGGGAGGGGTGTGGGGCTGGGGGGAAGGTAGCTGAGAATGCGATAGGTAGATGAATTTGTGATGGAAAGTGATAGGTCAGAGAGGAGGGTGGAGCAGATAAGTGGGAAGGAAGATGGAGAGGTAGGACAGGTCAAGAGCACTGCTGCCAAGTTGGAGTTGTTCACAAATGAGATTCATGCCATAGAAATGCCAGGCAATGACCATCTCCAGCAAGAGAGAATCTAACCATTCGCCTTAGACATTCACCAGGGATCACCATCACTGAATTCCACATGATCAATATCTTCAGGATTACTATTGACCAGAAACTGAACTGAACTAGCCACATAACCAATGGCTACAGGAGTATGTCAGTGACTAGGAATCCTGCAGTGAGTAGGCCAACTCCTGACTCCCCAAATTCTGCCTACTATCTACAAGTTGTAAATTAGGAGTATGATGCATTACTCCCCACTTACCTGGATGACTGCAGTTCCAAAAATATTCAAGAAGCTTGACACTGTCAATAAAAAGCAGCCCATTTGACTGGCCCCACATCCATAAATATTCAGTCCCTCTACCATCAATTAAATAGCAACAGTGTGCACTACATACAAGGTGCACTAGCTACAAGATGCACTGCAGAAGTTCACCAAGGCCACTTAAACAGTATCTTCCAAACCCATAATCATTATCATCCAGAAGGACAAGAGCATCAGAACACAATCAACCCTGCAGTGTTCCCCAAGCCACTTACCATCCTGACTTGGAAATGTATCACTTTATTTTCAGTGTCACTGGATTTAGTTCCTAGAATGGCATTGAGGGTCCACCTACCCCAAATGGACTGCAGTTGTTTCAAAAGGCAGCTCACCACTGCCATCTCAAGGGCAACTATTCAGAAAATGCAGGCCCAACCAGGATGACTGCATAGTTTCACAGCAAGGAATTCAATTCTTATTGACAACTGTTTTCTTATGACTGAGTTTCTACAATGTACAGATGATCAGGAGCCAAGGAATTTACAAGTTGAGCACGATTAGTTTTCCAGGAGATAGTAAGGACTTCAGATGCTGGACAGTCAGAATCCATAAAGTGTAGTGCTGGAAAAAGCGGAGCAGGTCAGGCAGCATCCAAGGAGTTGACATTTCAGGCAGGACCTTTCATCAGGACTGCAGAGGGGGAACAAGACTGTGAAATAAATAGTAGGAGGGACATGGAGCTAGGAGAAAGGTAAGTGGGATGGCGATTAAATGGTTGCAGATAAGAGGTGATTGTGATAGGTTGGAAAACGTGAAGCAAATAAGTGGGAAGAAAGATAGAAAGATGGACAGATAGGTCAGGAGAACAGTGCTGAGTTGGAGGGTTAGATCTGGGATGGGGAGGGGAGATGTGAAAACTGGTGAATTCAATGTTGAGGCCATGTAGTTGTAGGCTTCCGAGGTGGAAGATGAGGTATTCTTCCTCCAGTTTGCAGATGACCTTGTTTTGGTGATGGAGGAGGCCCAAAATGGACATGTCACTGGGTGAGTGCGAGTGGGAGTTGAAATGGATGGCCATTGGAAGATGCGGTTGGTCGGTGCATACGGATCTGAGATGTTCCCTGAATGGTTCCGTGAGTTTGCACTCGGTCTCTCTGATATAGAAGAAACCACATTGATAGCAACGGATGCAATAAATGAGGTTTGAAGATATGCAAGTAAATTTCTGCCAGACTTGGGATGATCCTATGGGGCCTTGGATGGGTGGAGAGGGGGTGGGGGGATTCTGTGGGCGTAGGTTTTGCACTTCTTCCTGCAGCAGGGGAAAGTGCCAGGTATGGAGAGGCGGTTGGTGGAGAGTGTGGACCTAACATGGGTTGATTAGTTCTCTGTTAACTGAACAAGTTGGAACTGGAAACCAGTTGCAAAGACAGTCAGAGAGAGAGAGGCATGCAAGTATATGCAGTTGTCCTCCCCAGCAGAAATTGCCTATGTTCTATGGTCTAAAAACAACTCCAGTTTAGGTTTGAAGAAAATTTGCTACCTTCTCTGCAGCAGTTGAAGTGAGCTGTGACTTTTGAATTAATAAATCAGACATATTTACAAGTGAACTGAACTGATTTCCAGTTTTTCTACCTTGATCAATAATCTATTTTCCCTAATTGGTTTTGTTTGTCTAAGGAGAATTTTATAAATGGATTATAGTTTTAGTTAATGTTATAATGCAATGGTTTATATCTGTTTACTTTGTAGCTATACTCTAATTATTTATAAAAAAAATTTGAACACAAATGTGGTCCATGCTTCCTATGCACCTTGATCTGAAAGTCACGCACATTTGAGGGACTGTGCATACTTTTATGTTTAAAAAAACTCCTTATATGAATATTGGGTCTTGATTTACAGTGCACTGCTTCAGTAAGTCATAATACCCAAAATTACCAAATGTTCTTGAAGGGAAAAATTGTCAAAAAATAATTTTTTAGTCTGTTGAAAAGAAAAGAACTAAAACTTATGTTGAAAGACCATTACAAAAATTCTGTCAACAGATGGAACAAAATCAACCTTTGTTTTTCGCATCCATTGATAGAGGTAAAGTATTGAAGTAAAATTCTGAATTTAAATGTTTTGACTTTTGCAGCAGAACATCTCCAAATTCATGTGAGATTTTATCCATGATATATTAAAGTCTACTGTACAGCTATGTGGAATTAGACTGCAATGCCAGATTAGATTGACATTCCAAGTTTTATTGAGCGCTTACTGTACACTTAAAGTGTAATAAAACCTACTGTGAATAAAATGCTAAAAAGTAAAGAAATCCTTTCATACCAACAGTAGAACTCCAGGCTGTGCACAGAAAGATTATAGAGAGCAAGAGATTGAGGATGGCAAAGATATCTCAAGCAATCCTGACAATGAGGTCACCCTCTACCTTACAAAGCATCAACCTAATTGATATTACAATAGCACTCACTGCAACAAATACATAAAAAGTGAAAATTCAACATATGGTTTTGCTAATTCACTCGCACATACAACTGGCTTGCCTGTTTCCTAGTGACAGAGCTATGAATAGCTAGCAGTGACTTCTTGTGCTGCCAACAGGACAATCATACAATGCAACTTAGTCATATTAAATTTGGAATATTTAAAAAACATTAACTAAGAAATTCAAAATTCACTCCTTGCCAAATCAAATCCCCAACATTTCTTTTTAATTTACTCGTGGGATGTGGCTGGCTGGACAGCCAACATTTATTGCCCGTCCCTAGTTGCCCTTGAGACAATGGTGAGTTGCCTTCTGCCTCAGTGCAATCCACATGCTTTAGGTAAAGCCCACAATGTCCTTTTGGAGGACATTCCAGGTTTTTTACACAGCAACAGTGAAGGAACAGTGATACCTTTCCAAGTCAGGATGATGTGTAGCTCGGAGGGGGATGGTGGTGGTGTTCCCATATATCTTCTGCTTTATCCTACACATTAGAAGTGGTCATGGGTTTGGAAGGTGCTGCGTGAGAAACCTTGATGAATTTTCATGGTGCACCTTGTCAATAATACACTGCTGCTACTGAGCATCGGTGGTGAAGGGAGTGGATGTTGTGGATACGGCCTCAATCAAGCAAGCTGCTTTGACTTGGATGGTGTCAGGTTTCTTAAGTATTGAAGCCGCACCTACCCAGACATGTGAGAAGAATTCCCACACACTCCAGACTTATGCCTTTTAGATGGTGGACAGGAGTTGGAGAGTCAGGAGGTGACTGCAGTATTCTCAGCCTCTGAGCTGCTATTGTAGCAATTATGTACATGTAGCAAATCAAGTTGAGTTTCTTATCAATGGTAACTCCTAAAATATTGATAGTGGGGGATTCAGTGATAGTAACACGAGTCAATTTCAAGGTGTAGTCATGATTTGGAGGTGCCGGTGTCGGACTGAGGTGTACAAAGATAAAAATCACACAACATCAGGTTATAGTCCAACAAGCACTAGCTTTTAGAGCATTGCCTGATAAAGGAGCAGTGCTCCGAAGGCTGTTACTTCCAAATAAACCTGTTGGGGTACAACCTGGTGTTGTGTGATTTTTATCAAGGTGTAGTGGTTAGATTGTCTCATTGAAGATGGTCACTGCTTGGCACCATGTGGCATGAATGTTACTTGCCATTTGCAAGCCCAAGCCTCAAAATTGTCCAGATCTTGTTATGTTTGAACATGGACTGCTTCAGTTTCTGAGGAGTTACAAATGGTGAACATTATGCAAACATTGGTGAACATCTCCATTTCTGACCCCATTGTGGCCAGAAGGTCATTGATAAAGCAGCTGAAGATGGTTGGGCTTCGAACGCTGACCTGATAAAATCTTGCAGAAATGTCTTAGAGCTGAGATGACTGACCTACTACAACCATAACTGTCTTCCTATGTGCCAGGTGTGATTCCAACTAATGGAGAGTATGCTCCTTGTTTCCATACTCTGCCAAATGTGTCTTCAATGTCAAGGACTATCACTCTCACGTCACCTCTGGAATTCAGCTCTTTTGTCCATTTTTAAGCCAAGACTGTCACGTGGCCAGGAGCTGAGTGGCCCTGGTGGAACGCAAACTGGGCAAGTTATTGTTGAGTGGGTGCTCCCTGACTTTTTCCTGAACTTTACTAATGATCGAGAGTAGGTCAGTAACTAGTGGGTTTAGATTTGTGCTGCCTTGTGTACATTACTGGCAATTTTCCACATTGGTTAGGTTGATGCCATTTTTGGAATGATACTGCGAGTAAGGCTAGGAGTGCAGCAAGTTTTGAAGCACAAGTTTTCAGTTCTATTGCTGGAATGTTGTCAGGGCCCATAGCCTTTGCAGAATTCAGTACTTCCAATTCTTGATATCACGTGGAGTGAATCAAATTAGCGGAGGCTAACATCTATAATGCTTAAGACCATTAGTGGAGGCCAAGGTGCATCATCCACTTGGCACTTCTGGCTAAAGATTACTGCGAATGCTTCAGCCTTATCTTTTGCACTTGTGTTGAGTTCTTCCATCATTGAGAATGGGGATTTTTGTGGAGCTTTCTCCTCCAGTGAGTTGCTTAATTGTCCAAGATCATTTACAACTGGATATGACAGGACTGCAGATCTGTTGGTTATGGAATCGCTTAGTCTGTCTATTACTTATTGCTCATGCTGCTTGGCATGCAAGTAGTCCTATTTGGTAGCTTAACCAGGTTGACACCTTATTTTTAAGTACACCTGGTGCTGAGCATGGCATGCCCTCCTGCGCTCTCCACTGAAACAGGATTTATCCCATGGCTTGCTGGCAAGGTTAAGTAGGGGGTATATGCCAGGTCATGAGGTTGCAAATTGTACTGGAGTACAATTCTGATGTTATTGATGATCCCCAGTGCCTCATGGTTGCTCAGTTGTGATAGTTCTATTCAAAGTCTAACTTATTTAGCAGCGTGATAGTGCTACACAGCATGATGGAAAGTACTCTCAATGTGAAGGTGCATCTTAAACATCTTCCACTTGAAATCTATTGACTAAATAAATTAATGAAGAGGGTTATTATTTCAGCTGCTATAATAAATACACAATTACAACTTGAGGTTAAATTGAAACTCAAGTTCTTAACACTAATTATTCACGTTGTCTTGGTTACAGGAAAATTGTCTGACAGTGAAGCATTTCCAATACCTTCAGTGGCCTACAAACAGTGGTGTACCCAAATGCAAGAAATCATTCTTCAACCTACTGAGGACAGTTGAAAAATGGCAGGCAAAATGTGGTGATGGACGAATTGTCATTCACCGTTTGTAAGTAATTTAGCCATTGGCCATTTCTCATATTTGAAATAGGTGACCATATATGTTAATGGTTGAGATGTCTAAAGGTTAACGTTGCATGTTTATTGATGGCGCAACACACTTTCAACTAAAAGACTAAGACCTCAAATCAAGTATTCAAACTCCCAGTAGTTGTCTTGTGAACAAATTGCTATCTAAATATTAAATATTTTATCTCATTATGTGAGAAAAGTGTCAAGACCACTTGTTTCTAGCTTGCGAAAATATGTCTGTTTGATAAACGTTCAGCTATTAGCAGCTGTGGACAATATTTTGATTTGAATTGACATGTTGCAAGTCAATTGCAACAATGAAGAACTTAAAGAATAAATTGAGAACTTTTATTTGTTAAATAAACTCTTGTTAATCTACTTGTGTAAAAATTAAATACTATTTTAAACACTTGTCATGACAAGCTCCCTTTGGAAAATCTGCTCTAACATGTCACTTTAATACTCACAAACTGTCTATGTAAATCCTCCAAAAGTTCGCTTTCTTCTGTTTTCCTTTTTTATCAATTTGTTTTTGTTAGACTGAGCTTATCAGGTTCTGGCACTGTACCTGAACACAGTATTCAAAGCTCACATTTGAAGATTTTCATGTTAAAATCTCATCTTAACTGTGGTTTAAAGTTACCTTTGCTTCCCTATGATATTTTTCATTGGTTGTCTGACTGGATACGAGCTGAAAATGTGTTGCTGGAAAAGCGCAGCAAGTCAGGCAGCATCCAAGGAGCAGGAGAATTGACGTTTCAGGCATGAGCCCTTCTTCAGGAATGCTGCCTTCTCCTGCTCCTTGGATGCTGCCTGACCTGCTGCTCTTTTCCAGCAACACATTTTCAGCTCTGATCTCCAGCATCTGCAGTCCTCACTTTCTCCTGTCTGACTGGATACCAAAGAAAGAGTTCAAAGTTCCATTTTGAAAGAAAGAGGAAAAAACTAAGAATACCAGACTCTTGGATTAGCAGCAGTAACAGGTTTTCCTGTATTTTCCTGAATCACATTGACAGGCTTAAAAAGGCAGTTGGTAACTGCAGGAAAAAGCCATTTATTATGATTTTTCACACGGCTAATTAAAGGCCAGACTCACTATCAAATTAAGGTTGGTGGATCAACTGAGGCCTTCCAGCTTGAAAGCAGCTGCATGCATGTAGTGGAAGAGAAATGATGAAGCTCTTTCAAACATGTTAAATTTGAAATTTAAAAAAATAACCTTTGCTGTCAAGCTACCACAGCAGGGGACAAATATATATACTTAGGGTGACTGGGAAACCCCACTGTAGTAGCTACTGCTGCATCTAAGCAGGCAGGGTGAGCCTGTAGGCCTGCCTGGAATGCTGACCTCCCCAATGAACTGCAGGGAATCTACTTTTGGTAGCTAAACTACCCATGAGGCTGGAACCTATCAGTTTAATTCAGTTGGCCTTATGTGGTTGCTAATTAGTTTTATTAGTTACTTGCTGTATTCAGGTGGGTATGCCTACCTCTCCACCTTATTTTGGCTCTGGGAAAATGGCTCAAGAGAAGGATGGTATTGAGATAGCTGACATGCCAGTTTCTTGGCACTAACAAGGTAACTTTCAGCACTTCCCACATGCATTTCTTTCCCAGGCGAGGCTACAATTCAGCGTCCCATTTCTGTCAATTTATTATAAATGCTTCATTCCTAATGGCTGTAAATTTGTCCAACTGTACATTTGGATGAGTAATTCTGGTAATGGGCAGGAATTTTAATAGAGGAAAGATTAATAGCCTGTTTAATCTTCAACTGTCTTGTTTAGGAATGGAGAAGGGGACAGTGGAGTACTCTGTGCTTTGATTTCCATCATGGAGATGATCAAATACCAAAAGATGGTGGATGTTTTTCGCACAGTGCTGACATTACGCCACAACAAACCAAACATGGTTGAATCCCTGGTGAGTGGAACTGTGAGATCAAACCAGAAGTGCCTTCCAAAATCCATAAATCAAATTTTCACAGAGACAGGATTGGATTTACACAAATATGAATTTATGGGGTTGCAGCCTTTGAATGTGAAGTGCTTTCAGAGACGGGTAGTTTTGTGATATGTGTGTATGTATTTTCTATCTGTTAGTCAAAGATGCACATTGTAAGGGAACTCTGCAATTATGACCTCAAAATCTGGTGGTGATAGGTTAATTGAAACTTTCAAAATTGGGATCATTAGATTAGTGTGAGATTATACTGATGACTAAAATTCAACACTGTTTCATAATTGATCATTTAATTCCAAGTTTTGATCAAAAGCCAAATTTAAAGGCATACGTTTTCGTACAATTTGCAAAGGCTTCATACAATGCAGGTTTGGTGACATCTCACATCTACTCATTGAGATTTGTATAGCAATTTAATATATAGGAAATCAGGTGGAAGACTACACTTAGCCCGTCAGTTGGACTACAGTACTCCAAAACTCTGCAATTTTCACCCATGATATTTAGAATTTATATATTTACAAATAGTCTTTTCTGACCACAGGATACTCCAAATAAAGTTCCTTTGTGCTGCAGTCTTTGTTGTAATGTGGGAAATACAGCAGCCAATTTATCTATTTCAACATTCTGTATACAGCAATGTAATAAGAGCAGATTATCTGTTTTTGTGATACTGACTGAGGACCAAATACTGGCTAGGACACCAGGGAAAACTCTGGTGCTCTTCTTTATATAGAACCTTAGAATCATTGTTTTCACCCCAAAAAAGTTAGACAAGGATTTAATATTGCTTATTAAAATAGCATTTCTTAGAGTCATAGAGATGTACAGCACAGAAACAGACCCTTCAGTCCAACCCGTCCATGTCGACCAGATATCCCAACCCAATCTAGTCCACCTGCCAGTACCTGGCCCATATCCCTCCAAACCCTTCCAATTCGTATACCTATCCAAATGCCTTTTAAATGTTGCAATTGGACCAGCCTCCACCACATCCTCTGGCAGCTCATTCCATACACACACCACCCTCTGCATAAAAATATTGCCCCTTAGGTGTCTTCTATATCCTTTCCCTCTCACCCTAAACCTATGCCCTCTAGTTCTGGACTCCCCACCCCAGAGAAAAGACTTTGTCTATTTAGCCTATCTATGCCCCTCATAATTTTGTAAACCTCTATAAGGTCACCCCTCAGCCTCCAACACTCCAGGGAAAGCAGCCCTAGCCTATTCAACCTCTCCCTATAGCTCAAATCCTCCAACCCTGGCAACATCCTTAAATCTTTCTGAACCCTTTCAAGTTTCACAGCATGTTTCCAATAGGAAGGAGACCAGAATTGCATGCAATATTCCAACAGTGGTCTAACCAATGTCCTGTACAGCCACAACATGACCTCCCAACCCCTGTACTCAATACTCTGACCAATAAAGGAAAACATACCAAACACCTTCTTCACTATCCTATCTACCTGCGACTCCACTTTCAAGGAGCTATGAACCTGCATTCCAAGGTCTCTTTGTTCAGCAACACTCCCTAGGACCTTACCATTAAGTGTATGAGTCCTGCTAAGATTTGCTTTCCCAAAATGCAGCACCTCGCATTTATCTAACTGAAACTCCATCTGCCACTTCTCAGCCCATTGGCCCATCTGGTCAAAATCCTGTTGTAATCTGAGGTAACCCTTTTCGCTGTCCACTACACCTCCAATTTTGGTATCATCTGCAAACTTACTAACTATACCTGTTGTGCTCACATCCAAATCATTTATATAAAGATGAAAAGTAGTGGACCCAGCACCGATCCTTGTGGCACACCACTGGTCACAGGCCTCCAGTCTGAAAACCAACCCTCCACCACCACCCTCTGTCCTCTACCTTTGAGCCAGTTCTGTGTCCAAATGGCTAGTTCTCCCTGTATTCCGTGTGATCTAACCTTGCTAATCAGTTTCCCATGGGGAACCTTGTCGAACGCCTTACTGAAGTCCATATAGATCACATCTACTGCTCTCCTCATCAATCCTCAAAAAACTCAATCAAGTTTGTGAGACATGATTTCCCACAGACAAAGTCATGTTGACTATCTCTAATCAGTCCTTGCCTTTCCAAATACATGTATATCCTGTTCATCAGGATTCCCTCCAACAGCTTGCCCGCCACCGACGTCAGGCTCATTGGTCTAAAGTTCCCTGGCTTGTCCTTACCACCTTTCTTAAACAGTGGCACCACGTTAGCAACCTCCAGTCTTCCAGCACCTCACCTGTGTCTATTGATGATACAAATATCTCAGCAAGAAGCCGAGCAATCACTTCCCTAGCTTTCCACAGAGTTCTAGGTTACACCTGATCAAGTCCTGGGGATATATCCACTTTTATGCATTTCAAGTCATCCAGCACTTCCTCCTCTGTAATATGGACATTTTTCAAGATGTCACCATCTATCTCCCTACATTCTATATCTTCCATGTCCTTTTCCACAGTAGGTAGATAGGATAGTGAAGAAGGCATTTGGTATGCTTCTGCATTCCTCAAAACTTCATGCAATTATCATTTAAGCAAGTCTTTGGAGTGAAGCAGTCAAAAATGCTATTCATTCAGCTACAAGTAAGACAGCTTTGACTTTGGATCAGGTAACACTAAATCATGATCAGAATTTAAGGTTCGGGCTGTTTTTATTGTTTATAACTTCCCTGTTCAAAATTATTGACTGAAGTCCATCATAACACTATATTGCCACTGATGCACATCCACTGTAGCCTACACTGAATGAAAATTTAAGGTACACCTTTTTCTTTAAGATGGAGCACCTACTGAATATTAAATGACTGTCGTAATAAACATCGCTATTGTCTTTCAATTTATTTGGAACTACAACAGAGTGCTTTCTATGATAATTATAACATAGAGCTATTATTTGAAATATCACAAGCAAAATAAAAGGAGTAATATTTGTGATGAATTGTTCCCAATACAGAGAAACCTCGATTATCCGAACGAGATGGGCAGGCATGTTTTGGTTGGATAATTGATTATTCGGTTAATTGATTCAATGCCTCTCCTCTGGGGCTCGATGTTTTCTGAAGTTTCCTTTTCCTCGTTCTGCCTGCCTTGCTCCCTCCCTCTGTCTCAGGGTTGGTTTCTGAGCAGACACACACTTGTGTGTAAGGGAGCTGCAGTATTGCTGAAGCCTCCCACCACCCCCCACCAATCAGTTCAATGGGATTGACAGCGAGCACTTGCTTAGTCCGCTCCCTGATCAAGAGACTAGGCAGCAGCACACCGCGGCGAGCCCCCACCTCCCCCCACCCTGTCCACCCCCACTCACCAGACACATCCGCCCCCAACCCCGTCTCACCTCACCATCTGTCCACCTCCCAACCCCGCCCCATCCTGCCCCAATCCGCCCCGTCCGCCCCCCCCCAACCCTGTCCAAAACCTACCCCCAAACCGCTCCCACCTACAGTCTGCCTGCCCTGACCCCATCCGACCCAGCCGCCCCCATGCGCTCCCGCCCCTGTCAACCCCCCGTGAGCCCCTGTCCACCCACATCCGCCCCATAACCCCATCCTACACTGCCCTCCCGTCTCTCCCCACCCACTGTCCATGCCCCCCCCTTCATCCATTAGCACCACCCACCCCCCCCCCCCCCCCCCCCAACCTCCCCAGGTCGGCCAGACTTGACAGTAAGACTGCTGCTGCCTTTTGGGTGGGGGGGGGGGAAATGAGTGGCAAACTAACACACACCCACACAACTTTTTACTGCAATGTTTTGACAGGTTCCACCTTTGCCCTGTACAGGGTAATGTTGAAGAGATTATCTGGGGAAGTGGAGTTTAGCGTACACCCCTGCGTAGAACTCCAGGGAAAGTGTGGGGAGAGAGAGAGAGTGCGGGTGGTCTGTCATTTGGAGATGGTGCCTGGACTCCCATCAATGTCCAGGACTGTTCTCAGCAGCATTTCAGTGAGCCGGGTTCATTTTTAATCATTGGAACCAAAAGACGCGATCAGTGTTGAAACAGCTCTTTGATGTAATGTTTCTATCGGGACCTTGAGATCTTCTTCAGATAGTCTGAAATTCAGATTATTGATATTCAGATAATTGAGGTTCCTCTGTAACTGTTTCTAAAGAAACATGCTGGTTTGGGTTTCAATGTACAAAAATGTGTCCTGTGCTGCAATCATTTAGGTTTGTCACTGGCAGCTGCATGTTAGATATTTACAGGAAGACATAATCAGTTATTTTGGAGGGAGTGTTGAACAGATAACTTCAACCAACTAAAATTCTATTTATAAGAGAAAACAGAAACCAAGTGCTGGAAAACCTTAACAGCTCTGGCCACATCTGTGCAGAGAGAAACAGAGTTAATGTTTCAAATTCAGTATGGCTCTTTAAATAATTTCAAATGTGGACGTCAGGTGAAGCCAAAATTGAGATAAATTTGATGCCCTGCTCACCTGAGAAAAATGGCCAGTCAGGCTTGGTGCCAGAGAATGACAAACGACCCTGGAAATGTACAGTAAGAATGAAGTAAGACATTTAGTCGACAGGAAAAGAACGAGGAAATTTGCAAGACTGAAAAAAGCTGATAGGGGAAATTTTAGATGGTGAAACTAGATCTAGAGCTAAACTTGTATTTTTGTTTTTTTTATTTTTCAGGAACAGTACCAGTTCTGCTATGACATAGCACTTAAGTACTTGGAGTTCTGGGAAGCAAATGGCAAAGAATAATCAGTAGCCTAAAAGCATGGTTTTTTTTGTTTAACTATATCTAACATGCTTTATGATACACAGATTGGATTGCACATTCTTCAGTACCTGACTGTCAATCCAGATCTGGCCTAAACCACTGATCTTCAGCCAATATTTCAAATAGATGCCATGCAGTCGTGAATGAGTGAATTTTCCAACTGTTGCAGGTTAAAACTGCTACATTTTACCTGCACTGAAAAAGGATTTCAAACATGGCCTTTGCTGAATTCTGTTCAGGACATGGTAGTAAGATTTTTTGTAATGTGCTAATTGATGTCTTGTCTAAGTGGCTTTTCTCAACAGTTGAATTTATCATCTTCTGTGTGACTTATGTTGCAATGATGGTGGTGGAAAATCTCATTTTTACTTTAGTTTTGAATTATTTCACCTTTTCTCACTCAGGTAAAAATTAATTTTCCCTTTCATTTGGTGATCTGAGGCGTTTAACTCTGTGCAACAATTTACAGCCAAGGATTTGAGCTTTATTCATAATTTATGACTTATTAGTGATAGGCAGCATAGCTTTGTGCAGGGCAGGTTGTCTCAAACTGATTAAATTTTTTGACGAAGTGGCAAAAATAACAGGGTAGGTTGATGGATGTTGTTTCTGTAGGTTTTAACAAGGCCTTTGACAGGGTCCCTCATGGCAGGCTGATCCAGAAGGTAAAATCACATGGGAACCATGGTGAGCTGATAAGATTGATTCAGAACTGGCTTGGCCATATTAGATGGAGTAGTGATGAAAGGGTCTTCATCTAATTAGAGATCCAGGTAGTGTTCAGCAGATATCAGTGCTGGGACCCTTATTTGTTTGTGTGTGTGTGTGAGAGCACATATATATATGTGTGTGTGTGTGCACGTGTATAAATAAATAAATGATTTGGAGTATGATGTAGGTGATCTGGTCAGTACATTTGTGGATGACCCAAATATTGTGGGACCTGTGGTTGGTGAGAAAGATTGCCAGAGGATACAGAAGGATCTAGATACGCTGGAGACTTGGCAGAGAAATGGCCAATGGAATTTAATCTGGACAAATGTAAGGGAGAAGTAATCAGTAAACAGCAGAAATCTTAGAAGGATTAACAGAAGAATCTAGATGTAAACATCCACACTTCCCTGGAAGTGGGAATCCAAGTGAATAAGGTGGTCAAGGCAGCATATGGCATGCTTGCCTACATTCGGGAAATAGAGTATAAAAATTGGTAACTCATGTATCTGTAGAGAACTTTAGTTGGACCACATTTGGAATATTATGTATAGTTCTGGTTACCAGATTACTTTGGAGTGGGTACTGAAACTGGTTTGCCAGAACGTTGTCTGGTTTGGAGGTTTTTAGCTAATGAGGAGAGATTGGGCAAACCTGGTTTGATTTTACTTGAAACATCAGAATCTGAGAGGCAACATGATAGAAGTTTACAAAATTGAGAGGCAGGGATAGAATGAATAGTCAAAGTCCTTTTCCCAGGATAGAAATATTAACTACTAGGGGGTATGGATTTAAGGTAAATGAGGGAAAAAATAAAGCAAATGAGAGAGGCAAATTTCTTTTTAAATACAGACTATAGTAGGGCATAGAGGGATATTTACCACATGAGGCAAAAGATCTTTCGTTTGGAAAGGTGCTGTTTATCTGTGCATACTTGGTGTGCTGTATGGCCTGTGCCTATTGCTGTATTGTTGAATATGATTCAGTGAATCTTTTTAAATTATATTATGTAAAGAGTCCTGACACTTTTGCTTCAGTGCTTCAGTGATAATGTCAGCTGGATTTTTGCTGAAAGTGAAACAATAAATGTGGAATGATTGCAAACCTGTTTCAGTGGACTTTGTTTATTTATTTTTTAAAATCTGGCAATGCTTAAGTTGCATTATCCAGATGGCTTCACAAATATTTAAATTATAAGGGCTTTTAGTCATTTGGCATTCTCTTTTTCATTTCTTCCCCTTTTCCACGACTCATCTTGAACGCGGTTAATCATTGGAGCTTCCAATAATTGTAAAAAGCCCCCTCTTGGGTCTAAAGGTTTTGGTCCATATAGCAATGTCATAACAACTTGGATACCATTCCACTTTTATCATACACATTTATCACCCTGCAAAGCAACAGGAAATACTCACAATGACATTGATTATTTATAAGTCCTATAAACCAAAATCTGCCTCAGGTGGTCAATTCATCAACTGATCTCCTGGTAAAGTTTCAAAGCAGCTAACCAGACCCTTCTACTTGACTGCAGAGGCAAATTGTTTACAATGTCCTTTTTTCTATCTCTTATTTTCGGTGACTGTATGCCATATTAGGTAATACTTATTCTGGCCTTTAATTGTTTTTTAATTACATCACTATCCTGTTCAAAATTACGGCCAAATGTATTTTCCCTGGATCCCATCTTCAAGGCCATGTTTGAATAAAGATCAGCAGTTGTCAAAGTAATATCTCTATGTCTCAATGATGGAATGTGGGAAAGTGTTTTATAGTCATAGAAAGACAACTTGTTTGGCCTGAAATAATTTCAGATTCTTGGCAAAATTCTGTGGGTCTTCCCATCCTGCCTTCCTGAAATATAGTCCATCAGGTATAAGTTTCTTCTCAAAGCCCATTTCGCCAGCAGCAGACAGCCTCAGCATAATTGGTTTACATTCACCAATGTGAAATTTGAAAAATAAAATATCTTTGGGTCAGGGAGCACTATGCATTACATAAGCCACATTGACAGATCGAGTTCATGAATCCTTATTAGCAATATGCTCATCTGAATGAAGGAAACACTTTAGTTCATTCAGCCTGAGGCTTCCAAAATTCTGCCCTAATATTGCCACAGTGGAGCACTTAGTCCCTTATTAAACAATCCCAACATCTTTTTCTCATAGCTACTTCTGAGAACTAATTTATTGATTGTTCTGTGTATAACAAAGTACTCCTTGGTGTTTATCTTAATCTTGCCTTTCAAAACCCTGTATCTGTGTACTAATTTGCATATTTGGAAGTGTTATTTCAGATAGCCTCCTTCTGCCCCATTGAGTACAGGTGTGTAGTAGACCTCAACTTGAATATTTTTCAATATTTATTGATTAAGTTTGTGACAAATAGGCCAATATTACTGCATTATTTTTTGCCCTTTCATCTGCTTGTTAACTGTTTTGTCTGACTACATTCACTGAAATGTGAACTAAAGAGCTCCCAGTAATGAAGGGTCTAACTGAATCTTTTGTTTTCTGTGAGTAGCCTCAATGCATTCCCAACATTACCTTTCATTCCAAAGTAAAGTGAATCTGCATGTACACAAATTACTAAGAATTAACATTTGCAATTATTCAAATAAGCATGGTCTTGTGGCACCGTGGTAATGTCCCTGAATCTAGGCCAGAATGCATAGGTTCAAGTCCTACCTACCTGTTTCAGTGTAATGTAATAACATACCTGAACAGGTTGATTAAAAATGTCTGTGGTTTTACACAAAAGAAACAGAAAACTTTGTTAAGTGGGTGAAACAGCTTTTGTGGAGAGGTGTTATGGACCAGGCTAGAACCTGTTTAACTATTTCACAAAAGTGGCCCAAACCCGAATTTTGCCAGTTGTTTTAAGCAGGTATAGAGTGGATATGCCAGGAGAGATACCACTGGTTAAACCAGTTTGTTTTAAACAAAAACAGAATTTATTTACAAGATTACTGAATGAAGCAAAAACAAAAGAGAACAGAATACCTTAACCTATCCAAAAACTTAACAGATTATCCCAATTTAATGATACTGTTTCCAATAATTGCAACAATCTCTATAAACACCCCTTGAAAACAAAAGGTAAAATCAAACAGGTTCTTACAGGAGAGAAGTCAGAGAGGGACTATCAACCTGGACCTGTTTCTTTGGGTCCAGCAGCTTCAGAACACTACCTGATGGCTTTCAGTGTATAGCCAGACCAGAGAAAAACTGAGCTGTGAGAATTGGCCACTCACCTTTCATTGTACAAGTGTATTTTTTTGAACTTAAAAGCCTTATGCCTGAGGCAGTATCTCTTAACCACAATCAAATTGGCCCTAAAACCCTTCAATTTAAACTTTTCAGAGTCTGTCTTTTACCACCTCTGAAAATAAAACCCAAGGACAACATAACCTTTTTAAAGGAGCAGCATTGTCACAGAGGTAACTGGAGGAATTTTTCCTTTCAGGGTCCAGACTTCCAGAAGAGATTCTGGCCTAAAAATTCTAAAATTAAATGAAGTTTTCCTTTTAAGGGGTAAGATCCCTGTGTTTACAGACTATCAAATGGCTGTTAACATCAAGGTAAAAATCACACAACACCAGGTTATAATCCAACAGGTTTAATTGGAAGCACACTAGCTTTCGATGCTTCCAATTAAACCTATTGGACTATAACCTGGTGTTGTGTGATTTTTAACTTTGTACACCCTATTCCAACACTGGCATCTCCAAATCATAACATCTATGTAGGCATGGTAGACCTATCAGCCTGCCTGCAGTTGTGAGCCCGCTTCAGGCACCCATAAACTGGCTCCTGCTGTTATGCAAAATTAGAAATCATTTGGAAAATTCTAGTGGGCCTCATTTAACTGGGCTTATTTAAGCCCTTAAGGCTACTTGGCTACACTTTGACAATGATCCAGTCTCTAGTAAAAGTGGGCCACCTCTTAAGAGTTCTTGTATCACAGTGATAATGTTTGAACCCAGAAGACCTGGGTTCAAATCTCATCAGCCCCAGATATTCAATATACATCTGAACATGTTAATTAAATTTGCATTAAAAATTAATGGACAAGGGACAGAGAACCACTGACCTATGCACTATGTTTTTTCCCCTGCATGCCTCCAACCCTAGCCCTGATAGGATTTTAAAAATCATAGCAGGTAAGACAGCCTCCGTGGAGCAGGAGAATCAATGCTTCGGGCATAAGCCCTTCTGAGGAATGTGGGGGGAGGGGAAGATAAATTGGAGGGGAGTTGAGAACGTAGCAGATAGATGCATATGGGGTGGGAGTTGATGATGATAGGTCAGAGTGGAGGGTGGAGCAGATAGGTGGGAAGGTGGACAGGTAGGACAGTTCAAGAGCGTAGCGCCAAGTTGGAGGTTTGGATCTGGAATGAGTTTGGGGAGGAGGAGAGATGGGGAAACTAGTGAAGTTGACATTGATGCCATTTAGTTGAAGGGTCCCAACATAGAAGATGAGGAGTTCTTCCTCCAGGTGTCAGATGGCTTGGATTTAGCAGTGGAGGCAGCCCAGGACTTGATTGTCCTTGGTAGAATGGGAGGGAGAGTCGAAGTGGTCAATGTTGATTTCACCAGTTTCCTCATCTCCCCTCCCCCCCCGTCACCCCATCCCAGATCCAACCCTCCAACTTGGAACCGTCTTCTTGAACTATCCTACCTGTCCATCTTCCTTCCCATTTATCCACTCCACCCTTTCACCAGCACCTCCCCCTCACCTGCATCTACCTATCACCTTCCCAGCTACCTTCCCTCTAGGTCCACCTCCTATTTATCTCTCAGTCTCTTTCCCTACACACATTCCTGAAGAAGAGGTTATGCCTGGAATGTCGACTCTCCTATTCCTCAGATGCTGCCTGACTTGCTGTGTTTTTCCAGCACCATACTTTTCAATTTTGATCTCCAGCATCTGCGATCCTCACTTTCTCCCTGTGAGAGTGTAATTCCCATTGAAGAGAAAGGCTAGCAATTTCAATACGTCAACCAGTTTGGGATGGCACAGTGGCTCAGTGGTTAGTACTGCTGCCTCACAGCACCAGGGTCACGGGTTTGATTCCAGCCTTGGATGACTGTCTGTGTGGAGTTTGCATATTCCCCCCATGTCTGCATGGACTTCCTCTGGGTGCTCCAGTTTCCTCCCGCAGTCCAAAGATGTGCAGGTCAGGTGAATTGGTAATGCTAAATTGCTGATAGTGTTCAGGGATGTATAGATTAGGTACATTAGTCAGGAGTAATAGGGTTTGGGTGGGTTACTCTTTGGAGGGTGAGTGTGGACTTGGGCCAAAGGGCCTGTATCCACAGTATAGAGTTTCTATGACCTCTTGAAGTGATTTTCACTGGTGTTTGGGATATTTGTGAGCTTTGCAGAACTGACAGTGAAAGCAAACTGACAGCATTGTGGCAAATGAGGTACGAAAGAAATGGTAGACACATTGTGGATATTGGTCAATAGACAATATAGACAATAGACAATAGATGCAGGAGTAGGCCATTCAGCCCTTCGAGCCTGCACCGCCATTCAATATGATCATGGCTGATCATTCCCAATCAGTATCCTGTTCCAGCCTTATCTCCATAACCCTTGACTCCATTATCTTTAAGAGCTCTATCCAATTCTTTCTTAAATGAATCCAGAGACTGGGCCTCCACTGCCCTCTGGGGCAGAGCATTCCACACAGCCACCACTCTCTGGGTGAAGTAGTTTCTCCTCATCTCTGTCCTAAATGGTCTACCCCGTATTTTTAAGTTGTGTCCTCTGGTTCGGCACTCCCCCATCAGCGGAAATATGTTTCCTCCTGCCAGAGTGTCCAATCCTTTCATAATCCTATACGTTTCAATCAGATCCCCTCTCAGTCTTCTAAACTCAAGGGTATACAAGCCCAGTCGCTTCAGTCTTTCCATGTAAGGCAATCCTGCCATTCCAGGAATTGACCTCGTGAACCTACGCTGCACTCCCTCAATAGCCAGAATGTCTTTCCTCAAATTTGGAGACCAGAACTGTACACAGTACTCCAGGTGTGGTCTCACCAGGGCCCTGTACAGCTGCAGAAGAACCTCTTTGCTTCTATACTCAATTCCTCTTGTTATGAAGGCCAGCATGCTATTAGCCTTCTTCACGACCTGCTGTACCTGCATGCTTGCCTTCATTGACTGGTGAACAAGAACACCCAGATCTCTCTGAACAGCCCCTTTACCTAATTTGATACCATTGAGGTAGTAATCTGCCTTCCTGTTCTTGCCACCAAAGTGGATAACCAGACATTTATCCACATTAAACTGCATCTGCCATGCATCTGCCCACTCATCTAACTTGTCCAGGTCACCCTGTAATCTCCTAACATCCTCATCACATTTCACCCTACCACCCAGCTTTGTATCATCAGCAAATTTGCTAATGTTATTGCTGATACCATCTTCTATATCATTTACATATATTGTAAAAAGCTGCGGTCCCAGCATGGATCCCTGCGGTACCCCACTGGTCACTGCCTGCCATTCCGAAATGGAGCCGTTAATCACTACCCTTTGTTTCCTATTAGCCAACCAATTCTCTATCCAATCTAGTACTTTGCCCCCAATACCGTGCGCCCTAATTTTACTCACTAACCTCTTGTGTGGGACTTTATCAAAAGCTTTCTGAAAGTCCAGGTACACTACATCCACTGGATCTCCCTCGTCCATCTTCCGAGTTACATCCTCAAAAAATTCAAGAAGATTAGTCAAGCATGATTTCCCCTTCATAAATCCATGCTGACTCTGTCCTATCCTGTTACTATTATCCAGATGTGCCGTAATTTCATCCTTTATAATAGACTCCAGCATCTTTCCCACCACTGAGGTCAGACTAACTGGTCTATAATTTCCTGCTTTCTCCCGCCCACACTTCTTAAAAAGTGGCACAACATTAGCCGCCCTCCAATCCTCAGGAACCGACCCCGATTCTATTGAACTCTGGAAAATAATCACCAGCGCATCCACGATTTCCCGAGCCACCTCCTTCAGTACCCTGGGATGCAGGCCATCAGGTCCCGGAGACTTATCAACCTTCAGACGTAACAGTCTCTCCAACACCAAATCCTGGCAAATATAAATTCCCTTAAGCTCAGGTCCTTCAGCCACTGTTACCTCAGGGAGGTCGCTTGTGTCTTCCCCAGTGAACACAGATCTGAAGTACCCATTTAATTCCTCTGCCATTTCTTTGTTCCCAGTAATATATTCCCCTGTTTCTGTCTTCAAGGGCCCAATTTTTGTCCTAACCATTTTTTTGCCTTGGACATACCTAAAAAAGCTTTTACTATCCTCCTTTATATTCTTGGCCAGTTTACCTTCGTACCTCATTTTTTCTCTGCGTATTTCCTTCTTACTAATCCTCTGTTGTTCTTTAAAAGCTTCCCAGTCCTCAGTTTTCCCACTTATCTTCGCTAAGTTATACTTTTTCTCTTTTAACTTTATATGTTTCTTTACTTCCCTCGTCAGCCACGCCCGCCCATGTCTCCTCCTGGGATCTTTCTTCCTTTTAGGAATGAACTGATCCTGCAACTTCTGCATTATACACAGAAATATCCACCATTGTTCCTCCACGGTCTTCCCTATTAAGGTATTGCACCATTGAACTTTGGCCAGTTGCTCCCTCATAGCTCCATATTTCCCTTTATTCAACTGAAATATTGTCACTTCCGATTGTACCCACTCCCTCTCAAATTGCAGATTGAAGCTTATTGTATTATGGTCACTACTTCCCAATGGCTCCTTCACTTCGAGGTCACTGATCAATTCTGGTTCGTTACACAATACCAGATCCAGAATCGCCTTATCCCTGGTCGGCTCCAGCACCAGCTGCTCTAAAAATCCATCTCTGAGGCACTCCACAAAGTCTCTTTCTTGAGGCCCGATACCATCCTGATTCTCCCAGTCTACCTGCATGTTAAAATCCCCCATAACAACTGTAGTAACATCTTTGCGACAAGCCAATTTCAGCTCCTGATTCAACTTACATCCGACATCCAGACTACTGTTTGGGGGCCTGTAGATGACTCCCATGAGAGTCTTTTTACCCTTAGTGTTTTGAAGCTCTATCCACACTGACTCTACATCCCCTGACTCTAGGTCCCCCCGCGCAAGGGACTGAATATCCTCCCTTACCAACAAGGCCACCCCACCCCCTCTGCCCGTCAGTCTGTCCTTATGATAGCACGTGTAGCCTTGAATATTCATTTCCCAGGCCCTGTCCCCATGAAGCCACGTCTCAGTTATCCCCACAATATCGTATCTGCCAATTTCCAAAAGAACCTCAAGCTCATCCACCTTGTCTCTAATGCTTCGTGCATTCATATATAGAATTTTTAATTTGTTACTGCTCTCACCCTTCCCCTCAACCCTTATTTCACTCAACTTTACAGCATGATGCCTTTTCCAGTTTTCTGCCTCCTTGATACAGTTGTCTTTCTTGACTTCTCTTGTTCTAACTACCCCTTCAATTTCCTTTTTAAACATCCAGCTTGTCCCCTCCCCCCCGCTACTTAGTGTAAATGTAGCGGTGTTGCAGCAGAAAACCTGCCTGCCAGAATGCTGATCCCTGATCTATTAAGGTGCAAGCCGTCTCTCTTGTAGAATTTATGGTTACCATAAAATATACCCCAGTGATCCAAGAACTTGAAACCTTGCTTCCTGCACCAGTTCCCCAACCACACGTTCAAGTCCATTATCTCCTGGTTTCTGGCCACACTAGCCTGAGGAACTGGAAACAAACTGGAGATAACCATCTTGGACGTCCTGCTTTTTAGCCTTCTTCCCCTTCGTGGCTTCATGGGGACAGGGCCTGGGAAATGTATATTCAAGGCTACACGGTCCCAATACTGGTTCTGAGATTTTACTTTCATTACTTTGAAGAATTGTCCATTGATTAACTCTTCATTGCTATGAGCTATCAGTTTGTCCCTAACATTGAAATTTTGAACCTGTCTGAGGGAGCTGCTCACTGCAGTTAAGTGTGGTATGTTGAAGCCAACTTCCCTGCAAGTTTAGCAGCACTGCAACTGTGGAAAGTCAGCCAGATCTGCAAACCTGAGTATTGACTGAGTGTTGAATTGCCAGCATCAATGTGCGTAGCATCAAATCGCCTACGTGATGTTTCTACGATGGCCCTCCTGGCCAACATTAAAGCCGACGTCCTGTTTCTGCAGGAGTGTAGGATACCGCACCTCAGCAGCTACAGAAGATGGGTCGAGCTTGTGGGCCCATGGGCCATCAGTTTGGTCGGGGGGGGGGGCAACAATAGCCACGCCTCCGGCCTGGGTATTCTGTTGCGAGGAGGCAACTTCACCATCTCCGAGGTTAAGGAGGTGGTGGGCGGGTGCCTCCTCGTCACTGACATCATGTACAGGAATGCTCCCCTGAGACTGATTAATGTGTATACCCCGGTGGGTAAGAGTGAACGGTTGGCAGTCCTGCAGCAGCTTCCACTGTTGCTGGCTACGTCCAGGCCGGTCATTCTGGGCGGAGACTGCAACTGTATCATTGATGCAGATGGACGATCCGGCTGGGGGGGACAGTAAACTGGATGCCACATCCAGAGCCCTGATGGACACGGTAAAAGATGCCAAGCTGCACGATATCTTCAGCATCCCTGCAGATGGAGCGCAGCGTAGATACACCTGGCAGATGGGTCTATCCACTCAGGATCGATTACCTGTTTGTGTCCCGAACACTCTCGGTCAGATCCACCGAAGTCAAGCCGGTGTTCTTCTCTGACCACTGCCTCCTGCTGGCCGACTGTCACCTACAGGACGAGCAGTGGGCTGATAAGGGAACGTGGAAGCTGAACACAAAGCTGTTGACACCGGGAAACATTGAGGAGCTCAAGAGGGACTACGCAGGTTGGAGAACCGTGAAGTCCCTCTTTGAATCTCCAGCGGACTGGTGGGAAACAGTAAAAGGGAACATCAAGAGGTTCTTCATCCTCAAAGATGTTCAGGAGGTGAAAAAGAGGCGGGGAAAACTGTCCCAGCTCCAGGAAAGTATGCAGAACCTGCTTCTGCTGCAGACGATGGGGGGTCGATGTCACGGAGGACCTCAATGAGGTGAAGGGCCAGCAAGCCTCGCTCTTTGCCTCGGAGGCCTCCAAGATAATCTTCCGGTCCAGGGTCCGCTCGGTGGAGCAGGCTGAGACGTGTTCACATTTCTTCTTCCAGAAGGTGCACAAAGAGAGCTCCGTGCTCAGCAGCTTGAAGGAAGAAGATGGCTCAGCAACGTCATCTCAGGCTGACATCATGAGGATCAGTAAATCCTTCTATGCCAGTCTGTATGACACGAAGCCGACCAACAGCGCGGCCTCCCAGTCGTTCCTGTCCTCTATCATGGAGGTCTTAGACGACAGAACAAGGGAGAGGCTGGACCAGCCGCTATCTCTGGACGAGCTGACCAAGGCCCTTGAGTCCTTCAAAAAGAATAAAACTCCCGGAAGCGACGGCTTACCGGTCGAGCTCTATTCCGCTCTGTGGGACTTGATTGGCCAGGACCTGCTGGAGGTGTATGTCAGTATGCTTCGGGCAGGTGCCATGAGTGAATCCATGAAGAAAGGCATCATCACCCTCATCTACAAGCGGAAGGGGGAGAGGGAGGAACTCAGAAATTGGAGACCAATCTCACTGTTGAATGCAGATTACAAAATTTTATCAAAGGTTATCACCAACTGGGTCAGGTCTGCTCTCGGGTCAGTGATTCACCCTGACCAAACCTGTGCTGTACCACGCAGGAAGATCACTGAGTGTCTCACACTCCTCAGGGATACGGTCGCCTACATGCAGGACGGAGAGTTGGACACCTGCCTCATCAGCCTGGACCAGGAAAAAGCCTTTGACAGGATATCACACAGGTATATGAGAGATGTTCTCTCCAAAATGGGCTTTGGGGAAGGAATCTGGAATTGGATCAGACTGCTCTACACCAACATTGTGAGTGCAGTCGACTGCTCTACACCAACATTGTCAGTGCAGTCTCAATCAATGGGTGGGAATCAGATAGCTTCCCAGTCAGATCTGGAGTCAGGCAGGGCTGCCCTCTCTCTCCTGCCTTGTTTGTGTGCTGCATAGAGCCATTTGCCGAGTCCATCAGGAAGGATACGAGCCTGAGGGGGGTGACTATTCCTGGCAGCGGGGACCTGCAGGTTAAGGCCTCCCTGTACATGGATGATGTCGCCGTTTTCTGCTCGGATCCGCTGTCCGTGCAGACTCATGTGCATATGTGACCAGTTCGAACAGGCCTCGGGAGCCAAGGTCAACCGAGGCAAGAGCGAGGCCATGCTCTTCAGGAACTGGGCCAACAAATCCTCCACCCACTTCACCATCAGCACTGACCACCTGAAGTTGTGGGTATTTGGTTTGGAGGGGCTGGGGCATGCGCCAAGTCTTGGGAGGAGCGTATCAGCAAAGTGAGGTAGAAACTGGGCAGATGGAAGTTACAGTCGCTCTCCATCGTGGGAAAAAAACCTGGTCATCAGGTGTGAGGCACTATCATTGCTATTATACGTGGCACAGGTATTCCCAGAACTTGTGCCACTGCAGTCACCCAGGCCATCTTCCAATTTATATGGAGATCAAAGATGGACTGGGTCCAAAGAGGGACTCAATGTATAAAGATCTGTGCAATGGGAGAGAAAACTCACCCAATGCCATCCTCACCCTGATGGCCACCTTTGTGTGTGGCTGCAACAAGCTGTGCGTGGATCCCCGGTACGTAAACACCAAGTGTCACTATGTACTGAGGTTCTACCTGTCCCCGATGTTGCGAAGGATGGGCCTGGCCTCGCTGCCGCGGAACGCACCGAGTAGTTGGACCGTTCCGTATCACCTGTCCTTCGTGGACAAGTTTATGAAGAAAAACACCTTTGATCACAAGTCCATCAGGAAGTGGTCAGCACGTAGTGTCCTTGAGACCCTTCGGGAAAAGGAGAGGGCGGATCCTATCGAGCGGTTCCCTGAGCAAACTGTCAAAGTCATTTGGCAGAATGCCTCATCACCAGAACTTTCCAACAAGCACCAAGACGTGGCTTGGCTGGTGGTGAGAAGGGCTCTGCCTGTGAGATCCTTTATGCACACCCGGACTCTCTGCCCCACCGCACGGTGCCCTCAAAGTGGCTGCAGTTGTGGGGGGGTGGAAACGAGACTGCCACACACATCCTTCTGGAATGTGCCTATGCAGAAGAAGTCTGGAGAGGAATGCAGTGGTGTTTGTCGAGGTTCATCCCGAGCAGTGCCGTGTTGCAGGACTCTGTGCTATACAGTCTGTTCCCCAAGACACACACTGAGACAAACCTCAACTGTGCCTGGAGGATCATCAACTCGGTGAAAGACGCTCTCTGGGTGGTCCGAAACCTGTTGATCTTCCAGCTGAAGGAGTTGACCCCGACTGAGTGTTGCAGACTGGCACACTCCAAGGTCCAGGACTACGTGTTGAGGGACGCGCTGATGCTTAGGGCAGCTGCCACCAAGGCGCGGGGGGGAAAGACCACCATGTAACGTCTGCCTGCCTAAAGAAGAACAGGGGGCCCACGCAGTCATTTGGGCTCCGCTGACGCCTCAGCAGAAGAGCTGGTTAGTAAATGTACAGACTTGTATATAGGAAAAATAAATTTCGATGTCTGTATGTAAAGCAATGTAATGTGTGCATAAGAATAGCATGACCAATTGTATAGAGATCCAAATAATTTTATGAATAAAGTATATTTTTGAAATAAAAAAAATTCTCATTTGGACTGGCTTTCTCACCTGCAAAGTTGTCATGATTGCCAGCCTGGAGAAGTCACCTGCCTTAAACATTTATTGCCAACTAAGATTTTGCATTTGTCTCTGACAG
The DNA here is from genome assembly GCF_047496795.1 of Chiloscyllium punctatum. NCBI lineage: Eukaryota > Metazoa > Chordata > Chondrichthyes > Orectolobiformes > Hemiscylliidae > Chiloscyllium > Chiloscyllium punctatum. The sequence goes on from NC_092765.1 coordinate 11,197,355, forward strand.
AGCCCTGTAAGTATCCAGCAACACAAATTGAGAGTCATGTTAACTTTGAAAGCCACATAGCTACCAGTTCAAATGCCTAGATTGAGCAACCTGAAAATGCCTACCAACATGTTAACACCCTAACACGCTGGTGTTCAGACACATTATTAAGTCTTATCCACTGCCTCAAGTCCCCATACATTATGACAGAGATTTGCCAGCAAATCTGAAGAGGAATTTATATCCATAATACTGTTGTAAGTCCTGCCTCCAGCAAATTAACACTCTTTGAAGTGAGAAAACCAGCCATCTGCAAATTCCTGCCTTCAACCAATAGTGTATCAGCAAGTGACTCCAATCTGTTGATTACCACACAACTGCATCTGAACAAACCCTGTGGGAGAGGGAGGGAAGCTGTTTCATTAATTTATTATTCATTGAGAACAATACAGGCATGCAATTCTTATTTGTGTTTTGGGTTTACAGACTGTAAAGGGTTCCTGAAACCTGACCGTGAAAGCAGCTGAGGGAGCTAAACATATTAAAGAAATATTGTAAGAAGCTTTCAGTGCTCTATTAAAAGCCTGTGGGATTGTTGGTTGTATTTGTATTGTATATACATTAGGTATATGGTTTCTTGTGAGCTATGATAGTATATTGATGTCCTCTTTCCTTTGGAGTTAAAGAATAATACACAGGTCTCTTGACATTGTTGCTGAGGTTTTTGCATCCCAATCTTATTTCAGCGTAAACAACACTTTGTGTTTATGTAATAGACTGCATCTCCAAGTGTAGGTCACTCCTCTAAATTATATAAATTAGCCTCTCTTCACAAATACAACCAACAATCTGTTTCCCGCAGGCTTTTAAGAGAGAATTGAAAGCTTCTTACAATATTTCCTCTTTAGAGTTGTTGGCGAATCTCTGTCATCTGCTCTTTACTATTATCCAAGCAGCAGCAGAGGCCTAGACCAGGGTGACTAGCAGCTCCCAACTGTCCCAGAGTCCAGGAACAGGACCAGATAAGTGCAGGGGATTGACATTGTAGGGAGGTGAGAGAAAATCTCAGGAGAATGGGATGCTGTGATGGAGAGGCATGAGGGAAAGAGACAGCATCCACAGGGAGAAGAAGATTTTGTGGTGCAGGGCAATACCCAACATGGGAAAAGGGCTCTTCATGGAGGCTCCCCACTTCACACCCAAGACCTGAGTACATTGGTCTACGGGATGTCCCCCTGCATCGGAATTGCTGCCAGCCTCAAAATTGAGGCTGAACCGGGAAGTAGACAACCTAAGGACCTTAAATGCAGCAAAGGTAGAAAGGCTGCTCTTGGCCTTATGCTAACCGTGTAAAATTGCAGTCAGGTAAAACCTATTGGGAGCAGAATTTTATAGGTAACCTTCTGATGAGAGACCATAAAATCCTGCTGTTACAGCACAAGGATGATATTAGAAACACAAGGGTATATACATAGTAGGCATTGACAGGTTGGGTCTCTTTCTCTCAAGAAAGCTGGGTGGTGACTTTGAAGAGGTCTTTAAACTAAAAGAAATTTTGCAGGGAGGAGCAAATCTTAAGGCCATAACATAAAATCAAGAAATCCAATAGGGAATTCAGAAGAAACTTCTGAAACAGTGAACAGGAAAGAAAAATTGCCCTTTTTAATCTGAAATTGCAATGAATATTCCACATAAAAGTGGTCTCGTGAAGTAGCAGAAAGAAACCATAGTGATGCGGTAGTAAAGTTTCTGCATCTTTCTTCAAGCTCGCTAAGAGTTTGCATTGAGCTTTCACACATTTGCTTTAAAGCTTGAAGTAACCTATTTCAATGTGCAAGCCCTTTTAAAAAAATTAATCTATCTTCAATTAATCCACTCTGTCCTTTCTCCAGAGTACTGCAAACATTTTCCTTTCCGTGTGTGTGTCAAATTCCTTTTGAATGTTATTTTTAATCATGCAGTCTCCATCCTTTCAGGTAGTGCATTTCAGATCTAAATCATCAGCTGCATAAAAAATGTTGAACTCACCTGTTGTTCTTTTATATAGTATCTCTGTGTTTTTTAGTGATTGATCCTCTTGACAGGAGTAGTAGCTGTTTCATCACATCTGCTCTTTCAATCTCCAAAGACCTATATTAAATATTCCCTTAGTCGTCTTTAATTTAAGGAGCAAAATCTGTTTCCCACGTATCTCCAAATAAATGAAGTCTTTTATCCTTGATGTTATCCAGGTGAATCACCTGTGCACTCTCTTCAGCCTGCCTAAAATGTATCGTTGCACTGTGCATTAGACACAAAGCTGATGTTTAACAGTGACATTTTAATACTGGTTTATCATAACTTCCTTTTTTTACTGTATGTTTCTATTTCATAGCTTCAAAATTATCTCTATTTCACTCTGATAATTGAGTTTGAGAAGGTACTGTTTCCCCTCAATCTTTTTACTTTCTCCTGAAAATGTAAATGAAAATCAGTGTTGATCTGGTGCCTCATCTCCACTTTCACACCTGCCCCTCAATTTCCTGAGCGATCAAGAGTCTTTCTACCTCAATAACAAAGCATCTTCTTTAAGCAGCATGTGGTTAAGATCTGGAACTCAGTGCCTGAAATTGTAGTGGTGATGCATTCATTCCTGATTTTCAAAAGTGCATTGGATGACCACTTGAAGAGAAATGATTTACAGGATTCCAGTGAAAGGATTAGGAAATGAGATGAGCTGATTTTCAGAGAGCTGCTACTGACACCACAGGCTGGATGGCTTACTTCTACAGTGTAACCATTCTATAAACCACAATCATCGGGGGTTGAGAATTAGTCAGGGTTAAAACCCTCCATGGGAAGAAATTCCTCCTCATCCCAGTCAAAATGATTAATGCCTCATCCAGATGCCTGTGCCCATGTGTTCGAGATTCCCCAACTAGGGGGAGAAATCTAACCTACCAAGCTCCTTTGAATATTATACTGTACCGTTAACAATTTAATCGGATATTTTTAATCAACCTGCTCAGAGTTTTCATTACACATCTCAGATGCAGTTGGGACTTCAATGCAGGCCTCCTGCCTCAGAGGTTGGCTCACTACCACTATGCCAAAATAGTCTCCAACAACCCTATCAAAGCGTGCAAAATCCTCAATTCACCTTCTACTGGCATCAAGTTAACAACAATCACTAGCCAGGCTCCTATACTTAATAAGTCATGACTTGGAGCTGCAGGTGTTGGACTGAGGTGGGCAAAGTTAAAAATCACATAACACCAGGTTATAGTCCAACAGGTTTAATTGGAAGCACTGGCTTTCGGAGCACTGTTCCTTCATCAGGTGGATGTGAATGTTAAGTTAATGCTCATAGAATTCATAGCGAAAGGAATCAAATGTCATGAGGATGTGATACAGTAAACAAACCGAGATTAAAACTTTCATCTTTTATAATGGGATATCCTGGCTTCTGTTCTTTAATATGTAAATCCCAGAGCTTCTTTCAAATTACATGCTCAAGATAGCTCAGGTTTGTAAATAGGTGTGAAGTCTGTCTGTGCTCCAATGCTATGTCAGACTGACAAACCCTCTATATAGTTTTACAGAGTTTTACATGCAGTTTTTAAGCAAAATAGAATGTAATTCTGCAAAATCAGATTCACCCCATAAACTTATATGTGTGTGCATGTAGGAGCAACAGATTGAGTGTGCGTGTGAGTGCATGTGATACAGTATGTGTGTATGTACATGTGTATCTAAGCTTGGTTAAATGTGTGTGTGAGTGTGGTGAGTTATGTGTAAGAGGGTGCGTGTGTCAGTGTGAGTGCAGGGGGTGTATGTGTGTGCATATGAGAGAGAACTTATGTGTGTGCGTGTGTGCGCGCATACACATGCAGTGGGGTCACCTGTAATGTGACATGAACCCAAGGTCCCGGTTGAGGTCATTCCCATGGGTACCGAACTTTGCCATCAGCTTCAGCTCAGCCACTCTGCATTGTTGCTTGTCCCGAAGTCCGCCTTGGAGGATGGTCACCCGAAAATCAGAGGCCAAATGTCCCAAGTGATCCCCCACTGGGATGGAACACTCCTGCCTGTCCATTCATCCATTGTCATAGCGTCTGCTTGGTCTTGCTAATGTATCATGCCTCAGGGCATCCTTGCCTACAGTGTATGAGATAGACCATGCTGGCTGTCTCACATGAATACTCACCATGTACATGGTGGGGGGTGTCCCTATGTGCAATGGTGTTACCTGTGTCGATACTCTGACACGTCTTGCAGCAGCTGCTGTGGCCGTGTTGTACAGTGCTGTTGTCCTAAATGCTGGACAGTTTGTCATGAATCATGATCTGTTTAAGGTTTGGTAGTTGTTTAAAGGTGAGAAGTGGAGGTGTTGGGAAGATCTTGGCGAGGTGCTCATCCTCATCGATAATGCGTTGAAGGCTGTAAAGAACATGGCGTAGTCATTCAGCTCCCGGGAAGTACTGGAAAATGAAGGGTATCTTGTCAGTTGCAGCCTGTGTCTGTCTCCTCAGGAGGTCACTACAGTTTCTCACTGTGGCACATCGGAACTGGTGGACGATGAGTAGAGAATCATACCTTGTTCTTATGAGAGCATCTTTGAGCACTTTCACATGTCCGTCACATTCCTCCTCATCCAAATAGATCCTGTTTATGTAGAGAGCTTGTCTGTAGGGGATAGCTGTTTTAATATGTTTCGGCAATACTCCCAAGTGTGGCCACACCAGAGTTTTTTTAAAGCTGCAGCATGACCTCATGGTTCCGAAACTCAATCCCTCTACCAATAAAAGTGAACGTACCGTATGCCTTCTTAACAACCCTATTAACCTGGGTGGCAACTTTCAAGGATCTATGTACCTGGACACCGAGATCTCTCTGCTCATCTACACTACCAAGAATCTTACCATTCTGGGAATTACATATCAAGGAACAGAAACCAGCATTTCCCATTATAAAAGATGAAAGTTTTAATTTCAGATTGTTTACTATATCACATCTCCATGATACTGGAATGCTTTTGCTATAAATTCTGTGAGCATGATCTTAATCTCCACATCCACCTGATGAAGGAGCAGCGCTCCAAAAGCTAGTGCTTCCAAATAAACATGTTGGACTATAAACTGATGTTGTGTGATTTTTAATTTTATACTTAATAAGAAATTTTGTTACAAATAAATAAATATTAATCACCTGAAAAAAAATGTTATGAACTATCAATATATGGTTCTACCTGTTAAAACTTTTAATCCTCTTTAAAAAAAAACTATACACATACATAGACAGTCACAGACAAAGGAAAAACATTTGTTTTAAGGATGGAGGGATAAAAACTGAGGAAACAATCTATTTCCAGTGAGTTGAGATGATCCTTTTGTCTTGTCAGAACTTTGTTCTTTAATCTTCTTTGTCTAGACATTTTCATTTCTTCACAGGAGGCATGGAGCAATTGGTAGATTAATTACAAAGTCTCTTAGTTTTTATCCCTCCGTCCATAAAACCGATTTTTGTTGTTTGTCTATCAGAGTTTATATATGTGTGTAGTGCTTTTTAAAAAGGGGATTAAAGTTTAACAGGTAGAGCCATATGTTGATAGTTCATAACTTTTTTCTGGTGATTATAATTAATAATTTGTAATAAAGGATCTTAATAAGTATAAAGTTAAAAATCACATAACACCAGGTTATAGTCCAATAGGTTTATTTGGAAGCACTAGCTTTCAGAGCACTGCTCCTTCATCAGGTGATTGTGGAGGTTAAGATCATGCTCACAGAATTTATAGCCAAAGGAATCCAGTGTCATGGAGATGTGATACAGTAAACAATCTGAGATTAAAACTTTCATCTTTTATAATGGGATATGCTGGTTTCTGTTTCTTGATATGTAAATCCCAGAACTTCTTTTAAATTACATTCTCAAGATAGCTAAGCTTTTTTAAAATAACAGGTTAGATGCACAGTTTTCATCAACTGGTGAGGGAACAATATTAGCTTTTTTCTGGCTTCCAATATTTTTACTGCAGATTTAGAGACCTGCTATATTAGCAGTCAAAAGGCTTCTCCCTATATCCTTCATACCCATAGGCCATTCAGTTGCCCAGGAACTAGAGAATTGTCACCAGGATGGTTACCTCTGTCATCCATGACTAGTCAGAAATGCACAGAGCAGTTACTTGTTGCTGTCCAAATCTCACTCTGCGCATACCCCACAACACTTGCCATCTACAAACACCACTCCCATTGCTTGAAAAAAGCAGCAATGTAAATATCTCTCACAATAAGTTTCAGTCACTGGTTAAGAATTGTGCAATTATTTCAACTGACTTGGGTTTTAAAACAATAATTTTCCCATTTTAGTCTGCAGTTAATAGTACAGAAAATGAAATGATGCAGTCTTTATAGTGGCAGCAAGTATTTTTGGTGTTGACATCATGGAAGTTCTAAACAAATTAGAAAATAATGAGTCATTAAAAGCTCATCATGGGAAAGTAATTACTTAATGTCTAAAATTAATATGTAAATTATGTCCGTATCAGTTACTATTTTAAATTGATCAGACATTGAGAAGTCCCCAAATTAGGAAATACTAAGCACTGCATCAGCACATCTCACTGAGCCCTTCGATTGCAACATTCTTGTTTTTAAATACTTATATCAATCAGCATTTCACAACTCTTCACCCAGAAGGGACAGGACATTGCAACCAGAGACTGTAAATGTGGAACTTGAGTTCCTGTATCATGATGTTATAAAGCAAATATTTCGCTCAACAGCTCATCCATTTAGAAACACTCCACAGAACACTAATCAGACCTTTTTTTTTAAATTCCAAGTTTTCTTCTCAATAAGTTCATTTCATAAACTGATCATTCTGTGCAAAGATGAAAGTCTTGATATCAACCCCTCCTAACAGGTTTCATAGCACAGAGAAAAAGACCCTTCCGCCATCTTGTCCAAGTCAGTCAAAAACCAATACCTGACTTTACTAATCCCATTTTCCAACACTTGGCCCACAGCCTTGTATGCCTTTCAACCTTTGTACTTAGTTTGAGGTAGAGTTGTGAATCTATTTTATCAATATTGTATTTCTTATTTGTAAGATGTTGCCTTTGCTGTTGTCAGCATTTAACGCCCATCCTGAATTATGTTTGAGATGACAGCAGTGACTTTGTGAATACAGATGTGTGATTTATCAACCTACCATTTTGGAGGTTAGTTATTCAACCATCTTTCAGTGCATTTGGGAGCACATATAGGCAAACAAATTTAAATTAGGGAAGTAAATTGTATTTTGACAATAATCAAGTGGAATTGTTATTATTACTAGTCCTAGCTTTTTATTCTGATTTCATTTGATTAAATTTACTCCCTAGTTTCAGTGGAGGGTTTTGAACTTGTCACCATTTCATTCATTCATTCATTCACATTTCTGAATTTTCAGTCCAGTAACCTGAGCATTATGCTGTTATATTGAAGCTTCTTACAAGACCATATCTCAGCTGTCTTTCTTCAAGGCTGGGAAGTCCAAACTCCTGCTCTCCTTTTTCATAACATAGTCCTCATGATAGGGAAAAAAAAATCAGTCATATAGAGTTCTGTGAATCATTTCTAGGGCTAGAATATATGTCTTGTGTCTCTTGAATACAGTATGCTTTTAGCAGTTATGCTAAATCCTCAGAAATAAGTTTAATAATGTGGACATAAGTCCTAGAAACATATAGAACATAGATAGAACATAGAACAATACAGCACAGAACAGGCCCTTCGGCCCACGATGTTGTGCCGAACTTCTATCCTAGATTAAGCACCCATCCATGTACCTATCCAAATGCCGCTTAAAGGTCGCCAATGAATCTGACTCTACCACTCCCACGGGCAGCGCATTCCATGCCCCCACCACTCTCTGGGTAAAGAACCCACCCCTGACATCTCCCCTATACCTTCCACCCTTCACCTTAAATTTATGTCCCCTTGTAACACTCTGTTGTACCCGGGGAAAAAGTTTCTGACTGTCTACTCTATCTATTCCTCTGATCATCTTATAAACCTCTATCAAGTCACCCCTCATCCTTCGCCGTTCCAACGAGAAAAGGCCGAGAACTCTCAACCTATCCTCGTACGACCTACTCTCCATTCCAGGCAACATCCTGGTAAATCTTCTCTGCACCCTCTCCAAAGCTTCCACATCTTTCCTAAAGTGAGGCGACCAGAACTGCACACAGTACTCCAAATGTGGCCTAACCAAAGTCCTGTACAGCTGCAACATCACCTCACGACTCTTGAATTCAATCCCTCTGCTAATGAACGATAATACTCCATAGGCCTTCTTACAAACTCTATCCACCTGAGTGGCAACCTTCAAAGATCTATGTACATAGACCCCAAGATCCCTCTGTTCCTCCACCTGACCAAGAACCCTACCATTAACCCTGTATTCCGCATTCTTATTTGTTCTTCTAAAATGGACAACCTCACACTTGGCAGGGTTGAACTCCATCTGCCACTCCTCAGCCCAGCTCTGTATCATATCTAAGTCCCTCTGCAGCCGACAACAGCCCTCCTCACTGTCCACAACTCCACCTATCTTTGTATGTCTAGCTAAAGCTACATTTGCATTTTTTGGTTACTTTCCTGGAGTCAGGATTTGAACAATTATGTTTAAAAGGTCTTAAGGGAAGTATTACCACAGGCATTAAAAAGTCACCTAAGTCAAAAGTGGTTAATATGCTCACTGATTTCCCTTAAGTTAAAGAATAATTCATTAGTTTTCCTCAGTAATCAAAGGAGGTGACACTATTGTTTTCAAAAGTCCTTTCTTTCTGAGAACTAGCTTTTTGAATTAGGAAGGTTAAGAAGGAGGTAGGTTTGGACAAAGAAAAGTCTGAGTCTCTTACTGAGGCAGACAAATTAGAAATTCTGCAAGATAGCTTGAAAGCACATATTTCAATGGAATACAATGAATTCTGATATGGGCAAACTTACTCTTTATTTTTAATCATGTGAAAGATAAAACTTTAAATTAAACAGTGGGATGGGAGGTAGTTCAGTCACATTGAACATTATGAAAAAGTTTAAAGGGAGGGGAGGGTTCAGGGTTAAAGTCTCCAGGCAAGGAATAAGGAATAGAGTATGGAAAGGGTCAGGAATCTAGTTTCAGGTGCAGTAGATAGGGAACAATGATGAGAAGAGGGGCAGTCAACACAGCAGTGGAGGTGCTGAACTTAAAAGCACGCTGTATACAAAACATGATAAATGTAATTGTAATGCAGATTGAAATCAGCAGATACAACGTTGAGTATCAAAGACACGGCTACAATGTGACCAGGGCTGGCAATTAAATATCCAAAAATACATGTCCTATCAAATGGACAAGCAGATGGGCAGAGTTAGTAAGAAATAAATAGCAAGAGGTAACAGAGTCAGAAGACATAGAATCTGTGTGGGTAGAGTTGAGAAATTGCAAAAGAAACGGAAGACCCTGATAGGAGTAATGTACAGGCATCTAGCTGTAGTCAGGATGTGGGGGAGAAAACAAATCAGGAGATGGAAAAGCTATGTCAGAAAGTTACTATGACAATAATCATAGGGGACTTTATATGTAGGTGGGCGAGGAAAATTAGTTTGCTTGCAAATCTCAAGAAAGGTATTTGTGGAATGTCTACAAAATGGGTTTTTGGAGTTGCTTGTGGTAGACCCCATTAGGAAATTCCTGATGAAGGGCTTTTGCCCAAAATGTCGACTCTCCTGCTCCTTGAATGCTGCCTGACCTGCTGTGCTTTTCCAGTGCCACACTCTCGACTCTAATCTCCAGCATCCGCAGTCCTCACTTTCACCCATTAAAGAACAGGCAGTTCTGGATTAGGTGATTTGTAATGAGACAGACTTGATTAGGAAACCACCCCCACTCCCCCACCCACCCCACCCCAACTATCTAAGGGGCAATGACTATAATATGATAGAATACAGCCTGCTGTTGAAGGGGGTGAAGCTGGATTCAGATGTAACATTATTACAATTGAGTAATGATAACTACAAAAGACATGAGGGAGGAGCTGGCCAGAGTTGCTTGGAAGAACAGCCTGGCAGGGAAGACAGTGGAGCAGCAATAGCAGGTGTTTCTGGGTGTAATTCAGGAGACGCAACTTTGATCAAGGAAAAAGAAACATGCTAAAGGGTGTTGAGACAACCGTGACTAACAAGGGATGGTCAGGATTGCATAATAGAAAAATGAAAAGCATACATTGTGCGAAGATTAATGGGAAGCCAGAGGATTGAGAAGCCTTTTAAAAAACAGCAGAGAACGACAACAAAAAAAGCAATAGGGGAGAGAAGGCAATGTATGTGAGTAAGCTAGCTAGTAATAGAATAGAAAACTGCAAGAATTTTATTTAGATATATAAAAAAGGTAATAAAGAGACAAGAGTGAACACTGGATTGGTGGAAAATGAGGAAAGAAATAGGAATAGGGAGCAAAGAAATGGTGGAGGAACTGAACAGATATTTTGCATCAGTCTTACAGTGGAAGACATACCAGCATACCAGACTTCAAGAGAGTTTTGGGCAGAGGTAACATCAATAAGGAGTTGACGCTGGGGTAGCTGAATGGTTTGAAGGTTGATAATTCTGGACCAGATGGATTACACCCCTGAGTTCTGAAGGAGATAGCTGAGGTAATTGTAGAGGCATTGATAGTGATCTTTCAGGGATCACTAGAGTCAGGAAAGATTTAAGAAGGGAGAGAGGCAGAAGATGGAAAATTATGGGCCAGTTAGCCTGACCTCGGTCATTGGTAAGATTTAGAGTCATTATGAAGGATGAGATTGCAGATTACTTGGAAGTGCATGGTAAAATAAGGCTGAGGCAAAAGTAAGGATTGCAGATGCTGGAAACCAGAGTTTAGATCAGAGTGGTGCTGGAAAAGCACAGCAGGTCAGGTGATGCTGCCTGACCTGCTGTGCTTTACCAGCACCACTCTGATCTAAACTAAAATAATGCTGAGTCAGCGCAGCGTTGTTAAGTGGTGGTCATGCCTGACAAATCTGTTAGAATTCTTTGAGAAAGTAACAAGCAAGTTAGACAAAGAAAAGCCAGTGGTCTAGATAAGAACCCATGGTGTTGGAGGCCAGATACTGGCATGGATAGAAGATTGGCTGTCTAACAGAAAGCAGAGAATGGGGTTAAAAGGGTCTTTTGAGGATGGCAGCCAGTGACTAGTGGACTGCAGGGACCACAACTATTCATGTTATACATTAATGATCTGGACAAAGGAATAGAGGACATTTTTGCTCGCAGATGACACAAAAATAGATGGAGCAAATGGTAGTGTTGAGGAAGTGGGGAGGCTGCAGAAAGACTTGGGGAGGCTAGGAAAGTGGGCAAAGAAGTGGCAGATGAAATACAATGAAGGAAAGTGTGAAGCTATGCACTTTGGTAGGAAAAATAGAGACATGGACAATTTTCTAAATGGGGAAAGGTTTTGGAAATCAGAAGCACAAAATAACTTGGGCCTCAACCAAGAAAGGCTACAATACAGGATTACTGACACGCCAAGCAGTGAAGATAGCAGACAATGGAAAGAACAAAGTAATCCCATACCAACAGGTTAGATCTAAAGCTCTGCAGTCCTGCCACATTTAGTCATAAATGGTGGTGCATGATTCAACTACTCACTGAAGGAGGATGCTTTACAAATATCACTATTCCCAAGGATGGTGGAGCTCAGCACATCAGTGCAAAAGTGAAGCATTGCAATAAACCTCAGGCAGCAGTGCTGAATGGATCATCCATTTTGGCCTCCTCCAGAGACCCCCAGCATCACAGATGCCAACCTTCAATCAGTTTGATTCACTCCACATGTTGGCATGACATAATTGGAGACAGTGGATTCTGCAAAGTCTGTGGGCTCTGACAACATCTGGTAATAGTACAGCAGATGTGTACTCCAGAACTTGGCATGCCCCTCGTAAAATTGTTCTAATACAGTTACAACACTGACATGTCTGTAGTAATGTGGAAAATAGCCCAGGTATGTCCAGTACACAAAAAGCAAGACATATCTAAGCCAGCCAATTACAGTCACACTCAGTCAACTGATTGTCCTGGAGAAAGGGAGTCTGCTGCCTTCTTGGAGTACTGCAGACTTTGGGTTTAGGGCCATCCACAATGCTGCAAAGAAGTGGGTTCCAGGAATTTGACACAGTGACAAGGAAAGAGTGATGACATATTTCCGAGTCAGGATGCTGAGTGGCTTAGAGGGGAGATTACAGATGATGATGTTCCTATGTATTTGCTGCTGTTGTCCTTCCAGGTGGTGCAGGTTTGGAAAGTCTTGGTAAATTACTGCAGTGAATCTGCATATCCTTCTGCCAGTGTGTATCTGCAATAGAGTGAGTGTCGAAGGTTTGGCTGATTATCAAAGGGCCATTGGAAAAGGAAAACCTAGGGAGAGAAACTGGAAAGGAACAAGAAGTGTCAATTCCAGCTAATGTTTCTCTCCAAATGCATGAGATGTTGACTCATTTCATTGCTCTCATTTGACAGCTTCCATGTCTCATATCAAAGTGTAAAGAAAGCACAGCTAATTTCAAAACTGAGAACTGTCACTTTTCTGCAAAAATGGTTGCAAAAAAGCTCCTTTACTCAATTGCCTCAATGTTTTGCACTAACTTAGTGCAACTTCTTGAACAAATAATGCATATTTTACAGACAGACAAATCTATATATGTCAGCAGATCCAGGAGACACAGGGATAAGTTGCAGGTACTTCAATTTGTGAAAAACACCCAGGATGCCAAATACAGTTCATTCAGAAAATCCCCAGAAGTTGTGTGTCTGCTATGAATGATGAATGAATGAACCTGTACTACTTCAGCGCAATAGATAATATTGCAAAGTGAAATCAGGTCATTAATTATTATCATTGTTCCCAACAGTTTCATACTCTTGGAAGGTTTCTATTTCACAAAAATGTTAAAGGTAAAGCAAGATATTTTTCTTCCCCCACTTTTTTCACCAATGCAGTGGTTCTCTGTTTAATCACTCACTTTGTCAGGCTTTGATCCCTAACATCACCTACACTGCAAGAAACATAATTGTATTTGCGTTACATCTTCCTTGTTTAAAAGGTTACAATAGCAGATCTGGCTTCATCTCAGTCTCAGTAGTTCAAAATTAAATTCTATAAATATTAATCTCCCTTCTTGAGCAGTTGTCATGCTTTGGGTTGGGGTTCAAACTCAATGGGAGTGAGGGAGGATGATGCTTGGTATCCTAGTTTCTCACACGCTAAGATCCTGATTTCAAATAGGAAGCCAAGAAGGTAATCCTAGCTAGCGGACCAAATATCCTTTCCTGGAATGAGATTACAAAGTATAGACATTGAGTCACAACAGATGACGTTTGTGTGTATTCCAATAATAAGTGTAAGACGTGCTATAGCAGTGCTTTCCAAACTCCATCCCACTGTGATTCCATTTCAAGGGTTGATTACTAATGCAATCTTTCAGTTGGACTCATAAGAGTGGGACAAAGATAGCACAGCCTGTGAAATAGGCAGCTATCTATTAGATTAGGAGGGCAACTATTATAAGTTGGTCAGAACCTCACAGTGGGGCACTCTGCCATGGAGATCACAACCCCACCTGGGGTCCTGACCTCACTTTGAGAAGGCTGTGCTTTGCTGTGCACTTCACTATACAGCAACATGAGGAACATGCTTAGAGCTACTGGTCAGAAAATTAGTTGATGCCACAGGCATAAAATGGACACCAACTCATCCACTCAGAACTCTTGGCATCACGGTAGCCCACAAACCCACCAAAACACTAAAACAACAGCTAATGAACTTGAGAGACCCCATACAGACAACAAGCAAAACTAATATCATTAACAAAATACCTTGCAAGAAACACGACATTGGACAAACAGGCAGAAAACTAGCCACCAGGATACATGAACATCAACTAGCCACAAAAAGACATGACTTTCTCTCACTAATATCCTCACATACGGATGAGGAAGGACACCACTTCGACTGGGACAATACATCCATCCTAGGACAAGCCAAACAAAGGCACATACGAGAATTCTTAGAAGCATGGCATTCCAACCAGAACTCTATCAACAAACATATCAACTTGGACCCCATTTACCACCCTCTGAGAAAAAGAACGGGAAATGACATCACCATAGGAAATAATATCACCAACCCAAGGAAATCTAAACACATAAATAGAAAGTAGGTCACTAACACCAGTGCTTCACCAGAGGCTCACTCATGATGTTACCTAGTATGTGATGAAACATCTGAAAATGAACCTTCCAGCTCAGCGAGCAAACCTTACATCCACATCCAAAGTTGTTGGCAGCACAGTCAAACATTTGTGTCATGTCCCACAAACAATGATAAAGATTTGTTCAATGCACTATTTTGGCTGAAACAAACAATAGGTTCTTTGTAAAATTGGACAGCCTGAAAGCTGAAGCTATATAGTTTAGGTCTGGATAATGCTGAAGACTAATCCTGCCTGACTGCTTTGCTACCGCCTAATGACTATGTTTTTTGTTTAGTTCATTCACATGATGTAAGCTGTCGGGCCAGTATTTATTGCCCTGAAGACAGTGATGGTGAGCTTCCTTTGTGTGTGAGCAAGAGAGGGAAAGACACACACACACACACACACACACAGACACACACACACACAAACACACACACACACACACACACACACACACAAAATCATCCCCATGACTCTGATCACGTATCCCTCTCCTGACCATTTACTCCCCTTTTTTTCTCTTCGTTCTCAATCACTTCCTTCATTCTAACTAATCCCAGTCCCCAATCTCTCCCCACTTCCTTCTGAGCACTGGGCTAAGAAATGCTGAAAACACAGAAAATCAAGCAAAAAAAATGGGAGTGCCTCAGTCTTGAAGCAACCTTCTTTCTTATTTTCTTGCAAGAAAAGCAGAAGTTGAATGTAAAATGAGAAATCTGCCATTTCAACTGCTGCTTTCAAAACTTTAAGTTTTATCACAGCTCTAGGAAACATGCATGTTCTCAGAATGGTAGTTTGTGGTTCAGCTAAGAGCTGGATAAAATTAGCGCTGTATAAATTTCACTTAGTAATGGGAAATTATCTCAGAAAACAGGACTAAACGCGCAAAAGGTCCTGGAAACTTAACAAGAACAATGTTTCCATGTACTTCCGTGCACTTCACTGTACTCAGCTTCAGGGTTCAATCACCTTTGTGTAGAAAAGCAACTCACAGACAAACTGTTTGGGACAGTATGCACTCCTGTGGCAATGTGTGTCTGGCCTGCTGTACTCTTCGGACCTCTACCTGAAGTACTGACTAAGACAGACATCTTTCCAGAGTTTCAATGAAATCAGAGCACAGGCCAGACTGCTACCTTGAGCTCAAAAAATAATATTAGAAGTGGAGCCAAAATTGCACGTTGAAGATCTGTAAGAAACACAGCAACTGAGAGAGTTACATGAATATTCAGAACTGTGAAAGCTGCTGCAAACAACTGAAAAAACCTTTGGTGTTATGGGTGGAGGAAAAAAGAAGGAAAGCTGTTCAATGGTTTCTAACTACAGTTATGATGTGAAGGAGCGGGTGTTGGACTGCGGTGGACAAAGTTAAAATTCACACAACACCAGGTTATAGTCCAACAGGTTTATTTGGAGGCACTAGCTTTCAAAGTTCTGCTTCTGCATCAGGTGGTTGTGAAGCAGGATCATAAGACAGGGTTGACTAAAGATGATTCTTTTGAACATAGAACATGGAACTTTATAGTGCAGTATAGGCCCTTTGGCCCTCGATGTTGCGCCGACCTGTGGAACCAATCTGAAGCCCAACTAGTCCAAACTATTCCATTCTCGTCCAAATGCCTATCCAATGCTATTTAAATGCCCTTAAAGTTGGCGGTTCCACTACTGTTGCAGGCAGTGCATTCCACCTCCCTACTACTCTCTGAGCGAAGAAACTACCTCTGTCATCTGTCCTATATCTATCACTCATCAATTTAAAGCTATGTCTCCTTGTGCTGGCCATCATCATCCAAGGAAAAAGGCTCTGATTGTCCAATCTATCTAATCTTCTGATTATTTTATATATCTCAATTAAGTCGCCTCTCAACCTTCTTCTCTCTAATGAAAACAGCCTCAAGTCCCTCAGCCTTTCCTCATAAAACCTTCGCTCCATACCACACAATGTCCTAGTAAATTTCCTCTGAACTTTTTTCAAAGCTTCCACATCCTTCCTATAATGCAGTGACAAGACCTGTACACAGTACTCTAAATGCAGCCACACCAGTTTTGTACAGCTGCAATATGATCTCATGGTTCTGAAACTCAATCCCTTTACCAATAAAACCTAACACACCGTATGCCTTCTTAATAACCCTATCAACCTGGGTGGCAACTTTCAAGGGTCTATGTACATGGACACCGAGATCTCTCTGCTCATTTACACTATCAAGAATCTTACCATCTTATCATTAGCCCAGTACTCTGCATTCCTGTTACTCCTTCCAAAGAGAATCACCTCACACTTTTCCGCATTAAACTCCATTTGCCACCTCTTAGCTCAGTTCTGCAACTTATTTATGTCTCTCTGTAACCTACAGCGTCCTTCATCACGAAGCACCACTCAACCTTAATGTCATCCGCAAATTTACTAACCCATCCATTTACGTTCTCATCCAGGTCATTTATAAAAATTACAAACAACAGTGGGCCCAAAACAGATCCTTGCGGTACCCCACTAGTAACTGAACTCCAGCATGAATATTTCCCATGAACTGCCAGCTAGCCAATTTTGTATCCAAACCGTTAAATCACCCCCAATCCCATGCCTCCGTAATTTTTGAAATTGCTTACCGTGGGGAACCTTATCAAACACCTTACTGAAGTCCATCTACACCATATCAACTGCTTTACCCTCATCCACCTGTTTGGTCACCTTCTAAAAGAACTCAATAAGTTTTGTGAGGCATGATCTACCCTTCACAAGACCATGTTGACTATCCCTAATCAACTTATTCCTTTCTAGATTATTATAAATCCTATCTCTTATAATCCTTTCCAACACTTTACTCAAAACTGAAGTAAGGCTCACAAGTCTATAATTTCCAGGATTGTCTCTACTCCCCTTCTTGAACAAGGGAATAACAGTTGCGATCCTCCAGTCTTCTGGCACTATTCCTGTATACAATGACAACATAAAGATCAAAGCCAAAGCCTCGGCAATCTCCTTCCTGGCTTCCTAGAGAATCCGAGGAGAAATTCCATCTGGCCCAGGGACTTATCTATTTTCACACTTTCCAGAATTGCTAACACGTCCTCCTTATGCACCTCAATCCCATCTAGTCTAGTAGCCTGTATCTCAGTATTTTCCTAGACCACATTGTCTTTTTCTAGTGTGAATCTTGTTAGAAAGTATTCATTTAGCACTTCCCCTATCTCCTCTGACACCATGTACAACTTCCCACTACTATGTTTGATTGGGCCTCTTTTATTCTTTTATTCCTGATATACCTAATGAATGCCTTAGATCCTCGATCCTATCAACTAACGACTTCTGATGTCCCCTCCTGGCTCTTCTTAGCTCTCTCTTTAGGTCTTTCCTGGCTAGCTTGTAACTCTCAAGCACCCTAACTGAGCCATCACATCTCATCTTAACATAAGTCTTCTTCTTCCTCTTAACAAGAGATTCAACTTCCTTAGTAAACCACGGCTCCCACGCTCGACAACTTCCTCACTGACAGGTTCATACTTATCAAGGACCTGCAGTAGCTGAAATAAGCTCCACATTTCAATTGTGCCCATCCCTGCAGTTTCCTTCCCCGTCCTATGCATCCTAAATCTTGCCTAATCATATCGTAATTGTCTTTTCCCCAGCTATAACTCTTGCCGTGCAGTATATACTTATCCCTTTCCATCACTAAAGTAAACATAACTGAATTGTGGTCACTATCACCAAAATGCTTACCTACTTCCAAATCTAACACCTGGCCGGGTTCATTACCCAGTACCAAATCTAATGTGGCTTCGCCTCTTTTTGGCCTATCTACATACTGTGTCAGGAAACTCTGCTACACACATTGGACAAAAACTGACCCATCTAAAGTACTTGAACTACAGTAATCAATATTTGGAAAGTTAAAATCCCCCATAACAACTACCTTGGCACTCTCGGTCCTATCGAGGATCATCTTTGCTATCCTATCCTCTACATCACTGGAACTATTTGGAGGTCTATAGGAAACTCCCCATAGAGTAACCTCTAATTTCCTGTTTCTAATCTCAGCCCATATTAACTCAGTAGATGAATCCTCAAATGTCCTTTATGCAACTGTAATACTGTCCTTGAGTAACAATGCCACACCACCTCCTCTTTTACCATTTTCTCTGTTCTTACTGAAACATCTAAATCCCAGAACCTGCAATAACCATTCCTTGCTCTATTCATGTCTCTGAAATGGCCATGACATCGATATCCATGTACCAATCCATGCTGTAAGTTCACCCACCTTATTCCAAATGCTTCTGGCATTGAAGTAGACATACTTCAAACCCACTTCTTGCCTATCGGTGCCTTTTTATGATCTTAAAATCTTAGATCTGACTTCACTATTCTCAATCTCCTGTATACTCGACCAACAATTTTGGTTCCCATCCCCCTGCTGAATTAGTTTAAAACCACAGAAAAGGCATTAGCAAATTCCCCCCCAGGATATTGGTACCCCTCTGGTTCAAGTGAAGGCCATCCTGTTTTTGGAGGTCCCACCTACCCCAGAAAGAGCCCCAATTATCCAGGTATCCAAACTTCTCAGTCCTGCTCCATCCCTGTAGCCATGTGTTCAATTCCTCTCTGTCCTTATTCCTCGCTTCACTAGCACATGGCACAGGCAACAAACCAGAGACAACAACTCTGTTTGTTCCAGCTCCCAGCTTCCATCCTAGCTCCCTGAATTTAGAACATAGAACATAGAACATGGAACAATACAGCACAGAACAGGCCCTTCAAACCACGATGTTGTGCCAAACATTTGTCCTAGCTTAAGCACCCATCCATGTACCTATCCATTTGCTGCTTAAAGGTCACCAATGATTCTGACTCTGCCACTCCTACAGGCAGCGCATTCCATGCCCCCACCACTCTCTGGGTAAAGAACCTACCCCTGACATCCCCCCCATACCTTCCACCCTTCACCTTAAATTTATGTCCCTTTGTAACGCTCTGTTGTACCCGGGGAAAAAGTCTCTGACTGTCTACTCTATCTATTCCCCTGATCATCTTATAAACCTCTATCAAGTCACCCCTCATCCTTCGCCGTTCTAATGAGTAAAGGCCTAGCACTCTCAACGTATCCTCATACGACCTATTCTCCATTCCAGGCAACATCCTGGTAAATCTCCTCTGCACCCTCTCCAAAGCTTCCACATCTTTCCTAAAGTGAGGCGACCAGAACTGCACACAGTACTCCAAATGTGGCCTTACCAAGGTCCTGTACAGCTGCAACATCACCTCACGACTCTTGAATTCAATCCCTCTGCTAATGGCCTTCTGACAAGCTCTATCTACCTCACACTTGACAGGGTTGAACTCCATCTGCCACTCCTCAGCCCAGCTCTGCATCATATCTAAGTCCCTTTGCAGCCAACAACAGCCCTCCTCACTATCCACAACTCCACCAATCTTCGTATCGTCTGCAAATTTACTGACCCACCCTTCGACTCCCTCTTCCAAGTCATTAATAAAAATTACAAACAGCAGAGGACCCAGGACTGATCCCTACGGAACTTCACTTGTAACTGGGCTCCAGGCTGAATATTTACCATCTACCAACACTCTCTGACTTCGACCGGTTAGCCAGTTCTCTATCCAACTGGCCAAATTTCCCACTATCCTATGCCTCCTGACTTTCCACATAAGCCTACCATGGGGAACCTTATCAAATGCCTTACTAAAATCCATGTACACTACATCCACTGCTCTACCCTCATCCACATGCTTGGTCACCTCCTCAAAGAATTCAATAAGACTTGTAAGGCAAGACCTACCCCTCACAAATCCGTGCTGGCTGTCCCTAACCAAGCAGTGTCTTTCCAGATACTCATAAATCTTATCCCTCAGTACCCTTTCCATTACCTTGCCTACCACCAAAGTAAGACTAAGTGGCCTGTAATTCCCGGGGTTATCCCTATTCCCTTTTTTGAACAGGAGCACAACATTCGCCACTCTCCAGTCCCCTGGTACCACCTCCGTTGACAGTGAAGATGAAAAGATCATTGCCAACGGCTCTGCAATCTCCTCTCTTGCTTCCCACATAATCCTAGGATATATCCCATCAGGCCCAGAAGACTTGTTTATCCTCAAGTTTTTCAAAATGCCCAACACATCTTCCTTCCTAACAAGTATCTCCTCTAGCTTACCAGTCCGTTTCATACTCTCCTCTTCAACAATACGGTCTCTCTCATTTGTAAATACTGAGGCAGGCAGGGTGCAAACTTCAGCGAGAGAAAGGTCAAGTCACAACTTAAGACGTGCATAGCATAATTGCCACCTCAATTGTAAGTGCTGAGGTAACCAACCAGATACACTATTACAACAACAGGCACACACACATAATTGGAGTAGCTGCTCTTTACTGCGGGCAGTTGAGCAGGGGAAGTTGTAAAGCTGCACAAACCACAGGTCATCCATCAGACCCAGAGATCCACAGCAACACTGAACTGAAATAGCAAAACAACAGTTACTATGGCAACAAGAAATCATACATGAGCAAAACTCCCTGGGGAAGGAACATCACCAGAAGAATGGCTAATGAAACATGCACAAACACCATTAAGAGACCAGCACAATGTAAAGTCCACATGTGCAATGCATATTCAGATCTCTCAAGAATAACATTCTGATAATACATAAGAACAGAGTGTATGAGGTGGGTAATTTGAGTAACTCACAATGTTCACGATTGTGCATGCAATATTTGTATGTAAAGGGAGTTGTTTGGGATACAAATGCAACCCGTAGCAATGTACCTCCCAGCTGTCATAATTAAGTGGATTGGTCATGAGGCACTAAGTGGATACTGCTATTTACTAGCAGTTTCAGAGAAGTCACAGTACAGGACAAGCTATTATCTCAAGAGCATGAAACAAAAGCAGCTATTTTGAGAAGTTTGAGATCTTTTGGATCAGGTTCAAATGAAATCCAAATAATAGAGATGAAAAACGCCGCTTACCATTTAAGGGGCCTCAAAAAAACCACTTACAGCAAAAACATTCCATTTCCTGTTGCTTCTCAGAACAAATTTACTACAGTTATACTAAATTTATTGTAATTGGTCAAACCATTAGCATGACTGGTATGGAAACAGAAATATATTATAATTCACATCTTAAAACAAATTGCCATATCTGACCTGACCTCAGAACAACACTTTGCACTTAGATAGACCTCTTTTCATAGCAAAGTATTATAACACATTTCAAAGGAAAATTAATGAACACAATTTGACTCCAGATCACATGAGATATTTGTACAATTGTCCAAAGAAGCATATAATAGAATAATTTAAAGGAGATTAGCAAAGTGGAGAGGCAGAGATGTTCAAGGAGTAAATTCCAGAGATTAGGGCAGAGACAGCTGGACACTAGTAATAGAAAAAGTCAGGAATAAAGAGCTCTTGACACATGATGTTAGCTCTGGGTAGGAGATCTGGGTTCAAGACCTGTCTGCTTCAAAAGGTGTGTACAGTAATAGGATACCTGAACAGGTTGACTAGAAAATATCTTAAAAGTCCGGAATGAAAGAGGAGGTCATAGTTCCTGACTGCCTTCCTCTCTTTCACAGTTTCAGTCATGCCCAGATATTCATTGAGAGGGACCACATTTTACCCATTGTTTAGAGAGAGGAGAATGCTCTGGAGTGCAATATTAGCCCCTCTAATTCCGTTTTAATTTAGTTCCCTCCTTCTCTTCCCATCCTTTTCCAATTTTGTTGCTGTTCCACTGTGACATTTCACCTTAACTAGTGATGCAGGTGATTTGGTGGTGGTTTAAATTTTAAAAATTTCAGCAATGTACAGCCACTGGAATTGGGAGAGTGCAGATACCTTGGAGTGATGGGGGGATGGTTAAGGCTGGAAATCACTTCCAGATAGCAGCAGTGATTGAGCATATAGAGGGCTTTGAAAACAAAGATGGGAATCGTAGAACAGGTATTGCCAGATCAGAATCTAATACACCTGAGAGCACAGTGAGATAATACCTGGTACAACTTGTAATGTAGGCAAAAGAGTTTTTAATAAACTCATGACTGCATTAGATAGAGGATAGAAGCAGGCCAGGAGGGGCAGGTCTAGATGTAGTATGAATATGGTTTCAGCAGCAACAAAGCTGGGGCATTGGCTGCCTGAATATTGCCTGCGAAATATAAGCAATATTACAAAAGTGGAATCAGGCAGTGTTGGTAAATCCACTGGATACATGGCTATATTTAGAGACAAATGATACACTAAAATTGTAAACATTTTGGTTCATCCCCATGGGTGAAGTCAATGGAGTCAATGTTTAGGGAATAAAGTTTATGATAAGGTCCAAAGATAATACTTCAACGTTCCCTGTACTGAAGTAAAAACCTTATGTTGTTCCGGGACACATCAATATGATACATGAAGGATGTCAAGAGAGGCAGTGCTGAAATAGGGCTGGGTATTATCATTGGCTGGCATTTTATCTTCAACATTTCAAAATGGTCCAATGCAGCTCACAGCAAGCAAACTACTTCTGAAGTCAAGATTAGAGTGGTACTGGAAAAGCACAGCAGGACAGGCAGCATCCGAGGAGCAGGAAAATCGATGTTTTGGGCAAAAGCCCTTCATCAGGAAAGGGCTTGAAGGGCTTTTGCCTGAAATCTCGATTTTCCTGCTCCGCGGTTGCTGCCTGACATGTTGTGCTTTTCCAGCACCACTCTAATCTTGACTCTGATTGCTAGCATCTGCAGTACTCACTTTAGCCGAAATACTTCTGAAGTCTAACCACTGTTTGTGGAATAAGAAATATAGACCAAGATTTGGTGCTTTGTGCATTAAGTGTGCAGTCAGATGTCTTTAAGGGGAATTAACTACTGCTGCCATCAGCAAGGAAGCCCTCCAGATCAGGGTCTTAAGTGTTAACTGCCAGATGTCTCGGCCAATCAAATGTTTTACCAGAGAGCTCCTGCCTTAAATGAAGTTTCTGACCAGTTGGAGATTGCATGCCATTGGGATCAGCAGGACTCTTCCTGTACATTTCCTAGTATCCAGGACTCTTCCTGTACATTTTTAATCAACATGTTCAGAAATGTTAAGACTTGATTTGAATGTAGCACTTCTAGCTCAAAGGCAGGGACACTAACATTGCCATTCCACTAAACACTTGCCCTGCCCCATTAGAAAGGGGAAATATATACCCAAAGGAACAAAAATGTTCCCTTCCAAACAGCAGGATAACAACAAGCAAATAATGTTATTTAGTTATTTATGTTGATGAGTAGTTCTGTCCTGGGACACAATCCTGTTCTTCTTCAACATGACCTTTTAGGTTCATTTTACAGAAGCCCAGATGAAACATTTCATCCAAAAAATGGCAGGTCTGAAAGTGCTGTCCATCTTCTGTACTAGCACTGCAAGAATCAGCTTACATTATGTGCTCAGGAAAAAAGCAGCAACTGTTATGTTTTAACCTTCCGATGAGATCACCAACCTTCAAATATCTGACATACTTACACCCTCGAGTTCCACCACAAATCCAACTCACACTGAAGTCTCAGCTTTCAACAAGAAAACGCCTTCCACCTTCAGAGACTGACCATTCCCATTTCTAGTAATTGTTCATGTGAGATTTAATTTTCCCAACTTTGAAAATATTTAGGAAGTGGGACCAATTTCATCTCCCTCCATTCATTGTCACAATGCCAACACCAGCTTAATGTTAGGAGAGATAGACCATGAACAGATTAGGCTCTGTGTTTGGCACCTCATCAGCATCAATAAGTGGCCCAGGGGTGGAGGATGGTTAATCAGTTGGTGCCAGTCATTTCAGCCCTGGAAGATGCGGAGCTGCAACAAGCTGGAATGAGATGCTGTCATCATGATGAGTCTACAGTCTAATCTACAGACTCACCAGCGCTATTCAGTGGCAAAGCACATGGATTCAGAGGAGCAGTAGTGGGAATGACCTGAGGTTTACCAATTTGGGGATCATCAAAGTGACAAGTGCAACTATATCATATCATGTTCTCACCATCCACTGTGAGCTAGGTCCAGCTTGAGAGACACCAGCAAAATTCCAATCCCTTCTGAAGATGACCTCCATGGCATCTTGTCATTGCTCCTTTACCTTCCTGAAGGCAACTCCATTAAAAGAAATCACAAGAGGATGTGAACATTCAATCAATACCTCGGCACAAACAAAGCAGCATTTATTTTCAAAAATGCAGGTCATCCATTGAATTCCATTCCCCCACTGTACTAAAATACTTTGATACATTGTCTAAGCCAGTTAGAATTCTTGCGTTATGGCAAGGAGCCAAACTGCCTGACCCCCACCTTCTGCATGAGTGATGCTACTCTCTGGCCATTTCTCCATTTCCTCTTCAGAAAGTCATTCCTTCATTGTCCTGGAACTACCTTCCAATGGGCATTGTGGGTCTACCTGCAGCACATGCACTGCAGTAGTTCAAGAAAGCAGTTCACCACCATCTTCTTAAGAACAACTAGGGACAGGCAACAAATGCTGACCCAGGCAGCAATGCCCACATCCCATGAGTGAAGTTAAAAGAAATCTATTGATTCAGACCCAGCTGCCTGTGGAGCAATCCAGGAAACACCACTCCCCTATTTGATTCTGTACAGCTGCAGGTTTAAATCACATAGTACCCATTCAATTTCCTTTTGAAATCATAGATTGTTCCCATTGTGACCATGCTGGTGGAAAATGACTTCCAGCGTATCATCACTTTGTGGTTCTGCAGAAGAATCATACAGGACTTGAAATGTTAACTCTGTTTCTCTCTCCACAGATGTTGCCAGATCTGTGAGGTTTCTCCAGCATTTTCTGTGTTTGTTTCATTGCCACTCATTGTGTATAAAGTTCTTCCTCAGACTCTCCCTATCTCTCTAACCTAAATTCCATTGTATTATCAACCGATGGGAAGGGTTTTTCTTTGTCCATCTTATCCTGTCATAATCCTGTTTACCACAAGGGAAGGTGATAGTCTAGTGTATTCTCACTGGATTATTAATCCAGACATCCAGGTAATATTCATGGGATCTGAGTTTGAAATCTGCCACAGCAGATGGTGGAATTTGAATTCAATAAAAAAAAATCTGGAATTAAGAGTCTAGTGATGACCATGAAACCATTGTCAACTGTTGGAAAATCCCATCTGGTACACTAATGCCATTTAGGAAATGAAGCTGCCACCCCTACCTGGTCTGGCCTACATGTGACTCCAGACCCACAGCAATGTGAATGACTCTTTACTGCCGTCTGGGTACTTAAAGATAGGCAATAAATGCTGACTTAGTCAGATATGCTGAAATCCTGTGAATTAACTAAAAAAAATTATCAATCCTCCCCTCAGCTATCAAACTTAAGGAGATGTCATGGGGATATATACATTGGTGATGTTTTTTGTCCCAGCCTTTAAAAGAGGAAAGGACGAAGTGGTTGTGATTATGGGGGATAGAAATTGTGATACTAATCATCTCCAATTATAATACTACATAGCTGCCCACACACCAGCTTTGCAAGATATTTGGGTAAATTGAAACCAACGAATGTTCGTTCTCATTTATGTGTTGTTTTCTGGCAATTGGCATCTTGCCAGATTCAATTGTCATCACAGTGGTTTGTGATGATAAGAATTCAAACCAGAAGTATTTTTTTTCTCTGAAACTATTAGCTGAGTTCCCAGTACATCATTTCGCCTGAAGTGCATGGTTATGTTGGTGAGGGGCTCATAATTCAAGCGACCAGACATGGCAGACTTTTACCATCCAGATTCACAAATCTCCTCATTACAAGAGTATATTTGTTCTTTGAATCTTTCCACTCTTCCCAGGATTCTGGAGATCCATTCTGGAGTGTATTTCCAAGGTATGTGAAACTGAGAGCCTCAGCCTATTTGCAGTTTTTAAGATCTGTCACAATTGTGTTCAGAATGACATTTCATTAGACTATTAAGAGCTCATTTTCACTAGTGACATTGCTGTTTTTTGATCTCCTGTATGTACTACTCTATTCAGATGCGAAGTGTTAAAGTACAGCTGTTTTTCAAAAAGAAAAAGCGTTTGCATCAATGTTAGTATGAAAAGACAAAAAGGAGAAGTTACACATTTCTAAAGAAAAAGTAAAAAAATGTCAGAAATGTGAGACACAGTCAGGAACTAGTTTCTAAAAAATGTAAGATATATTAATGCTGGACTCTCGAAAATCAGATTGTGAAATAAAATTACAAAAATAGGATTATACTACCTGGAAAGTGTGAAGTTAAGAGGTGATTTGATCAGCTTTTAATAAATTAAAGGGGCAGAAAGAGTAGATAAAGAACAATTGTTTCTTCTATTTGGACAATCTGGAAGGCAGAGCCTGAAATTTGAACCAGGACTTACACAATGAAAGAAGAAAACACAGCTTCACATGATTGGTAGAAGCTTGCAATTCTTATTCAAATCCAAATTGATGCTAAATCTATTGCTAATTTTAAAACAAAGTTTGTTACTTTCTTTTGTAAGCCAATATTATTGGTTATATAGAGTTAGATCACAAGTCAGCCACTATCTCAATGAATGGCAGGAACAGACCCAAGGGGCAAAATGATCCTTTGCTATTTCAATGAAGTCAGATTCTCCCATTCAACACCTTCACCGTGCAAATCAACACAGGAAACATCTTATTAGTATTGCTTAGTATTCCTGAGGCCATTTTCTGATCATCTGCAGAATTATTAACAATAAGAGTATATTAAGAAGACATCTTTTTTCTTTTGCTAGAGCACATTAATTATTAGAAAGTCAGTAGAGTAGCAATCATTAACAGGTGAAATATACACAGAGTTGGTTCATATTTCAGCACAGTATGATCAAGATACCTTACTTATTATTTGATGTATGCTCAATGACACCAAATTCCACGCACCCATTACTCTTGTTGCGGAAAGGCAAAGAACCACAGATGCAGGAAATTAATAGCAAAAAACAGAAATTGCTAGAAAACTCAGTAAATCTGGCAGCATCTGTGAATGCAGAGTTAATGTTTCGGGTTGAGGTAATCCTTCTTCAGAACTGGACCTGAAATGTTCTGAAGAGAGGTCACTGGATCTTAAACATTAACTCTTTTCTCTCGTATAGACGCTGCCAGACCTGGGATTTTCCATCAATTTCTGTTTTTGACACTTGTTGCTGACCTACATTGGCTCTTGTTCCAGCAACACCCTACATTTAAAATACATATGTTTGTTAAAAAATTCCTCCATGGCTTCATCCCTCTCTCCCTATCTCTGTAACTTGTTCCCTGTCTCTAATCCTATTATATCTCTGTGCTCACCTGTTTCTGATTTCTTGCACCTTCCAATTTCCACGACTCCACCATCACCTACCAAACTGTGGAATTCCCTCCCTCAATCTCTCTTCCTCTCTACTTTGCCCCCTTTAAGACTCCCCTCAAATTTCTTTGACCAAACTTTTGGCCGTGTTCTCCAATGTCTCCTAGTATGGCTGGGGGGTCGAATTGTTTGGTAACATTCTTGAGAGTTGTTTTGGGGAATTTTACAATGTTAAAGGCAATTTCCAAATGGACAATGTGCTTGAGCACATTCCTTTGCAGTTGTGCTCAAGCAAACTGTTTGACTTATCAACATGCACTCCATTCAGCAAATCCAGTCCGTCTTGCACAGATCCAGAAGAAGCTCACTTATTGGCTTTCCAGTTGAGCAAAGCAGTCTTTGATCATTATTATGTGTCAGTAATGTGGTATGTTGTAAGACATACGGAATATTTGCAACTGCATTGCTAAGAGAGAAGAAACCATACTGAACAGCTGAATACCTAAAAACTGCTGCAAATGACAAGCAGAAGAGGGGTCATTTTAATTCACCAATCAACTTCTTAAAGCATTTGCTGTGGGAAACAAGTATACATAGCTGTTCTATAATTAGGTTCGAGTATCAAGGGAGTACATTGATAGGCAGAATAGATGCGTAGACTATTTTCTAAATAGGGGAAGCCTTTGGAAATCTGAAGTGCAAAGGGACTTGGGAGTCCTACTTCAGGATTCTCTTAAAGTTAAAGTTCAGATTCAATTGGCAGTTAGGAAGGCAAATGCAATATTAGCATTAATTTCAAGAGGACTAGAATAAAAGAGCAGAGATGTACTGCTGAGGCTGTTTAAGGCTCTGAGCAGACTGATTTTGGAATATTGTGAGCAGTTTTGGGTTCCAAATCTAAGGAAGGTTGTGCTGGCTTTGGAGGGGGCCCAGAGGAGGTTTACAAGAATGATGCTGGAGATGAACAGCTCATCAATATGAGGAGTGATTGAAGACTTTCTGTCTGTATTTAATGGAGTTTAGAAAGATGAGGGGGAATCTGATTGAAACTTACAGAATACTAAGACGCCTGGACAGAGTGAACATTGGGCAGATGTTTTCACTAATAGGAGAGACTAAAACCCAAGGGAACAGTCTCAGGGTGAAGAGGCGACTCTTTAGAACTGAGATGAGGTTGAATTTCTTCAGCCAGAGGGTGCCAAATCTGTGGAGCTCATTTCTGTAGAGGGCTGTGGAGGCCATGTCATTGAGTGTATTTAAAAGGGAGATAGATAGGTTCTTGATTAGTAAGGGGATCAAACATTACAGAGAGAAGGCTAGAGAATGGGGTTAAGAAACATAACAGCAATGATTGAATGGCAGAGCAGACTCGATGGGCCGAATGGTCTAATTCAGATCCTATAACACCTGGTCTTATCACCAAATCGCCTCCAGATTAGAATTTTGAGATGACACAGTGTAAAGCGAATCATGGAGTTTTATTGCTTAGAAAGAAATCACTTGGCTCCTCAATTCTGTTCTGGTTCTTTAAAACAGCTATCCATTTATTTCTATCCCTCTACATTGCAGGCTTCTTTTTTGCAAGAAATCTTACTGAGAAATCATCGAAATAAAGACATTACAAAACAAAATTTAAGAACTGTTACATTTGAAGATTTCACACATAGCGCCATAGAAATGTACAGCATGGAAACAGACCTTTTGGTCCAATTTGCCCGTGCCGACTTGATATCCTAACCTAATCTAGTCCCATTTGCCAGCACTTGGCCCTTATCCCTCCAAAGTCTTCCTATTCATATACCCATCCAGAAGCCTTTTAAATGTTGCAATTGTACCAGCCTGCACCATTTCCTCTGGCAGCTTATTCCATACACACACCACCCTTTGTGTGAAATGAATCAAAATATGTTAGCTTTCCTTCATTTTTTTGTTTCACATTATTCTTTAGAACATTATTAATTTTGAACAACTAATTTGTGCTCAAATATACAAGAAGTTTCTTAGGGTTTAAGGAATTGAATTTATACACTGAGTTAATTGAATTCTAGATCAAGCCAAGAACAACAAGCCAAAATGTCAATGCTGCCAGATAAGGAGCAAGGAATAATGAGATTGTTGGTGACCATTAATGCTAAATTGTTTATTTAATGGTTAGTATGAGATTTACGCAAGAGACCAGGTTCACGAGAAGACAACTATCATTTCAAACATCACAAACAGATTAGTCAATGCAAATATCCAAGTTATCCTCACAATATTCAGTCAGGGCAGAAGAAATGGGTATTTCATACTTGATGAGATTGATTATTCTATTCAATGAGTATCTTGCCTAAAGGCAAGCCATTGACTCATTTTCTGTGGAAGCTTCATCCCAAGTTATTTTTCTTGGCAGTTTTTGTCCATTGTGGTTTGTCATTGTCTTCCACCATCTTGTGATAAACGTAAGGCTACCATAGCTGGATCAGCAATTTTGCTTTATCCATTCATGGAATATGGCATTTGCTGACCGAGCCAGCGTTTATTGCCTGTTCCTAATAGTCTTTGAGAAGGTCGGGCGAGTTGCCTCATGAACTGTTGCAATCTATGCTGTTAGGGAACGAATCCCAGGATTTTGAACCAGTGACACTGGTGAAATAGTGATATATTTCTGAGGTAGGACTGAATGGCTTGGAGGGGTCTTGCAGGTATTGGTGTTCCCATGCATGCATTCTCTTGAGGAAGATAGAGGGTTATATCACTTTTGCAGCCGACTAAGGAAGTTCAACCCTGCCAAGTGTGAGGTTGTCCATTTTAGAAGAACAAATAAGAATGCGGAATACAGGGTTAATGGTAGGGTTCTTGGTCAGGTGGAGGAACAGAGGGATCTTGGGGTCTATGTACATAGATCTTTGAAGGTTGCCACTCAGGTGGATAGAGTTTGTAAGAAGGCCTATGGAGTATTATTGTTCATTAGCAGAGGGATTGAATTCAAGAGTCGTGAGGTGATGTTGCAGCTGTACAGGACTTTGGTTAGGCCACATTTGGAGTACTGTGTGCAGTTCTGGTCGCCTCACTTTAGGAAAGATGTGGAAGCTTTGGAGAGGGTGCAGAGAAGATTTACCAGGATGTTGCCTGGAATGGAGAGTAGGTCGTACGAGGATAGGTTGAGAGTTCTCGGCCTTTTCTCGTTGGAACGGCGAAGGATGAGGGGTGACTTGATAGAGGTTTATAAGATGATCAGAGGAATAGATAGAGTAGACAGTCAGAAACTTTTTCCCCGGGTCCAACAGAGTGTTACAAGGGGACATAAATTTAAGGTGAAGGGTGGAAGGTATAGGGGAGATGTCAGGGGTGGGTTCTTTACCCAGAGAGTGGTGGGGGCATGGAATGCGCTGCCCGTGGGAGTGGTAGAGTCAGATTCATTGGCGACCTTTAAGCGGCATTTGGATAGGTACATGGATGGGTGCTTAATCTAGGATAGAAGTTCGGCACAACATCGTGGGCCGAAGGGCCTGTTCTGTGCTGTATTGTTCTATGTTCTATGTTCTATGCATGTTGTTGTGCAGGTTAGTGGTAGGGCAGAAGCTTGGGAAAACAGTCAAAACCAGTAAAGGGTAACAAAAAAATTTTAAAATGAGGGAAAAATTAAAGTATGAGAGTGACTGCAGTTATAATTATACATAATGATAATGTACAAGCAAATTGGATTGTATTCAAAATGCATACCATTCACCACAAACACGTAGCGGCTGCAATGTGTCCCATCAACAGGATGCAGCTACACTGAAGCAACAGCCAAAGTTTATTAATCATTCTCTCCCAGCACTACAGCACCTCTCAATCTCATGACCTTTGTCACCTACAAAGACAAGCGCTGCAGACACATTGAAGCACCAGCTCTTGCAAGTTCTGTTCCACAGTCCATCCTGACTTGGAATTACAGTGTATTCATGATGATGATGGTGATTATATTGTTATTATCTGCCTTGGAATTATGTTGTATTAAATCAAATATCACTGCTTCACTGCTGCTCTGTCAAAATCCTGGAACTCCCTTCCTAACAACATTGGAGGTGTTTCCGCACTGCTTGGATTACAGATTGAAGAAAATGGCTCACAGCCACATTCTAAAGGTCAATTAGGAATTAGCAATAAATGCTGCCATAGTCAGCAACACTTTCTTCCAATAACTGAATCAACAGGTAAGTTTAAAAAGCGCTGTTGTTAGAATACCATCAACGCTAAAATCACATGCCATATTTACTTGGAAATATTTTGCTTTTTTTTAATATCATCACAGCTGGATCAAAATACTAAAATTTCCTACCTGTCAACATTGGCTTAGCACTATGTGTGTAAGGATTGGAGCACATCAAGGCAAAACCCTATCATCAGTTTATCAGGGCAATTAAACATCAGCAATTCTGTTTTGAAACTCTTCAAAATGATATTCCTGACAAATGATGTTCTGAAGGACCGTCAATGTTGTTCCAGATGCAAATATAATGGCCACTAATTATCTCAGTGTTTCTCTTGCTTCACCATCACAGTTCTCTGGAAGTGCAGGGGAAAGTCAATTTAATGCTGTACTTCTAACAAAGTTATAGAACAGGAATGGCAACTTTAGCTGCTATTCCACATTTACTTCCTGAGTTGTTAATTGTCATTTAGCTAGACAGAGAAAATATCAGCTTGCAGCAGTCCACTCATTAGACATGAGCATCACCGACTGGGCCAGATTATTGACCATCCTTAGGTGCTCTTAACCAGGTGGGGTGAGCTCCCTGCTTGAACCATTGCAGGTCACGTGTAGATAGACCTACAATGTCCTTAGAAAGGGAATTCCAGGATTTTGACCCAGAAACAGTGAAGGAATGGCGATTTATTTTCAAGTCACTACATCCATATTCACCTCTGGTGGAAACCTTCTTCCTCCTCTTCTTTAAATCCTAGGAGAGCAACACACATGGCATTAGAAGGACAGAGAGAGAGCAAGACTTCAACATTTAACATGAAAAAAATCCTCTTCTTCAGGCAATCAATTCTGCCTACATAGCCTTATTCATTTGATCAGATTACTAACTACAAGATGACCTAATGTTTCACATTGTTAATTGGTTACCATGACAGCACAGTTTTTATTATAAAATCAGTCCTTTGTTACTAAGTATCAGGAACACTACCCAATCGTTGAAAAATGAATTATCCGTGAAACAGTGTGCAATCTAAAATTGAAAACAGTTAACTGTGATTAATTAACTTGCACTAAATATATAGGATATTGTTTGAGGTTATAGAAGAAACTTAATTTCAGGCCTTAAAATAAAACGTCCATAAGAAAATTCCTTATTTTCACACAAATCTCAAAAGACTAAGAGTATCTGCAGCATGGCTTTGCAGAGTTAAACATTGATTCGAAAGAGTGAATCAAAAATAACTTGAGATTTGATGATTTAGAAAACCCTGAATTTTTTTCGTCATTTTGGTCAAGGACAGATTTGAACTTTGGTAAAATTGTTTGCAGTGCCACCTCCTACATCCTTCCAGGTTTTTCTGCCATTGTGTGTGGGTCTTCAGCATTACTGCTCTTCTGAAGGTTTCCTTTTTATCGTTATAGTATTGGACCCCAGAAGCTATTCAAAGTTCTTTGCAGCCTTGGAAGGGTGGGATGTATGACTGCCATATTCATTAATGCGGTGAATAAATTCAGTTTGTCTTGTTTGGTGTGTGAAGGAAAACAATAACCAAAATTCACAAAGCACAATCTCCTTCAGCTATAAGGGTATCACATCACTCAACAACCGCCACCCCACCCCCCCAGCCCCACCTTCACCCCACCCCCTCCGACTCCAGTACAAGTCCCAATGTGGTAAAGAGGTAATGTAACTGGGCAAGTAATCCAGAAATCCAGGCTAGTGTTCTGGCAACAGGGGTTTGAATTGGGCGGCACGGTGGCACAGTGGTTAGCACTGCTGCCTCACAGCGCCGGAGACCCGGGTTCAATTCCCGCCTCAGGCGACTGACTGTGTGGAGTTTGCACGTTCTCCCCGTGTCTGCGTGGGTTTCCTCCGGGTGCTCCGGTTTCCTCCCACAGTCCAAAGATGTGCAGGTCAGGTGAATTGGCCATGCTAAATTGCCCGTAGTGTTAGGTAAGGGGTCGATGTAGATGTAGGGGTATGGGTGGGTACGCTTCGGCGGGGCGGTGTGGACTTGTTGGGCTGAAGGGCCTGTTTCCACACTGTAAGTAATCTAATCTAATCTAATCTAATCTCACTACAGTGATAGTCAAATTTGAATTCAATAAAAATCTGGAATAAAGAACTGGCCTAATGGCAACCATGTAACCTCTCTCAATTGTTATAGCAACATATCTGGTTCACTAATGCCCTTCAGGGAAGGAAATCTGCCATCCTTACCAGGTTAGCCAACATGTAACCTCAGAGAGACAGCAATGTGTTTGACTCTTAACTGTCCTTTGAGCAATTAGCGACAGGCAATAAATGTTACCAGTGATGCCCATATCCGATGAATGAATAAAAAATGAGGACTCCATTGAAGCTTGATATACCCCATCAGGGCTAAGATGTAATATTTCTAACTTATCAGTGCCTAATCAATGTCAATTGCTAAAATATGAATCAAATTATACGGAGATAACAATTAGGAAAATACTGAATATAATCACTGTACTGCCCAAAAGAATGGAGGAAAAATGGTCCAATCTTCCAGTCTCAGAGCTTTTTGAGTCTGGTTGTACAAACCCAGATGTGAGTCCCAAAGCATGGAGTCTGTGGAAACTGCGTGTATTGTTCGATGTCTATTTTATGTACAGCAAGTTTGAACTTTTAAAGGGCAATTCCCCAGTTCTCTGGGACCCTCAGACAGTTCCGGCATTCTTACGTGTATTCAGGAAATATTAGGCAATGAAATCTGAGTCTAACTCCAGGGTACGTAAACAAGGATACACCAACATCCCAATCATTCACAATGACCCTATAGTAGCTGCCACTGACACACCATACCGACCCACAAACCACCCACTTACCCAACCTATCACCTTGCCTATTCACACAGTCATCTATTAAGTAATTCACTTTCATCCTTTTGTCCATCACTGACATTCACTCTGAGCATTTAAACTTACCTTACAGCAGTTAGCTATGATGGAGCTTTCTGTGGGACTTTTTGCTCCACACTTCTAATTAAATGGGGATTGAAAGTCATAGCCAGAAACGGAGACCCTCTTTGGGACTGCAGAAAAGTAGGAACAGCGAGACAATTTAACTGTGATTGATACCACATGGAAGATCCGGGCCATTGTATTTATATCTGGATGATTTGGTTAGCACAGCGGCTGAGGTCACTATAATGTTTTGATGTTTCTGAGTGTTATTATTAGAGAGATCTTATTCTGACTTATTCTGTGAAGTAATTCTATATTCCTAAACTTATTCAAATGTTGCTTTATTACATTTTGTGTTATAGTTTAATGGTGATTAGATCTTTGAGTCACAAAATTGTAGATTCAAACCCTTTACCATATCTGATCACTTTTAGTGCAGGGTGCCCTTCAGAGTAGATGTAACTTGGAGAGTGTAGCATTGTCAGTGGTGCTACTTTACATGAGATATTGAAGTGAAAACCTGTTCAGGTGGCTATGAAGAACTTAATATTATTTGAAGAAGAGGAGTGATACATAAGCATCAGCTTGCAACAAAAGGATATGACCTCACTGTAAAGCACATCACACTGTAAACTTTTGCTATAAATTCTGTGTCTTACAATCTTATTCTCCACCATCACTTGATGAAAGAGCAGCATTCCAAAAGCTAGTGTGTCCAAATAAACCTGTTGGACTATAATCTGGCGTTGTGCAATTTTTAACTTTGTACACCTCAGTCCCAACACCGCCATCTCCAAATCATAACTTCAGGCATGATATTCAATTAGGACCTCATCCACCTCCACTCTGTCAATGCCAGGAAAAAAAGAACTGGTCATTTATTCCATTGTCAATTTGGAAGTAATATGGACAAATTCCCTACCACATCTGCCTAATACAATAATGATTACAATTCAAAAATAATTAATTAGATAGGGAGCATTTTGTGACATCATGAAAGTTGGCAAGTTTGTCATGTCCGTACAACTCTGAGGTTAGTCTGTGAATAGATGATTTAAGAAAATAGCTTCTGTCGTTGCCTGTCGATAAAAATATACTTTTAATATTTCTTTCAATTCTAGGCTACAATGCAGTATTTAATGAAACTATATATTATCCAAATTGATTTTGTTATTTCTCTGAGGCCAGTTTAATCATGTCACAGTTTTATTAATTTATTAGAAAGGGCCTTATGGAGATTGTGACCTGGGTTGTTGCTTGTTTAAAGCAATCAGCCACATGGGCATGAAGGGTAGAGTGACCTGTTTCTATTCTGTACGTAAATGCAGTTCAGTGGCTGTCAAAGAAGCTTTTCATATCCCAGATCAACTCAGGTTAAAGCAAAAGGGCAAATTTCCCAACAAATGAGGTGAAACAGTGATCAGAGATTCCTCAAAAGTAATTTTACCACTGTGTGTAGAGTTACTGAACAAACAGTGGACATTTTGCTGAGCAATGTGCATCTTCATCAGCTAATTATTTCCTTTTTTTCTCATGATGACTGTCACCTCCAATATTGCTCACAATGTAAGCAGCTGCTTCCACATAACAAGCATGATGCCCGGGTGCTTGTTCCCTGTTGCTTGAAGCATCCTCTTTATTGCCCGAGCTCAACACAGATTAGGAACTTAACCAGGAAACTTTCAAGGTGCAGCAACCCCCATCACCACGCCTCCAGTGATAAAGCTTTACCTGAATCATTAGATTAGATTAGATTAGATTACTTACAGTGTGGAAACAGGCACTTCGGCCCAACAAGTCCACACCGCCCCGCCGAAGCGTAACCCACCCATACCCCTACATGTACATCTACATCTACCCCTTACCTAACACTACGGGCAATTTAGCATGGCCAATTCACCTGACCTGCACATCTTTGGAGTGTGGGAGGAAACCGGAGCACCCGGAGGAAACCCACGCAGACACGGGGAGAACGTGCAAACTCCACACAGTCAGTCGCCTGAGGCGGGAATCATGAAGGGATTTGTTCCTCTGAGATAAGGTTCAAAATTAGAACCTTTGTTCTATATTTATGTGAGTTTGTCTCCAGAAATTGATGCAGAAATGCTTATATTTGTTTTTATTTGGTGCAGAAATGTTTATATTATCTCCTATAATATAAAAAGACTGGGTGAAAATATTACAGTATTTAAGTATTCAACAGATATTTATTACAACTATTTTGTACAAATATTACATTCTTCAGTCACATAACTGTCTTGGCCAATATTAAGCTATTATTTCATGGGGAGGTGGTGACATAGTGTTTATATCAGTGGATTAGTTATCCAGAGGCACAGGTCAATGTTCAAGGGACATGGGTTGGAACTCACCATAGCAGATGGTAAAATTTGACTTCAATAAAAAGGGGAAAATCTGATGTTAAAAAGTTGGCCTAACTGTGACCATGGAAACTCTATTGATTGTTGTAAAATAATTTGTTTCGCAAATGCCCTTTACAAGAGGAAATCAGCCATCTGCCATCCTTACCTGATCTGGCCGATGCTATTACTCAATATATTGTAACTGGGCACTTTAGGTAATCAGGCTGAATCAGCATGGTTTTGTTAAAGGAAAATCA
Source organism: Chiloscyllium punctatum (assembly GCF_047496795.1). Lineage (NCBI taxonomy): Eukaryota > Metazoa > Chordata > Chondrichthyes > Orectolobiformes > Hemiscylliidae > Chiloscyllium > Chiloscyllium punctatum. The sequence goes on from NC_092765.1 coordinate 11,234,652, forward strand.
TGTTTAACTTTTTTTTTGGAGCTCTTTGAAGTCGTAACATGTGCCGTGGATAAAGGGGAATCAGTGGATGCATTGTACTTAGATTTCCAGAAGTCAATTGATAAAATGTTATGTCAATGTTATTGTGGCATTTAAAGCTCATGATGTAGGGACTAACATATTGGCATGGATAGAAGATTGGCTGTCTAATGGGAAGCAAAGAGTAGGAATCAGTTAGCCTTTTTTTTATGTTGGCATGGTGTCATGAGTGCTGTGGCATAGGGGCTACAGCTGGGGCTTTAACTCTTTATAGTTTATATAAATGATTTAAATGAAGGAACCAAAGGTACAGTAGTCAAATTTGCTGATGACACAAAAATAGGTAGGAACATGTGTTGCAGGGAGGATATAAGGAACCTACAAAAGGGTACAGAAAGATTAAGTGAGTGGGTGAAGTATAATGTGCAAAAGCGTGGATTGTCCACTTTGGCAGAAAGAATGAAAAAGAAGCATGTTATCTAAATAGTGTGTGATTGTAGAATGCTGAGATACAGAGATATGATTGGCCTAGTGCATGAACTGCAAAGATTAATCTGCACTTACATTAAGTAATCAAGAAAGCTAATGGAATGCTATGTTTTATTGCAAGGGGAAATGATTGCAAATATAAAGGATTCTCAGTTTATACAGGGCACTGATGAGACTGCAGTTGGAGTACTGAACACTTGTCACCATACTTACAGAATGGTCTTAATACATTGGAAACAGTTCAGAGAAGGTTTAGTAAACTAATATATGGAAGGACCACATTGCCTTATGGGAATAATCTGGGAAATTACAGGTCAGTGAGCCTTACGTCAGTGGTAGGGAAATTATTGGGCAAGGTTCTTAGGGATAGCACTTACTCACAGTTAGAAAGATGTGGACTTATTAGTGATAGGCAGCATAGCTTTATCTGTCTCACAAACTGAATTGAGTTTTTTGAAGGAACAAAAATGATTGATAAGGGGAAGGCATTCGATGTTGCCAATATGGACTTTAGCAAGGCCTATGACAAAGTTTATGATGACAGGCTGATAGAAAAGGTAGAACCTGTAGTGAGCTAGTAGTAACCATAGAGAAGTGGTTTTGAAAATAGAAGGCAAAGTAGCAGTGGAAGGGTGAGTTTCAGCCTGCAGATCTGTGACCAGTGGTATTCCACACAGATCACTTCTGGGACCTTTGTTGTTTGTAATATATATCATGGTGACCTGATTAGTAAGTTTGTAGTTGGCACAAGGATTGTGGGAGCTGCAGATAGTAAGGAGCATTGCTCCCCAGAGGATACAGCAGGATATAGGTAGGCTGAAGACTAGAGTGGAGAAATGGCAGATAGAGTTTAATCCAGACAATGTGAGGTGATGCATTTTGGAAGGTCTAATGTAGGAGGGAAGCACACAGAAAATGGGAGAACCTTTAGAAGCAATAATATACAGAAGGATCTAGGCATGCAGGTCCACAGATCCCTGAAAGTAGCAATATAAATGTATTAGATGTTCAAGAAGGCATATAGCACACTTGCCTTCATTGGTGAGGGAATAGAGTATAAAGATTGGCAGGTCATGGCGCAACTGTATAGGACTTTAGTTAGGCCACATTTGTAATATTATGTATAGTTCTGGCCGCCACACTACCAGAAGGATTGGAGGCTTTGGCGAGGCTATAGAAATGTTTTACCATTCTGGTTTGGAAGGTGTCAGCTATGAGGAGAGATTGGACAAACGTGGTTTGTTTTCACATGACTATCGAAAGATAAAGGGTGACCTGACAGATGTTTACATTAGGGAGATAAACTGAAGGAAGATAGAGTTAAGGTATATGGGTGACCTCCAGGAAAGGTAGGAGAGGGAAACAGGTAGTGCAGGAGTATCCTGTGGCTATACCCATCTCAAACAAGTATGCTGTTCTGGAAAGTGCATTGGGTGATGGACTCCAGGGAAATGTAGCACTGACAGCCAGGTTTCTGATACTGAGGCTGGCTGTAACGTAATGAGGGATACGTCAGATTCCAAGCAATTGATTGTGACAGGGAAGTGTCCAGTCAGAGGCACAGACATTTCTGCAAGACATCAGAATGATGTGGTGCCTCCCAGATGCCAGGATTAAGGATATCTTGGAGAGAATGTATAATATTCTCAAAGGGGAGAGGTTGTTGTACACATTGGAACTAATGACATTGGAAGAGATGAGGATGTGATTCAACAAGGTTCCCCATGGGAGATTGGTGAGGAAGGTTAGATCTCATGGAATAGAGGGAGAACTAGCCATTTGGATACAGAACTGGCTGGAAGGTAGAAGACATAGGGTGGCGGTGGAGGTTTGCTTTTCAGACTGGAGGCCTGTGACTAGCGGTGTGCCACAAGGATTGTTGCTGAGTCCATTGATTTTAGTCTTATATACAGAGGAACCTCAATTATCCAAACAAAATGGGCGGGCACTATTTCATTCCGATAATTGATTATTCGGTTAATTAATTGAATGCCTTTCCTCTGGGGCTTGGAGTTTTCTGTTAAGTCTGCTCCCCATTCAGGAGATGAGGCAGCAGCACACCGTGCGTGAGCCCCCACCCCCTGCCCATCTCCCAACCCCATCCAACCCTGCACTTGTCCAACACCATCCCACACCCACCCCCAGCCTTGTCCAGCACCACCACTATCCGCCCTTGCCCCACTCCCCAACCCCATCCAACATCCCCCACTCACTCCCACCCCACTCCCATCCAACCTCCAAAGCCATCCATATCTGCCCACTGCCAACTCCATCCAACATCACCCTATTACTCAACCCCGTCCAACACCACCATCCTTACCCCCCAACTCATCCAACACCGCAGCCCTTACTCCCCAACCCGTCCAACACCACACTCCTTACCTTCCACCATCCAACACCACCCCCTTTCTGCCCCCTCACCGTGTCAGTTGGACTAGACACCAATAACAAGACTGCTGCTGCTGCTGCTTTTTACACACACATCTTTTTACTACAACATTTTGCCAGGTTCCGCCTTTGCCCTGCACAGGACAATGTTAGAGAGATTATCTGGGGAATGGGGGTTTCAGGTGTACATGCCTGTGTTGAATCCCAGGGAAAGTGTGGGGGGAGAGAGAGGGTGGGAGGTCAGTCATTTGAAGACAGTGCCTGGGCTCCTATTGATGTCCAGGACTGATCTTGGCAGCATTTCAGTGAGCCGGGTTTACTTCTAATTAGTGTAAACAAAAGACGCGGTCAGTGTTGGAAACATATCTTTGATGTAATGTTTCTACTGGCACCTCGAGATCTCCTTTGGATAATCTGAAATTTGGATAACTGATATTCAGATAATCACGGTTCCTCTATAAATGATTTAAATGTGAACATAGGAAGTTTGGCTAGCAGAGGTGCAATGGACAGCGAAGGTTACCTGAGAGAACAATGGGATCTTGATCAGATGGGCCAATGGGCTGAGGAATGGCAGATGGAGTTTAATTTAGATAAATGTGAGGTGCTGCATTTTGGAAAGGAAATCAGAACAGGACTTGTACACTTAATCGTAAGGTTCTGGGGAGAGTTGCTGAACAAACAGGCTTTGTACTACAAGGTCATAGTTCCTTCAAATTGGAGTCACAGGTAGATAGGACAGTGAAGAAGGCATTTGGTATGGTTTCTTGCATTGGTCAGAGCATTGAATATAGGAGTTGGGAGGCCATGTGCAGCTATACAGGATTGGTTAGGCCAGCTTTGAAATATTGCATGCAATTCTGGTCTCTCTGCTGTAAGAAGGATGTTGTGAAACTTGAAAGGCTTCATAACAGATTTATGAGGATGTTGCCAGGTTGAATGGTTTGAGCTATAGGTAGAATAGGCTGGGGCTATTTTCCCTGGAGCATCTCAGGCTGAGAGTTGACATTATACAGGTTTATAAAATCATGCAGGGCATGGATTGGGTAAACAGACAACATCTTTTCCCCAGAGTGGGATAATCCAAAACTAGAGGGCATAGGTTAAAGGTGAGAGGGGAAAGATATAAAAGGAATCTAAGGAGCAACTTCTTCATGCAAAGGGTGGTGCATGTATGGAATGAGCTGCCAGAGGAAGTGGTGGAGGCTGGTATGATTGTAACATTTAAAAGACATCTGGATGAGTATATGAATACAAAGGGTTTAGAGGGATATGGGCCAAATGCTGGCAAATGGGACTAGATTTATATGGGTTATCTAGTCGGCACGGATAAGTTGGACTGAAGGGCCTGTTTCTATGCTGAATATCTCTCTGACTCTATAACTAAACAATATTGGATAAAAAGATCACTGTCAAGGCCCACTTTGACTTGAAGATTTTGATTGAATGAACAGGAAATGTAACCACAAGTTCTCCTTTCGACGAAACGGAATGAATCAGCATCTGTCAGTTCCTGTGTAAATGATAATGGTTGAATACATTATTAACCTTTAAGATTCTATCTAATCCACCGAATTATTCTACCTAATGCACAATCAATTCTCCCTTTTTTAATTTCTGAAGGAAATATGTAATGTTAAACGTTTTGTTTAGTTTCTTCCTTCTAGCTCCCACTTGTTGATTAAAGAAATTTTTAAAAATCTCTCATCCATACCAGAAGGATGGCCAAAAACACAAATATGTACATTTTAGCAACTCATTCACGAAAAGACTGCTCAGATGGGTGGACATCTGACAAAATTAACCAAAACCCATAATTGCGCAGACATATTTTGCAGAATTTAAACATTATTTCATACCAGTAAATGTATCCAGTGAGAATGGAAAAGTGTGTTGCTCTCATAACTTCATGTTCTGTGTTTTGTGGTGCATTTGGCAGACTTACAAGCAATGTTGAGAAACAATTTTGGTAAAAGGTCCTTCGAGAGAATAAAACAAAATTTTAAAAATATACAGAGACAGGAAAGGCTCAAATTTGTTAAGCACTGTTCTAATGCAATGCTTCTCATTCTAATTTGCTCAAAGGATCCATTTTCAAATGAATCAGTAATCACTAGCTCTCCCACCCTAAATTAAATGTGGCCAGTGAATGGTGTGATACTGCTTAATCGAATCAATCACAACAGTTTTTAATTGCAAAATTACACATTTTCCATTAAAAAAAACTTTATGTACATCTAAAAGGTACTAAAACTACTAATAAAAAAAAGCATTAGAATTTGACATTCTTCAGGTCTTCCCATCAATTGCAATCAAAGGCACTTTCTACTCATGTAGGACAATATTAATATTCATTTTGAGGCAATGAAAGGATCTGATAACTGAACAGACCCACATTTTGCTTTGGCAGAAAGCACTTAGTCTGTGGTCTTTTCCCACTACATCTTGCGGCAACAGTTCCAAGCTTTAGTGCTTTCCTCAGCACATAGTCCAGGAACTTGGAATGTGTCAGTCAGCATCACTTGGCCAAGATAACCACTTTACAACAAGTTTCAGGCAGACAAAAGAAAATATTTCACTGAGCTGATGATCCTCTAGGAGCAGTCAAAATTCGTCGCTGAGTCAATCTAGAAATAAAGCCCCATTGATAAATTCCATGGATTTGAAGTGTTTTAAACTGGTACACTCTCATGTCTTACTGGTTTTCCTTTTTACATTGTGTGCACTTTATCTCTCACAGGTTCAGTCTATGAAATATCAGGAAATGAATGTTCCTTGTCAACAGGGGATCTCATTAAAATAATACAGGTCGAGCTCCAGAAGATTGTCTGTGAAAATATGGATAATGAATGCAAATTTGATCTATCATTAGATTATTCAGGTACTATGACTTTTGTTAAAAGAAATCTCATAATATTGTCACTATCACTATTCAATAATTACAATTCATGCTTATTAATTTTCGATATTAATGTGTTATCATTTGTACAAACTTTAGACTGGAATGTCTTAGGGTTGAGTTTTAGAAATTTTGTGAATAGTTATTTATTTCTTTGTCAGCTTTAGAGAATGACAAGAAAAAGATAGAAATATTCTGAGTCATGTTTCAGAACACCCTGTCACTAGGCCATCATTCAACAACCCAAATCTTAATAGATCATTTTTCAGACTGCAAGTTATTAGAACACAAAATGCTTTAACAAAAATTGCTAATGAGGCAGAGTTAAACACATTTAAATGGAATTGGATCAATAGGTGAAGACCACAACTATAGAGGGATGCATGGAAACAGGACTGACAGACACAAACCTCTTCTGTGGTGATAATCTGTTATGATTCTTTGATTTACCTGTGTAGCATTTTGAACATCAACTGTCCTTTAGCCCCTCTAAATGCAGAAAATGTATCATCACTTTCAGATAATGCAAATCATGGATGCTGCAATGTTACTTCCATTAGGAACTAGATTCAAAACACAACCTCAATTATATTTAGAATTCTTCTAAGTTAAAAGAAATTACACAAACCTTATCTTAACAACAAAGTCCAATACACAGTGGAGAAGGCTGTGGTATATCCTGCAGAGGTCATATAGCTCTAGCTCAGCCCCAGGCTGGTCAAGCTTCAGCCTCCATTGCTGGTATGAATGGCATGATTACTAACAGTGAACACAGAGTTTAAAGATCAGCAAACACCAACCAAAAACTTTCTATTCCAGGTGTTGTTTTTCTTAGAGAAAAATGGAAAGACCCCCATGTTCAAGTGCCAATCCAAATCACACCCCATCCTGGCTGGGAATATGCTGTTCTTCCTTCAGTGCTGCATGGATGATCCCTGCACACTGTGGGAATACCTTCAATGCTGCGTTTCAAGGTGATGCATACCACCACCTTCTCAAGGGGGTCTGGGGATGGCGAATAAATGCTGACCTTGCCAGCAATGCCCACATCCTATGAATGAGAATAAAAATGTAATTTGCATTTTCAGCAAAGCATGTTGGAATGTATGGAGTACTTCATCGAAGCATTAAAGGGAAAAAAAATGATGTTGTGGCAATAAAGAGATACAGGAAAAGTGGTCAAAGAGCTGAATTTTAAGGAGCCTCTTAAAGGAATGGAGAGGTTGAAAATGTTAGAAAGGAAATTACAGAACATCGGGTTGAGACCACTGAACGCTTGGCCCAGGATGAAAGAATTTAGGGACAAACCAAACATCAGAGTTGGAGGAAGTCAAGTCGTTCGAATGTAGTAGGGCTCGAGAGAGGTACTGAGATATTTTCAGTATCTTATTAATATTGCTGCCTGGCCTGCTGTGTATTCTCAAAATTTATTTATTTTTATCACAGCTGCAATTTCTCCCTCTTCCTCCAAATCCAAACCTTCTTACCATTATTTATAATTCATATTTTTATTGCATGGTTTTAAAACTTTTATTTCTTATTTTCAGTTGACCTTCACATATCACATGTTCCTTACTGTCTTCTTGTTTCCCTGTACCAATGTCTCTTTGTAACCATTGTGCTAGAAGATTTACCACTTCATCTTGAATTTTATTTGCTTTTACTGTGCTTCATAATAACCTCAAAATTTCAGTTTTACTCTTGTTCTTCTTTTCAAAAATGGCATGACAGTAAGATATCCTCGAGCAATGTGATTTTTTTATTGCTTGCCTTACATGTTCCTTTCTCTGGCCATATCCTGTTTTAGTTCCACCTTTGTATTTTGAGTTTACAACACACTGTGCTGCCCTTTGATTTTTTTGTATCAGCCAGTTCTGTTTGTCAGAACTTCCACTTAATAATTATAAAATTAATTAGCTTTTACAGCGCATGAACAGGCCATTCAGCCCAATCAGTCTGTACTGGAGTTTATATACCATAAGAGCCACTTGTCACCTACATTCATCTTAGCCAATCATCATACTATTCTATTCCTTTTTCCCATAAGTACTTATTTAGTTTCTGCCTAAATAAATACATTCTATTTTCCTCAAACCACTCTCAGTATTAACAAGTTTCACATTTTCATCACTCTCTGAATGAACTGATTTCATCTGATTCTCCAATTGATTTCTTGGTAATAATCTCATATGGACTATCTCATATCTAATTTTATTTCCCCACAAGTGATAAAATTTCTCTGCATCTAGTTTGTGAAAACGCTTCAGAGGTTTAAATACATGTATTATGTCACCCTCATCCTTCTCTTTACAGGAGAGATGTGACCCAGCCTTTGAATTATTCCTGATCTCTGTCTTGAGTGTTAGCTTCAGTCCACTTGTTGACATCATGTTAAGAACCGGTAGTCAGATAAGCACAGGCAGTATTAAGGAAATTGCACCCTTGATACATTTGATGAGGAGCACTATTATAGTCAACAATGGCCATGTCTGAAAATACATCATTCAAATGATTTTACAAGATTGAGAATTTCACTTGAATTCCTTGCTTTTTGATTTATGAGTGACTATCCCATATTTCTCATCGGCTCTAGTGATTTTATGCTACTTTTCTTTACAGTTTTAAAATATGTTTTCACTTTTCTATTTTTCATTTTATTCACCGATAAACACAAATTTATGTATTTCTTCCCAAGATCAAATTGATTAGATTATGTTGGCAGATTAAGGGATGATCTGATGTAGCTATTGACACAGCCAGTGGAGAGAAACTTCATCTGTTGATAGGGGAGACTAGGATAAGGGAATGCCATCTTAAAATTGGAACCATGCCATTCAGGAGAGAAAATGTTTCTTCAGACAAACAGTTGTAAAAATGTGGCACTCTCTTACAGAAGTTGTGTTGCTAATTAATAATTATAGCTCTGAGATTGATAGTTTTTTACTTGCCAAGATAGTGAAGATATGTGGAGACAAGTGGTGGAATGGAGTGAGGATATAGATCAGCCATGATCTCACTGAATGAGAAAACAGGCTCGAGGGGTTGATGCTTCTTCCATTCCTGCTCTCCTATGTTTATGTCAGGATCTCTGGTATGAATGTGCAGTCAGTAAATCCAACTTTTAGATTAAAACCACAGGGTATATCTTGCTCACAATCTAAGTGCATGAACACAATAGGTGATGCACGGCTAAATTATACAGATAAAAGGAGGCAATTTGTGCTTCGGTCCTGCCCGAAACATTGACTCTCTTACCTCTCTTACTCATCTGATGCTGCTTGATCTGCTGTGCTTTTTGCAGCTCCACATTTTATCAACACTGACTTTCCAGCATCTGTAGTCCTCAGTATCTCCAAGGCCTGTAGTATACTCGCAGCAAAGTAATCACCCCTCCTTTATTTCTAAGCACTACTCAGATGGCCTTAGGAAAACCTTCTAGGACACTTCCCTCATTACTACACGGCCCCATTTCTCTTATATCCCCCTCCTCCATCATACCTGAAACTTCTATACACTGGAATGTTGAGCTGCCAGCCCTGTCCTTCCTTCAACCATGTGTCAGTGATTGCAATAATACCATAATCCCAAGTGCTGATAAATGCTCTCAGTTCATCTGCCTTACTAATCAAGCTCCTTGCATTAAAATAGATACAATTTAGCTTTCTGGACCTCCCATTTGCCTTATTCTGCCCATGTCTTCTCTGCCATCCTAAGTATTTCTTTTTTGGATGATTTCACATTTCTCCCAACTCTGTGTCCCATCACCCTGTCAAATTAGTTTTAAACCTTCCTAACAGCACCAGCAAACCTCCCAGCAAGAAAATTGGACCAATTCCAGTTCAATTAAAACCTGTGCAGCTTGTAAAACTCTCATCTACCCCAGAAGATGTCCCAATGATCCAAAAGTCTAAAGTCCTCCCTCCTACAACATCCCTTAAGCAACATGTCCATCTCACTTATTGTCCTATTCCCATACTCAGTAGGATGTGATTTGGAGACACCAGTATTGGACTGGGGTGTACAAAGTTAAAAATCACACAAAACTAGGTTATAGTCCAACAGGTTGATTTGGGAGCAGTAGCTTTCAGAGCACTGCCCGTTCATCAGGTGATTGTGGAGAATAAGATTGTAAGGCACAGAATTTATAGCAAAGGTTTACAGTGTGATATAACTGAAATTATATATTGAAAAAGACCTGGACTGTTTGTTAAGTCTCTCATTATTTAGGATGACCATGTTGGTTTCAGTTCTTTCATATGTAAATCACAAAACCTTTTTTAAAAGTTACATTCTCAAGTGAACTTTAACAATTGGTTTCATGTCAGCCCAGATAAGGTATTGAAGGTGTTAACTCCCTGTGAGGCTGTTGTGCCACATGGTCAGACTGATTCTAATCTAAAAAATGGATTTTACATGGATTCATGCAGTTTTTGAACAAAGTAAAATGTAATTCTGCAAGTGCAAATTCACCCCACAAATGTGTGTGTGTGTGTGTGTGTGTGTGTGTGTGTGTGTGTGTGTGTCTGTGTCCATCTGTTTGTCTGCCTGTCTGTGTGGATAGTGCAATGGGGTCACCTGCATCGTGACGTGAACCCAAGCTCTCGGTTGAGGCCATCCCCATGATGACCGAACTTGGTTATCAGCCTCTGCTCTGCCACTTTTCATTATTCGCCTTGGAGGGCAATCACCCGAAGGTCCGAGGTTGAATGTCCCGGACCGCTGAAGTGTTCTCAGACTAGGAGGGAACACGCCTGTCTGTTGATTTTTCTGCAGTGCCCATTCATCCTTTGCCTCTGTGTCTTACAATCTTATTCTGCACAATCACCTGATGAAGGAGCAGCGCTCCGAAAGCTAGTGCTTCCAAATAAACCTGTTGGACTACAACCTGGTTCTGTGTCATTTTTAACTCAGTCGGACTTGGCACTGTAAGTAATCCAGAGATAATAACCTTTTTTGTCTTCCTCTTTAATCTACTACTAACTTGCTAAATTTCCATTGCAGCACCTCATTTTGTTTTTTCTACCTAAGTCATTGGTACTGAGATGTACCACAACTCCTGGCTGTTCACTCTCCTCCATCAGAATGCCCAGCAGTCACTCTGAGACATCCCCAACTCTGGCACCAGGGGGGCAACATACCAATTGAGAGTCTTGTTTGCTACCACAGAATTGCCTGACAGTTTCTCGTACAATCAAGTACCCAGGCAATCTTCCAGTCTTTTTCCTCTCCTGCCGTACAGTAGAGACAACTAGTGCCATAAATTTGACTGTAGCTGCATTCCCCTGAGAGACCATCCCCTGATAGTATCCAAAACGGTACATCTGTTTAGGAGGGGAATGCCCACATGGACCCCTGCACTGGCTGCCCATGCTTATGAGTGGCCATAACATTTTTCTGCTATGCTTAATGCGCTATTCATGATGTCCTCATCACCATGGACGCTCCATAGTAAGTTCATGTACAGTTCCAGTTCCATGTGGCTAATCAGGAACTCAACACACTTCCTGCGTACATAGAGTCATAGAGATGTACAGCATGGAAACAGACCTTTCGGTCCAACCCGTCCATGCCGACCAGATATCCCAACCTAATCTAGTCCCACCTGCCAGCACCCGGCCCATATCCCTCCAAACCCTTCCTATTCATATACCCATCCAAATGCCTCTTAAATGTTCCAATTGTACCAGCCTCCACCACATCCTCTGGCAGCTCATTCCATATACGTTCCATCTTCTGCGTGAAAACGTTGCCCCTTAGGTCTCTTTTATATCTTTCCCCTCTCACCCTAAAGCTATGCCCTCTAGTTCTGGACTCCCCAACCCCAGGGAAAAGGCTTTGTCTATTTATCCTATCCATGCCCCTCATAATTTTGAAAACCTCTATAATGTCACCTCTCAGCATCCGATGCTCCAGGGAAAACAACCCCAGCCTGTCCAGCCTCTGCCTGTAGCTCAGATCCTCCAACCCTGGCAACATCCTTGTAAATCTTTTCTGAACCCTTTCAAGTTTCACAACATCTTTCTGATAGGAAGAAGACCAGAATTGCACGCAATATTCCAACAGTGGCCTAACCAATGTCCTGTACAGCCGCAACATGACCTCCCAACTCCTGTACTCAATACCCTGACCAATAAAGGAAAGCATACCTTCTTCATTATCCTATCTACTTGTGACTCCACTTTCAAGAAGCTATGAACCTGAACTCCAAGGTCTCTTTGTTCAGCAACACTCCCTAGGACCTTACCATTAAGTGTATAAGTCCTGCTAAGATTTGCTTTCCCAAAATGCAGCACCTCGCATTTATCTGAATTAAACTCCATCTGCCACTTCTCAGCCCATTGGCCCATCTGGTCCAGATCCTGTTGTAATCTGAAGTAACCCTCTTTGCTGTCCACTGCACCTCCAATGTTGGTGTTATCTGCAAACTTACTAACTGCACCTTTTATGCTCGCATCCAAATCATTTATGTAAATGACAAAAAGTAGAGGGCCCAGCACCGATTCTTGTGGCACTCCACTGGTCACAGGCCTCCAGTCTGTAAAACAACCCTCTACCACCACCCTCTGTCTTCTACCTTTGAGCCAGTTCTGTATTCAAATGACTAGTTCTCCTTCATGATCACCATGGAGACTAGAAATGCCCCTCATTTTTCACACATTGCAGGAGAAGCATTCCATGGAGCTGGATGAACCTTATCAACAACAGACAATAATCTAAGAACCAATTATACAACTTAACCCACCACTGACCAAATCAGATTTTCTCTCTCTCTCTCTCTTTTTCTAACAAACTATAAACACCAAAAGTCAGGACATTTCAGGCGAACTCTCTCTTGATACTACTCACTCAGTTTATAAAATTATTTCCCAAGCAGCCTATTTTCTTGGTCCAAATCACTTTTTGAACAGTGACCACCTATGGAGCTCTGCCTCTGGATTCAGTGAAAGCTCCATCCACTCTCATTAAAATAATACAAGTCGAGCTCCAGAAGGATATCTGTGAAAATACGGACAATGAATGTAAATGTGATATATCATTAGACTATTTAGGTACTGTGACCTTTGTTAAAAGAACACCATGCTGTTCCATCTCATTATACTGTCACTATCACTATTCAATAACTTTGATGCATGCTCATGAATTTTCAATATTAGTGTGTTATCATTTGTACAAATTTTAGACTAGACTGTCTTAGGGTTGAATATTACAAATGTTGCGAATAATTAATTCTTCCTGTGTTGGCTTTAGACAATGACATGGAAAAGACAGAAACATCCTGAATCATGTTTCAGAAAGCATCATCACTAGACCATCACTCAAAACACAAAACGCAAAAGATCATTTTTCAGACTGCATCTTATTGGAACACAGAATGCTTTTACAACAATTGCTAATGAGGCAGTGTTAAACACATTTAAATGGAATTGGATCAATAGTTGAAAACCACAACTATAGAGGGATGCATGGAAACAAGAGTCTGGTTAGACTCAACAGCTCTTTTCTGATTCTTTGATTCACCTGTGTAGCATTTTGAACATCAACTATCCTTCAGCCCCTCTAAATGCAGAAAATGTATCATCACTTTCAGATAATGCAAATCATGGATGCTGCAATGTTACTTCCATTAGGAACTAGATTCAAAACACAACCTCAATTATATTTAGAATTCTTCTAAGTTAAAAGAAATTACACAAACCTTATCTTAACAACAAAGTCCAATACACAGTGGAGAAGGCTGTGGTATATCCTGCAGAGGTCATATAGCTCTAGCTCAGCCCCAGGCTGGTCAAGCTTCATCCTTATTGCTGTTATGAATGGCATGATTACTAACAGTGAACACAGAGTTTAAAGATCAGCAAACACCAACCAATAGTTCCTCAGAGAAGCATTAAAGCACATAAAGTTATGTTGTGTCAATAAAGGGACATAGGAAAAGTGATCAAAGAGCTGAATTTTAAGGAGCCTCTAGAAATTCAATAGAGAAACAATAGAGACCAGAAGGAGGCAGTTTGTGCTCCGTTCTCAGCTCACAGCTAGGACACCATTGCCCTCTTCCAAATTATCTCAGCAGTCTGACATGAGAGGCTAAGATTCCCACTCCTGCTCATTATCCAATGATTCAACTGGAAGCTGCACACTTTATTCATTTAGACTTGTAAATTTTGCAAGGTAGGACATAATTTATTGTCCATCCCTAGTTGCCCTGGAGAAGGTGGTGAAGTACTGCCTTCTTGAACCAGTGCAGTCCATGTGGTATAGGCAGACTCTCAATGCTGTTAGATGGGAACTTCAAGGATTTTGGCCCAGTGACACTGAAAAAACAAAGATATGGTTGTGAGTGAGATTGGTATGTAGCTTAGAGGACTTGCAGTTCTTGATATTGCATTGGTAAAATTTTCCATTCCCTTGAGTGGCATGGAAAATAACAAGAAATGGAGGGAAATGTGGTGAAAATTTAAGAAGAAGAAACTTAATGCCAAGTAAAACAATTTCAAATTTCCAATAAGGTTTGAATGGTGATTTCAGAATCTTGCTAAAAAATGGCAACAATCGAAGTTCAATGCATGAATGCCTCATTTCCAATTCACCTCTTCCTCATGGCAAGGTGGCTAAGCTCATTGACTAGCATTGCTGCCTCACCGCACTAGGGACCCCGGTTTGATTCCAGTCTTGGGTGACTGTCTCTGTGGTGTATGCAAGTTCTCCCTGTGTATGTGTGGGTTTCCTCCAGGTACTCTGGTTTCTTCCTACAGTCCAGAGAGGTGCAGGTTAGGTGGATTGGCTATGCTAAATTGCCCATAGTGTCCAGGATTGTGCAGGCTGAGTAGATTACCCTGAGAAATGCAGGGTTATGGGTTGGGTCTGGGAGGGATGCTCTTTGAAGGGTTGGTATGGACTCAATGGGCCAAATGACCTGCTCCTACGTTGTAGGGATTGTATGAATATGTCACCATTTAAATAATAGTCCAATTTTCCTCTCCTTCCAAATTCCTGATATGTCAATCACAGCAGTAACCTGGCTGCAGGAGCAGCTTACCATTTGTTTCGCAGATAATTCTGACTTCATTACAACATCACTCCATGGTCCACATACACCATGCTCTTCCACCCTTTGTCCAAGCATCACCAGTCTCATCATGTCACCATGCCTGCTGTTAAGCTAACTCACACATCAGTTCAGCCTTTCACGGCTTCCCTTTGCAGCTGACAAACACCTACAACTGGCCTGCTTCTGCTAGCTCAATTTATGCCAAGGGACCTACATGCAAAGCATCATTTATCACTTTTAGCTTTGTTTCTTAGTATTCACTTACTTTACATTTACTTTGGGGCTGCCAGTTTCTGGCCCTTGCATTTGGTTTTAGCAGGAGAGGCAGAAAGCTTGTCACAGATCAGAGCACTAAACTGTTAAGGGGGTGGACATTTTCCTGTATAGCACCATGGCATATCAATGTCACACTTACACTTATGTGCTAGCTGCTTACATTGCAAGGACGCATTGCATGCATGACAACCAAATGGCCATGTCTGAAAATCAAAGTCAACGTTCTTAGTGGGATTAAGGGAGGTTCTGGCTAATCAGGGACCACAGTTAGTCAAGGGTTTCATCTGATTCCAGTCAAAGGGCAGATCCTGGTTAGCCAAGTGATTTATCCTCACAGAGATCCATGCATTTGAAATCTCTGTATTGGACCACACTCATTCCTCCAGTTCAAATGCAGAGTTTCAAGGAGGTTATTCAGGATACTGTGGAGACATCACTATGGTGGGGGTTTTGAGGTGCAGACGGAGGTAGGTCGGCTAGTTATTGGTCATTTCCATGACCTGAATGTCTGAAGGACAAAGGAGTTTAAGGCTAATGAACTCATAGAAGAGAATGAATCAAATTCACAGAAGAACACCAACTTCTCATCAAATCTTGTGTTTTTGTAATGAGCATTTTTATTTGGCAACTAAGCTTCTGAAAATATAAGGGTTCATATTTTTGGTATGTGCACATTTTATCTGATCTTGGCTGATATATATTTCAAGCTGTGTGCTTTTCCTGTACCACATGAATTTCTTGACTTCTTTTTTATTTCTTCACAGGACACTTCAAGCTTTTTACCGATGGATACCCTTACACATCAGTCGAGGAAATCATTAAATCATTAGAAACTGAAAATCAGAATTCAGAATTGATCACCTTTCAGTCCCTTAGAGATATCATCACAAATGATTTTGTCATTGGAAAGGGAGACCCCGTAACAATCACATCAACTGAGTTTTGTGAGGGGCAGGAATATATAAATTGTATTGTGGATGGCGATTCTGAGCAGGTCCATGTTACACTACCTTTTGCTTTGAAAGGGGAGTTTTATGAATGTGAAGACAACAAGGTGTATACTATTAAGGATATTATCGAATCAAAACGTCTGACAAAAAGAAGAGTGAGGCTTGCTGACACGAAGAATGCCTGCATGCCAAGGCATTTTCAGGGTGCATTAGTGCTATCACCTGTATATGAAGTTCAAGCAATTATGCACTGTAAGTGATCATTCTTTCTGACTCCATCCATGACAAAAATCCAAATGCATCCAAATGCATTATCTGAACCCTCAGTACGGGAAAAACAGTATATTATATAAGTGAGTGTGACAAAACTGGACATACTTTCCATTAGGTATTTCACTTAACGTGTCTATAAGCCCCTCTGTGCAAATTATAGTGCAGTTAGTATGGACTGGATTTGTCAAGAGGAAATTTCTGCCTTTTCTGCGATAAATGTCAATACAGAAACTTCAAATATTTCACTCAAGCTTGTCTCATCAGCTCTTTCAGAGATAAAGCGTGGAAATCATTGGTCAAAATACAGTTGGAATATTGGGGTCACATTAGCTTGAGACAACAATGAATGGCACTTGTGCATTTCTCCTAGCTTTCATTTTCAGTTATTTCAACGCAAAATTGAAAGAAATGTGTTTCGGATGGCTGAAGATTCACAGCAATGTGGTTGACTCTTAACTGCCCGCTGGCAACTAGAGATAGGCAATAAATGCTGCCCACATAATATGAACGGGGAATGTGGGTCAACTTTTCAAGAAAGGTGGTAGAGATGGACCAGGAAATTACAGACTGATGAGTCTTACATCAGTGGTAGGGAGCTGAAAATGTGTTGCTGGAAAAGCGCAGCAGGTCAGGCAGCCTCCATGGAACAGGAGCCCTTCAGGAAGGGCTGATGCCCGAAATGTCGATTCTCCTGTTCCTTGGATGCTGCCTGACCTGCTGCGCTTTTCCAGCAACACATTTTCAGCTCTGATCTCCAGCATCTGCAGTCCTCATTTTCTCCTCATCAGTGGTAGGGAAACTACTGGAGAAAATTTGAAGGAGAGAATTATCGTGCATTTGGAAAAGTATGGGTCAATTAGTGAGGGAAACTGATTGAGAGGTTTAAAGCACATGGAATTCACGGAAACTTGACGAGATGGATTAGAAACTAACTTAGTAACGAGGACACAAAAGGTATTGGAAGATGACTGTTTGACTGACTGCAGGCAAGTGTCCAGTTGTCTATCACAATGCTCAGTACTGGAACTCTTATCGTTTGTTTTATACATAAATTATATAGATGAAAATGTGGGCGGAGTATTAAGCAAATTTGCAGACAACACCAAGATTGGTAGGATGGTTAATAGTGAAAAATATGATTGTAGGTTATAAAAAGATATGAATAGATTAGTCAGATGGGCAGAGGAGAGGCAGATATTTAACCCTGATTAAATTCAAGGTGATGCACTTTGGAAGAAGAAACAAAATGAAGGAACATTTAATGATGGCAAATCACTGGGTAGCTTAGAGGAACACAGGGATCTTAGGATAATTATTCACAGATCCCTCAAGTTGGCAGAGTACCTGAATAGAATAATTAAGAAGGCACATGGGACACTTGCTTTTATTAGTTGTGTCATAGAATATAAGAGCAAGGAGGCAATATTGGAGTTTTACAGAACGTTGGTTAGGCCACAGCTGGAGGACTGTGTGCAGTTCTGGTCAGCTCATTACAGGAGGACATGATAGCATTAGATGGGATACAGAGGATGTTCACCTAGGTGTTGCCTGGGATGGAGCAATTGAGCTAAAGGAGGGATTAGATAACCTTGGAGTGTTTTCTTTAGAGCAGAGATGGCTGAGGAGGGACATCACTGAGGTGTGTAAGATTAAGAGGGCTTTGGAGAGGGTGAGTAGGGAGTGGTTGTTCCCCACAGTTGAGGTATCATAGTTTTAGGATAAAGGGCAGGAGATTCAGAGGGGATTTGAGAAAAACCTTCATTCACAGGATGAGGGCATAACTAACCAGGCAGCATTTATTGCTCACCCCTAATTTCCCAGAGGGCAGTTAAACTCAAACACACTGCTGGGGGTCTGGAGTCACATGTAGTTCAAATTGGGTAAGGATAGCAATTTCCTTCCCTAAAGGACATTAGTGAACCAGATGGGCTTTTCCCCAACAATTGATAATAGATTCATAGTTAGACTTTTTAATTCCAGACATTTATTGAATTCAAATTTCACCATCTGCCGTGGCAGGATTTGAACCCAGATCCCCACAATATTATCTGGGTCAACAGTGCAGCAATAATACCACTAGGCCATTACCTCCCTTGAAAATCATCAATATCATCACATTAAAGGATAAGGGAGCAATTGGGAGATTATTTGCATAGACTCATAGAATTATGCAGCACATAAACAGACCCTTTAGTCCAAATCATCCATGCTGACCAAGTTTGCCAAACTAAACTAGTCCCGTTTGCCTGACTTTGGCCTGTATCCATCTAAACCTTTCCTACTCATGGACCTGTCCAAATTTCTTTTAAATGTTGTAACTATATCTGCATCTATCACTTGCTCTATTCAGGCTGAATGGACTATTTTGGTGCTATGAAATTCAACATAAAGTCAGACTGCCTTTCAGGTTTGTTACATGACATGGAAAACAATGTAAAATTCAGAGGGCTATAGCAGAAAGATTGGTGAAGCCACAAGGTGGGAATAATCCCAATTATGAGTGGAACAGTGGTTGGGGTAAATATTTCTTCGGAGAAAGTACATCAAAATTTCTGCAAGTATTGCACTGACATTGAATACAGGGAGAACGAGCCAATTTGATACAAAATTGGCTCCAAGGTAGGGGACAGAGGGTGGTTGTGGAAGGTTACTTTCTGAACTGGAAGCCTGTGACCAGTGGAGTGCCCAAGGATTAGGGCAGGGTCCACTGTTTTTTGTCAATTATACAAATGACTTGGATGTGAATATAAGGAGGTATGGTTAGTAACCTTGCAGACGACTCCAAAATGGACAGTGAAGAAGGTAACTTCAGAGTACAAAGGGACCTTAATCAAATGAGCCAATGGACTGAGGAGTGGCAGATGGAGTTTCATCTGGATAAATGTGAGCTGCTACATTTTGCTGGGTAAATCAGGACAGGACTTATACACTTAATGGTAAGGACCTGGGGTGTGTTGCTAAACAAAGAGACTTTGGAGTGCGGGTTCATAGTTCCTTGAATGTGGAGTTGCAGGATGGTGAATAAGGTGCTTAGTATGCTTGCCTTTATTGGACAGTACATTGAGAATCGGAATTGGGAGGTCATGTTGCGGTTGCACAAGACATTGGTCAAGCCACTTGGAATATTGTGTTCAGTTCGGGTCTCCCTGCTATAGGAAACAGGTCGTTAAAATTGAAAGGGTTCAGAAAAGATTTGCAAGGATGTTGCCAGTGTTTAGAGGGTTTGAGCTATAGAGAGAGGCTGAACAGGCTGGGGCTATTTTCCTGAAGCGTCAGAGGGGAACCTTATTGTATGGCCTTACAGACATTTATAAAATCATGAGGGGCATGCATAGGGTCAATAGGTAATGTCTTTTTCCCAGGGTAGGGCATCATTTTAAGGTGAGAGGGAAAAGATGTAAAAGGGACCTAAGGGACAAATGTTTCACGCAGACGGTGGTGCATGTATGGAATGAACTGCCAGAGGAAGTGGTGGAGGCTGGTACAATTACAACATTTAAAAGGTAACTGGATGGATATATGAATAGGATTAAATTAATGGCACTGACATGAAAGACGTAACTTCTCAGAAGGCATTTTAAGCAGCTTTCAACATGGTTAGAAGTGTCACTGTGGATTGCGGTGAACCTATCAATCAACACTCTCTTCTGTCCCATCCCTCATTTTAAGCTGCCGTTTCTATCTCTTGTGCATTGATTTTTAATTATTCTTTTGCATAATGTGGCATTGCGGGCTAAGTCAACATTTAATGCCATTCCCTAATTGTCCTTTTTAATGGTGAGGGGCCTTCTTGAACTGCTGCTGTCTGTCTGTCTGTCCTGAGTAAACCTACAATACTATTGGGGAGGAGGTTCCATGGCTTTGACCCAGCAAAGTGAAAGAAAAGATATAATTCCAGGTCAGGATGGTCTGTCACTTGGAGGGGAGTGTACAGGTAGCAGTTTCCAGATCCTCTACACTTGTCCTCCTAGCTGGTGGAGGTCATGGATTTGGAAAACGCTGTCAAAGATTATTGGAGAGTTGCTGTATTGCACGTTACAGATGGTACATTCTGCTTCCCCGCATGTTGGGGGTGAAGGGAATGAAACATTGAAGATGATGGATTGGGTGCCAGTCAAACAAGCTGCTTTGTCCTGAATGCTTGGCAGGCTTCTTGAGTGATGTTGGAACTGCACACAGCCAGGCAAGTGGAGTCTCTCACTCCTGGCCTGTGTCTGGCAGATGTAGGATAAAGTCGAGCGTGTGGTGCTGGAAAAGTACAGCAGGCCAAGCAGCAGGAGAATCGACGTTTCGGGCATAAGCCCTTCATCAGGAATGGAATGTGGGGAGTTGGGAGGTGAATTACTCACTGCACAATATGTAGCTTCTAATGTGCTGTTGTAGTTATATTTATGTGTTTGCAGCATAGTTTGTGGTCCATAGTAATCCCCAGGAGGTTGATACTGGGAGATGCAGCAACAGAAACATGACTGAATAACAAGGACAGATAGATTCTCTCCTTTGCAGATGTGCCCTTGGTGGCACTTGGCTGGTGTGAATGTTACTTGCCATTTACTTAAGCCTCAACATTGTCCAGGTCTTGCTTAAATGGGAATAGATTGTTTCAGTACCTGACGAGTCACAAATTGCGCTGCATATTGTGCAACCATAAACAAACATCTCCCCTTCTGACCTTACAGTGGTGGGGGGGGGATGGGCATTAATGAAGGAGGTTTGTGAATGTAGATAAAAGGTGAATGAAGCAGCATGAAGAAATGATAGGTCAGATCACAAGTCTGCAGTTTTCCTGGAAAAATGGGTAGAATTCCAAAGGTAATGTTTACAAAGTCATCTTAATCTTAGACTCTAGAAATAATTAAAAAAGATAAAAAAAACCCACTTTACATTTCCAGTTAAAAGTTGCTAACATTAGCTGTTGAAAAATGAGAACAGAAACTAATGTTACCCTGAGCGCAGCATAGTTTAAAACAAGAGACATACACAAAAGTGCCTTATAAGGGTATGTACAAGAACATTAGAAATAGGAGCAGGGGTAGACCATAAAGCCAATCGAGCCTGCTCCACTGTTTAATAAAATCATGGCTGATCTTGGGCTTTAACTCCATATTTCTGAATTCCTCTACATATCCCCTGATTCCCTAAATCAGTCTAGTCCAGCCTTTAACATAATTTTAATTTTTTTCCTGTGGGATGTGGGTGTCACTGGCTGGCCAACATTTATTGTCTCTCCCACGTTGTCCTTGAGAAGATGATGATGAACTGCCTTCCTGAATGACTGTAATCCACCTTCTGTGGGTTGATCCACAATGCCATTATGGAGGGAATTATTTCCACGTCAGGATGGTGAGTGACTTGGAGGGGAATTTGAAGATGGTGGTCTTCCCATATATCTGCTGTCCTTGTTCTTCTAGATGAAAGTGGTCATGGGATTGGAAGGTGCTATCTGAGGACATTCAGTAAATTTCTGCAGTGCATCTTGTAGATAGTACACACTGCTGCTACTCTGAGTGTCAAAGTTGGAGGGAGTGAATGCTTGCAGATGTAGTGACAATCAAGTGGGCTGCTTTGTCCTGGATGATGTCAAACTTCTTGAGGTTTTGTTGAGGCTGCATTCATCAGGCAAGTGGAGAGTATTCCAACACACACCTGACTTGTGTCTTGTAGATGGTTGGCAGGCTTTGAGGAATCAGGAGGTGAGTTACTCGCTGCAGTATTCCTATCTTCCAACCGGCTCTTGTAGGTATGTTTGTGTGGTGAGTCCAATTGAGTTTCTGGTCAACGATAACCCCCTGGATATTGGTAGTAGGGGATTCAGTGATAGTAACATTGTTAAATATCAAGGGGTGGTGGTTAGATGGTCCCTTCTTCATGATGGTATTTGTGTGACACGAATGTTACTTGCCACTTGTCATCCCCATCTGGATATTGTCCGGATCTTGTTGCATTTGAACATGGACAACTTCCGTATCTGAGGAGTTGTGAATGGTGCTGAACATTGTGCATTCATCAGCAAACATCCTGACTTCTGATCTTATATTAGTGGGAAGGTCATTAATGAAGCAGTTGAAGATGGTTGAGCCTAGGACATGACCCTGAGGTCCTCCTGCACAGATGTCCTGGAACTGAAATGACTGACCTCCGTCAACTGCAACCATCTTCCTATTTGACAGGTTTGACTCTAACTACCAGGAAGCTTGCTCCTGCTACCTATTGATTTGAGTTTTACTAGGGCTCCTTGATGCTTCACTTGGTCGAATGCAGCCTTGATGTCAAGAGCTATCACTCTCACCTCACCTCTGGAATTCAGCTCTTTTGTCTATGTTTGAACCAAAGATTTAATGAGGTCAGGAGCTGAGTGGCCCTGCTAGAACCCAAACTTGGTGTCACTGAGCAGGTGATTGTTGAGCAAGCACTGTTTGATAGCACTGTTGGTTACACATATTTAACAGTGAAGTACCCACAATCCTCTGAGCTGGAGAGCTTGATAGACGCTCAATCCTTTGAATGAAATAAATTTTGCCTCATCTAAGTCCTAAATGACTGGCTCCTCATCTGGAGACTTAATCCCCTTGTTTTACGTTTTAGCTTCCCTCCGCCAGCAGAAACTGAAATAACTCCACAGAGGCCAGTATCCCGTCACCAAGTCACCCTTTATTTACATGCGCATAGCACTTGGCATTGGTTCAGCTAGGTCAGAGCTGGCTCCTAGAGTAAGCAGAACCTCTGAACCTCCTGTTTACATCTCTCAGCCAGGACTCCCTGTTTGGACCAGATTAAAACCTCAAAATGGGATTATTATATCTACCTGGCTGACATCGTTCCAATCGCTACATTCCTCCTCCTCTAAGTCCTGGGATGTAGGTCCATTCTTTTTCCAGATGCTTCTCCACATTTTCACACCAGGTTTGGTTCCACCAACTCTGCCTCAGACCATGTCAGTGAGTATCGGTCCATAGCCTGCCTCTTGTACCCAGAGTGTCTTGGCTGAATTTGTTCATTTTCTTCCATCATTAATGCTGTCGAGGCTACAACATCTATCATGTCCATCTCGTCCTCAGAGGTTTCTTTCACAGGAGGGGGAGGGGGAGAACCCATGGATTCTGATCTTTTTGCTGGATGTTTTATGGGCATGTTTGCAAGGTCAGAGCTTTCATATAGTCCATGTGCTTGTTTCTCCTCCCTGAACTTTGCACACCTCAGGATGTAACCTTGTGTCATTCACGCCTCTTACCCACACAGGGTCCTTCCCGTGGTTTCAGCATCAAAGTTCATCTCCTGAAGCAAACTGTCTCTCTCACTTAGAGGAGTCTTGTGTCCAGCATTGGCATTCCTGATGCCATTTCACCCTCCTCCCAGGAGTGGGACGATCAGATTTAACCTAGTGCAGAGTCTTCTCCCCATTAGTAACTCTGCTGGAGCTGTTCCTGTAGTTGTGTGAGGGGTGCTCCTATAATGTTTCATAGTAATAGAAACAGGAATAGGCCATTTGGCCCATAGAGCCTGCTCTGCCATTCATTTAGAACATGACTGATCTATCCATCATCTCAGTTTCTCCCACATGCACTATCCCCATCACTCTTAATTCCCCTACCATACAAAACCCAGTCAACTGTGTCTTGAACATATTTAAATGAAGCTGCTTCTACTGCTTCCTTGGGCAGAGAATTCCACAAATTCACTACTCTCTGGAAAAAGCAGCTCCTCCTCACCTCTGTCTTAAATCTACTCCCCCTAATCTTGAGGCCATGTCTCCTGGTCCTAGTCTCACCCACCAGCAGAAACAATTTGCTTGCTGCTATCTAATGCATCGCTTTCATATTTTAATGTGTTTCTATAGGATCCCCTCTCATTCTTCTAAATTCTAGTGCACACAGTCTCAGGTGGCTCAACCTCTCCTCATAGGGTAATCCCCTCATTTCCGGAATCAACCTGGTGAACCTCCTCTGCACCATCTCCAAAGCCAGTACAGAGGAACTTCAATTATCCAGCATCTAATTTAACTGAATTCTGGATTAACCGAACAAACTCACAAGGTCCCGATGGTTGGCTAACTATGTTATCTAGCATTCGATGAACTGAACAAAATACTCTCCGCCCGTGACCTTCGGATAACCGAGGTTCCTCTGTATATCCTTCCTCAAGTAAGGAAACCAGAACTGCACACAATACTCCAAGCGTGACCTCACCAACACCTTGTACAAGTGCAGCAGAACCTCCCTGCTCTTAAATTCAATCCCTCTAGCAATGAAAGCCAATATTCCATTTGCCTTCCTGATTACCTGTTGTACCTGCAAATCAACTTTTAGCAATTAATGTATGAGCACTCCTAAGTCCCTCTGCAAAACAGCATGTTGCAATCTTTCACCATTTAAACAATACTCTGACCTACTATTTTTACTTCTAAGTGGATAACCTCATATTTACCAACATTGTACTCGATCTGCCAGACCCTTGCCCACTCACTTAACCAATCTAAGTCTCTTTGCAGACCTTCCACATCCTCTGCACAGTTGCCTTCCCTATCAATTTAGTGACATCAGCAAACTTGGATATGTTACACTCAGTTTCCTCTTCCACATCATATATCATGAATAGTTGCAGTCCCAACACCAAACCCTGCAGCATCCCGCTCACCACTGATCTCCAACCAGAAAAACACCCATTTATCCCAACTCTCTGCTTTCTATTGGTTAACCAGTCCTCTATCCATGCTAGTACATTCCCTGCAACTCCATGCATTTTTATCTTATGGATGAGTCTTTTATGCAGCACTTTATCAAAAGCCTTCTGGAAATCCAAGTACGCAATATCCACTTGTTCCCCTCCATCCACTGCACTTGTTACATCCTCAAAGAACTCTGCTATGTTTGTCAAACAGAACCTTCAAAAAGGAACCAGCACAGTTTGGTATCGAGAGAAGCTGTAGGCTTTAAAACTGTCTTCAAAGTTTGGACTACTCTTTCCACCAGTCCATTGGATTATGGATGGTATGGAGCTGTCCTTACATGTAAAATTCCATTCGACTTAAGGAAATACTCAAATTCTCTGCTGATAAATGATGGCCCATTGTCTGTGACCAATACCTCAGAGAGTGTGTGTATCGCAAAAGATGCTTGTAAATTTTCAATCATCATCCCCATTTTGATGAATGAATTCTATACATGTCCAACCGCTTTTTAAAGGCATCCACAATGACTAAAAACAAAGAGCCAATGAAAGGACCAGTATTGCCAATGGGTAACTGAATCCAGGGTTTACCCAGCTAGTCCCACAAATTTGGGGAAACTGCTGGTGGCACTTTTTGTCCTTGGCATTCTGGGCACTGCCCCACCGACACAGTTGTGGTGGCATCCACCCCTGATGGCCAGACATAACTTTTCACCAGCATCTTAATTTGGGAACCCTGAAATGACCCTGATGGAGTTCAGCCAATGTCTGGAAGCAACCTGTGCTTGGAAGAATCACTCTTGCTCTCTGTAATAAAATGCCATCATCTACGGTCCAGGTCAAGGTCCAGGTCCAGAAAGATGTCAGTTTTGGTTGTGATGGTCCTTTTGTTTCCCCATCACCACTAGTTGCTTTAGTTTTGCCAGAACTTTATCTTTTTTCATCCACAGTCTGATATTTCAGTGGTAATGGAAATGTATCCAAAGAGTTTAAAATCAGAATGGACTCTTCCTTCGGTGCAACACTGCTCACGTATCTGCCAACGGGAGATGGCTCAAAGCATCCTCATTTGCTACTCGGCCTTGCAGAGAGTGTTCCAATTTATAATTGAATGCACTTGGAAGAACAGCCCACCACTGAATTCAACCCGGAGCTATGGTGGCACGGCCTTGTCCACTTCGAGTAGCCCTAACTAGCGCTTGTGGTCTGTTACAGTTACAAATTTACATCCGTACAAGTATTAGTGGAACTTTCTCACACCAAAGATGACTGCCAAACATTCTTTCTCTATCTGGGAGTATTTGCACTCTGCACCCGCCCAAGTCCAGGAAGCATGTGCTATTAGGAGTTCCTCTCCATTGGGCCACCTGTGAGCCACCCTACCCTGATACCATACAGGGAGGCATCGCACATCAGCACCAGATCTCGTCTGGTATCGTTGTGTGCCAACACCTGAGACAATGACAGCTGCTCCTTCTCTTCCTTAAACACTACATCTTGGCTGCAAGACCATATCCAAGACTGATTCTTTTTCAATAGCAGATGTGAGGGTGCCAAGATGGAGTTGAACTTTCCTTAATAATCTACAAATCTGAGGAAAGACCTAAGCACCAGTACAAACAAAGAGCTGGGGCATCTTTGATCGCCCTTATTTTATTTTCCAAAGGGTGTAACCCAATCTTGTTAACGATGTAATCCAATTAGATCACCTGGGGTGCCTGGAACACATATTTTCCCCTTCTAAGACATACCCCACCTTGGAGAAACAATTGAGGTCTATGGCCAAATTCTCTAAGTACTCTATTAGTCTTCCCTATTATTAGCACACCATCCCATTAAATGGCGACCTGCAGTAGACCTTGTGAAATGTTTGCCATATTCCACTGAAAAATGGCACTAGCTGATGATACCGCAAATGGCACTCCCATATATTGATATAAATCCTTATGGGTATTAATGTAGCATACTTCTGGGAATCCTCATTCGCCTGCATTGACTAGTACACATGGGTTATGTCTAGTTTAGTGAAGGATGCCTCCTGCCAGGTTTGACTAAACACACTTTGCGAGGGATTGGGTATTTGTCCTGCTGCAGGAAACGGTCTACCATTTATTTAAAATCCCATTCACCTTCACAATTGGTATGACTGGTGCTGTCCATTTCATAAACTGCACTGGTTTGATGATTCCTTTGTTTCCCAACTTCCTGATTTCGGCCTCTATTTTTGCATGTAAGGCAAATGGCACAGGCTCGGCCTTGCAGATCATGGAATTGTTTCCTGGTCAACACACAAGATGGCCTTGGCTCCTTTGATAGTCTCTAGACCTTCCTGAAAAACATTTGCATATTTAATTCAGACTTCTTTCAGACAGCCATTAACTAATTGAGAAATGTTGAACCTGTCAAGGCAAATCTTTCTCAACCAATTTCACCCTGTCAGGCTTGGGCCCAAGCCTTTCACCACAGTCAGTGGTTAACTGAACCAGCTGCTTCTCATGGAACCAACATTGTATCCTTATTCTGTAACAGTTCTCCCACGTAGGTTCCCAGTGTAGCTAAGATCTTACACAATCTTAAGGGTTGGAATCCAGAGTGAATTTTGTTAAAAACTGGTTCTGCAATCACCGATACAGCTGCATGAATATCAACCTCCATTAGAACCAGGTGACCATTTAACCAGATGTGATTTTGATTGGTTCTGATTTGGATGTTGTAAATCAATTTAACTGGTCCAAACCAGCTTTTAGTGGATTTTCCAGGGTGTGTACTCTCCTGGATACCAGCCTATGAACTCTCTTATTCAATTCAGGTCTAGTGGGACTGTTTTGCTATCAGGAGTCAGCATACTGGCAGCAACTACAGTGGCTTGCTGGTCTGTATCCTGAAGAAAGTTGAACCATTTAGCCAAGGCATGGATTTTGTTAGGTTTTTGCTGTGATGTGATTGAGACTCCCTCTGTCCAGGATATGGCTTGTGTAAGGATCTGCAATTGCCTTCAATCAAGTGGTGTACCCCAGCTTAGTTGACCTGGTGAGGGTCAGGTTGTAAGTTTGCTCACTGAGCTGGAAGATGTGTTCTCAGAAGTTTTGTCACCATGCTAGGTAACATTGTCAGTGAGCCTCTGGTTAAAGCCCTGGTGTACTGCCCTGCTTGTTATTTGTGTCTTGGTCTCTTGTGGGTGATATCACTTCCGGTTCTTTTTCTGAGAGGTTGGTAAATGGGGTTTAAAGTGATGTTTCTTGATGGAGTTCTGGTTTGAATGCCAGGCCTCTAGGAATTCCTGTGTGTGTCTTTGTTTAACCTGTCCCAGGATGGATGTATTGTCCCAGTTGAGCTGGTGTCCCTCATCATCTGTGTGTAAGGATACTAGAGATAGTTAGTTGTCTTTTTTGGTGGCTAGTTGGTGCTCATGTATCCTGGTGGCTAGTTTCCTAACAGTCTGTCCAAAGTAATGTTTGTTGCAGTTCTTGCAGGGTATTTTGTATTTGTTTGTTCTGCTGCTTTTTGGCACAGAGTCCTTTAGATTCACCAAGATCTGTTTGTGTGTTGGTAGGTCTTGGGCTACCATGATGCCAAGGGATCAGAGTAGTCTGTTCATCATCTGAGATGTATTTAATGTATGGTAGTGTGACTGAGTCTGAGTGGATTGTCTTGTTTAGGTTTATTGTGGAAGAATTGGTGGACTGTGCTTATTAGGTACCTGTTCTTGAACAGCCTGTTCAAGGTATTTTTCTTTTGACTTCTCATAGTTCCTCAGTGCTGCAGTATTATGGCTCATTTAAATAATGTCCTGATGCAGCTCTGTTTGTGTGCGTTGGGTTGATTTACTCCTGTAGTTGAATATCTGGACAATGTCACTTTTTGCAGCTCTCCATTGGCTTTTAGTTCTACTGTGAGTCTAGGAAGGGATGCCTATTGTTCCCTTCCTCATTAGTGAACTCTATATTGATAAAGATGTGGTTTTGTGTTTGTGGGTTTCTACTAATTTTTGTTCCGTTTCATGATGACAAAGGTTTCATCCACATAGTGGACCCAAAACTTGAGCTAGTTCAGGGGGAGGGCTGTTTGTTCCAACCTCTGCATAACTGCTTCTGCCAAGAATCCTGATATTGGTGATCCAATAGGTGTCCCACTGATTTGTGTAGGTCTTGTCATTGAAGGTGAAGTGGGTTGTGAGGCACCAGTCTACTAGTTTGAGGATGCTACCCTTGCTGATGGAGTTGGTGCTGTTTGATGTTTGTGTCCTTGGTTCATCTAGTAGTGAGGTCAGTGTTTCTTTGGCCAGGTTGGTGTTAATTAATGTGAATATCGCTGTCACGTCAAAGAAGATGATCAGATTGTCAGTTCCTATCTTGGTGTCCACTTCCATCCGCATACCCAGTAATCATAAGCTTCACTTGCTGCATTTTCTAATAATGAAGCCAGATTAGTGCTTGTTTGAAGTCCAGTTGGGCTTCAGCCAGGCACTTTTGTGTGGTTACATCATTAATCCCACATTCCAAATGGCCTTTCAGAATCTCATTAATGACTTAAACCAAAGCGATGTGAATCTGCCAGCTGTTAAACCACATCAAAACTCCTGACACTGATTTCCCCAGTTCTGTAATTGCTGAGTAAAACTGATAGCACCTCAGAATTTTAAGAGACTTGGGAGTCAAAATATTCCTTCAATAAATCCATCAACTCTTGAGAGGTTTTTGGATCTAGTGCCTCAGGAAATGTTAGGTTGCCAATAATTGAAAACGCTGCAAGTCCACAAGCTGACAGGAGAATTACTCGTTGCTTTCTATCTGCCCCAATGTCATTTCCTTGGAGAATATAACACCTACTGGGCTCAGACTTTGACAGCAGGATCAAATAAGTCAAGCTTCCCAAATAACAGCATAGTTCCAGAAATGTTTATTCCACCCCCCCCCCCCCCCCACCCCAACTCAAAGATGCCTGTTGTGAGCAAATTTCTTCAGAAGCATCTCTTCTTTTCCTCTCGTTGCAACTGAGATAACTCCACGGAGACTGACATCCCATCACCATGTCACCCTTTATTTACACATGTGTAGTGCTTGTCACTGGTCCAGCTTCCTCAGAGCCAGCTCTGAGTGAACTGAACCCCTGATACTCTTGTTTACATTATATTTTATTAACTATTACAAACTGCAAACAAACAGCAGTTTGTAATAGTTAATAAAATTAACTATTTTAATTTTGTACGAGAAACAGCAATTCACAGGGAAAGAGGCAGCAAAGCCAGACCCCCAAACCCCACCATACAGCAAGTTCACAGGGAAAAGAGGACGAACCTCAAATCCCACCTTATTATCTCAAAAAGGAAACAATAGACTTAATCGCATATAAACAGTCCGATAAACCGAACAATAAAACAGTGCAAATAACACAGACAACCCTGGCAACTCAGCAAACCACACGACCCACCCACCTTCCAGACACTCAAAGTCAGCCCGCCCCCTAGCCCCTCCCGGCTGACACTCCTGTTTATATTTTTTTCCTGATTATATTATTTTATTCAACAATACAATTTACAAGCAAACAATTAACATTAATAACTGTATACAGAGAAACAGCAATTTACAAGGGAGAGGATCGGCAAAACCAGGCCCCAAACCCGACCGTTCAACCAGTTTCCAGGGAAATGAGGACAAACCTCAAATCCCACTTTCAGTCATCATGAAAGAAGCAGTAACAAATACAGACATGACCATCCAATTAGATAAGAATCGGTGCATAGAATACAGACTCCTCCCCCGGCAACCCAGCAAGCCTCCCATCTTCCGCCACTCTATGGCAGACTGCCCCTACACCCCTTCTGGCTCTCAGTCTGCCTCATGCCCCTTCCAGTTTTCAATCCGCCCTGACACACCTTCCGACCTCCTCTAGAACAGCCCGTGGCCAGAAGGTGTGTCAAGATAGTCCACAGGCCAGATGGCTCATTGGGGTGGGCAAGAACCAGATGGTACGTAGGGGGCAGACCAAGAGCTAGAAGGTGGGTAGGCCGTCCTCAGCACTGTTACCCTGGGCAGGTACGGGAGCAGGTTGTCAGAGAGGTGGTCGGAAGGTGCGAACGGCAGTTAAAGAAGCCAAAAGGTAGGTAGGCCATCCAGATTGCTGTCGATACTCCTAATTATATCTGTCAGCCAGGGCTCCCTCATCGGACCAAGTTAACAGCCCCAATTAAGGAATTTATATTCTCAGAGGCCTACCTGGCTTATCTCATCACAATCCTACAGAAACAACCTTTTAATGTCTATCCTGTTAGGGCCCTTCAGAATCTTGTATTTTTAATCATGTTTGCTTCTCAATCTTCTAAACGGCAGAAACACAGCCTCAAATTATTCATGATCAAACAAATTCATTACGCAAGGAACCAACATAGTGAATCAACAGTGCACCACCTCCATTATATGTTTTCCTAAATGTCAAAACCAAAACTGTTCACCATAATGCTGTACAGTTTTACCAATACTTCTTTTTTCTAGCACTCCAACCCCTTTACAAGAAAGGTCGAATCTATTTGCCATCCTGATTGCTTGCTGCATCTGTCCACTGACATTCAGCATCATTGCACAGGCACCCCCAAATCCTTTTAAACATTAAACGCTTAGCATGAATTTATAGTCCACAGACTCAGACTGACAGTCTGGATTTATAAATTCAAATCCCATGATAGCAACTGAGGGATTACAACTTAATTAAATAAACATTAAGTGAAAAGATGAGACCACTAGCAATGACCATGACCACTGCCAGATTCCACTCAAACCACTTTTGCCCCACCAAATCCAGTCAGCTGTCCTTACCAGATATTATTTACAGGTATTTCCCACCCATATGTAGCTCAGTTTTAACAACTCTCTGAAATGATCTTGCAAGGTACTCAGTTGTATTCAAGAAGGCAGCTCACCATTGCCTTCTCATGGGCTATTAGGAATGGTAAATAAAAACTGACTTTATCAGCAATGTTCACACTGTGAGAATGAATTCTACAATTAAACATTCACCACTTCCTGGTTATTTTCTAAAAGAAGGTATTTTAAATAAAGACTCTTGAATATACAAATTATCTTTTCTCATTACAAGTAATTGCATGGCTTTAGTTTTCTCCACGATTATCTCATCCTTCTTCTGAAGGTACTTTTTTTATTCCTCTATGGGACGTGGGTGTAGCTGGGCAGCCTTTATTGCCCATTTCTAGTTGCCCTTGAGAAGGTGGTAGTGAGCTGCCTTCTTGAAAACTGCTCTCCACCTGTTATGGATTGGCTCACATGCCCTCAGGGAGGAAATTCCAGGATTTTGACCCAATGACAATGAAAGACTGGTGATATATTTCCAAGTCAGGATGGTGAGTGGCTAGAAGGGCAACTTGAAAGTGGTGATGTTCCCATATACCTGCTAACCTTGTCCTTCTAGATGGAAGTGATCATGGATTTAAGAGGTGCTGTCTGAGTATTTTTGGTGATTTTTTGCAGTGCATCTTGTAGATAGTACACACCACTGCTATTGAGTGTGGAGGGAGTTGATGCTTGTGGATGTAATGCCAATCTATCCAATGGGCACAAGAACTTGACGGGTCACACAATGACACCTATTGCCAAGGCATCAAGAAGATGGCCAAGAAATTGATGATGTTTGAATTTGCCTTCGGGTAACAACCTTGGTTCAATGTTAACACTCTTGCCTGTCAGTCCAAGGTTTATGAGTTTGAATCACAAATAGAAGCCCAGATGATAATCTTTGTTCACACTTCTGTTTGCATTCATAGATTACTGCATGGCTGGAGATGCAATCAAACCCTGCAACTATTAGAAAAGCAGGCACGTTGCCCCAATGTACCAACGGCCAAAATATATCCCTCAACTGATGTCACTACAAATCAGATGAATTAGTCATGCATCTCGTTATTATTTCTCCAGCATTGGTGTGTACAAATGACTGCAGTGTTATTTTATGTTCCAACACTGAATACACATTATTGCATACAAGATATTCTATGATACTACCATTGCTGAGTCCTCCCCGATCAGCATCCTTGGGTTTACCATTACCCAGCATCTCAACTGGACTAGTAAAATAAATACGACAAGAGCAGTTCAGAGGCTGGAAACTCTCTGCTAAGTAACTCATTTATTGAGTCACCAAAGACTGTCCTCCATTTACAACTGCGATAGAATACTCCCAATTTACTTCAATGAGTGCAACTCCAGTAACATTCAAGGAGTTCAACACCATCTAAAAAAAGCAGCTTGCTTGATCACATCCCTTACCACATAAAAAAAATTGTTCTCCACACTAGAGCACAGTGGAAGGGACATATATCACTTTAAAAATGCACTGCAGTAATTCATCAACACCTACAATAGCACCTTCAAAACCCATGGTCTCTTCAATCTGAAATGTGAAATAAACACTGACACCACTATTTTAGTTTAGTCAACTCTATAGTCAACACTTCAGGCCATATGTATGGAGTCAGAAATAGAGGGCATGTTTCAGACAGATGACTGCTGTCAAAGCTGAAAAAAACATGTGTTATGTTATCTGCTTTAAGGAAGTAACAGAGATAGGGAATAAAGGTGGGGTGGAGAGGAGAGAACAGAGGGAAAATCTAGGTTTTTGCAGACGGCAAGATGGATTAAATGACTAAAGCAATAGTGGTGCAGGGAAAAGAAGATAATAGTGGGATTTTTTATCACAGGTTATTTGAGAAAACATATTTCATGTTGTGAATAATGCTAAAGATAAGAGGTTTGTATACATAACATCTGAAAGAATGCTTACTAAAACAGCTATCAACTCTTCCCGCAGACAGAAAAGAGATTGTGAAAATACCCTCAAATTTGGAAGTTGATGTAAGGGATGTAACAGAGGAGCAAAAAGATATCACGTTCATCAAACCAATGTCATTGTCCGATATTTTAAACCAGTCACATGATCAATTTCCAATGTTGGTCAAAATCCTGGATGCCCCAGAACAGCAGTCCCCCTTTAAAGATGAGTGGTTTCACTCATTGAGAAAGGGTAGAATTTTGAAAATTTACAAGAAACAGTTGCTGAAGAAAGTTCTTGCAACATCCATGCTCAACAAAGTGAACCGGCATTTCTTAATCTCCATAAACTACAAAGGAACCTTCAGACGGCGGCCTAGAGAGTTTGTGACTGTGTTTGATCTTTGCAATGCCATCAGCCAAGACAGCCCTTTGAATGTTGTGGTAACAAGAGACTGCATGTGGAATGAAGATGGATTATCTTCTCTATGTGTGGGTGACCGCTTAGTCACCATGTTTAGGACCACTACACAACTGATCGTTGATGGCGTAATTCAAAATGTTGACATGCTCATGTGCAATAAGATCACGGAGGAGGAGGAGGAGGATGAGGATGAGACTCTGATGCTTCCCTTGTACCTCGAGGGTCATTTTGTGGAAGATGTCCATGACACCAAGAGATACAAAATTTTGGAAATATGTGATAAATTCAAACTACCTTTTCAAGTAAAAGTCACATCAAAAGATCCTACTTTACCAAATGATATCTTAACAGCATTCCCAGCAATTAAATTGGAGGAAATAATTATGGTACCTAATTTGGTTGTCAGTTTCCATGAACAGCCTTCTGAGTGTTTCTCAATTCCAGTCGAATGGATGACCATGACTGTCTGTCATCTAGAAGACTCTCCTGAGGAGGACTGTAACCTTAAAAATGCAGCCTCAGTGGAAGAGTTGACTGATTTCATGTACTATAATCTGCGGAAATGTTCTTCTCCAAATCTGTGTCCACCACCTCGACCACCCAAAAGACTAAGCAAAGATACTGCCTTGTCAGACTCCACTCCAGTTCAAGCCCCTTGTCGTTCTCCTATTCCAGGTTATATACAGCAACAACCACCTTTACCCCCTAAGGTAAGAATTATCTGATGTCATGAGAAGTATAGTTTGCAGTTCTAGGCACGATACCTCAAAGCAGGTGGCTTTTGAAAGGACTGCAGTCCAGATTCACCAGAATGAGACCAGAACTGAAAGTGTTAGATTATGTGAATTGGTTGCAAACAGTAAGTTTTTGTTCTCTTGAACACACATGATTAAGAGGTGATCTAATTAATGCATTTAAGATAACTAAAGGAGTTGATGCAGTTGCTGGAGATAAACTCTTACCTGTGGTGGTAGAATTCCATCACAAGGAGACAGAAGCTTTAAATTAAAACGAGGCCATTCCGGGATAATGTCAATAAGTATAAACAGGGAAGTGGAAATCTGGAATCTCACACTCAGAAGGTTAGTAAAACCAGCATTAATTGATCAATTCAACTCTGAGATTGATAAATTTCTATTGAATAAGGTATTAAGGAATAGGGAACAAAGCTAAGTGAATGGAGCTGAGGTGCAGATCAACCATCAAATAACAGGATGGTCTTAAGAGGCTACGCCTTCCTCCTGTTCTGAAAAGTAATATACAGTATCTATGTTTCAGTAGTTACTGATTATATTTTAAGTTCACTTGCAGGACGTAGGAATTGCTGGCTGAGCCACTTTGCTCTTGAAAGGTGGTGGTGAGCTGCCTTCTTGATCCACATGCTGCAGACCACATTCTGTAGGTAGATCTATAATGTCATTAGGGAGGTAATTCCAGGATTTTTACCCAGTAGTTATACATTTCCAAGTCAGAATGGAGAATAGCATCATGGGAACTGGAAAGTGATGGTGTTCCCATGTATCTGCTGCCCTTATCCTTCTAGATAGAAGTGATTGTGGGATGGACTGTACTGGCTAAGGAGTTTTGGTCAATTTCTGCAGTGCATCTTGTGGATTTTACACATACTGCTACTGAGCATCAATGGTAGAGGGAATGGATAATTATGGATATAACACTAATCAAACAGGCTGCTTTGTCTTGGTTTCTTGAGTGTTGTTGAAGCTGCACTCATCCAAGTAAGTGGGGAGTATTCCATCACACTCCTGACTTGAGCCTTGGATATGGTGACTAGCTTTAGGAGTCAGGAGGTGAGTTACTCACTGTAGTATTTATTCCTAGCATTTGGCTTGCTCTTGCAGACACCGTATTTATATTGCGAGTCCAGTTGGGGTTCTCCATAATGGTAACCTCCAGCACATTGACAATGGGGGATTCAATGGTGGTGACACCATTCAAAACCAAGAGATAGTAGTTTGATTGTCTTTTATTGGAGGTGATCATTGCCTGACATCTGTGTGGCATGCATGTTACTTAACACTTTTCAGCCTAAACCTGGAAATTGTCCATGTCTTTGCTGCATTTGGACATCGACTGTTTCGGTATCTGAGTCATCTTGAATGATGCTGAACACTGTGCAATCATCAGTGAGTATCTCCACCCTGTATGATTCCATATTCTTTCACTTTGTAAGCTTATGGTGGAGGGAAGATCACTGATGAAACTGCTAAAGATGATTCTGAAGCTGAGATAATTGACCTCTAACAACCACAACCATCTTCCTATGTACCAGCAAAGTGTTATCCCACGATTCCCATTGACTCCAGTTTTGCCAGGGCTCCTTGATGCCTCACTGAGTCAAATGGGGCTTTGATGTCAAGGGGCTATACTCTTACCTCACTTCTGTAATTCAGCTCTTTAGTCTATATTTGAACAAGGCTGTAAAAAGGACCTGAGTAGTCCTGGTGAAACCCAAACTGGGCTTCATGGAGCAGGTTATCGCTGAGCAGTTGCTCCTTGACACCCCTACAATGACACCTTCAATTATTTTACTGAGATCAAGAGTAGACTGATATGAGCACTGATTGGTTGGGTTGAACTTGTCCTTTTTTTAATATACAGGCCACACTTGAGCACTTTTCCACATTGTTGATTCATGCCTGTGATATACCTGTACTAGAACAGCTTGGCAAGGGATGTGGCAAACTCTGGAGCAGAAGTCCTTAATACTACTGCCAGAATTTTGCTGGGGACACATAGCTTTTGTGTTACGACATGGGGTAAAACCCCCTGCTAATTGAAACCTGACACACAGAGACACTCACCTCACCCTGTAATCTGTTAAAATTCGAGAGGTAAAGAGCTATCCCAGAGGTCATTATTTAAAGTAAAAATAACAATTTTATTCTTTAAGTCCACCAGAGAACATTAAAACAACAGCCATTTACAACTCCTTTCTCTTAAATCTATCTTTTAACGCCCACTCTACCATACTGGTCTGATAAAAAACCCCAATTACGATTTACAAAAAAAATATAATCACGTTTCAAAATCAGTCAGCTTTGTTGTTTCTCATTTGTAGATTTTTCGCTGTATTTTCCTGGGTTGTCTCTTCTTCGGTCTTCTGCTGCACAGATTTCTTATGGACTGGTACCTTTCAGAGAGCTATTCTGCCAGCAGTCTGTTACTTCTATGTAGTTCTCCCCATAATTGTTCAAAATCTCCTGTTTTCTGCCCCAAAACATCAGATAATTCCATTGGGTTTGATGTCATCAAAACTATTATACTTCAAATTCAATTGGATTTTAGTACCTTATGGCATAATTTAAACTGATTGGCCGAATTTGAATTTGGTTTTGTTCCATTGAGACACAACTCCAGCTATTTGTTTCAACCAAACATTATCTTTTCACTTTGTTCAGGACTTTCTGTGCTTTCAGTCTGTCCTTGCTAGCTTTTCAACTCTCTTAAAGGTACAATACACACCAATACCTGCATAACACTTTGTCAATCAGGCTTTCCCAATCTTCATGAAGATCAAGGTCACCCTTGATTAATGCATTGCTTTTTCTTTTCATATGCCCACATTATCTCCTCATTTCTCCACTGTAAAATCATATATCTACTGTTAGGGGGCCTATAAGCCATTCCAGCAGTGTCTTTTTTCCCTTGATATTTTCATGATCCTTTGCAAGAAGTAATTTCTGCTTCACGGAAACAGAAAGACTAATTAGTATAATTTATTCAAGGGATGTGGATTTCTCTGATTCCACCAGAATTCATTGCCTATATCTAGCGACCATTGAGAAGGAGGTGATGAGCTGCCTTGTTGAACCGCTGCCGTCCACCTACACCACAGTGCTAAAGATGGAGATCCAGCCCTCTGTCCCACTTCACCCCTTTGTGTCCAACTCTGGATAACATAATCCAAAAATCTACCCTGTAATGATGCCATATCCTTTTGCTTTGTAAACTTATATTCCCTTTTCCCAACCCCATCCACCCCAATTAGTTTAAAGCCATCTATACAGACTTAGTTATCTGATAGGACCCAAACACTGATCATAGCCCTGTTCAAGTGAACACTGTCTCGCCAGAACAGTTCCTTTCTACCCTAGTACAGGTGTCCGTGTGCATGAACTGAAACACATTCCACCCACGCTACTCTGTCAGCCATGCATTTAACTCCTTTCCTTTATTTAGCCCATGCAAGTTCGACCATGGCTCAGGGTGTAATCCAGAGATTATTACATTGGAGATTCTGCTTTATAATTTAACTTCTACACCTATAGATGAAAAATAGCTAATTGGACATTGTGCCTCATAGCTAGGGCCTTCACTATTTCCAAAAAATTCAATAAAAAGGACCAGACCAAGTTTTAACGATAACTTCTTCATAACTTTTCTGCCTTTTGTACCGTTTGTCCCTGTTCATACAGCATAGTATCCTGCAGACCTTATTAACCACATTCACATCTTGCTCTGTCTTCATGATCTGCACATGAAAAGAAAGTTATATTTGGAAATTTTCTTCAGAGACTTGATACAGGTTTTCAAAATGTTGAATAGGTCAGGATATAGTAGATAGAAAGACAATGTTCCCATTAGTCAAATGGTTAAAAATTAGAAGGCACAGACTTAATTGGCAGAAGGACTAAAGGTGACGTGAAGAAAATCTTTTCACAGAGTGAATGTATGACACTAATTGACCTATAAAGGGAACTGAATGAGCACCTGATGAGAAACTAATTGAAGGGCCATGGGGATTGGTAAATTGTTCTTGCACAGCGTTGGCATTGATTGGATGGCTTGAATTCTATGATATCATAAGTCCTTACATTAAACCTTAACTTAGCACTGTCAGGGGAAGTGAAAGAAGACAGAACTTAAAAGAAAGCTACATTGTGTATACATTGGCACAATCAGTATTTTCCAACTCTGTTGCTTAGTTTTCGTTCATGCTGACCAGATCTTAAGTTCACTCAACAAATATAAAGCAATTTTTGGAAGAATAATCTTTGAATCCCAGTTATTTAAAAGGGTTTTCTTTTGGAAAACTCTGTCAAATTAGATATGATTGAGCAATTTCCAAAGTAATATTGTGAATGTTATGTTTCTTAGCTCTGTTATGTTACAGCCAGAAATTATTGACACTTAAGTTCAAGGAACTCTGACTCATAGAATTAAACATGAATACTCTTTATGGGAATTCTAAAAGACAGAATCATCTGAAAATTGAATAAGGAATAGATCCCTTCCAATATAATGCCCTGATTCGACCATTCCTTCAGCTTCCCATCACATCTACTTTTTTTCCTGTTTACCAACTTTTTTGACCTGTCAAGGCATATGAAATAGGAGCAGGAGAGGACCATTCAGCCACTCAAGTCTTCTTTCACATTCATTAAAATTATTGTTGATAATTTTGCTTCAAACAAAAGCTTCCTGCACTATCTCCATATCCTTTATTCCTTTTTTACCCCAAAATCTGTTGAAAATTGTTTTGAATGTAAGAATGTAAAAAGTAGTAGCAGGAGTAGGTCATGTAGTGCCGGGTAAGATCATGGCTGATCTTTGACCTCGATTCGACTTTCTCCCTGTTCCCGTATTCGTTCCTTTCTTTCAAGTCCAACTAAATGACTATCCCTACTGTGGAAGATAGCAATCTAAAATTAAAAAAACAGAAAATGCTGGAAAGATTCAGCAAGTCTGGCAGCACCTGGAGAAGAGAAGGTTGACGTTTTAAATTCAATAGGACTTTTCTTCAAAACTCTTCTGAACCCTCCTCTGAAAACAATCCATTCTGGATTCAAGACATTAACCTTGTTTCTTTCTCTACGTATGTTGCGGGTCCTGCTGACTTTCTCTAGCATTATCCATTTGAGTATAAATACTGAAGTATTATAAAAACCAGCCGATTATTGCTTTTCTCCCCCCTTATTCATTTAGAGGATTTGGCATCCATGCGAAGGCCAGCATTTACTGTCTACGTATAATTATCCTTGAACGTGGTCCAGACCCACTTTCTTTAATACAAATGAAAGGCTTTCTCGGCCACTTTGAGAGACATTAAGAGCCGACAACAGTGCTATGGGTCTGGAGCCACCTGCAGGCCTGACTGGGCAAAGACAGATTCTGGATTAGTGATGTTGGAAGAGCACAGCAGTTCAGGCAGCATCCAAGGAGCAGCGAAATCGACGTTTCGGGCAAAAGCCCTTCATCAGGAATAAAGGCAGTGAGCCTGAAGCGTGGAGAGATAAACTAGAGGAAGGTGGGGGTGGGGAGAAAGTAGCATAGAGTACAATGGGTGAGTGGGGGAGGGGATGAAGGTGATAGGTCAGGGAGGAGAGGGTGGAGTGGATAGGTGGAAAAGGAGATAGGCAGGTAGGACAAGTCCGGACAAGTCATGGGGACAGTTCTAAGCTGGAAGTTTGGAACTAGGGTGAGGTGGGGGGAGGGGAAATGAGGAAACTGTTGAAGTCCACAGAAATGCCCTGGGGTTGAAGTGTTCCAAGGCGGAAGATGAGGCGTTCTTCCTCCAGGCGTCTGGTGGGGAGGGAGTGGCAGTGAAGGAGGCCCAGGACCTTTATGTCCTCAAAAGAGTGGGAGGGGGAGTTGAAATGTTGGGCCACGGGGCGGTGTGGTTGATTGGTGCAGGTGTCCCGGAGATGTTCCCTAAAGCGCTCTGCTAGGAGATGCCCAGTCTCCCCAATGTAGAGGAGACCGCATTGGGCGCAATGGATACAATAAATTATATTAGTGGATGTGCAAGTAAAACTTTGATGGATGTGGAAGGCTCCTTTAGGGCTTTGGTAAGACAGAAGCATTCCTTCCCTAACAACATTTGGGCGGCACGGTGGCACAGTGGTTAGCACTGCTGCCTCACAGCGCCAGAGACCTGAGTTCAATTCCCGCCTCAGGTGACTGACTGTGTGGAGTTTGCACGTTCTCCCCGTGTCTGCGTGGGTTTCCTCCGGGTGCTCCGGTTTCCTCCCACAGTCCAAAGATGTGCAGGTTAGGTAAATTGCCCATGCTAAATTGCCCGTAGTGTTAGGTAAGGGGTAGATGTAGGGGTATGGTTGGGTTGAGCTTCGGCGGGGCAGTGTGGACTTGTTGGGCCAAAGGGCCTGTTTCCACACTGTAAGTAATCTAATCTAAACATTGTTCTGTAAAAATCCAGTAATTTCATGGTGACCGTTACTGGTGCTAGTTTGTCATTCCAGACTCATTCAATTAATTGAATTTAAATTTCCCAGGTTTCAAAGTTCTTTTAACAAGATGTTACATTCATGTGTCTCACAGCAGGGAGTCACTAGATACTATTGAGGAATGGTATATTTTTAAACAAGATACACAGATACTGTTTGAAAATCCAACCACCATGTCATAGTATATGATGGTTTTATTTTTATTTCTTTGCCCAATGCAAAACTTGACATGTCAGAGAAGCATTAACACTAGACTTTAATACATCTTTGCAACACAACAGTGTTAAAGATATCAGCATGCGTTCCACAAAAGTTTTCAAACTTCCAACTAAATCTGGATTGTCA
This sequence comes from Chiloscyllium punctatum, assembly GCF_047496795.1. Taxonomy (NCBI): domain Eukaryota; kingdom Metazoa; phylum Chordata; class Chondrichthyes; order Orectolobiformes; family Hemiscylliidae; genus Chiloscyllium; species Chiloscyllium punctatum. Next base: position 11,276,412 of record NC_092765.1, read on the forward strand.
TTGCAATTGATAGAATATCAAAAGAAAGTAGGAACAGCTCTGAGCAACACTCTCATGGCAACTGTTACTAAGCAGGTACAACAAATTCAAAATCATGAATGACCACACAAGTCAAATTCTTTACAAGTTATTGACCTCTAATTTATAAATCACAGGTTCATCGTATACGTGATATTTACAAGGCAGCATTATCTCCTCGGTGTGTAATCTATCTCAAAGCTTTTATGTACTGCATTGAGCGAATGTCTTATTCTAACCGTCGGGATCAGACTTCCGATCAATAACCAGCACTTTTCACTAACTCATTAAAATGCTTAGAACAAGAATCTGTCACTTGGATTTCAGATGAAACTGCATAGCAGCTTTGATGCCGTCATTCACACCCAGCTCACTGGAACTGCCTCATTAAGTCCTTGCATTGCCACCATTCTCCTTGTCTTCAAAAAGCCCAGCTGTTTTAACCTTGCTCTCATATAGTTTGACAATATTATTTAAATGAGAGGCAGATTCTTAAGGAAGAAAGTTTGCAGTTAAATATTACAAAGAAGCTAAGAATGGCCTAAAAGCCTCAAAGTGTCTGAGGCAGTTTGGGACAAATGGCAAGTTGATAATCCTGAAAAAAATAGTGCAATGCTGTGAGTCTTATCGGAAGGCTAGACAAATGTATTAGACTTACAACTCTTCAATCCATCTCCCTGATAAGTTGAATGTTGTAAATACATAACTTTGCTGTTTCCTTATTAATAAACAATAACAAATGTACAATCATTGAAGCAGAGACCACGGGGAGCGCTTGAGAGACTAAAACTCTAGGATGTACCAGCAATACGAAGTAGGCAAGCCCTAGCTAATTTTAACTATAAAGTCGCACTTTAAGATTTAAAATCAGAACTGGTCAGAATGGGATAAATGTTCATGAGTGGTATTGGGAGAATGAGCCATCCACCTCTGAAGAGCCAAGTGAATGGACTTAGCCTAAGCTTATCACAGGTGAAACCAATATAAAGAGCTAATCCCAAACAAGGGCCATTTAGATTTAAAAAGTTGCATTTGTGGTGACTTTATGTTTTGCATTCCAAAAACAACATGTATCAACATCCAAAGATGTTGATTCAAAGATGGAGCACAAGTAGAGTTAATTGGACAATTCAGCAAAGAAAAGCTTCAGTTTTGAATTCTGAAATTGAAAATGTACCTGGAAAGTATTTCCACATTCTCTTTTAGTTCCAATTTCCAGATTCTATAGTACTTTGCTTTTCTGTGGGAGCTTATAATTTTCTGATTGTCAATTGTTTCACTGTGACAATTGACAATCTTCAACGCACTACTTGCAGGTCACATTTGTAACACCATGGACTTCATATATAAGAAATAGAACTGAACATGGAGCCAATATGAGGGACAGCAGATGAGGGAATAAATATCTGGGTAGAAAGTTTATCCTCAATTGCATATGATAGCAAATGACTAAGGTGTAAAACATTGCACAATGTTCAGATCCTTTGGAACTTCACACTGAGCATTAATTATGGAAAAAAAGCTTAATTCAGAAAGTTATTGGAACTAAACTGAGGAATGAGTCCATTGACTTTGAATTTGGAAAGAGAAATTTCAGCAAACAAATCAATGTATTTGTAGCTGGTATCACATTCTGTTGACGCTGCTTGACCATCCTTGAACCACAGACCGGTTTAGCTTCAGATGTTAATTTAAAATGAATTTAATTGTTGATTTAATTTTACTACATGTGCACTGTAATTGAAAAGCTTTTATGAAGTGTTACCTGGTAGTTCAGCAGGTTCAACAGTTAATCAAATCACTTTACAGAAAATATTATTGAGTATTTAGTTTTTGAAAAAGATAACAAAAAGAAAATATCTTTGGCTTGGTTATGTTGGAATAAATTTTTCATCTGGGATAGAATTGGGACTGTTTCAAGGCTTGAACCCATCTCCAATTCCATTGAGTGGCCCCCATTTGCCACTTGAAGGCGGCACGGTGTCAGTGGTTAGCACTGCTGCTTTACAGTGCCAGAGACCTGGGTTCAATTCCCACCTCAGGTGACTGACTGTGTGGAGTTTGCACATTCTCCCCATGTCTGCGTGGGTTTCCTCCGGGTGCTCCGGTCTCCTCCCATAGTCCAAAAAATGTGCAGGTTAGGTGAATTGGCCACGCTAAATTGCCCATAGTGTTAGGTGAAGGGGTAAATGTAATAGAATGGGTCTGGGTGGGTTGCGCTTCGGCGGGTCGGTGTGGACTTGTTGGGCTGAAGGGCCTGTTTCCACGCTGTAAGTAATCTAATCTAGTCCAATAGGAACTTTGTCCAGTTCAGGATGGTGCCTGACTCTGTAAGCTAGTTTGCCAATCAGAATACAAAGATACATACATACATAATGCCCACAGTTATCTTGACTATACATCCTCATACCCTGATCCTTGTAAGGACTACATTCCATTCTCCCAATTCCTTCTTCTCTGTCACACCTGTTCTCATGATGCCAACTTCAACAACAGGGCCTCTGAAATGTCCACCTTCTTCCTCAACTGAGGATTTCTCCAACACTGTAGTTGGCAGGAATCTCAGCCAGGTCTGACCTATCTGCCCTCATCGCTGCTCTTCCCTCCTGCAACACCAATTAGGTCCCCCTGGTTCTCACTTACAAACCCACCAGCATTCACATCCAAAGGATCATTAGCTATGGATTTCTGCCACCTCCAGTGTCCCAGATGGGATGTCACCATCGGCACATGATGTGTGCAAACCCCTACCCACCCCAATCCCACCATAGTATGCTACACCCAATGTGGTCGCCTCTATAACGGGCAGGCAAAACACAGACTGGGTGACTGCTTTGCAGAACCCTACTTTCTGTCCACAAAAATGACCCTCAGTTACCTTGTGCTTCAACACATCACTGTGATCCCTGGCCAACAGCTGCAGTGCTCTTGCAATCTGAAAGATGTGCAAGAAATCCTTACCTTGCCAGTGGTGCTCACACCTTATGAAAGAATACATAAACATTTAACTGCCCCCAGTTGCATTGTGTATGAGATTAAGTCCACATATTATACACAGAACAAGGACACAGATACAAATTCAGCTGGACCCAATGTCAGGGGACATGCAAGTTTCTTGGTCTGTGTGAAACTATATAACGCCATATGGTGCACTTATTCTTTCAACCAGCAGAAAGGAACACACCACGTAGATTATAACCACTTACACCCATTATTATGGAAGATAGCAATTACATTAGTCAGAATCTGAAAAGGTCTCATCAAAAGGCAAGATAAAATCATAATCCATGTATAGCTTCACTTGATGCGACAAAGACTGTGCTTGAGCTTCAGCTGTTGATTTAAAGTTAATTTAATTGTCTATTTAATCTTAGTACAAATGGATTCTAATTCAAAAGCTTATATGAAGTGCTTATCTGGTATTTAAGCACGGTAGATTTCACGTCTAATTATTCTGAATAACATGGGAGGCAAGCATTAAGTGGATAACAGCTTACAAAAAAAAGTTAATCCAGTCACTTTACAGAAAATAATATTAAGTAATTGGTTTTGAAAAACATCACAAATAAAAAGGATTTCTGCTCAGTCCTGTTTACGAGAAATTTTCCTCTGGGACAGGATTGGCACTATTTCGGGTCTTGAAACACTTGGATTTTCATTGGATGTGCTTAATTTGCTTAGAGATAGGTTTGCTGTCCAGTTAAGGATGGTGCCGGACTCTATAAGCTAAAGTGTTAATCAAGGTCTTGCAATTTATAAGGAGCAGTGAGGCTCAAAATGGGCATACTCTTTCCAAATAGTTAAAATATTTAGTTAACAAATAGACTCCTCAGAGAACAGTGTATGTGAGGTCATGTGAGTGTATGGGAAAGGTTGGTGTTGAGGACCCCCTATACAGAGTGGATTATGGCTGATACCAACCCCTGACTGAAGAGCTGGCATGCCTCCTGGGCTGTCATTGAATGCCTGAGCCAGTCATTGATTGATTTCAACGGGGCGGTTATTGAGCTTGACCGACTGCTGCACATGTATAGGTGCAAAGCCCTACCAGCCCCAATCCCACTCAATATGAATGGTGCAGAGGCAGAATGGATCCAGGGAACTGGCACATCAGCCACTGGGACTCATTTCTGACCCCATCTACCCAATCTTAGTTCCAGCAAGGCCTCAAACTCCACTCTATTAATTTGATCAGCAATCCCACCAATGCTGTTACCTATCCAACAGAAGGGATAGGTGATGTTAGAGGAGTTTCATTTTTTTTCTGCATAAGAACTAACTTACTCACATCAACTTAATTTCTAGTTTAATATACAGAGAAAGGACTCTCTCTCACACACATTGAAATATTTGCATGCTAATGATTCATGTAGCAAATTTCAAGATGAACGTATAAGTATGTTTATTTGTGTTCTGGTTGGGGATGGAATTACTTTTTCATATGTACTGCTCAGATAGTTATCACCTCATCTCATCAATACATATTGCTTTCCTAATAAATCCATTGTGTCATCATTACTGTCCTTTTGTGTAGGGAATGATGTTGCGAGTGATTTCGAAATCATCTGCCACTTACTAGCTAAAGCCAGTCATTACAGTGTTACATACAGCTATTAATACGTAGAGGGTGGCATGATAGCTCAGTGGTTAGCACTGCTGCCTCACAGCACCAGGGTCCCAGGTTCGATTCCAGCCTCAGACAAACTATCTGCATGGAGTTTGCACATTCTCCCCGTGTCTGCATGGGTATCCTCCAGGTGCTCCGGTTTCCTCCCACACTCCAAAGATGAACAGATTAGGTGAATTGGCCATGCTAACTTGCCCATAGTGTTAGGTACATTAGTCAGAGGGAAATGGGTCTGGGTGGGTTACTCTTCGGAGGGTCGGTGTGGACTTGTTGGGCCGAAGGGCCTGTTTCCACACTGTAGGGAATCTAATCTAATTCACTTTCAAGATGCTTGCAACCAGAGTGTGAATGTTACACATTGACAAAAGGAGAACTTACAGGAAATATTTTTAACAAATATAGATGTCCTTATGCTTAACATGAACTGTGATGTTTTCATGTGTGTCAGCCAGTTTCAAGGCAAAAAGTAACTTTTTTTGGACAAGTCTTCATTCCAACTTAGAACTTTCATCTGTGGGCATTAAAATTAGATCACGAAGATGCCTTGCACAAACCTTGGGAAGTTTAAAGCAAAAGCAGAAGTGTGGTTCAGATTGTGAGACAGTTGTTTGTCACTTCATTAAAGATTCCTAAATAGCCTAGTGGATACATCATATTAAATCATTCAAAGTGAAAACTTCCAAATGTTACCCCTATCCGTGCCAAGGGAGCTGATGTGAACTGGGTCAGCAATCAGAGCTTTTGGATTTTGGCAGTGATTTTCGTGTTCGCAAACTAGGTTTACTTGACCTAGGAAGGCATAAGTCAGGCCACCTTTGCCCTAATCACTTTCCAGTGACCCCCTGCTGGTAAGCGACTATATAGAAGTCAGATTCATGGGTATACTGTTATTCATCGCCATACTGTACCTATGTGTGCAGTTTGGCTGAAATGCTGAGGAGCTGTAAATGCTTCTGGAACCATAATCCCAGCAAGAATCAGTGATTTCAGGTGAGGAGTGGAAACAAAGAGTGCGCATATATTTAAAAGTACATAAATAAAAACAATATAAAAATCGTTGAATAATGTTTTATTTAATTCTTTCACCAAGGGAACTCCTTTGCTCCTAAAACGTGACATCGACAAAAATGAAGCAATGCTACCAAGTTCAAGAAAACCCTTTTCCATACAACCTGTACAAGTTGCTCCTAATGAATACACAAAAGTGCAAAAAGGGAATACAAAGGTGTCGCCTGTACTCCCTGAAAGTAAGTTGAAAGACCAGAAAAGTATTACATTAGCGTTTATAAGAGATTTGTTTATCCACTTCAGCAAATCAAATTGTCAACTTGTTTCACACACAAAACTGCCACATTATGACTACATGGAGAAATTTGTTGACAAATCCCAAATTCTAGTTAATAAATCAGCCATTAAAAATGGCAACAAACATATTTTCTGTTAACTTGCGATGATGAGAATTGATTAGTATGCTTGTGCCATCATTCATTAAATCTTCTGTTTCTGGCTGAGAAATTCTAGACCTTTAAAATTTTGAGACTTGTCAACAAGTGAAAACAACAAGTGTTAGGAAATAACGTCAACTTTGTTTATTAATACATTAAGTAGAAAATGATGAAAAATGAAATATTTATTGTGGCAGATATTACATAAGTAATAAATAGTCGAAAAGGCACCTTATTTAGTAAATATGCTTTATCCATTGTTGATCTATTGCAGTTCTTGGATTTTCTATGTTGCACTCATCCAATTGTAGAATTAGGACAGGGGGTTCTGGTGATGTAGTAGTAGTGTCTCTACTACTAACTGAAAATGTGTTGCTGGAAAAATGCAGCAGGTCAGGCAGCATCCAAGGAGCAGGAGAATCGACGTTTCGGGCATGAGCCCTTCTTCAGGAATGAGGAGAGTATGCCAAGCAGGCTAAGATAAAAGGTAGGGAGGAGGGGCGTTGGAAATGCGATAGGTGGAAGGAGGTTAAGGTGAGGGTGATAGGCCGGAGTGGGGGTGGGAGCGGAAAGGTCAGGAAGAAGATTGCAGGTTAGGAAGGCGGTGCTGAGTTCAAGGGTTGGGACTGAGAAAAGGTCGGGGTAGGGGAAATGAGGAAACTGGAGAAATCTGAGTTCATTCCTTGTAGTTGGAGGGTTCCTAGGCGGAAGATGAGGCGCTCTTCCTCCAGCCATCATGTTGCTATGGTCTGGCGATGGAGGAGTCCAAGGACCTGCATGTCCTTGGTGGAGTGGGAGTTGAAGTGTTGAGCCATGGGGTGGCTGGGCTGGTTGGTCTGGGTGTCCCAGAGGTGTTCTCTAAAACGTTCCGTAATAGGCAGCATGTCTCCCCAATATAGAGGAGACCACATCGGGTGCAGCGGATGCAGTAAATGATGTGTGTGGAGGTGCAGGTGAATTTGTGGCGAATATGGAAGGATCCGTTGGGGCCTTGGAGGGAAGCAAGGGGGGAGGTGTGGGCGCAAGTTTTGCATTTCTTGCGGTTGCAGGGGAAGGTGCCGGGAGTGGAGGCTGGGTTGGTGGGGGGTGTGGACCTGACAAGGGAATCATGGAGGGAGTGGTCTTTTTGGAATGCTGATAGGGGAGAGGAGGGAAATATATCTCTGGTGGTGGGGTCTGTTTGGAGGTGGCAGAAATGACGACAGATGATATGATGTATATGGAGGTTGGTGGGGTGGTAGGTGAGGACCAGTGGGTTTCTGTCCTGGTGGCGATTGGAGGGGCGGGGCTCAAGGGTGGAGGAGCGGGGAGTGGAGGAGATGCGGTGGAAAGCATCGTCGATCACATCTGAGGCGAAATTGCGGTCTTTGAAGAAGGAGGCCATCAGGCTTTTTCGGTATTGGAACTGGTCTTCCTGGGAGCATATGCGGCAGAGACGAAGGAATTGGGAATATGGGATGGCGTTTTTACAGGGGGCAGGGCGGGAGGAGGTGTAATCTAGGTAGCTGTGGGAGTCGGTCGGTTTATAGTAAATGTCCGTGTTGATTCGGTCGCCCAAGATAGAAATGGAGAGGTCTAGGAAGGGGAAGGAGGAGTCTGAGATGGTCCAGGTAAATTGGGGTCGGGGTGGAAGGTGTTGGTAAAGTGGATGAACTGTTCAACCTCCTCATGGGAGAACTGGGCAGCGCCGATACAGTCATCGATATAACGGAGGAAAACGTGGGGGGTGGTGCCAGTGTAGCTGCGGAAGATGGACTGTTCCACATAACCAACCCAACCACCCCGTAGCTCAACACTTCAACTCCCCCTCCCACTCCACCAAGGACATGCAGGTCCTTGGATTCCTCCATCGCCAGACCATAGCAACACGACAGCTGGAGGAAGAGCGCCTCATCTTCTGCCTAGGAATCCTCCAACCACAAGGGATGAACTCAGATTTCTCCAGTTTCCTCATTTCCCCTCCCCCCACCTTGTCTCAATCCCAACCCTCGAACTCAGCACCGCCTTCCTAACCTGCAATCTTCTTCCTGACCTCTCCGCCCCCGCCCCCACCCCCACTCCGGCCTATCACCCTCACCGTAACCTCCTTCCACCTATCGCATTTCCAATGCCCCTCCCCCAAGTCCCTCCTCCTTACCTTTGATCTTAGCCTGCTTGGCACACTCTCCTCATTCCTGAAGAAGGGCTCATGCCCGAAACGTCGATTCTCCTGCTCCTCGGATGCTGCCTGACCTGCTGCGCTTTTCCAGCAACACATTTTCAGCTCTGATCTCCAGCATCTGCAGTCCTCACTTTTTCTACTGCTAGGCCAGGAAGTACAGGTTCAAGATCCTCCTGTTCCAGAGTGTGTAATAACATCTCTGAACAGCTTGTTGAAAAAATCATCAGGCTGATTTATTATTCACGATACGTTGTATTTCATTTTCATACATGGCGAAGTAGGTTAAGATTTGTCTCCTATTCTTTACATGGTACAGATATTTGCAATCAGCTCAGTATAAATAAATTACCAATTAATCTCACTTGATTTCATAACCTTTTAAATACTATTACTTAATAAAAATCTGAACTTTGAACTTTACCACCACCTTTCATGAGAAGGACTCCTTGACAAGATTCTTATAACAAGTAGTTCCAATTTTAGGATTATATCCACTTATTCTGGACTGGAGGAAATGGTTTCTTTCTATCAATTGCTTTAATCATTTTAATTTGATTCGATTTGATCATCTTTTAATCCTCCATATTCAAGGGAAGACGAGCCTGGTCTATCCAACCTATCTTCATTAATTAACCCTTTCAGCCTTATAGTAGGAAGGGCACTTTGCTTTTAGCAGATAGGTCAAGGATTACAAAATTATAGCAAATTACATTTAATTAAACCAAGTAAGCATATGACAAAAAAACGTGGTGAGATACATACTTCAGGGACAACGTTGAAGTAGCTACAGATGAAATTAAGTGATCCAAAGATTCCAATTACTGCAAGGAACAACTAACAAGTCAAAGAGAATGGTGAACCATACAGCTAGACAGCAGGATACAAGAAAAAGGAAATCATTCTTCATGTTTTAGACAAACAACATAGTAAGTGATGTGTTGAGTTTTAAAAGTGGATGGAATACTGAATGTAGAGAACATAGAACAGCAACAAAACTGATTTCCAAAAGCTGAAAGCCTGGAGTTATGAAGAAAGACTGGTGGAATCTGAGCTCTTTACTGTTGAAAGAGATGTCTGACTGTTGACCTTACAGAAGAATCCAAAGTGGAAAATCATTAAAGACAAAGTAGGTATGGAAGATAATTCAAACAAAGTTACAGTCATAAGGCAGGTGCTAAAAAATGAAAGGCTAATGTAGGACTGATGTAAAGAAGTTCTTTGTACAGAACTTTGGCAGTACATGATTTGATTCAGATAGCTCATATCCTATTTCATCCTGACAGTTGTGAAGAGAATGTAACCCTCCTTCACAACACATTTTGCTCAGATCCCCTATAAAAATCTGTTAGTTAAACTTTAATAGCTTCTTCCCTCTTCCCTTCACTGAAATGACAGAGCCAGATGATGACAGCGACCATGACTATGAACAGATTGAAGAAGGACTTTCTCTGATGGCTTTGCAGAAAACAAAAAGATGGGCATTTTAGTTCTTGTAAAACAAGCTCAGCTGCCTGACTGGTAAGTAGATATGTTACATAACAAAAATGAATCTGAATGAGCACAAAAAGCCTCAGAAAATGCAAGATATAAACAGAGTGTGTCTACTGGCTTTTAAAAGAGACATCTTGTTTTCAGAAAATGATTCTTTAAATGAAACAATGAAGAGGAAGGCAATAAGAGGGTGTCACAGTGATTAGCACTGCTGTCTCATAGCTCCAGGGACCCAGGTTTGGTCCCACCTCTGGGCAACCATCTGTGGAGTTTGCACATTCTCCCAGCATGTGCATAGGTTCCCTCCGGGTCCTCCAGTTACCTCCGACAGTTCAAAGATGTGCAGGTTAGGTCTATTACTTGCTGCTTATGCTGTCTGACATGCAAGTAGTCCACAAGATTGACACCATTTTAAGGTATGCCTGCTACTGCTCCTGGCATGCCCTCCTTCACTCTTCATTGAAAAAAGGTTAATCCCCTTAAACAAAAGTTTGATGGTAATTGTAAAGTGGGGGATGTGCTGGGCCAGGAGGTTGCAGATTGTGTTAAAGCACAATTCTGCTGCTATCGATGGCCCACAGTGGGTCATGAATGCCCGATCAAGAGTTGCTAGATCTGTCCAAAGGTCTGTCCCATTTAGCATGGTGGTAGTGCCACACAACACAATGAGGTTATTCTCAATGTGAAGGTGGGATTACATCTCCACACGGACTGTGCAGTAGTCACTCTTACCAATACTGTCATGTGCAAATGATCTGCAGCCAGCAGTAAGAATGAGGTCAAGTATATTTTTTTTTCTTTGTTGGCTCCATCACCACCTGCCACAGACCCAATCTAGCAGCCATGACCTTTCGGAGCAACTTGATCAATAGTGCTGCTGCTGAGCCACTTCTTGGAGGTGGTCATTTAAATCCTCAACCCAAACTACATTTTGCACCCTTGCTATCGTCAGTCCATCTTCCAGTTCTTGTTCAATGTGATGCAGCAATGATTCATCAGCCACAGAATGTGGCAATCAGCAGGAGGTTTCCTTACCTATGTTTAACCTGATGCCATGATACCTCATGGGAGCTGGAGTCAACGTTGAGAGCTCCCAGGGCAAATCCCTCCCGACTATATACCACTGTGCTGCCATTTCTCCTGGGTCTGTCCTGCAGATGTGTCAGCACCTATCCAGGAATGGTGATGGTGGTGTCTGGAACATGATCTCTAAGGTATGGTTCCGTAAATCTGGCTGTCAGGCTATTGCTTGGTTAGTCTCTGAGATATCTCTCCTAATTTTAACACTAGCCCTGAGATGTTAATAAGGGTTGTTTTTGCTATTGTCATTTCTGGTACTAGACTGATGGCAACTGATCTGTCAGTTTCATTTCATGGTTGAGACTTAGTTGTATTAATGTCTACTGAGTGGCTTGTTCGACCATTTCAAAGAGCAGTTGAGAGTTAACCACATTGTTGTGGCTCTGGAGTCACATGCAGTTGGCAGTTCGGAAGGCAAATGTAACGTTAGCATTCATTTCCAGGGCACTAGAATACAAGAGCAGAGATGTACTGTTGAAGCTGAACAAGGCTTTAGTCGGACTGCATTTGGAATATCGTGAGCTATTATGGGCCCCGTATCTAAGGATGGATGTGCTGGTTTTGGAAGAGGTCCAGAGGAGATTTACAAGAATGATCATTCCCAGGATCATCCCTGTAAATCTCCAGTGGACCTCCTACCAAACCACTTTGGTGCACAAAACATTAGCTGAGTTTTTGGATTAATAAAGGTAAAAAGAGGTAAAAACGAGGTAAAAACGTTCTTTTTGGATTAATAGTCTAGTGATAATACCACTGGGCCATGGCGTTTTCATTGCTAATGGCTATCCGTATTTCTTAACTTGCAAAAATATACTTTAATCATGAAAAAGCTTTTATGTATATATACAGATACTAAAGCCATTCAGTTCAAAGGCAATTAGGGATAAGTAACAAATGTTGGGCTTATCAGCAACGCTCACCTCCTATTACAAAGGAAATACAAAATCCAAACTGACAAAAAACGGGAGTCACATTCCTACATGCAGTCAATTCTTCAAAATTTACAGATTTTAAAATCTTAATTTTTTTGCCTTTTTTAAAACTCTTTTAATCCATTCTTCCTTTCCCTATCCCACTTTCTCTACATGATGTGACTCTGTTCATTCTGTTTCTTTCTCAATTCCTAAATCTTACTGAGCATTGATGAGCAACATCTTAACCAGATGCCCTCTTGCCCATGCTGCATAGTTAACAACAAACACTTGCAACAATGTGTAAAGGAAGACAATTTTCAAGCTGAAGACAAAAGGGAAGAACTCTAACTCATTTATCAAATGTAGACCATTCAGTAAGGATGTGATTGGATCTTCTATCTCATTAAACCAAAAATATAATAGATGAAACAAATTAAATCTTTTGTCCGAGAAACCAGTATATACTTAATAGTTCTATGAGTTTAGCATACTTCTTTTACTCTGTTAAATAACTCAAATAAAATTAATAACTCAAATTAGTTTTCAAAAATAAGGCAAAAAAACTAAGATTGTATTAAATTACAGTGTCTTGTTAACTAATAAGGTTAGCGGCCTGTTAATAATACATATACCAAGACATATTGGAAAATATTACTTTGTCAAAAGCAATGGCACATTTTTGTAGCTAGAGAAAAATGTAAATCTATTTGAGAATTCATATTTCCATTAGTATGGACCAGACCAAACCCCCTCACAACGGTACGGGTTAAAATGATTGCCTAGACCCACATCTCTATTTTATTTTTAAATGCAAGTGTAAGGCACGTGTTTCGGACACAATTCAATTGGTCAAACTACAAGTCTTGAAGCAAAGAAACATTATTCGTACACTACTGCTTAAATATAAACAAAAGCAGAATTGGAAATAACTACTGGAAAATTTAACAGATTAATAAAATATAAACAGCAACTGTTAGTATATTGGAACATCCTTTAAATACACCCTTGGCAAAGGCAAATTCAGTAAAATATAATGTCTCACATGCAATTCTCCAGTGTAGGAGGAAAAAAAAATCAGAGAACTCAAGCATTTTGTTGTAGCAGCTTCAAGTTACGCTAAAGTACTAGTTCTGTGGGAGCTTGACCCTACCCCTTCATGCTGCTTCCATGGTTCCAACTTTTAAAAACTCCCAAAGCCTCATAAACTGTTTACTTTATTGGCTTGGAAGACACTGCTTTTACCACTGTCTCATAAAAGGACAAAATACACCTCTTAAAGCAATAATATGTCACAATGTAAATATGTAATAAGAATTATTATCCATTCATTTTGCTACTTTTAGGAACAAAGCAAACATTTTACTTTTCATGAAAAAGATCTACCGTAAATATTCATCTATAGGTCAAGTTTTGAGGACCATATTTTTTCAGCTGAAATTAGGGGTCGACTTATACACAAGGTATTGTTTGAGGGGATGAAATTCATGCTTGTCATTTGCATTTCATCTTTGAGTAGTAATAAGTTTTTAAGTACTAGCGAGGAAAAGAAAATCACAAACAAGTCAATATCCACATGGTCATTTAAAATGGGAAACCTACCTTCCAGGCAGCCCCTTGGTCCCTGAACGTTCCGTGTAATATGTTCCCCTCACAGTAAACTGCAGGTAACTGAAACCATGGAAACTAACTCCGCGATTTACAGTAATTCTAAAAACATGACGTGAAGAGTGATAGCCAGCGGACTGGAAGACCCAAAACTGAGTGTTACGGCCAGCAGACTGGAAGGCCGGAGTGCAGTGCAACAGGCAGGCACATTGACTCAAACTTTGATCTGTAACAGTGAAGAATTAGCATCAACTTATACATGAGGTATATGCAAATTCCAAGATTTTAGGGCCAAAATAGGGGGGTTAACATACACGAGATTGACATATACACGAGTAGATACGGTACATTTTATCGGTCTCCCTTTGGCCATTTAGCATGGAAAATTAAAACAGCCTAACTGGACTTATTTCAATTAAATTGAAAGGAAGCCTTAATCTTGGAAAATCTGGAATAGTAAAATACTTACTGAATAAATCAAAACTTTTCAGAAAATAAGAATTGGCTGCTGTTAGTCATTCCAAATCACTTCGCTGTGAACTGACATTTGTCTTTGCTCTAAAAACAGAAGAGAAGGTTATTATTCCAAGTGGTGAAGTTTTGGGTTTCAGTTGAATAGTAAGTCAATCAGGGAAGCTAGGTTTTTAGCTGAAAGCGTTTCCTGAATGAACATTCAAGGGTTTATTTACATAGTTCGCAGCCCCAATGACTGGTCTTTCAAACAATCAATCAATACATTTATAAAACTCTCAGAGCAACACAGGCATGGAATCCATACTGTAAGATCGCAAAATATCCAACACTAACATGGAACTTATTAAAATCACTCAATCAATATAATAAAATAGACTGCACATGTTGACAAAACTACTGAGCAAATAATTATTAAAACATTACTTGATTGTTGTTATTTTATGATACTATAAGAGGCACCAGTCATGATGAATGACATGAGAAATATGTATAACATTTTTATCATGCAATTCATCTGTTGTGATTAAGGGGTTTTAGAGCCAATACAGACATTGATCCTTTAAAAACAATCTCTAATTCAACCAGCAGTAATCTGCAAGTGCTCAATTCTTCCCACTATTTTTGTCCGAGGTCAGAAGTCACACAACACCAGGTTATAATCCAACAGGCTCATTTGAAATCACAAGCTTTTGGAGTGTGCTCATTCGTCAGGTGAAGTGACAAAGGAGCAGTGCTCCGAAATCATTTATTTTCTCAAAGAAACCTATATTCCTTTATCAAAGTGTCTTATTGCTTTCGAAAAATCACACTTTTAGCTTTTCTCCAATCTAAGCAACACATTATTCTAATGACCCATCACCTCACTACACATTTCTGCATTCTTCTTGATTTTCCTTACCATTCTAAGTCAAATCTTTTCATCCCAAGCTTTAGCTTCTGTTCCATCTCATCTCACCAAGTTTTTTTTTGAACCAGTACAGCAACTTTTTCTTTGACACCTCATTGTCCTAAAATTACATATTTATCTTTATTTTCCAAAAAATAAATCAAGTTGTAAGTTAGCCTTAAGACACATCAATTGAGGAAGTAGGTTAAGATGCACTCCAAAAAAGGTTTCTTATTTTGATCATGTATGATCTATCATGAAATAGTTAAGATCACTCATTATTATTGTCTGTTGTTCTTACATAATTCTCTGAAATGTCTACAGATGTCATGCTCTATTATATCTTCATCTGGTATTTGGCGATTTGTAAAGCACACCAAAAATGTACAGTTTTCTTTCCAATTGCATAATTCTACCCATTTGAATTTTGTCTTAATACAACTTGCAGGACACCCTTACATCCTAATGCTATTAAAATTCCTTGAGTAAAGTTGTCATGCCAGCTTCTTTGCAAACTCTTTTATCATACCTTAAATTTCCCAAGTCTGAATCCAAAACTAATGTAACATTTTGTGTGTATTCTTTGTAACGAAAGAGAATGATTAGAAGAAATTGAAAAGGTTCAAATAAAATTTACAAGGATGTTACCAACTTTTGAGTATTTGAGAGGCTGAATAGGCTGGGGCTATATTCCCTGGAGCATTGCAGGTAAAAGAGTAATGTTACAGAAGTTTATAAAATCATGAGGGGCATAGATAAGGTAAATAGACAAGATCTTTTCCATGGTCCAAAACAAGACGGCATAAGTTTAAGGTGACAGGGGAAGATTTAAATGGGACCAAAGGGACAACTTTATCATGCATGTACAGAATGTATTGCCAGAGGAAGTGGTGGAGGCTGGTACAATGACAACAATTAAAAAGCCTTGAATGAGCATATGAATAGGAAGGGTTTAGAGCAATATGGGCCAACTGCTGGCAAATGAAACTGGATTAATTTAGAATATTGTGTAGGCATGAACGAGTTGCGTTGAAGGGTCTGTTTCTATGCTATACAACTCTAGGACACAAAATGGGTGGATATTTAGTGGCAGTTAAAGGTTCATCAATATCACAATAACTCTGCTGGAATGAGAAAGTCATCTTTCACTATTATACTAGACTGCATTTTACAAGTCTCAAGACAACCATAGTCTATACTTGGTTGAGTTCCAGTGATGAATGTTCAATTTGTACTAAGATTTTTAACCATCTTTAAAAACTTTTCTTATTACTCCTTCAGGAATCAAGGATATAAAAGCTTGTTCTGGAATCTACTTCTAGCTGACTGAAAACTTAGCTTCGTTGATAACAAATTGTTTAACCCCAAGTATTACTAAAGAGCTGTTACTTTGAAAAGAAGTGAAGACATTTTTGTGGAAATGGATCGAGAAAAAAAACTCACTCCAGAACTTGGTTACAGATTTAAATGGTGACAGATCAGTACATTCAAAATGAAAGTTATCCTGGTGATTCTTCCTGCAAAATAAAACACATTCATCAGTTGCATGCATACAGATGGCAGTACAGCAACACATCATATTGTTATTTTAATCTATTAAAAAGGAACATTGAGAAAATTTTAATATTTACTTTGTTTCAAAATGGATGGCCACGTGGTGGGCTGAATCTACTCAGCCAGATGCAAATTATGATACTGCAGTCTGTAGTCCACTATATCCAGTCTTGAATGACAACAATCAAAAGCTAGCGAGAAACAGAGTCTCCATAAATATCGCCACACTCAATAGTGAGGGAGCCCAGCACATCAATGCAAAATCATGGCATTTGCAATTATCTCCGGCCAGAATAGCTGACTGGATCATTCATCTCACCCTTCGCCCGATCAAGTAAACACAATAGATTTTATGGCACTTTATTTTAAATAAAAGAGAATTCTTGCAAGTGTCTAATTACCTCTCAATAACCTCATTTAACATCCCAAGAGAAGATTCTCATTAGTATCACATTGTTGTTTTGGACACTTGCTGCAAAGATTGATTATTTGAATCCACTTCACTGAAACACAGAATTGTTACAATACAGGAGACCATTCAACTAGAATGTTACAACTTATTGCAATCTCTTAGCCGTTTCCTTTACCTTGGCACATTATTTGAATAGAAACAATCTAGTACCCTTTTTAATCACAATTCTAAGCAGTCTCAACAATGAAGAAATTTCTTCAGATCACTTTTGCAATATTTGCAAATCTTTTTAAAATCTGCATTCTCTCATTTTGATTTTTTAAACAAACAGGAATAGTTACTTCCCAGCAACTCTACTCACATCCCTCATGATTTAAAAAATTTCCCTCAGATCTCTTTTTAACCTTTCCTTATTGAAAGGATTCTGGGCAATCCAAAATAGAGGATGGGAAAAATTTCTGGCTGTAAGAGCTGCTCCTTTTTTTTTGAGGTATTTTAGGTGTTGGAGGTGATTTCCTCGAATTCCAGGAGCAATTACTGTTTTATATGCTGTTGCATTGTTTTGGAACTTTGGGAAAAAAATAGTCAAAACAACAGCAGTTAAAAGGGAGAAGAGCAGACAAAGGAAGCACATGGTGAGGAGAGTGCAGGAGAGAGAGAGAGCGAGAGCGAGAGCGAGAGAACGAGAACCTGCACAGTTACTGCCTTTGCAGTTTGAAATAGTGTATCGCTGGACATCGGAGTGCATTCGGGAAAATTAACGAACAATGAAATTCACAACTAATCTTGGAGGAACTGTTGGGTGAAGTTCACAGCACAGAATCAGATAAGTTAATTGTTGTTTTAAGTCTGTCCAAGAGAAAGGCTGCAGTAGTGAATATAGTGGATTCTTTCTTGATTATATGTTCTTGGAGATAAGTCTCTTGCTTAAACTTAAAATATAAGCCATAGCTATTAATTTAACCTGGGGCAGTGTTTGTAGAGGAATAAGACGGTGTTATTTTTTTGGGTCTGTAGATTGTGAAGGAGCAAAAATGGCCTTTGCAGTGATATGTACTTCTTGTCAGATGTGGGAATTTAAAGAGAGTTTAAGAGTTACTGCGGCTTATATCTGCCATAAATGCTGTTGGATGCAAATCTTATCAGATCGAGTGGATTGGTTGGAGAGACAGATAGAAGTGATGAGAAATTTGTAACAGCAATAGTATCTGATGGTTCATAATTATAGGAAGCGGGAAAAGTCTCAGATACAGTCACATCGATGGGTTAACTCCAGGAAGGGTGAAAGAGGTCAGCACCTAGGGCAGGAGTCTTTTGTGGATATACCCATTTCAAACAGGTATGTGGTTTTGGAAAATGTAGGGAGTGATGGATTCTCAGGGGAACGTAGCACGAACAGCCAAGCTTCTGGTATTGAGACTGGTTCTAATGCAACGAGGGGTATGTTGGCTCCCAAGAGATCAATTGTGTTAGGGGATTCTGTAGTCAGAGGTACAGACAGACGTTTCTGTGGCCAGCAGAGAAAAAGCAGAATGGTGTGTTGTTTCCCTGGTGCCAGGATCAAGGATATCTCAGAGAGGGTGCAGAATGTTCTCACAGGGGAGAGGGGCCAGCAGGAGGTCATTGTCCACATTGGAACCAAAGACAGTGGAAGGGAAAATGTTGAGACTCTGAAGGGAGATTACAGAGTTAGGCAGAAATTTAAAAAGGAGGCCCTCAAGGGTAGTAATATCTGGATTACTCCCAGTACTACGAGCTAGTGAGAGCAGGAATAGGAGGACAGAGCAGATGAACGCATGGCTGAGGAGCTGGTGTATGGGAGAAGGATTCACATTTTTGGATCATTGGAATCTCTTTTGGGGTAGAAGTGACCTGTACAAGAAGGATGGATTGCACCTAAATTGGAAAGGGACTAATATACTGGCAGGGAAATTTGCTCGAACTGCTTGGGAGGATTTAAACTAGTAAGGTGGGGGGTGGGACACAGGGAGATAGTGAGGAAAGAGATCGATCCGAGACAGGTACAGCTGAGTCAAACAGTCAGGGCAGGCAGGGGCAAGGTAGGACTAATAAATTAAACTGCATTATTTCAATGCAAGGGGCCTAACAAGGAAGGCAGGTGAACTCAGGGCATGGTTAGGAACATGGGACTGGGACATCATAGCAATTACAGAAACAAGTCTCAGGGATGGGCAGGACTAGCAGCTTAATGTTCCAGGATACAAATTCTCCAGGAAGGATAGAAAGGGAGGCAAGAGAGGAGGGGGAGTGGCATTTTTGATAAGGGATAGCATTACAGCTGTGCTCAGGGAGAATATTCCCAGAAATACATTCAGGGAAGTTATTTGGGTGGAACTGAGAAATAAGAAAGGGATGACCACCTTACTGGGATTGTATTATAGACCCCCCCCCCCCCCCCCCAATAGTCAGAGGGAAATTGAAAGACAAACTTGTAAGGAGATCTCAGCTATCTGTAAGAATAATAGGGTGGTTATGGGAGGGGATTTTAATTTTCCCAACATCGACTGGGACTGCCATAGTGTTAAAGGTTTAGATGGAGAGGAATTTCTTAAGTGCTTACAAGACAATTTTCTGATTCAGTATGTGGATGTACCTACTAGAGAAGGTGCAAACCTTGACCTATTCTTGGGAAATAAGGCAGGGCAGGTCACTTGAGGTGTCAGTGGGGGAGTACTGTGGGGCCAGCGATCATAATTCTATTAGTTTTAAAATAGTGATGGAAAAGGATAGACCAGATCTAAAAGTTGAAGTCCTAAATTGGAGAAAGTTCAATTTTGATGGTATTAGGCAAGAACTTTCAAAAGCTGATTGGAGGCAGATGGTCGCAGGTAAAGGGATGGCTGGAAAATGGGAAGCCTTCAGAAATGAGGTAATGAGAATCCAGAGAAAGTATATTCCTGTCATGGTGAAAGGGAAGGCTGGTAGGTATAGGGAATGCTGGATGACTAAAGAAATTGAGCGTTTGGTTAAGAAAAAGAAGGAAGCATATGTCAGGTATAGACAGGATAGATCAAGTGAATCCTTAGAGAATAAAGAAAGTAGGAGTATACTTAAGAGGGAAATCAGGAGGGCAAAACGGGGACATGAGATAGCTTTGGCAAATAGAATTAAGGAGAATCCAAAGAGTTTTTACAAATATATTAAGGACAAAAGGCTAACTAGGGAGAGAATAGGGCCCGGGAAAGATTGGCAAGGCGGCCTGTGTGTGGAGCCACAGAAAATGGGGGAGATACGAAATGAATATTTTGCATCAGTATTTACTGTGGAAAAGAATATGGAAGATATGGATTGTAGGGAAATAGATGGTGACACCTTGCAAAATGTCCATATTACAGAGGAGGAAGTGCTGGATGTCTTGAAATGGTTAAAAGTAGATAAATCCCCAGGACCTGATCAGGTGTACCCGAGAACTCTGTGGGAAGCTAGAGAAGGGATTGCTGGACCACTTACTGAGATATTTGTATAATCGATAGTCACAGGTGAGGTGCTGGAAGACTGGAGGTTGGCAAACGTGGTGCCACTATTTAAAAAGGGCAGTAAAGACAAGCCAGGGAACTATAGACCAGTGAGCGTGACCTCGGTGATGGGCAAGTTGTTGGAGAGAATCCTGAGTGACAGGATGTACATGTATTTGGAAAGGCAAGGACTGATTCAGGATAGGAAATCATGTCTCACAAACTTGATTGAGTTTTTTGAAGAAGTAACAAAGAAGATTGAGGGCAGAGCAGTAGATGTGATCTAAATGGACTTCAGTAAGGTGTTTGACAAGGTTCCCCATGAGAGGCTGATTAGCAACATTAGATCTCATGGAATACAGGGAGAACTAGCCATTTGGATACAGAACTGGCTCAAAAGTAGAAGGAAGAGGGTGGTGGTGGAGGGTTGTTTTTCAGACTGGAGGCCTGTGACCAGTGGAGTGCCACAAGGATCGGTGCTGGGTCCACTACTTTTCATCATTTATATATGGATGCGAGCATAAGAGGTACAGTTAGTAAGTTTGCAGATGACACCAAAATTGGAGATGTAGTGGACAGCGAAGAGGGTTACCTCAGATTATACCAGGATCTGGACCAGATGGGCCAATGGGCTGAGAAGTGGCAGATGGAGTTTAATTCAGATAAATGCGAGGTGCTGCATTTTGGGAAAGTTAATCTTAGCAGGACTTATACACTTAATGGTAAGGTCCTAGAGAATGTTTCTGAACAAAGAGACCTTGGAGTGCAGGTTCATAGCTCCTTGAAAGTGGAGTCGCACGTAGATAGGATAGTGAAGAAGACTAGGAGAAAGTGAGAATTGCAGATGCTGGAGACCAACGTTGAAAAATGTGGCACTGGAAAAACACAGCAGGCCAGGCAGCATCCGAGGAGCAGGAGAATCGACGTTTCGGGCTTATGCCCGAAACATCGATTCTCCTGCTCCTCGGATGTTGCCTGGCCTGCGGTGTTTTTCCAGCACTACATTTTTCAATAGTGAAGGCGGCATTTGGTATGCTTTCCTTTATTGGTCAGAGTATTGAGTACAGGAGTTGGGAGGTCATGTTGCGGCTGTACAGGACATTGGTTAGGCCACTGTTGGAATATTGCATGCAATTCTGGTCTCCTTCCTATCAGAAAGATGTTGTGAAACTTGAAACGGTTCAGAAAAGATTTACAAGGATGTTGCCAGGTTGGAGGATCTAAGCTACAGGGAGGGGCTGAACAGACTGGGGCTGTTTTCCCTGGAGCGTCGGAGGCTGAGGGGTGACCTTATATACGTTTACAAAATTAAGAGGGGCATGGATAGGATAAATAGACAAAGTCTTTTCCCTTGGATTGGGGAGTCCAAAACTAGAGGACGTGGGTTTAGGGTGAAAGGGGAAAGATATAAGAGAGACCTAAGGAGCAACGTTTTCACGCAGAGGGTGGTACATGTATGGAATGAGCTGCCACAGGATGTGGTGGAGGCTGGTACAACTGCAACATTTAAGAGGCATTTGGATGGGTATATAAATAGGAAGGGTTTGGAGGGATATGGGCCGGGTGCTGGCAAGTGGGACTCGATTGGGTTGGGATATCTGGTCGGCATGGACGGGTTGGACCGAAGGGTCTGTTTCCATGCTGTACATCTCTATGACTCTATAACTCTATAATTCAACACAATGTTCAGGAAAAGTTCCCACAGCAATATCTAGGAATGTTACTACAGTCAACCATTTACATTGCTATTGTTGCAGTCTACATTCTTGTAGTTAACATCCCCCCTTGTAAGTACTCAGGAATGTTAGCCTCTCTTGAATTTCAAATCTTTTTTGTCCCCCTAAGGATCCTTCAAACTAGCTGGTTTACCTATATAGTACATTGAGCAAAACCATTCTCCAGTACGACAACACTCTTCCTAACTAATATTACCACTCCTTTTCTGGAGATCATGTACCTAAGAATATTTAATACCCAGTCCTGCCTTTCCTTAAACCAAGTCTTGTTATGATGTCTTGTTTTCACATGGCAATTTGCACCTGTAAATCCCCAAACTTTCTTACTATCCTTATGCATCCACATACATGCACATTAACTGACTTGCGTCTTCATTACTTTCTTTCAATCTTACAATAGATTTCAACTAGTGATTTCCTACTCTTTTATACAAGTACTAACTATCTAATTATTCTATGCATCCTGATATTTCCCTGATGTTCTTAGTTCATTCACTGCTGTCAGATTAGTTTAAAATTGAGTATTGTATCCAATTTTAGGTCCCTTACTTGCATGAGGACATAATTGAATTGGACACAGCTCAGGAGGTCCATTAGATTGATGCCAGAGATGAGGGATTTGCAAAGAAAGGTGATGGTTTAAAAAGCAGGTCAGAGTCTAAGAATATTGCAGTGAGTAATTAATGTCCCAAAGACTGGCCACCATTCCAAGGCGCAAGCCAGGAGCATGATGGAATATTCCTCATTAGCCTAGATGGATGCAACCCCATCAATGCTCAAGAAATTTAACACCATCCAGGACAAAGCAGTCCACTTGAATGGCACATCCAGAAACATTAACTCCCTCTAACACTATGATCTATGAGGTGCACTCTCGATATTCACCCAAAAGATCCTCAGACAGCACCTTTAACTCATGACCAATTTGACCTAGAAGGACAAGGTCAGCAGATACATGGGAACACCACCTCTCCAAGCCAATCTTGTAAATTTATTGCTGTTTCTTCACTGTCACTGGGCCAACTTCTTGGAATTCCCTCCCAGATAAAATTGTTAATCTATCTACAGCATGTGGACCACAGTAGTTCAAGGCAGCAGCTCACCACCATCTTCTCAAGAGCAATAGAGATTGGTCGGTTCAGCCAGTGTTGCCCACGTCCCACAAGAGACTAGGGAAAAAGAACACCAGAGGTATACCATGCTTGTCAAGATTTACTACTGATATCACAATGGCTTATTGTTCATCATTAGTACTCTAGGGTACAAATGAAATCACATATTACTCCGATTATTCTGAGAATTCTAAACAATTCTCAAATAAAACAAATTAAAAAAAAAAGAAAATTGCTAAATTTCTCAGCAAGATGCCACCAGGATCCTGACGTTCATGTTGTAATCCAAGAACAACCAGAATGAATATAATTTGGGGCTGTTTGCATCCAATTCAGATCTGCACTTGTATTTAAAATCTGAAATTTTCTTTTCTCAATGCTCTTTAAATGAGTGACACTATAAACACAGCCATATGATTTACCCATCTCAATCTGGTGGACAAGCAAGAGAAAGAAAATCGATCATAGGCCAGACTTCGAAAACGCGCATTTGCAAAGTTCAACAATGCATCACATTCAACTATTCAAGACCTTACTCAGAAAACAATGTCTTAAAATCAATACACTGCACTGTTTGGATTTTACAGAAGTTTAATAAAATCCAAAGTTTATTACACTTGACATCATGACAATTTACAAGCATTCTGTATTATGATGCCAGTTTAGTCAAGACTTCAATGTTAATTCAAATATTAGTATCATTCCCTCTATTCAGATGGTGAGAAAGAGAAAGAGACAGAACAAGCTTCCACACTTCAACAGCATAGAGGAAGCTACCATTAAGATTAAAGAGTTTATTTTTGATCATGATACAAAAAAAGTGCAGACTTACAAAACCAAAAATGCAGGTCTGCAATCAATGTGAAAAATCCAAGTTGAATTTAGAGGCACACATCCCTTTATGTTAAAATTGGTATTTACATTTTACAACAGGATGATGGATTCTGCAGGTTGTAGAATGATTCAGAATTTTAGTTTCACATCATTTTATTACTCAATTATTCAACATCTGTTGACCTGAAATGATCCTCATCCACTGTAGATTAGATGTGCCCTTCATTGCTCAGAAATTCTACTGCTTGCCTATATGGAAACAAAATTGTAATCGTAAGACTTTGAATATTTAATTTCACACACGATAGCCAGCTGAAAGTAACACTAACTTGATTGCAACGATGTTCATATTCTTCAGTGTTTTCCTCATGTAGTCAATGCTCATGCCTTCCTGTTCTCGACAGTTGCGAATCAAATTCAATACCTGAAAGGAAGGCTTTGTTTTAGCGATCATAAACAAAAACGTTAGTTATTCTGACAAAGACAAGACATTTTGTTAAGTTTCAGCTAGCAATTTAAGGGGAAAACTACACTTTATAATGCACGATAAGAGAAGGCTGATTGTTTGGCAAGTGAACTTGGAAACAATGCCATGTGGAACACACTGGTTAACAATGATTAGTGATTAACGGCCAGACTTAGTTTAAACTTCATAAAAGGGACTCCACACATTTGAAAGGAGAGTCAAATTACCTCTCTTTTCTCAATGTCCTGGTTGAGAAATTGGCCACTGGGCTCTCTACCACTGTATGACAAAATTAGCTTTGCTAGTTAGTATATACTTTGAGATTCCTAAGGTTCAACACATTAGAAGATAAGGCTAATCAGTAACTTCATAAATAGGGGGCACAACATTTGTTCATTACATAAGCATTAAGTCAGGCACATCAAGGCCATGCTTCAGGATAGCGAGAATGCCCTGATCAGAGAATGTCTTATTACACGACCATACAAACTCACAAACAGCTCCAAGACAATCTCATATTTAGTCATGGAACATGCCCAGACTACTTGAGATTATTTTAGAAGTGCAAAGTATTTCACACATGTGGACTACAGGTGAAACTAGCTGCTTCATTTAGTTACTCAGTATCAACACAAATTATGCACACAACAAATGGAATGTTCAAGTAAAAAGATATCCTGCTTATCATCCAGATGAGTAACCTGGTGTATGAATTTTAGTGCAGATGTGATGCCAGGTTTGTTGAAGCCCCAAAGAGTGGTGGATCTTAAGAGACAACATATCCCTTTGGCTATTGCAATAGGCAACGTACTGACTGTGTATACCCTACCAGTCTGCACCGGTAGAACTTGAAACAATATCCATTATCAATTGGATAGTTATTTGCTTGATAATCTGAGTGTGTAAAGAGTAATGCTGATAATCAATTAAGTATCATTAGTTGGGTTCAGTGTCACTGGGTCAAGATTTTGGAACTCCTTCCATAACAGCACTGTGAGGATACCAACACAAATTAATCTCAGCAGTTACAAGGTGGCAGCTGACCACCACTTTGTCAAGGGTGGACAGGATGGGCAATACAGTTAGTCAGCCGGCAACTACCACAAACCGTTAAACTGAAGTGCGTTCATAAAAGGTTTACCAGGATGCTGTCAGGAATGGAGGGCTTGAAGTATAGAAATAGACTGTAAAGAATGGGACATTTTTTCACTGCACGTAGGAGTTTAGCAATGGGCTTCACAGGAGGCTCCCAAGCACTGAGAATGTCACCTAGACAGAGGACGAAACGTTTGCAAGAGAAATTCCCAGCTCGGCGAACAGAACCACAACAGCAATGACCTTATTGAGATTTATAAAATGAGGGACATAGATAAGGTGAATGTCAATGATCTTTTCCCTAGGGTGGGGGAGTTCAAAAATAGGGGGCTTTGTAAAAAAAAAGATGAGGGGAGAAAGATTTAAAAGAGATGAGTGGCAACATTTTTTTGAAACAGTGGCTTGTGTGGACTGAATTGCCAGAGAAAGTGGTGAATGCAGGTACAGTTAAGGAAGAAGGGCATATGAGAAATCCTGGACTAAACTGAAAATAAATGGTAAAGCACCCGGTCATGACCATAATCACTGCAACAATCGCATTGACTTATCACACTGGCTATTACTGTGACAATAGGTTCCTCCATTAATGAGAATTCCCTTCAAACAATTGGGTCCACTATGAACTGGGTTGACATTATCCACATCTATCTGAATTAGCATTTTAAATTCACTTAGAGTCATAGACGTACACAGCACAACTTGTCTGTGACAAACAAATTTTCTTAACTTCAATGGTCCCTTTTGCCAGCATTTAGCCCATATCCCTTTAAACCTTTCCTATCCATTTACCTGTTCAAATGTCTTTTAAATTGTACCCACCTCTACCACTTCCTCCTGTAGCTGGTTACCATATACCTACCACACTTTGTGGAAGTTAACACTCAGGTATTTTTTGAATTTTTCCTCTCACCTTACATTTATGTCGTCTAGTTCTGCACTCTCCTACCCTGGGAAAAAGACCACAGCTATTCATCATATCCACATCTCTTAATTTTATAAACATTCATTAAGACCACCCCTCAGCCTCCTATGCTTCAGCGAGGAAAGTTCCAAGCCTCTGCTTATAACTCAAACCTTCCAGTCTCAGTAACATCTTTGTAAATCTTTATTGTACCCTTCCCAATTTATTAACATCCCTCCTATAGCAGAGTGACTAGGATTGCATGCAGTACTCCAAACGTGACCGTACCAATGTTTTGTACAGCCGTAGCATGACATTCCAACTCCTATACGCAATGCTCTAATCAAAATGAAGGCAAGCATGCTAAAAACTTTCACCATCACCCGATCTACCCGGAACACCACTTTCAAGAAACTATCAACCTGCACTCTTACATCTCTATTTGTGTGTATTCCCAAGGTCCTACCATTAACTCTAAGTCATGTCCTGGTTCACCTACCAAATAAATACCTCTCACTTATCTGAATTAAATCCCATCTGCCATTCCTCGGCAGTGACCGAGCTGATCAAAATCCCATTGTACTCTTAGATAACCTTCTTCACTATCCACTATACCACCAATATTGGTATTGTTCACAAACTTACTAATCATACCTCTGATATTCTCATCCAAAATCATATGATCAGTAGTAAACTCAGCGCCAATCCTTGCAGCACACCACTGGTTACAGCTCTCCAATCTAAAAAACAACCCTCTTCCACCATCCTCTGTCTCTGACCATCAAGCCAATTTTGTATCCAGTTGGTTACCCCTTCTTAGATTCCATGTGATCTAACCTTATCCACTTGCAGAATAGAGGCATCATTGGCTGGGCCAGCATTTATTGCTCATCCTGGCTTGCCCTTGAGAAGGTGGTGACCTCAAACTGCTGCAGATCGTGTGTTGTAGGTAGACCACAATGTCCTTAGGAAGGAAATTCAAGATTTTGACCGTGATTTAATTTTCAAAAGGTTCATAAATTACTACCATTAATGACCACGTAGCACATTTGATCAAAGTCGCAAATCTGAAATAATAACTCTTTCTCCATCTGTGGTTGCTGCCAGATCTGTTGAATATTCATGATAATATTTCAGCATTTTCAGTTTTATTTCAGATTTCCAGCATCTGCAGTACCTGCAGATTAATGTTTGCAATTAATATGACACGCAGAAATTTAGAAGACTGTAGAGGATGGTGACAAACTACATTTATCAAAGACCAGTGTGTGGAGATTCATTTTGATGAAATAAGGATAGCAATATAAATAAGAATAGGGAAGTTGTTTTGTGCCCTTTCCCTTATTGGTTAAGCATTGAGTATAGGAGTTGGGAGGTCATGTTGTTGCAGTACAGGACATTGGTAACACCACTTTTGGAATACTGTGTGCAATTGTAGTCCCCTTCCTACTGGAAGAATGTTGTGAAACTTGAAAGGGTTCAGAAAAGATTTACAAGGATGTTGCCAGGGTTGGAGGATGAGTTACTGGGAGAGGCTGAAAAGGCTGGGGCTGTTATCCCTGGAGAGTCGGAGGCTGAGGAGTGATCATGAGGGGCATGGATAGGATAAATAGTCAGGCCTTTTCCCCTGTGTTAGGGAGAGTCCAGAACTAGAGGGCATAGAGGGGAAAGATATAAAATGGACCTAAAGGGCAAGTTTTTGACAGAGCATGGTGCATGTACGGAATGAGATGCTAGAGGAAGTGGTGGTGACTGGTACAATTTCAGCATTTAAAAGGTATCTGGATGGGTATATGAATAGGAAGGGTTTAGATGGATATGGGCCAAGTGCTGGCAAATGGGACTAGATTAGTTTAAGATATCTGTTTGGTATGGACGTGTTGGACCAAAGTGTCTGTTTTTGTGCTGTACATCTTGATGACTCTGATTGAAAGAATGGGGATTTATTTCCAAGTCTGGGTGGTGTGTGGCTTGGATGGAACTTGCAGATGGTGTCCTTATGTACCTGGTGCTCCCATCTAGCCAGATGGTAGTCTAGGAAAGTGCTAAGGATCTTTGGAGAAGGTTTGCAGGGCATCTTGCCGATGGCACACATGCTACTGAATGTCAGTGGAAGAGAGAATGGACGTTTGAAGGTGTGGTGCCAATCAAGTGGGCTGCTTTACACTGGCAAATGAGACCAATGAAGTTGAGGAAACTTGGTTGGCATGGACAGGTTGGGCTGCAGGGCCTGATATCTGTGCTGTGTACGTCTATGACCTAGATGGTGTCAAGTTTCAAGTGTTGTTGGAGCTGCACTCACCCAGACAAGTGGGGAGTATTCCATTACACTCCTGACTTCTGCTTTGTCAATGGTGTAAAAGCTGAGGAATTACTTTCAGCAACATTCCAGCCCCTGACTAGCTCTTCTAGCCTGGCAGTGCAGTTTCTGGTCAATAGTATCCCCAAGTATTGATAGTGGTTGATTCAATGATGGTGACACCATTGAATATCAAGGGCAGTTGTCAGATCTTCTTTTACTGGAATGATAATTGCCTTGTACTGGGTGGCACAAGTGTTACTTACCACTTTTCAGTCCAATCTATATGTATTGCCCAAGTCCTGTTGCATTTCGACATGGACTGCTTCAGTATTCGAGTAGCAGAGAACGGTGCTGCCCATTGTATAATCACTAAACATCGCCACTTCTGACTTCATGATGGAGGGAAGTTCCTTGATGAAGCAGCTGATGGTTGGATCAAGGACATTAGCCTGAGGAATTCCTACAGAGATGTCTTGGGAGTTGAAGTGATTGAACTCCAACAACCTCCATCTTCCCATAGGCCAGATATGACTCCAACTATCAGAGAGCTCCCCCTCACTCCTAGGTCCACATTTATTCCAGTTTTGTTAGAGGTCTTGTTGTCACACTGTCATATGTAGCTTTGATAGCAAGGATTGTGACTCTCACTTCACTTCTGGAATTCAGCTAGTTTGCACTAAGGCTATAATGAGGTCCTGGCAGAAACCAAATTTGGCATTATTTAACAGGTGTTGCTGGACAGCACTGCTGATGACACTTTCCATTACGGATGATCTCCAGTAAACTGATGGGTGGTAGCTGCCCAGGTTGGATTTACCCTGCTTTGTACATACTGGACATAGCTGGGTAATTTTCCATGTTATTGGGTCAATTGTCAGTGCAGGTGTATTGGAACAGTTTGGTTCGGGGTGAACCAAGTTCTGAAGAAAAACTGTCTGGGCCCAAAAACTTTGCAGTATCCAGTGTCCTCAACCATTTCTTGATATCATGTGGAAAGAATCCAACTGGCTCAAGACTGGCATCGATAATACTTGGGACCTTTGCTATAAGGATCATTAGCAAAGTTCAAATTAAATTTGTATCAATTAACATATCATGTCCCATCCCAAGAATCAAACCATCACATTTAAATAGAATTATGTTTGAATGAAAAAGTGTCAAAAGTATGTGAGAAACTAAGCTCACACACTTCAATAATTTCAGTCCGAGACAAAATCTGAATCAGTAGTGTCCTTTATTTTACTCTTGCAAGAGGGTGTGATGTCCACTGTCTACAAGGCAAGGGACACACACAATTCAATTAATACACGATATTTATATAATTTGGTTTCTTTTTTTTATTTCATTGCTCCTCCCCTGTTTACATCTTCCACTTCCCTAAGACTGGCACTCATTACTCCTGTTCATCTCTTGCCTTATCTGGCCTTGTCTGTGACAAAATGCTTATTTCTGACCTCAAGGCCGTTTGACCTCATCCCGCTGTGGGTCATTGTTAGGCATATCCTTTCTTCACCATTATCTACTCCCTCCATCTGTGCCTTCCCCTACCATACTTATCCTTATGACTCTTAATTGGGGTTTGTTCCTGTGTTTCTGTAAAAATGGGAAACAGATGTTTATACCTACTGTTTGTACAGGCGTATCTAGCTTAACTTCCTCCCCTCACAGCATCTTATCTATTCGCCTGTAATATCTACCATTGTTT
Organism: Chiloscyllium punctatum; assembly: GCF_047496795.1. Taxonomy (NCBI): domain Eukaryota; kingdom Metazoa; phylum Chordata; class Chondrichthyes; order Orectolobiformes; family Hemiscylliidae; genus Chiloscyllium; species Chiloscyllium punctatum. Next base: position 11,306,706 of record NC_092765.1, read on the forward strand.
TGCAGTCACGTTTCATTCTTGAATACAATTTTAGCTAATACAAAAACAATTATGTATTTCCTCCACATAGCTTCTATTCTTGTTGACTCAGCTCTTGGCTGAAACAATTACACACTGGTGTGAGTTCATTTACTTTGTATAAGTGAATGTATAATTAATTATAATTGCAGAAGTAACACTACTTTACCTATATCCCACAAGTAGAATGCATTCAACTAAACATCAAGGTAAGGGTCTACAACATGAGTATTGTCACCTTCTGATGCGTGCTTGCACATTAAGACTGAAGGAACTATATGCAAAGTTTAAAATAAATTCTAGCTGACATTAACAATTGAAAATATGCAAATTATATGCAACATAATGCTCAAAACAGCTCTTATCAGCAACATTACAAAAACTCAGTACAAACCAGCAAACTAATTACAAATCGGTTTGACATTTTAGGGATTACAAGGAAATCCAAGGTATGGCCCTGATACACAAGGGTCACAGAAAGGAACCTTTATAAAGGAACATAAAGGAACTTGCATTAAGTTGGCTTTTTTCACATCTTGTCAGTTATGTATTCAGACTGTTTGAGACAATATATCACTAATTTAACTTTGCAATTAGAGGGAGATAAACTATTGCTTTTCTCTTAACCCCAATATAATAAACTTCAGATAAGACAATTGCACAATTCTTTCCCAGTGTGTTTTACCTGACTTTGTTGACTTGTTGGTCCATTCATCAATGCATCATTACCACCACCATATAATCCCATTGTACCTTCATTTCGCATTGGGGTGTGCAAAGCTAGAGATCCTCCAGGTACAAGCTGAGGAAGAAATTATAGAAGTGAAACTTCAGAATACAGAGGATCCTCAATTATCCGAACGAGATGGGTGGGCACTATTTCATTCGGATAATTCATTATTCGGTTAGATCGATTCAATGCCTCTCCTCTGGGACTCAGGGCTTTCTGTTAAGTCTGCTCCCCATTCAGGAGAGGAGACTGCATCACAACACGCGTGAGCCCCTGCCCAACAGTGACCCCCACCTGCTCCTCAACCCCGCCCAGCACGGCCCCCCCCACCGCACCCTAACCCATCCAGCACCACCCTCCTGCCCAACTTCCAACCCCATCCAGCACCACCTCCCCACCTACTGTTCAAACTCCGTCTGCACCCCTGCCCCCGGCAGCCCTCTTCCCCCCTCCGGGGCAGCCAATGTGGACACCAACAGTAAGAGTGCTGCTGCCTTTGTGGGTTAAGTCTCCAAATAGCACGCGCACACAGACAGACAGACACATATGCACACACACACACACAGACAGACAGACACAGACAAATTTTTACTGCAACTTTTTGACAAGTTCCACCTCTGCCCTGTTTAGGACAATGTTAGAGAGAATATCTGGGAAAGGGAGGTTTAGGGTTCACCCCTCCAGGCAAAGTGTGGGGAGCGGGAGAGTGGGAGAGTGGGCAGGAAGTCAGTCATTTGGAGATGGTGCCTGGACTCCCATCAATGTCCAGGACTGTTCTCGGCAGCATTTCAACGACCAGAGATCGTTTTTAATGACTAGAAACAAAAGACTCAGAGTTGAAACAGTTCTTTGATGTAATGTTTCTATCGGGACCTCAAGATCTCCTTTGGATAGTTGATATTCGGATAATCGAAGTTCCTCCGTATTGCTTCATTGGATTAATGACGACTTTTCCTAGGTAAACAGTGTAAAGTTTTAATCTTGATTGAATTGAAAATTCCTTTAATTTTAACAGCTGTGAAAATTATTCAGAAACAATGAAGCTCAAAGTGAGCAACTTATGACCAATCAGTTTTTGCTAATGTCCATGCCCCAGCTCTTGCAATGATTTCCACTTCATGTGAAGATCCTGATTTTATTTGTCATTCACAGGCTAGCAAAGCAAGCACTTGCCCATCCTAAATGGAGGGTGGTGAGCCATCTTCTTAAACTGCTGGGGGATGGGGATGTGGAAGGGGAAGGAGAATAGAACAGAATGCAGAGTAGAAACAGGACTTTCGGCCCAACTAGTCCACACCGAACCTCCAAAAAGGAGTAACCCACCCAGACCCTTACCCAATATTTACCCCTGACTAATGCACTTAAACTATACATCCCTGAACACTGTGCAATTTAATACGGCCAATTCACCTAACCTGCACGGCTTTGGATTGTGGGAGGAAACCCATACAGACACTGGGAGAATGTGCAAACTCCACACAGACAGTTACCACAGGCTGGAATAGAACCTGGGTGCCTGGTGCTATGAGGCAGCAGTGCTAACCATTCAGCCACTGTTGCACCCTACGTGTAGTTCAGAAGGGTTTTCCAGCACTTTGGCTTCGCAACTTTGAAGGAATGGCAATATAGTCTCAAGTCAGGATGATGAGAGACTTGGAAGGGAATCCTGCATGTTACAGCACTTCCATGCTCCGACTGCCTTTGCCCTTCTATCTAGATGATGTTGTGCATTTGGAAGGTGCTTTCATGGGAGCCTTGACAAGTTGCTAGTGCATCATTTAGATAGAGCACACTGCCACCACTGAGTGCCAGCAAGGGAAGGAGTGAATGTTTACAACAATGAATTTAGTGCTAACCAAGGGGGCAGCTGTGACCTGGATGGTGCAGAGCTTGAATGCTCTTAGAGCTGCACGCATCCAGGCAAGTGGTGAACATTCTATCACATTAATGATCCACTTTTGTCAGGAGCCATGAGTCCACCACCCCTCCAGCATGACGACAAATATCCTCCCCTTTCAGCATTCTTAACCGGCTACTCCGTCTGTGGCATTCTGCTTCTATCTCCAATTTCTAATGAGCTGCCAGAGGAAGTGGTGAAGGCTGGTACAATTGCAATATTTTAAAAGGCATCTGGATGGATATATGAATAGGAAGGGTTTGGAGGGATATGGGACGGGTGGGACTAGATTAGGTTGGGATAGCTGGTCAGCATGGACGAGGTGGACCGAAGGGTCTGTTTCCATGCTGTACTTCTCTACCACTCTTGAATATTTGTACACTTGCTGTCCTTTTCTAGCTGGACTCTTGTACAATTACGCAATGCAGCACAATTTCTAATCTTGAAACACACATTAGCTGAACCCTATCAGAACGTTGTTCCAAGTATTTAGCTTTATACTCACCTGTGGTTTGTTTAGCAGCAAGTGAGCCTGCACCACCTCCAACATGTGAGATGTTAACTCATTCATGTCTTACAAAACCATGGATTTTAAAAGATACCAAGCTCTTCTTGTTCTAACAATTTAAAGTAACGGTCAAGTTCAAGATTAGAATTGACTTTCATGCAGAATCAAAAATTACAAGTGAATCAGTAAATAAAAAATGAGTGTAATAAAAAGCTGAAGAGTTACAGATAACATAAAATTGTTCTATTTTAATAGATACAAAAGACCAGCATTATTTATTTTGCTTAAAACATCAAAAGCAGAATCTGCCAAAAATCTATAAATGACTATTCCATTAATTTTTTAATTATCTACATACATTAGTTGTTCCCTCATCAGCTTAGTTCTTTTCTCTGGACATAGTGAGTGCCAAATGTTCAGAAACAAGAAAATCAGGGACACATTCAACTTAACAGTTCTATAAACTGCCACACTGGATAGCTCCTGATGGCATGATATACACAAAGCAACTAAAAAATACATTAAGTCGCACTTATTAAAAGAAAGTACTAAATTGTTAATCAGGGAAGTATTTCAGATAGCATATTTTCCCTCCCAATTAGTTATATAAAGAAATATAGGCTTTATATTTTAACAGAATACCATTCCATTTAATTTGTGCATTAAACAAAAAACACTGGGGGAAATAAAGCTTTTTATAAATAATTCTAAATATGAAAATGCTAAATTGGTAAAATATAAGAAGCAAATGTAATGAAACAAAACAAAAAGATATGTCTAAAGTATTAATACCTTTTCGATCAGTAACCTGTGAAGTAGAAATTCCTAAGAACAAAAGCAGCACAGGAAGATCCAAATAGAAGCACAAAAGCTGCCTCGCTTTGAGATAAGAAGTGTGGTTTTGTAAATCTTTAATGGGAGTTTTAATCGGACTAGTATTATAGAAGGGAAGGTAAAAGCTAGGTTAGAGGTAGAAATTGTAAATAGTGGTTAGTTAACTATTCTCGTAATACTTGAAGAAATAAAGTTATTAAATTTTTACTTTAAATAGTTCTTGGCCACTCGGATTTTTACAGATTAATCTCCGGCATTGCAGGTAAGACTTACCAAGCAAAGCATTACTAAATACAAAAGTGTCAACTTAAAATCAAACTGCATAAATATCAAATTGAAAGGTTACGACTGAAATATACAGATGGCACTGAATTTTTAAGTGAGGGAAACGGAGAGGAGTGTGTAGCAAATGGGCGACAAAAAGAATTTAGCTGGATGGCAGACAGTACAGGGAAAATCAGAATGACATTCTTTGGAACAGAAATAAAATTATCACATTTAACGATTTTAAACAAAGTAAAACAGAAACTCCAACAAGTAGGTATGACCATCAGACCAACTTGAACCTGTGGGTTTAGACTTAGATGCACAGAACATAAAAACAAAGTGATAATGGTTAAACTGTACAGACCTTAGTTAAACTACAGGTGTAGTGTTGTTGTGCACTTAACTATAGAACGAACACAAGAACTGAATCAAAGTCACGCTGACAAATTTGTATTGGGAACAACGGAGCAGACTCCAGCAGAAACAATAACATGGACTAGTTGAGTCAAATGGACAGTGTGGAAATCAGCAGAAAAGTGTATTTTATGTTAAACTGCGTTAAGCAGCACAGATGGTTTCAATGTTGAAGTCAGTTTAAAAATGCTTAATCTTCTTGTGTAGAGCTGCAAAAGTTAATATATGGTGTTACAGAAGTCTTCAGGATTCAGAGTTTAAGGTATTTAGCAATATGTGTTTGTTGAACTGAGTTTCATAAACGCAAATTTATGATCATCACAAGAGACTCACAGGGTAATTTAGAAGGTAGTGGATATAATGTGGAGCTCTGTAGTGATCTGCTAAAGTTACCTAATCATTTTAGAACAGAATTTAAAAAGTTATAGATGCAAGTGAAAATAATCAACACACTAAAGCAAAAAAAATAATTTTATGACTACAAATCATATAAATCACACTGGGTTTTGCAAATGAAATGCAAGGCCTTTTCAATTTGTCAAAATAAGAAAATGGCAGTCTTGATTAGTTTGGCAAAAGAGAGTTGAAGTCCGTAAAGTACAACTAATTAGATTCTCAATTTCAGACGAGTGAACACAGTCACTTGACAGGGTTGAATTAACTGTAGAAATAGATAATAAATGAGTAATATCAATTGCACCAAACTAAATTATTCCCATTTACAAACATCAAATGCTCTTTCCAACAATGAATTTGACCTACACAAACTAACAAGCAGATTGAAACACATTTACATTCTGTCCAGAACTAGATATCTGCAAAACAATAGTAGAATTGAAAGGACTAACAAAACAGAACATACTTTTACACAGAATATATACACCTACTAAATCCAAAATATAGCTAATTTGGGGCTCCAATGAGGGCTTCATTTCCTAATTGCTCCTGCAAGTCTTAATGTCTGCTTTGAATGGCAAAACAAAAAAAGACCACACGTGCTATTTTTAAATATCTGGAAGGCCCAGCCATCAGAAACATGCTGTGGGGTTGTGGAGATCACAGACTGGCATGAAGATAATACAACAAGTCAGTATGAAAGATACAGGATATTAGCAAATCCTCTCTGGTTGCCCAGTAATAGGAAGGATGTTATTAAGCTGGAGAGATTTCAGAAGAGATAACCCAGGATGCTGCTGGGTATGGAAGGCTTGAATTATAACAAAAGCCTGGATAGGCTGCAACCTTTTTCACTGGCGCACTGTAGGTGGAAAGGCCAGCTTATAGAAGTTCCTAAAATAATGAGGGATACAGATAGGGAAAATACATCTCCCATTAATCCTGGGGTGGGGAGATTTCAACATCTGGGGGACATTTTTAAGGTGAGAGGACATAGATTTTAAAAAAGATCTCTTTTTAAAAGAGGGCAGCTCGCATTTGGAATGAAGATCCTAATGAGGTGGTGGATGTGGATACAATTACATTGTTTAAAATACATTTGGATAAGTTAAATGAATAGAAAAGGTTTGAAGGGATATGGGTCAGGGACAGCCAGGTGGGACTAGTTTAGTTTGGATGATGTTCAGAATGGACTGGTTGAACCAAAGGGTCTGTTTCTGTGCTGTATGACTCAGATTCTATAAGCCACTTTAATGAGTCTAGTGGTCAGCTGCAGGGGAAAAAATAGTTTCATCCCAAAAAGGGTTTTGCTGCAACAGACCTCGAGCAGTCAGGGATCAGAAAATTCTGGGAGCCAGTAGGTACAGCTACTTATTGAAGTTACAGCTCAGAGCATTTTAGTAGCTGTTTAGAGCCCTGGGGGCTGGGGACCCCAGAGGTCTGGTGGTAATAATCACAGAGATAGTAATTCAGAAGCCTAGACTAATGTTCTGAACATGAGTTTGATTGCCACCACAGATCTCAAAAGCTGAATACAATTAAAAAGGCAATCCAGAATTAAAAACTAGCCTAATGGTGATCATGTAACCACTGCGAATGGTCATGAAAAACCCATCTAATTCAAAAGGAATAAAAATTTAACAACTTTACACTTGACCCCATACCTACATTGTATTTCAAAAGGCACTTCAGAATACACAAAGTCACACAACACCAGGTTACAGTCCAACTGGATTATTTGAAATCAGAAACTTTCAGAGCTCCATCAGGTGAAGTTCACTTGACAAAGGAGTAGTACTCCACAAGTCTGCAAATTCAAATAAACCAGTTGGACTGTAACCTGGTGTTGTGACTTCTGACTTTTGCTACCACAGTCCAATACTAGCAATTCCACATGGTCTTCTGAAATGGCCTAACAAGCCACTCAGTTATAGAACAATTAGGGATCAACAATAAATGCTGCATTAGCCAACAATGTCCATATTCTACAAATAAGGAAAAAAGCTAAAAAGCCAATAATAATGCAGTGCAGCATTGGATGCAGGTGAACGATATTTGCTGGTATAGCTGAGAAATATTGGAGCTTGCAGAAACCTTTAGAAAATCTGTTGTAAAGCTAGAATTGTGCTCATGAGTGAGAATGTGCTAGTGTGTGGTCTAAAGTATCAAGGAGGGCAGTCCCAAGGAAAGGAGAGTGAACTGCCAAGACTTGTGTTGAAATTGAGATATGATATAATGTAGCGATTTGAGGGAGCTCGAAAGCTAGATTTGTGCAATTTGAATGATTTGTTGAGTTTTAAATTAAATTTGGCAATTTAGTTTCACTAATGTCTGGGGTAGATTGCTAAGAAATCTGCACGATACTCACACCTGCTATTTGATATACTGAAATGAGCTTAACTAATGTTTGCCTGTTATCTATATTTACCTCATCAATTCTAAAAACCAGAGTGCACATTCTATACCTTGAAGGTTGTGTTACCATTCTAACTTTATATAGTAGAATGGATTTTTGTTTGTTCAAAATCCTAGAAACTCATGGCTTTATTCTTGAAGTATCTGAGATTTCAAACATTATCTACACTTAAAAAGTGTTCCTGGTCAATGATGAAGTAAAAATTTGATGGCATCATCAGGGAATGACAAGATACATGAAAAGTTCATTTACTTACATCAGTATCTACTCACTGTCTTACATCCCTAGGGGGTGCAGTCATGTCATCCAATTTGTACAAAATGTTTGTTGGTGCTTTTTCTGCATCTTTGATCATGCCAACCATAGTCACCTAAGAAAATGAAACACATCTGTAAAGCTCAATGTTAGAAGAAATCTACAACAGAAGTAATAAAACAAAAGCTATATGTTGTTATTTATAATCAAGGAATATTTTATATACTAAAATCTCAATCATGTTTTTCTGATTAGATTCCCTCCAATTTGGAAACAGGCCCTTCAGCCCAACAAGTCCACACCGACCCTCCGAAGAGCAACCCACCCATTCCCCTAACCAATGCATCTAACACTACAGGCAATTTTAGCATGGCCAATTCACCTAACTTGCACATCTTTGGACTGTGGAAGGAAACCGGAGCAAACCCACACAGACATGGGGAGAACATGCAAACTCCACACAGACAGAGGTTCAAGGCTAGAACTGAACTGGAGAGCCTGGTGCTGTGAGGCAGCAGTGCTAACCACTGAGCCACCGTGCCATTCTAAGCTCCCATACCACAATAGGAGCAGTAAGTTAATCACAAACAAAAACAGAAGCTGCTGGGAAAGCTCAGCAGGTCAGGCAGCATCTGTGAAGAAAAATCAGACCTAACGTTTCAGGTCCAATGTGTGCAGGAGGGTTTCCTGACATAATACGTAGACAGGCCAACAAGAGGTGAGGCCATACTGGATTTGGTTCTAGGTAATGAACCAGGCCAGGTGTTAGACTTGGAGGTAGGTGAGCACTTCGGGGACAGTGACCACAACTCAGTGACTTTTACTCTAGTGATGGAGAGGGATAAGTGTGCACTGCAGGGCAGGAGTTATAGCTGGGGGCAGGGAAATTATGATGGGGTGAGGCATGACCTAGGATGTGTGGATTGGAAAAATAGGCTTCAAGGGAAGGACACAAATGATATGTGGAGCTTGTTCAAGCAGCAGCTATTGGGTGTCCTTGATAAGTATGTACCAGTCATGCAGGGAGGAAAGGGTCTTGTGAGGGAGCCGTGGTTTAATAAGGAATTGGAATCCCTTATAAAAGGGAAGAGGACGGCCTATGTAAAGATGAGGCGTGAAGGTTCAGTTGGGGCGATTGAGATGTATAAGGTAGCCAGGAAGGATCTAAAGAGAGAGCGAAGAGCAGCGAGAAGGGGACATGAAAAGTCCTTGGTTGGTAGGATTAGGGAAAACCCTAAGGCTTTCTATAGGTATGTCAGGAATAAAAGGATGACTAGGGTAGGTATCGGTCCAGTCAAGGATAGTAGTGGGAAGTTGTGCGTGGAGGCAGAGGAGATTGGAGAGACACTAAATCAATACTTTTCGTCAGTATTCACTCAGGAACAGGACATTGTTGCTGATGTGAATACTGAGTCACAAGTGATTAGAATGGATGGCTTTGAGGTATGTAGGGAAGAGGTCCGGGGAATAGTGGAAAGGGTTAAAATAGATAAGTCCCCTGGGCCTGATGGCATTTATCCTCGGATCCTCTGGGAAGCTAGGGAGGAGATAGCGGAGCCATTGGCCTTGATTTTTATGTCGTCGTTGTCTACAGGAATAGTGCCAGAAGACTGGAGGATAGCGAATGTGGTCCCCTTGTTCAAGAAGGGGAGTAGGGACAGCCCTAGTAACTATAGGCCAGTGAGTCTCACTTCTGTTGTGGGCAAAGTCTTAGAGAGAATTGTAAGGGATAGGATTTATGAACATCTGGATAGGAATTATGTGATCAGGATAGTCAGCATGGTTTTGTGAAGGGCAGGTCATGCCTCACAAACCTTATTGAGTTCTTTGAGAAGGTGACCAAGGAGGTGGACGAGGGTAAAGCAGTATATGGATTTTAGCAAGGCGTTCGATAAGGTACCCCATGGTAGGCTCCTGCAAAAATTACGGAGGTATGGCAGTGAGGGTGCATTAGAGGTTTGGATTAGGAGTTGGCTGGCTGGAAGGAGACAGAGGGTAGTAGTTGATGGTAAAGGTTCATCTTGGAGTGCCGTCACTAGCGGTGTTCCGCAAGGATCTGTTTTGGGACCATTTCTGTTTGGCATTTTTATAAATGACCTGGAGGAGGGGCTTGAAGGCTGGGTGAGCAAGTTTGCGGATGATACGAAAGTTGGAGTGGTGGACAGCGAAGAACGATGTGGCAGGTTACAGCGGGATATAGATAAGCTGCAGAGCTGGGCAGAAAGGTGGCAAATGGAGTTCAATGTAGCTAAGTGTGAAGTCATTCACTTTGGTAGGAGTAACAAGAAGATGGATTACTGGGCTAATGGTAGGCTACTTGGTAGTGTGGCTGAGCAGAGGGATCTTGGTGTCCACGTACACAGATCTCTGAAAGTTGCCACCCAGGTAAATAGTGCTGTGAAGAAGGCATATGGCGTACTGGGCTTTATTGGTAGAGGAATTGAGTTCCGGCGTCCTGAGGTCATGTTGCAGTTGTAGAAGACTCTGGTGCGGCCTGGAGTATTGTGTGCAGTTTTGTTCGCCATACTATAGGAAGGATGTGGAGGCACTGGAACGGGTGCAGAGGAGGTTTACCAGGATGTTGCCTGGCATGGTAGGAAGATCGTATGAGGAAAGGCTGAGGCACTTGGGGCTGTTTTCATTGGAGAAAAGAAGGTTTAGGGGTGACTTGATAGAGGTGTACAAGATGATTAGGGGTTTAGATAGGGTTGACAGTGAGAACCTTTTTCCGCGTATGGAATCAGCTGTTACTAGGGGACACAGCTTTAAATTAAGGGGCAGTTGGTATAGGACAGATGTTAGGGGTAGATTCTTTACTCAGCGGGTTGAGAGTTCATGGAATGCCCTGCCAGTATCAGTGGTGGACTCTCCCTCTTTATGGTCATTCAAGCAGGCATTGGATAAGCATATGGAGGTTATTGGGCTAGTGTAGGTTAGGTAGGCTTCGGTCGGCGCAACATTGAGGGCCGAAGGGCCTGTACTGCGCTGTATTTTTCTATGTTCTATGTCCATTGACGCTTCCTCAAAGTGAATGGTAGCTAGGAAAATTTGTTTTTAAAGCTTGGATTTAGTCCCATTAACTAAAGAGATTCTAAATCTGTTTATATTTTCTTTTCTTTTAAGAGAAAATGACAAAAGAGCCCCAGAAACACAGCAACAAAGAAGAAAAACATAAGGCAATGTCTTCTACTCTGGAGAACCGATTTCTTCCACACAGTACACTGGCAATGGTCAGGCAGCTCGGAGTCAGTCCCCTGAACTGAGGAGATTCTAATCTCCTGGTGAAAATATACATTGTTTTTATTCCCCAGCAGCCATGTCGTGTGTGTGTGTGTGTATATGTGTGTAAAGAACAACAATGCATAAATCTTTATTCATATTCCACCACCAGGAAGGAAACACCCAAGTGGCCAGTGACAAGCCGTGCCCTTCTCAACAAAAGGAAAGGCTGAGTGACCAAAAAAGTGAAAGGATGGGCAGAGATTAAATCAAAATACAAAAGGGGAAATTTTTTTTTAAAAGTGTTGGTTTATATGAAGATAGGTTATGGGATGAGGTAAGGAGTAAATGATAGGTGGAAATCGAGCCCAAAGAAAGAGAGAAGCCGTTGACTAGACAAAGGAGTGCATAACAATCTGGCTAGGAGAGTGCCACTAACTGTCTCCATTAAGAGCTATTTACTGTCTGAGCCAGATCATTATCCCACTGTCACTATCCCCACCCCTCAGAACCCCGAGGGGAACACTACCCCTGCTCATGACTCCACCCCATTCGCCCCATCACACCCACTCCAGTTACAGATTCCGCCCCCACTCCCAGCTCCCAACACCAGATCCCAGCTCCCAGCCCTGCCGAGTGTTCACCATCCCTCTAGACCTCCCCCTCACTGAGAACGAACAATCAGTCCTCAGCAAAGGACTCACCTTCATCCCCCTCTGTCCACGCAATGAATTTAATACACACTGTGACATCGAACAATTCTTCCATCGCCTCCGCCTCAGAGCTTACTTTCACAATCAGGATTCCCGCCCACCTTCCGAGGACCCCTTCGCCCATCTCCAACACACTGTATCCACCTGGACACCCCGCGCTGGCCTATTACCTGCCCTCGACCTCTTCACTTCCAACTGCCACCGGGACATTAACCGCCTCAACCGGTCGACCTCCCTCCCCCACTCCAACCTCTCACTCTCACAACACGCAGCCCTCCAATCCCTCTGCTCTAATCCCAACTTCACCATCAAGCCACCGGATAAAGGGGGCGCAGTGGTAGTCTGGCGCACTGACCTCTACACCGCTGAAGCCAAACACCAACTCGAGGACACCTCTTCCTACTGCCCCCTCGACCATGACCCCACCCCCCATCACGAAACCATCATCTCCCAGACCATACAGAACCTCATCACCTCAGGAGATCTCCCAACCACAGCTTCCAACCTCATAGTCCGGGAACCTGGCACTGCTCGGTTCCTCCTCCTTCCCAAGATCCACAAGCCTGACCACCCAGGCTGACCCATTGTCTCAGCATGCTCCTGCCCCATTGAACTCATCTCTATCTACCTCGGCACTGTCCTATCCCCCCTAGTCCAGGAACTCCCCACATACGTTCGAGACACCACCCACGCCCTCCACCGCCTCCAAGACTTCAGTTTCCCGGCTCCCAACGCCTCATCTTCACCATGGATATCCAATCCCTCTACACCTCCATCCGCCATGACCAGGGCCTCCAAGCCCTCCGTTTTTTCCTCTCCAGACGTCCCCAACAGTACCCTTCCACCGACACACTCATTCGTTTGGCCGAACTGGTCCTCACCCTTAACAATTTCTCCTTTGAATCCTCCCACTTCCTCCAGACCAAAGGGGTAGCCATGGGCACACGTATGGGCCCAAGCTATGCCTGTCTCTTTGTTGGCTACGTAGTTGATCTTCCGTAATTACACGGGCACCACTCCCACCTCTTCCTCCGCTACATTGATGACTGCATTGGCGGCACCTCGTGCTCCCGCGAGGAGGTTGAGCAATTCATCAACTTCACCAACACATTCCACCCTGACCTTAAATTTACCTGGACCACCTCTGACACCTCCCTCCCCATTAACGACGACTGACTTGACACTGACATTTTTCACAAACCCCCGATTCCCACAGCTACCTGGATTACACCTCTTCCCAGCCTACCTCTTGCCAAAATGCAATCCCATATTCCCAATTCCTCCGCCTCCGCCGTATCTGCTCCCAGGAGGACCAGTTCCACCACAGAACACACCAGATGGTCTCCTTCTTTAGAGACCGCAATTTCCCTTCCCACGTGGTTAAAGATGCTCTCCAACGCATCTCGCCCACATCCCGCACCTCCACCCTCAGACCCCACCCCTCCAACTGTAACAAGGACAGAACGCCCCTGGTGCTCACCTTTCACCCTACCAACCTTCACATAAACCAAATCATCCACCGACATTTCCACCACCTCCAAACAGACCCCACCACCAGGAATATATTTCCCTCCCCACCACTTTCCACCTTCCGTGAAGACCGTTCCCTCTGTGACAACCTGGTCATGTCCACGCCCCCCCTACAACCCACCCTCCCATCCTGCCACCTTCCCCAGCCACCGTAGGAACTGTAAAACCTGCGCCCACACCTCCTCCCTCACCTCTATCCAAGGCCCTAAAGGAGCCTTCCACATCCAAAGTTTTACCTGCTCATCCACTAATATCAGTTATTGTACCTGTTGCTCCCGACGCGGTCTCCTCTACATTGGGGAGACTGGGCGCCTCCTAGCAGAGCGCTTTAGGGAACATCTCCGAGACACCCGCACCAATCAACCACACCACTCTGTGGCCCAACATTTCAACTCCCCCTCCCACTCTGCCGAGGACATGGAGTCCTGGGCCTCCTTCACCGCTGTTCCCTCACCACCAGACACCTGGAGGAAGAACACCTCATCTTCCGCCTCGGAACACTTCAACCCCAGGGCATCAATGTGGACTTTAGCAGTTTCCTCATTTCCCTTCCCCCACCTCACCCTCGTTCCAAACTTCCAGCTCAGCACTGTCCCCAGAACTTGTCCTACCTGCCTATCTCCTTTTCCACCTATCCACTCCACCCTCTCCTCCCTGACGTATCACCTTCATCTCCTCCCCCACTCACCCATTGTACTCTATACTACTTTCTCCCCACCCCAACCCCCCTCTAGCTTATCTCTCCATGCTTCAGGCTCTCTGCCTTTATTCCTGATGAAGGGCTTTTGCCCGAAACGTCGATTTCGCTGCTCCTTCAATGCTGCCTGAACTGCTGTGCTCTTCCAGCACCACTAATCCAGACTACTCAGACATCATGATGATACAACAAACTTAAAGGTATTTCAGGCATATAATTTTTGCCAGTTTATCAAGAGTGCTGTTAAGAGTGGACTCTGATTGATAGAGGCATCGTTATGGAGATTACAGCAGTTAGACGAGAACTGACAGTTACATTCCAAGCTCTGTTTAAACAGTTCGGCTGATCAAAGCACTGCCCTAAGAAATGACTCAAAGAATGCCTCTCACTTGTTGAGTTGAAACAGATACAATGACTGCACGTGTTCTTTTTGTCTGCAAAGAACTGGGTCTTGTGTATGAATAAGTGGCTACCAGCATACACAAGTCTGCCACACTGCAAGATCCACTAAACTTTAAAATGCTTGTCAATGCAATCCTTCAAACACATGTTAATTTAGCAAATGTTGTTCTCATGTTTTCAGGTTACACAAGTTTGTTGGTTGGGTACAGCAAGTACTTTGTTGCAAACAGTTCAAAGTGATATGCTGTTTGACAATTCACCAGTCTTTCAGACACATGGCCTATATAACTCACACCACACTAACAGGATGTGGATTTACTGTTGCCAAATTTGCATATAATACAAACATGGAAAAACAAGTTGAGAGAGGGATACAGTTTACAGAGATATTCACAAGTTAAGTAAATGGACAAAAAGTTGGTAAATGGAGGAAAATGTGAAATTGTTTATTTTGGAAAAGAAAACAGGAGAACAGAATATTATTTAAATGGCAAAAAGTTACAGGAAGCTGCAACACAAAAAGGAAGTTCTGGTGAATTAAACAAAGCTAGCACACAGGTGCAGTAGGTAACCAGGAAGGCTCTTATTTCAAGGAAACAGAAGTATCAGAGCATACAAAAAAATACTGCAAGCGTACAAGGTGCCGGTGAGACCACATCTGGAGTACGGTGAGCAGTTTTGGTCCCCTTATTTATAGTCATACAACACGGAAACAGACCTTTGATCCAACCAGTCCGTGCCAAATATAATCCCAAACCAAACTAGTCCCATCTGCCTGCCCCTGCCCCATATTCCTTCAAACCTTTCCTATTGATATACGGTATCAAATGTCTTTTAAATCATTGTAATTCTACTGTATCCAGCACTTCATCAGGGAGTTCATTCCACATGCAAACCACCCTCTAAAAAATTCACCTCTCTTGTCCTTTTTAAATCTCTTGTGTTATGGACCAGGCCAGACACCCTCAAAATAATATAAGGAGGTACCCTAGACCCTAAATTTTTCTTATTTTAAAGAATTGTGAAATAGATATTCCAGGTTTGATGCAGCTGGTCAAACCACTTGGCTTTAAGCAAAACAATTTATTTAAACACTACAGTTGAAACGTGAACAAAATTTAGCCTAACTTAACTGTTGGAAATTTTAACTAATTAACTGCTCCAATACAGTAACATCCCTTAAACACATCCCTTGACAAACAGGTAAATTCAAAAACATTCTTACAGACAGGACAGGAGGGAATAACATCCAAAGAGATTTCAGAAGAAGGTCAGAGGAGTTCTTGACTGAGGCTTGCAACTTCCCCGGACTCATGTCGTGACTGTTACAGCCAAAGCAAACTAGAAAAACCTTAACTGGGAGAACCAGCCACATTGTTAAAACTAGCCTCTTTGGCAGCTCTACCTTTACGACCTCTCTTGGGAGAGGAAAAAACCCAAGGACAAAATAACCTTTTTAAAAAGTGACAGCATTGTCGCACTGCTTTTGCATTAAAAATGTAATTCCCGATTTTAGAGAAAAGCCAACTCTATATCTTTTATTATTTTATAAACTTCTATCAGGTCACCTTTCAATCTCCTACCCTCCAGTGAAAGATATCCCAGCCTTTCCTTATAACAAACCTTCCATACCTGACATGATGTCATTTCATTGAAGGCAGTTCAGAGGAGGCTCGCTAGGATGACACACTGAAGGTTGGTCTGCAGGTACAAGCTCTTAGGAAGGCAAATGGAATTTTGTCCTTCATTGCTGAAGGGATTGAGTTTAAAAGCAGAGAGGTTACGTTGCAGTTGAACAGGGTGCTGGTGAGGCCACTCCTGGAATACTGTGCGCATTTTTGGTCTCCTTACTTGAGAAAGGATGCACCGGCACTGGAGGGGGTGAAGATGAGGTTCACTGGATTGATTCCGGAGTTGAGGGGGTTGGCTTGAGAGACTGAGTAGACTGGGATTAAATTCATTGGAATTCAGGAGATTTATATAAAAGTATGAAGGGAGTCAATAAGATAGAAGTAGAGAATATGTTCCCACTAGGCAGAAGTGGGTACTGGAGATTAGAGTCATGCTGGAAAAGCACAGCAGGTCAGGCAGCATCCAAGGAGCAGGAATGAAACCTGATCTGATGACGAGCTTTTGTCGATTTTCCTGCTCTGCGGATGCTGCCTGACCTGCTGTGCTTTTCGAGCATCACTCTAATACGTTCCCACTGGCAGGTGAAGCTAGGACAAGACAGCAGAACATCAAGAATAGAGGGAGCAGATTTAGGACTGAATTGAGAATGAACTTCTTTTCCCAGAGGTTTGTTGATCGATGGAGTTCCTTGCCCAGTGAAGTACTTCATAAATGTTTTTACAGCTAAGGTAGTTTTTTTTGAACAATAAAGGAATTAAGGGACATGGTGAGAGCGCAGACAAGTGGATCGGAGTCCATGAAAGATCAGCCATGATCTTATTGAATGGAGGAGCAGGCTCAAAGGGCTGGACTGCCTACTCCTGCTCCTTGTTTTTATGTTCTTAGGATCCCTGGTATGGATGGATTGTCTTATGAGCAAATGGTTAAAACAGATGGAGACTCTACTCATTGGAATTCAGAATGATGAGAGGTGATTTCATTGAAACATATGGAATTCTTAAGGCATTTGATAAGGGAAATGCTGAAAGAATACTCCCCTCAGGGGAGGGTCTAGGATCAGAGGGCATAGACTCTCAGAATGAAGGTTCATCTGGAGAGTTAGTAAGGTAAGTATTTTTTTCTTACTTATTCAATCTCTCTTGGCAATTTAGAGCAGAGGGGATGGAGGCTAGGGCAGTTGCATGCTCCTCTAGCAGTATGGAGGTGGTAAGGGTCACCAATGGTATCCCTGCGGACTTCACCTGCAAGAAGCGCACCCAAGTCCAGCTCCTCACAGACTGCATTAGGGAACTGGAGCTGGATAAACTTTGGATCAGTCTGAAGGCTGGGGGGAGCAGAGTTGATAGACAGGAGTTATAGGGAGGCCATCACACCTAAGTTAAGGATAAAGGTAGCTGGGTAACTGTCAGGAAAGGGCAAGGGAATAGGCAGACAGTGCAGGGATCCCTTATGATCATTCCAGCATACAATAAGTATGCTGGGAGGTTTAAACTAGTTTAGCAGGGGGGGTAGAACTGGAGCTACAGATCTGAGGATGGAGTAGCAAGCGAACAGCCAGATACAACTTGCAGAGAGTGAGAGAGGAAGGATAGACAGTTGATATGGCAAAGATGCAGTCAGTGTAATGGGTTGAAGTGTGTCTGTTTTAACACAAGTAGTATCAGGAATAAGGGTGATGAACTTAAAGAGCATAGATCAGGACTTTGAACTGTGATGTTGTGGCTATTACAGAGACATGGATATCACAGGGGTAGGAATGGTTGTTGGATGTTCCAGGGTTCAGATGTTTTAAAAGGAAGGGGGGGCTTGGGTAAAGAGGTGGGGGAGTGGCATTGCTCATGAGGGATGGTATCACAGCTGCAGAAAGGGAGGTTGTCAAGGAGGGTTTGTTTACAGAGCCCATATGGGTGGAAATCAGAAAAAGGAAAGGAACAGTCACTTCATTGGGAGTTTTCTACAGATCGCCCAATAGCAAAAGAGATACAGAGAAGCAGATTAGGAGACAGACTCTGGAAAGGTGCAGAAGTAACAGGGTTGTTGCCATGGATGATTTCAACTTCCCTAAAATTGATTGGATCCTCCTTAGTTCAAGGAGTTTGGATGGAGCAGTTTTTGTCAGGTGCATCCAGGAAGGATTCCTGATGCAATATGTAGATAGGCTGACGAGAGGGGAGGCCATATTGGATTTGGTGCTTGGCAACAAACGAGATCAGGTGTCAGATCTATCTGTCGGAGAGCATTTCGGTAATAATGATCACAATTCTTATTGTCATGGAGAGGGGGATAGGAACAGATGGTAAGGAAAGTATTAATTGGGGGAGGAGGAAATATGCTGCTATTAGGCAGGAATGGGGTGCCTAAATTGAAACAGATGGTCTCAGGCAAATGCACAACAAATGTTTTTCTTGTTGATTTTTGTACTCCAGTACATACAGGAAAAAAAAAAGACGACTTGGTGGCACAGTGGTTAGCACTGCTGCCTCACAGTGCTAGCAACCTGGTTTCGATTCCCGCCTTGGGTGACTGTCTGTCTGTGTGGTGTTTGCACATGCTCCCCATGTTTGCGTGGGTTTCCTCCAACATTCCAAAAGATGTGCAGGTCAGGTGAATTGGCCATGCTAAACTTCCCATAGTGTTAGGTGCACTAGTCGGGGTAAATGTAGGAACATAAGTCTTGGTGGGTTACTCTTCAGAAGGTCGGTGTGGACTTGTTGGGCCAAAAGCACTGTAGGGAATCTAAAAGAAATGTGGAGATTGTTTAGGGAGCACGTGCTGATAGTGCTCAATAGATTTGTCATATTTCCTGAGACTAGGAAGGGATGGTAGGTTGAAGGAACCCTGGGTGACAAGGGATGTGAAACATTGGTAAAGAGGAAGAAGGAAGCTTACTGAAGATTGAGGAGGCAAGGATCAGACAGGGCTCTAGAGGGTTACAAGGTATCCAGAAAGGAACTCAAGAATAGACTTAGGAGAGCTAGAAGGACGCATGAAAAAGCTTTAACGGATAGGATTAAGGAAAACCCTCAGGCATTCTACACTTGCAAGGAACAAGAGGGTGGCTGGAGTGAGGGGAGGTCTGATCAGGGAAAGTGGAGGGAACTTGTGCCAGGAGTCAGAGGAGATAGGGGAGGTCCTTAATGAATAGTTTACTTCAATACTCACTACTGAGACAGACCTTGACGTTTCTGAAGACAGCATGAAACAGGCGGATATGCGTGAACAGGTTGATGTTAAGAAGGAGGATGCGCTGAAAATTTTGAAAATGTAAGGATAGACAAGTCCCCTGGGCCAGACAGGATATACCCAAGGTTACTACAGGAAGCAAGGGAAGAGATTGCTGCCCTTTGGCAATGATCTTTGCATCCTCACTGTCCATTGGAGTAGTGCCAAGTGATTGGAGGGTGGCAAATGTTATTCCTTAGTTCAAGAAAGGGAACAGAGATAATACTGGGACCTGCCATGACAAAGGCCTCCAAGCCCTCCATTTCTTCCTCTCATGCCATCCCAACCAGTACCCTTCCACTGACACCCTCATCTGCCTGGTCAAACTGGTCCTCACCTTAACAACTTCTCATTCTAATCCTCCCACTTCCTCCAAACCAAAGGGGCACCCGCATGGGCCCCAGCTATGCCTGCCTCTTTGTCGGGTACATGGAATAATCTGCAGCTACAAAGAAATCATCCCCCACCATATCCTCTGTTACATCGATGACTGTATTGGCGCTACCTCGTGCTCCCATGAGGAGGTTGAACAGTTTATCAACTTCACTTTCACCCAGATCTCAAATTCACCTGGATCATCTTGGACACCTCCCTCCCCTTCCTGGACCTCTCCATCTCTGGCAACCAGCTAACCACATACATGTACTAAAAACCCACGGACTCCCACAGCTACCTGGACTACACCTCCTCCCTTCGCACCTCCTGTAAAAATGCCTTATTCCCAATCCTTCAACTCATGTATTCCCAGGATGACCAATTCCACCATAGAAAATCCCAAATAGCCTCCTTCTTCGAAGTACGCAATTTCCCCTCCAAGTGATCAACAATGCCCTTCAGTGCATCTCCTCCACTTCCTGCACCTCTGACCTTAAGCCCCGCCCCTGTCAACACAACAAGGACCAAACCCCCCTGGTTCTCACCTTCAACCCACCAACCGCAGTATATATCACATCATCCTCCGCCACTTCTGCCACTACAAAGACCCCACCATTAGGGATATATTTCTCTCCCTACCCCCATCAGCATTTCAGAGAAACCATTCACTCTGTCAGATCCATGCCCCCCACCAGCCTTCACCCCACTCCTAGCACCTTCCCCTGCCACTGCAGGGGTTACAAACCCTGTGCTCACACCACCCACTCACTTCCATTCAAGGCCCCAAATGATCCTTCCATACCAACATTGGTGATACATGTATGGACTGAACTGCCAGAGGAAGTGGTGGAGGCTGGTATAATTGCAACATTTAAAAGGCATTTGGGTGGGTATATGAATGGGAAGGGTTGGGAGGGATATGGGCCGTATGCTGGCAGGTGGGACTAGACTGGGTTGGGATATCTGGTTGGCATGGACTGATTGGACTGAAAGGTCTGTTTCCATGCTGTACATCTCTATGACTCTAATGTTATCTGCCGTATCTACTTCGAGGAGACAGGAATTCAACTTGCGGATCATTTCAGAGAACATCTCCCAAACACAGGCACCAACTCCACCGCTCCGTGACTGAACACTTCAACTCCCCCTCCCACTCCCCAAAGGACAGGCAGATCCTGGGCCTCCTCCATCGCCAAACCCTTATCACATGAGGCCTGGAAGAAGAAAGCCTCATCTTACACCTTGAGACCCTGCAACCAAATGGGATTAAAGTGGATTTCATCAGTTTCCTCATTTCCCCTTCATCCCACCTTATCCCAGTCCAAAGCCTCCAACTCGGTACTGCTCTCTTGACCTGTCCATTGTCTTTCCCATCTATCTGCTCCACCCTCCTCTCCGACCTATCACCATCCCACCCATCTTCATCTACCTTCCCCCTAGCCCCCCACCTCAATTTATCTCTCAGCCAACCCCAGTCCACAAGCCTCATTCCTGATGAAGGTCTTATGTCCAAAACATTGATTCTCCTGCTCCTCGGATGCTGCCTGTCCTGCTTGCATTTCCAGCACCACAGTCGCAACTCGGATCCTGGGAATTACAGACTGGTCAGTCTTACGTCAGTGGTGGACAAAGTATTGGACAGAATTCCAAGAGACAGGATTTATGATTACTTGGAAAAGCATAGTTTGATTAGAGAAAGTCAGCATTGCTTTGAGTGAATCACAAATCTTACTGGATTCTTTGAGGATGTGACAAAATACTGAAGGTAGAGCAGTGGATTTGGTACATATGGATTTTAGCAAGGTGTTTGATAAGCTTCCCCATGGTAGGCTCATTCAGAAAGTAAGGAGGCATAGGATACAGGGAAATCTAGCTGTCTGGATTCAGAATTGGCTGGCCCATAGAAGACAGAGGATGGTGGAAAATGGAAAGTATTCAGCCTGGAGCTTGCTGACCAATGGTGTTCTGCAGGGATCGGTTTTGGGATCTCTGCACTTTATGATTTTTATAAATGACTTGCATGACGAAGTGGAAGGATGAGTTATTAGTTTGCCAATAACACAAAGGTTGGAGGAGTTGTGAATAGTTTGGAGGGCTGTTGTGGATTGACAAGAGGCATAGATAGACAGAGACTTTTTCCTATGGCAAAAATTTCTATGATGGGAGGGCATATTTTAAGGCAACTGGAGAACCATTTAGGGAAGATGTTAGAGGTAGGTTCTTTACAGAGTGGTCAGCACATGCCAGTAGTGGTAGTAGAGTTAGATACATTAGGGTCATTTAAGTGACTCAGATAGGCACACGGAAGTTAGCACAATGAAGGGTATGTAGTTTTGTCTGACCTTACAGAAGAATAGAAGACCAGCACAACATCGAAGGCCTACTGTTGTATGTTCTACAGTTCCAGACATATATCCCAAATTATTAAGCTCCCAAGTGAACAGACGAGCCCACCCCCATACTTTATTCACCTGCCCCCTTCTTTGGTCGCAAGATAAATTTAGAAAACCATCCACTAAGGTACCAATCCCTCCTCCCAGACTAAAACGATTTCAAGTTTTAAAAAGGTCCAATTTAGCCAAGCAAACAAACGTATGAGTTTATGATTTATTAAATGAAATAAGTCAGCCCAAAATATATATGGATCAATCTCTGTGGTTCAAAAGTCATAGCTTATAGCCACTGAAGGAAAAATAAACTGGTTTTATTTAGGATTAAAAATTGTTTTGTTTTTTGCAGAGAAAATAGCCCCTGAGCTTGCACTGGTCTGATGGCTCCTGACTAGTTTGCTTACAGGACCAAGCTGTACAGGTACCTAGGAATCAATCACAATCGTTCGCATGCAGATGGCTTTTGTCGATAATTGGTCACTAGTCCATGCCAGTTAATCTCCTTTTGCACACAGTCCTTCACTTCAGCTCATCTGCAAACTACACAACTACTACCTCAACAAGCAGCTATATAACCTAGATTGGTCAGGGGGTGGGATCCTGATAAATATTTCAGAGGGCAGAGAAGCTTAGATGAAATTCAAAGTTAAAATGCTAGTAACTGAGTCTGCCAAGCAGATGAAATGTATGCTAGATAAGAAAGAGTTATAACTAGGATGTTGCCTGGAAGGAAGATCTTACAAGGAAAGGCTGAGGGGCTTGAGGCTGTTTTCATTAGAGAGAAGAAGATTCACAGGCAACTTAATTGAGACATATCAGATAATCAGAGGGTTAGATAGGATGGACAGTGGGAGCCTTTTTCCTCGGATGGTTATGGCTACCACGAGGGGACATAGCTTTAAATTGAGGGGTGATAGACATAGGACAAATGTCAGAGGTAGTTTCTTTACTCAGAGTAGTAGGGGTGTAGGACAGCCTGCCTACAACAGTATAGACTCACCAACTTTAAGGGCATTTAAATGGTCATTGGTTAGACATATGGATGAAAATGGAATAGTGTAGGTTAGGTGGGTTGCAAATTGGTTTCACTGGTAGGTGCAACATCGAGGGCCGAAGGGCCTGTACTGAGCTGTAATGTTCTATAAACAGCACTTACAATGAATGCCAAGTTATTTGCTTTCCAAAATATGCAGCAATCCTTCAACGATCCCATTTCACTCCACAATCAAAACTACAGAAAAGACAAGTCAGGATTCTTGGCTTTTGCAGGTTGGTAGAAATCTTTGATGGTACTTCATCGGCAGCTTTCAAAGCAAAAGTGCCTTTCTTATTCTGTTTCCTTCTGGCCAGCTTGCTAGCTATTTTACTTCAAGGAACGTTCTATTCATTTTACTAACAATGCAGGAGCAACTAATTATGGTTTATTGATTGTGAATTTTATAGCACCTCATCCGTGATCACCTCTGCTCACGACTACTACCGCACCCAGACCAAAGATAAAACTTTTGAAGTAGTCCAATCTGAAACTCAGGTCCTAAATAGAAACAAGGGAAACTACAAAGGTATGAGGGGTGAATTAGCTACAATAGATTGAGTAGTTTTGAGTAAAAAGGCACAATAGTAATAGGCAATTGTTAATATGCAAGGAAAAAATGCGTAAGTTATGACAATCCTTTAGTGTAAAAGGACGTAATAGGAAAATCAGGCCATCCACGGCCAACAAAATAAATTAAAGATAGCATTAGATCCAAAGAAGAGTCATAAAAAGTTGTTTGAGAAAGTAGCAAGCCTGAGGACTGAGAGCAAGCTAGAATTCAGCAAAGGAAAATCAAGAGGTTAATCAAGTGGGGACAAATAGAGCACGAGTAAATGTTCAACTAACATAAAAGCAGACTATGCTTTTATAAAGTAGGTTTTTCCAAAAAGATACATAGGCACCATATAGACAGAATAAAAAAAGAAAATGGCAAAATAATAACAGAATTATGTCGGTTGGATCTTAACAGAAGACAAGAAAAAAAACTTTCCAGAGATGTTAGGGCTAGTGGGGAGGAAGAATTGTAAGAAACTACTATTGGCATAAAAAAATTTGGAACTAATTGAATTCAAAATTGATATCAGAGGGCCTGATAATGTACATCCCAGGGTACCAAATGAAGTGGCCATGGAAATAGCAGATCTTCCAAAATTCAATAGATTCTGGAACAGTCCTAACAGATTGAAGAGTGGCAAATGTAGCCTCGTTATTTTAAAAAGGAGGAAGGGCAAAACCAGGAATAACAGACAGGTTAGCCTATCAGTAGTAGGGAAAATGCTGGCATCCATCACAAAGAATGAAGAATGAAAAATACCAACAAGATTACACAAAGTCAAAACAGGTATCTAATACACTGTAAGTAATCTAATCTAATCTAATCTAAAAAGGAGGGAGATTCAGTGGGGGATGAGGTGGATTTGATTTTCAGATAACTTTTGAGAACGTCATGTGAGAAGTTATTCAGTCAACTGTTTCATTGGAGTTTTAAATTAAAAAGGGGCAGGGGACAGGGAAAGGAGCAGAAGTTAGTAGAGTCAAAGATGTACAGCACGGACACAGTCCCTTTGGTCCAACTCATCCATGCTTACCAGATATCCTAATTTAATCAAGTCCCATTTGCCAGCACTTGGCCCATACCCCTCTAAACCTTCCTATTCATAGACCCATCCAGATGTCTTTTAAATGTTATAACTGTACCAACCTCCACCACTTCCTCTGGAAGGTCATTCCATAGACACACTACCCACTGCGTGAAAATGTTGCCCCTTAAGTCCTTTTTAAATTTCCCTCCCTCCCCTGAAACTGATGCCCTCTAGACCTGGACTCCCCCACCCCAGGGAAAAGATCTTGTCTATTTCCCCTACCCATGCCCCTGATGATTTTATAAGTGTCGATAATATCACCCTTCAGCTTCCAACATTCCAGAAAAAACAGTCGCAGTCTATTCAGCCTCTCCATATAGCTCAAGTCCTCAATCCTGGAAATAAAATTCTGACTGGTCCAGACAGACTGAATGCAGAGATGTTGGTTCCCTAGATGGGGGTTTCGGAACAGGATATTACAGTCTAAGGATACAGGGTGACCATTTCCAACTGATATCACGAAACATTTCTTCACCCAAATGGCAGTGCCCTACAGAATTCTCTCAGAAAGCTGTGGAGATTTGGTCACTGGAAGTATTTAAGAAATAAACAGATTTCTAGAGGCTAAAAGGTGTTTAGGGGTATACAAAGAAAGTAAGAGTACTGGACGAAGGGTTTAGTTATGATCAATGAATGATAGACAGTACTCAACAGGTCAAATGGTCTACTCCTGCTCTCATTTTCTATCTTTTAAATACTGTACTTACCGTTTTTCTGTCACTTTGGCTGCCTCCAGCTGGTGAGCCAAACCCACCAGGTGACTGCAAGTAGCCCCCACCTCTGGCACCAGTATCTCCAAAACCTCCACTAAAAGAACCTAGAAAATAGTATTGGAAATCAGTTAAAGCATCAAACCAAAGCTACATTTACAACTTTATAAACTACAGTTTTCATCTATTTCTAATGAGTATTTCAGAGAAAGTGATGACTGTAGACGCTGAAGGGTCAGAGTTGATAACATAACACCAGGTTATAATCCAACAGGTTTAATTGGAAGCACTAGCTTTCAGAGCGCCACTCCATCACAACCACCTGATGAAGGAGCAGCGCTCCAAAAGCTAGTGCTTCCAATTAAACCTGTTGGACTATACCCTGGTGTTGAGAGATTTTTAACTTTGTTCACCCCAGTCCAACACCGGCATCTCCAAATCTTGATAACACATGGCATCAAAGAAGGGGTATGTCTGAAACGTCAACTCTCTTGCTTATCAGATGCTGTCTGACCTGATGTACTTTTTCCAGTGCCACATTTTAAATAGTATTTCCCATTCTGCTCAGATGGTCCAAGCACTCCCTGGCCTCCTCACACCATCTAATATCTCTGCTACCCTCAGATATCTGAACTCACCTAATTCTTGCCTCTTAAGTATTTGAATTACTCCCTCACTGATGGCTGACCTTTCAGCCACTAACTCTTAAGTGTTGAAATTTCCTCCCTTAAACTCTTGACCTCCTCCTTCTACCTTAAAGATGTTGCCAATCTGGCAGCACTAGTGGAGCGAGAAAAGTTAACATTTCAGTGCCTTGGTCATTCATGAGAAGTCCATTCCCCAAAGGGCTACCCATGCTGACATGAGACAGAAAATACCACAAGCAAAAAAATTCCAATCACACATTCAGTTACATAATAATAGTATATATTTTACAACATACTACTTCTAAAATTACATTTATTTTTCCTAACAAAAGAACAGGTCAGTTAAGGAATGAATATTACAGCTAGAGTATTTATAAACATAGCGAGGCCTCAATGCCCTATTCTACTCTCCCTGCCCATCTGTATACCCTGACACACCCTCCGGCTTCATAAACTTCCTTCCTCCCCTCCCCAAAATGCACTTTCGGTTTATTGCAATCCGTTAAAACCGCGGAATAGAGTGGGGATTGAAAACGCATGAGAACTGGAGAGCTAGCAGCTGCAGGCAAGCCTCCATCTTCCGAGGGCCCGGCCTGCAGAACCGTTCTTGCAAGCCGCGGCTTTTCCCCGGCCACCTTCTGCACGGAAAAGTGAAGGCACAAATGGACAAACTCTCAGCTACTCTCTCACCCGGATTATTCCACATCGTCCCTTCCCGCGACCGTTTAATGGACGAAAGCTCAGACCGGACAAAGCGCGCCAAACAGGTCGCGTGCAGCAGCCGACCACTCACAGGCCTAGAAATTCAAATTCCTCGCCTAACCGTTGCCAGGGAGTCCGGCTCGTGTCGAGGGTTTTCCCCACCCCCTTCTTCACCTGACCCGTGATTGGTGTGTAATGGTGAAGCTCTGACGGCCGCTGCCATTTTTGTTACTGTCACAGCTCTTGCTCAGTTCCTGCTTCTTTTCCATGAGTCTCGTCTGAAGTGTAAGTTCATACTTTATAGCACATATGGCGAAAGTGAGCACTGCAGATCAGAGTCGTGAGTGTGCTGTTGGAAAAGCATAGCAGGTCAGGAAGCATCTGAAGAGCAGCAGTACCAACATTTCAGGCCAAAGCCCTTCATCAGGATGCAGTGTGCTGAACAATTTAAAAATTTGGTTAATACAAATAGCTGGTGCCCTGATACAAAAACAAATTCAAATTTGGCCAATCAGTTTGAATTATGCCCCAGAGACCAAAATCCAATCAAAGTTGAATTTTACTGTGTGGGAAGACATCAAACCAACGAAATTATCTGATGTTTTGGGGTATAAAACTGAACATTTTGAACAGTTAGGGGGAGAACAGCAAAAAGCACCTACAAGTGAAGACTGCCAGCAGAGTAGCTCTCTGAAAGGAACCTGTCCATAAGGAATTTGTGCAGCAGAAGACCAAAACTGAGCAAGAGAAACCTACAGAGAAAGTATGACATCTGAAAACGATAACTAGGTTTGAAAGTGATTTGCTGTAAATTTAAGAGGGAATTTATCGGACCAGTATTGTAGAGTAGAAGGTAAAAGATAGGTTTAGGAGAAAGGAGTTGAAAATAATGGTTTGAATATTCCCTTTTGGACTTAAAAAATTGTTAGTTTCATTAGTCAAATCTGAGATAGTTCTTTGCCTCTTGAAATTTAACAGATTACAGCGCTAGGTGAGCTTCGTATGTGAGCTCTCTGTGTGTTGGGTTTAAGTTAGCAGAAGGGTTTACCCTGTGTTGTAACAGAGTACTGACAAAGTAATTATTAAAATCTTTTGTGTGCACAAACGAAAAGCAAATGCTACTAGTTCAAAATCCAAATTTCAAAGTAAATGACATTAAAGATGTATTTTACACACTATACATCACAACATATGCACTGAGAGGCCAAGCTTCAAGCTAGCATTGATACATTAATGGGGCTGTATGAAAAATGGACTTTATTTGGAAGGGAAAAGATCCCTATCAATCTGCTCCCAATGCACAATATCACCTTTATTGACTATCACAATTCACACCAGCATTGAAAGGTAAGGGCCTCTCAAAATGCCACAACTCCAATTTGGGTGGGCTGAGTCTTGGGATTCCCTTCACTTGGTGAGGATATTGTGTTTCTTGAGGGAGGTTTGAGGTTGTCCTTGGAGTGTTACCTCCTGGTATCATTTTCATGGTAATGCTTGGTGTAGACAGCCTTTTAACTTCTAAAGGAAATATATGATGATAACGGTTTGCTTAGTTTCTTCCTTCTGGCTCCCACTTGTGCATTAAATAATTTTTAAAAAATCTCTCATTAATACCTGAAGGATGCCAAAACGCAAATATGTGCATTTTAGTAATTCATTCATGAAAAGGCTGCCCAGATGGGTGAAAATCTGACAAAATTAACCAAAAGTCAAACCCCATAATACCCTGTCATTAGGCCATCATTAAACAACCCAAATCTTAAAAGATCATTTTTCAGACTGCATCTTATTGGAACACAGAATGCTTTTACAACAATTGCTAATGAGGCAGTGTTAAACACATTTAAATTGAATTGGATCAATAGTTGAAAACCACAACTATAGAGGGATGCATGGAAACAAGAGTCTGGTTAGACTCAACAGCTCTTTTCTGATTCTTTGATTCACCTGTGTAGCATTTTGAACATCAACTATCCTTCAGCCCCTCTAAATGCAAAAAATGTATTATCACTTTCAGATAAAACAAATCATGGATGCTGCAATGTTACTTCCATTAGGAACTAGATTCAAAACACAACCTCAATTATATTTATAATTCTTCTAAGTTAAAGGAAATTACACAAACTTTATCTTAACAACAAAGTCCAGTACACAGTGGAGAAGGCTGTGGTATATCCTGCAGAGGTCATATAGCTCTAGCTCAGCCCCAGGCTGGTCAAGCTTCATCCTTATTGCTGTTATGAATGGCATGATTACTAACAGTGAACACAGAGTTTAAAGATCAGCAAACACCAACCAATAGTTCCTCAGAGAAGCATTAAAGCACATAAAGTTATGTTGTGTCAATAAAGGGACATAGGAAAAGTGATCAAAGAGCTGAATTTTAAGGAGCCTCTTAAAGGAACAATAGAGAAACAATAGAGACCAGAAGGAGGCAGTTTGTGCTCCGTTCTCAGCTCACAGCTAGGACACCATTGCCCTCTTCCAAATTATCTCAGCAGTCTGACATGAGAGGCTAAGATTCCCACTCCTGCTCATTATCCAATGATTCAACTGGAAGCTGCACACTTTATTCATTTAGACTTGTAAATTTTGCAAGGTAGGACATAATTTATTGTCCTTCCCAGTTGCCCTGGAGAAGGTGGTGAAGTACTGCCTTCTTGAACCAGTGCAGTCCATGTGGTATAGGCAGATTCTCAATGCTGTTAGATGGGAACTTCAAGGATTTGGCCCAGTGACACTGGACTGAAAAAACAAAGATATGGTTGTGAGTGAGATTGGTATGTAGCTTAGAGGACTTGCAGTTCTTGATATTCCATTGGTAAAATTTTCCATTCCCTTGAGTGGCATGGAAAATAACAAGAAATGGAGGGAAATGTGGTGAAAATTAAAAAAAGGAAAAAACATAATGCCAAGTAAAACAATTTCAAATTTCCAATAAGGTTTGAATGGTGATTTCAGAATCTTGCTAAAAAAATGGCAACAAACGAAGTTGAATGCATGAATGCCTCATTTCCAATTCACCTCTTCCTCATGGCAAGGTGGCTAAGCTCATTGACTAGCATTGCTGCCTCACCGCACTAGGGACCCCGGTTTGATTCCAGTCTTGGGTGACTGTCTCTGTGGTGTATGCAAGTTCTCCCTGTGTATGTGTGGGTTTCCTCCAGGTGCTCTGGTTTCTTCCTACAGTCCAGAGAGGTGCAGGTTAGGTGGATTGGCTATGCTAAATTGCCCATAGTGTCCAGGATTGTGCAGGCTGAGTAGATTACCCTGAGAAATGCAGGGTTATGGGTTGGGTCTGGGAGGGATGCTCTTTGAAGGGTTGGTATGGACTCAATGGGCCAAATGACCTGCTCCTACACTGTAGGGATTGTATGAATATGTCACCATTTAAATAATAGTCCAATTTTCCTCTCCTTCCAAATTCCTGATATGTCAATCACAGCAGTAACCTGGCTGCAGGAGCAGCTTACCATTTGTTTCGCAGATAATTCTGACTTCATTACAACATCACTCCATGGTCCACATACACCATGCTCTTCCACCCTTTGTCCAAGCATCACCAGTCTCATCATGTCACCATGCCTGCTGTTAAGCTAACTCACACATCAGTTCAGCCTTTCACGGCTTCCCTTTGCAGCTGACAAACACCTACAACTGGCCTGCTTCTGCTAGCTCAATTTATGCCAAGGGACCTACATGCAAAGCATCATTTATCACTTTTAGCTTTGTTTCTTAGTACTCACTTACTTTACATTTACTTTGGGGCTGCCAGTTTCTGGCCCTTGCATTTGGTTTTAGCAGGAGAGGCAGAAAGCTTGTCACAGATCAGAGCACTAAACTGTTAAGGGGGTGGACATTTTCCTGTATAGCACCATGGTATATCAATGTCACACTTACACTTATGTGCTAGCTGCTTACATTGCAAGGACGCATTGCATGCATGACAACCAAATGGCCATGTCTGAAAATCAAAGTCAACGTTCTTAGTGGGATTAAGGGAGGTTCTGGCTAATCAGGGACCACAGTTAGTCAAGGGTTTCATCTGATTCCAGTCAAAGGGCAGATCCTGGTTAGCCAAGTGATTTATCCTCACAGAGATCCATGCATTTGAAATCTCTGTATTGGACCACACTCATTCCTCCAGTTCAAATGCAGAGTTTCAAGGAGGTTATTCAGGATACTGTGGAGACATCACTATGGTGGGGGTTTTGAGGTGCAGACGGAGGTAGGTCGGCTAGTTATTGGTCATTTCCATGACCTGAATGTCTGAAGGACAAAGGAGTTTAAGGCTAATGAACTCATAGAAGAGAATGAATCAAATTCACAGAAGAACACCAACTTCTCATCAAATCTTGCGTTTTTGTAATGAGCATTTCTATTTCGCAATTAAGCTTCTGAAAATATAAGGATTCATATTTTTGGTATGTGCACATTTTATCTGATCTTGGCTGATATATATTTCAAGCTGTGTGCTTTTCCTGTACCACATGAATTTCTTGACTTCTTTTTTAGTTCTTCACAGGACACTTCAAGCTTTTTCCCGATGGATACCCTTACACATCAGTCGAGGAAATCATGAAATCATTAGAAACTGAAAATCAGAATGCAGAATTAATCACCTTTCAGTCGCTTAGAGATGTCATTGGAAAGGGAGACCCCATAACAATCACATCAACTGAGTTTTGTGAGGGGCAGGAATATATAAATTGTATTGTGGATGGTGATTTTGAGCAGGTCCATGTTACACTACCTTTTGCTTTGAAAGGGGAGTTTTATGGATGTGAAGACAACAAGGTGTATACTATTAAGGAAATTATTGAATCAAAACGTCTGACAAAAAGAAGAGTGAGGCTTGCTGACACGAAGAATGCCTGCATGCCAAGGCATTTTCAGGGTGCATTAGTGCTATCACCTGTATATGAAGTTCAAGCAATTATGCACTGTAAGTGATCATTTTAGCAAAGGTTTTCACGTTTATCTGACTCCATCCATGACAAAAGCACTATCCAAATGCATTATCTGAACCCTCAGTACGGGAGAAACAGTATATTGTATAAGTGAGTGTGACAAAACTGCACATAGTTTCCATTAGGTATTTCACTGAACGTGTCTATAAGCCCCTCTGTCCAAATTATAGTGCAGTTAGTATGGACTGGGTTTGTCAAGAGGAAATTTCTGCCTTTTCTGCGATAAATGTCAATACAGAAACTTCAAATATTTCACTCAAGCTTGTCTCATCAGGTCTTTCAGAGATAAAGCGTGGAAATCATTGGTCAAAATGCAGTTGGAATATTGGGGTCACATTAGCTTGAGACAACAATGAATGGCACTTGTGCATTTCTCCTAGCTTTCATTTTCAGTTATTTCAATGCAAAATTGAAAGAAATGTGTTTCGGATGGCTGAAGATTCACAGCAATGTGGTTGACTCTTAACTGCCCGCTGGCAACTAGAGATAGGCAATAAATGCTGCCCACATAATATGAACGGGGAATGTGGGTCAACTTTTCAAGAAAGGTGGTAGAGATGGACCAGGAAATTACAAACTGATGAGTCTTACATCAGTGGTAGGGAAACTACTGGAGAAAATTTGAAGGAGAGAATTAACGTGCATTTGGAAAAGTATGGGTTAATTAGTGAGGGAGACTGATTGAGAGGTTTAAAGCACATGGAATTCACGGAAACTTGACGAGATGGATTAGAAACTAACTTAGTAATGAGGACACAAAAGGTATTGGAAGATGACTGTTTGACTGACTGCAGGCAAGTGTCCAGTGGTCTATCACAATGCTCAGTACTGGAACTCTTATCGTTTGTTTTATACATAAATTATATAGATGAAAATGTGGGGGGTGTATTAAGCAAATTTGCAGACAACACCAAGATTCGTAGGGTGG
The DNA here is from genome assembly GCF_047496795.1 of Chiloscyllium punctatum. NCBI lineage: Eukaryota > Metazoa > Chordata > Chondrichthyes > Orectolobiformes > Hemiscylliidae > Chiloscyllium > Chiloscyllium punctatum. The sequence continues at coordinate 11,339,257 of NC_092765.1, forward strand.
TTAATAGTAAAAAACATGATTGTAGGTTACAAAAAGATATGAATAGATTAGTCAGATGGGCAGTGGAGTGGCAGATATTTAACCCTGATTAAATTCAAGGTGATGCACTTTGGAAGAAGAAACAAAATGAAGGAACATTGAAGGATGGCAAATCACTGGGTAACTTAGAGGAACACAGGGATCTTAGGATAATTATTCACAGATCCCTCAAATTGGCAGAGTACCTGAATAGAATAATTAAGAAGGCACATGGGACACTTGCTTTTATTAGTTGTGTCATAGAATATAAGAGCAAGGAGGCAATATTGGAGTTGTACAGAACGTTGGTTAGGCCACAGCTGGAGGACTGTGTGCAGTTCTGGTCAGCTCATTACAGAAGGACATGATAGCATTCGATGGGATACAGAGGATGTACACCTAGATGTTGCCTGGGATGTAGCAATTGAGCTAAAGGAGAGATTAGATAACCTTGGAGTGTTTTCTTTAGAGCAGAGATGGCTGAGGAGGGACATCACTGAGGTGGAAAAGATTATGAGGGCTTTGGAGAGGGTGTTCCCCTCAGTTGAGGTATCATAGTTTTAGGATAAAGGGCAAGAGATTCAGAGGGGATTTGAGAAAAACCTTCATTCACAGGATGAGGGAATAACTGGCTAGGCAGTATTTATTGCGCACCTCTAATTGCCCAGAGGGCAGTTAAACTCAACCACACTGCTGGGGGTCTGGAGCCACATGTAGCTCAGATTGGGTAAGGACAGCAATTTCCTTCCTTAAAGGACTTTAGTAAACCAAATGGGCTTTTCACCAACAATTGAAAAAAATTCATAGTCATGGTTAGACTTTTTAATTCCAGATATTTATTGAATTCAAATTTAACCACCTACCGTGGCAGGATTTGAACCCAGATCCCCACAATATTATCTGGGTCAACAGCCCAGTAATAATACCTCTAGGCCATTACCTCCCCTTGAAGATCATCAATTTAGCATCATCATGTTAAGGGATAAGGGAGCAATTGGGAATTTATTTGCATAGATTCATAGAATAATGCAGCACAGAAACAGACCCTTTCGTCCAACTCATCCATGCTGACTAAGTTTGCCAAACTAATCTAGCAGGAGAATCGATGTTTTGGGAATAAGCCCTTCTTCAAGAATGAGGAGGGTGTACCAAGCAGACTAAGATAAAAGGTAGGGAGGAGGGACTTGGGGGTGGGGCGTTGGGAATGCGATAGGTGGAAGGAGGTTAATGTGAGGGTGATAGGCCGGAGAGGGGGTGGGGGCGGAGAGGTCGGGAAGAAGATTGCAGGTCAAGAAAGCGGTGCTGAGTCTCAGGGTTGGGACTTAGAAAAGGTGGGGGGAGGGGAAATGAGGAAGCTGGAGAAATCTGCATTCATCCCTTGTGGTTGGAGGGTTCCTAGGCGGAAGATGAGGCGCTTTTCCTCCTGGGGGAAGAGCGCCTCACCTTCCGTCGCCTGGAGGAAGAGCGCCTCATCTTCTGCCGCATGGAGGAAGAGCGCCTCATCTTCCGCCTAGGAACCCTCCAACCACAAGGGATGGGGGAGGGAAATATATCCTTGGTGGTGAGATCTGTTGGAGATGGCGGAAATGACGAAGAATGATACGATGTATCTGGAGGTTGGTGGGGTGGTAGGTGAGGACCAGTGGGGTTCTGTCCTGGTGGCGAATGGAGGGGCGGGGTTCAAGGGCCGAGGAGCGGGAGTGGAGGAGATGCAGTGGAGAGCATTGTCAACCATGTCTGAGGGGAAATTGCGGTCTTTGAAGAAGGAGGCCATCTGGGTTGTTCGGTATTGGAACTGGTCCGCCTGGGAGCAGATGCGGCGGAGGCGAAGGAATTGGGAATATAGGATGGCGTTTTTACAGGGGGCAGGGTGGGAGGAGGTGTAATCTAGGTAGCTGTGGGAGGTAATATGCTGTTAAACTTGAAATGGTTCAGAAAAGATTTGGAAGGATGTTGCCAGGGTTTAGAGGGTTTGAACTAAAGAGAGAGGCTGAACAGGCTGGGGCTGTTTTCCCTGGAGCGTTGGAGGGGAACCTTATTGTATGGCCTTACAGACGTTTATAAAATCATGAGGGGCATGCATAGGGTGAATAGCTAATGTCTTTTTCCCAGGGTAGGGCATCATTTTAAGGTGAGAGGGAAAAGATGTAAAAGGGACCTAAGGGACAAATGTTTCACACAGAGGACGGTGCGTATATGGAGTGAACTGCCAGAGGAAGTGGTGGAGGCTGGTACGATTACAACATTTAAAAGGTAACTGGATGGATATATGAATAGGATTAAATTAATGGCATTGACATGAAAGACGTGACTTCTCAAAAGGCATTTTAAGCAGCTTTCAACATGGTTAGAAGTGTCACTGTGGATTGCGGTGAACTTATCAATCAACACTCTCTTCTGTCCCATTTAAGCTGCCGTTTCTATCTCTTGTGCATTGATTTTTAATTATTCTTTTGCATAATGTGGCATTGCGGGCTAAGTCAACATTTAATGCCATTCCCTAATTGTCCTTTTTAATGGTGAGGGGCCTTCTTGAACTGCTGCTGTCTGTCTGTCCTGAGTAAACCTACAACACTGTTGGGGAGGAGGTTCCATGGCTTTGACCCAGCAAAGTGAAAGAAAAGACATAATTCCAATAGACAATAGACAATAGATGCAGGAGTAGGCCATTCAGCCCTTCAAGCCTGCACCACCATTCAATATGATCATGGCTGATCATTCCCAATCAGTATCCTGTTCCAGCCTTATCTCCATAACCCTTGACTCCATTATCTTTAAGAGCTCTATCCAATTCTTTCTTAAATGAATCCAGAGACTGGGCCTCCACTGCCCTCTGGGGCAGAGCATTCCACACAGCCACCACTCTCTGGGTGAAGTAGTTTCTCCTCATCTCTGTCCTAAATGGTCTACCCCGTATTTTTAAGTTGTGTCCTCTGGTTCGGCACTCCCCCATCAGCGGAAATATGTTTCCTCCTGCCAGAGTGTCCAATCCTTTCATAATCCTATACGTTTCAATCAGATCCCCTCTTAGTCTTCTAAACTCAAGGGTATACAAGCCCAGTCGCTTCAGTCTTTCCGTGTAAGGCAATCCTGCCATTCCAGGAATTGACCTCGTGAACCTACGCTGCACTCCCTCAATAGCCAGAATGTCTTTCCTCAAATTTGGAGACCAGAACTGTACACAGTACTCCAGGTGTGGTCTCACCAGGGCCCTGTACAGCTGCAGAAGAACCTCTTTGCTTCTATACTCAATTCCTCTTATTATGAAGGCCAGCATGCTATTAGCCTTCTTCACGACCTGCTGTACCTGCATGCTTGCCTTCATTGACTGGTGGACAAGAACACCCAGATCTCTCTGAACAGCCCCTTTACCTAATTTGATACCATTGAGGTAGTAATCTGCCTTCCTGTTCTTGCCACCAAAGTGGATAACCAGACATTTATCCACATTAAACTGCATCTGCCCACTCACCTAACTTGTCCAGGTCACCCTGTAATCTCCTAACATCCTCATCACATTTCACCCTACCACCCAGCTTTGTATCATCAGCAAATTTGCTAATGTTATTGCTGATACCATCTTCTATATCATTAACATATATTGTAAAAAGCTGCGGTCCCAGCACGGATCCCTACGGTACCCCACTGGTCACTGTCTGCCATTCCGAAATGGAGCCGTTAATCACTACCCTTTGTTTCCTATTAGCCAACCAATTCTCTATCCAATCTAGTACTTTGCCCCCAATACCGTGCGCCCTAATTTTACTCACTAACCTCTTGTGTGGGACTTTATCAAAAGCTTTCTGAAAGTCCAGGTACACTACATCCACTGGATCTCCCTCGTCCATCTTCCGAGTTACATCCTCAAAAAATTCAAGAAGATTCGTCAAGCATGATTTCCCCTTCATAAATCCATGCTGACTCTGTCCTATCCTGTTACTATTATCCAGATGTGCCGTAATTTCATCCTTTATAATAGACTCCAGCATCTTTCCCACCACTGAGGTCAGACTAACTGGTCTATAATTTCCTGCTTTCTCCCGCCCACCCTTCTTAAAAAGTGGCACAACATTAGCCGCCCTCCAATCCTCAGGAACCGACCCCGATTCTATTGAACTCTGGAAAATAATCACCAGCGCATCCACGATTTCCCGAGCCACCTCCTTCAGTACCCTGGGATGCAGGCCATCAGGTCCCGGAGACTTATCAACCTTCAGACCTAATAGTCTCTCCAACACCAAATCCTGGCAAATATAAATTCCCTTAAGTTCAGGTCCTTCAGCCACTGTTACCTCAGGGAGATTGGTCAGGATGGTGTGTCACTTGGAGGGGAATGTACAGGTGGCAGTGTCCAGATCTCCTACCCTTGTCCGTCTAGCTGGTGGAGGTCATGGTGTTAAAGGTTTAGATGGAGAGAAATTTCTTCAGTGTGTGCAAGACAATTTTCTGATTCAGTATGTGATGTACCTACTAGAGAAGGTGCAAAACTTGACCTACTCTTGGGAAATAAGGCGGGGGAAGGTGACTGAGGTGTCAGTGGGGGAGCACTTTGGGGCCAGTGACCATAATTGTATTCGTTTTAAAATAGTGATAGAAAAGGATAGACCAGATCTAAAAGTTGAAGTTCTAAATTGGAGAAAGGTCAATTTTGTTGGTATTAGGCAAGAACTTTCAAAAGCTGATTGGAGGCAGATGTTCGCAGGTAAAGGGATGGCTGGAAAATAGGAAGCTTTCAGGAATGAGATAACAAGAATCCAGGGAAAGTATATTCCTGTCAGGGTGAAAGGGAAGGCTGGTAACTATAGGGAATGCTGCATGACTAAAGAAATTGAGGGTTTGGTTAAGAAAAAGAAGGAAGCATTTGTCAGGTACAGACAGGATAGATCGAGTGTACCCTTAGAAGAGTATAAAGAAAGTAGGAGTATACTTAAGAGGGAAATCAGGAGGGCAAAACGGGGACGACATGAGATAGCTTTGGCAAATAGAATTAAGGAGAATCAAAAGGGGTTTTACAAATATATTAAGGACAAAAGGGTAACTAGGGAGAGAATAGGGAGCCTCAAAGATCAGCAAGGCGGCCTTTGTGTGGAGCCACAGAAAATGGGGGAGATACGAAATAAATATTTTGCATCAGTATTTACTGTGGAAAAGGATATGGAAGAGAAAGACTGTAGGGAAATAGATGGTGACATCTTGCAAAATGTCCAGATTACAGAGGAGGAAGTGCTGGATGTCTTCAAACGGTTAAAGGTGGATAAATCCCCAGGACCTGATCAGGTGTACCCGTGAACTCTGTGGGAAGCTAGAGAAGTAATTACTGGGCCTCTTGCTGAGATATTTGTATCATCGATAGTCACAGGTGAGTTGCCGGAAGACTGGAGGTTGGCAAACGTGGTGCCACTGTTTAAGAAGGGTGGTAAGGACAAGCCAGGGAACTATAGACCAGTGAGCCTGATCTCGGTGTTGGGCAAGTTGTTGGAGGGAATCCTGAGGGACAGGATGTACATGTATTTGGAAAGGCAAGGACTAATTCGGGATAGTCAACATGGCTTTGTACGTGGGAAATCATGTCTCACAAACTTGATTGAGTTTTTTGATGAAGTAACAAAGAAGATTGATGAGGGCAGAGCAGTAAATGTGATCTATATGGACTTCAGGAAGGCGTTTGACAAGGTTCCTCATAGGAGACTGATTAGCAAGGTTAGATCTCATGGAATACAGGGAGAACTAGCCATTTGGATACAGAACTGGCTCAAAGGTAGAAGACAGAGGGTGGTTGTCTTTCAGACTGGAGGCCTGTGACCAGTGGAGTGCCACAAGGATCGGTGCTGGGCCCTCTACTTTTTGTCATTTACATAAATGATTTGGATGCGAGCATAAGAGGTACAGTTAGTAAGTTTGCAGATGACACCAAAATTGGAGGTGTAGTGGACAGCGAAGAGGGTTACCTCAGATTACAACAGGATCTTGACCAGATGGGCCAATGTGCTGAGAAGTGGCAGATGGAGTTTAATTCACATAAATGTGAGGTGCTGCATTTTGAGAAAGCAAATCTTAGCAGGACTTATACACTTAAATGGTAAGGTCCTAGGGAGTGTTGCTGAACAAAGAGACCTTGGAGTGCAGGTTCATAGCTCTTTGAAAGTGGAGTTGCAGGTGGATAGGATAGTGAGGAAGGCGTTTGGTATGCTTTCCTTTATTGGTCAGAGTATTGAGTACAGGAGTTGGGAGGTCATGTTGCAGCTGTACAGGACATTGGTTAGGCCACTGTTGGAATACAGCATGCAATTCTGGTATCCTTCCTATCGGAAGGATGGTGTGAAGCTTGAAAGAGTTCAGAAAAGATTTACAACGATGTTGCCAGGGTTGGAGGATCTGAGCTACAGGGAGAGGCTGAACAGGTTGGGGCTGTTTTCCCTGGAGCATCGCTGGCTGAGGGGTGACTTTATAGAGGTTTACAAAATTATGAGGGGCATGGTTAGGCTAAATAGGCAAAGTCTTTTCCCTGGGGTTGGGGAGTCCAGAACTAGAGGGCATAGGTTTAGGGTGAGAGGGGAAAGATATAAAAGAGACCTAATGGGCAACTTTTTCACACAGAGGGTGGTATGTGTATGGAATGAGCGCCAGAGGATGTGGTGGAGGCTGGTACAATTGGAATATTTAAGAGACATTTGGATGGGTATATGAATAGGAAGGGTTTGGAGGGATATGGGCCGGGTGCTGGCAGGTGGGACTAGATTGGGTTGGGATATCTGGTCGGCACGGACAGGTTGGACCGAAGGGTGTGTTTCCATGCTGTACATCTCTATGACTCTATTTGGAAAACGCTGTCAAAGATTATTGGAGAGTTGCTGTATTGCACGTTACAGATGGTACATTCTGCTTCCCCGCATGTTGGTGGTGAAGGGAGTGAAACATTGAAGATGATGGATTGGGTGCCAGTCAAACAAGCTGCTTTGTTCTGAATGCTTGGCAGGCTTCTTGAGTGATGTTGGAACTGCACACAGCCAAGCAAATGGAGTCTCTCACTCCTGGCCTGCGTCTGGCAGATGTAGGATAAAGTCGAGCGTGTGGTGCTGGAAAAGTACAGCAGGCCAAGCAGCAGGAGAATCGACATTTTGGGCATAAGCCCTTCATCAGGAATGGAATGTGGGGAGTTGGGAGGTGAATTACTCACTGCACAATATGTAGCTTCTAATGTACTGTTGTAGTTATAATATTTATGTGTTTGCAGCATAGTTTGTGGTCCATAGTAATCCCCAGGAGGTTGATATTGGGGGATGCAAGCGCAGCATAGTTTAAAACAAGAGACATACACAAAAGTGCCTTATATGGGTATGTACGTGAACATTAGAAATAGGAGCAGGGGTAGACCATAAAGCCAATCGAGCCTGCTCCACTGTTTAATAAAATCATGGCTGATCTTGGGCTTTAACTCCATATTTCTGAATTCCTCTACATATCCCCTGATTCCCCAAATCAGTCTAGTCCAGCCTTTAACATAATTTTAATTTTTTTCCTGTGGGATGTGGGTGTCACTGACTGGCCAACATTTATTGTCTCTCCCACGTTGTCCTTGAGAAGATGATGATGAACTGCCTTCCTGAATGACTGCAATCCACCTTCTGTGGGTTGATCCACAATGCCATTATGGAGGGAATTATTTCCACGTCAGGATGGGAGTGACTTGGAGGGGAATTTGAAGATGGTGGTCTTCCCATATATCTGCTGTCCTTGTTCTTCTCGATGAAAGTGGTCGTGGGATTGGAAGGTGCTATCTGAGGACATTCGGTGAATTTCTGCAGTGCATCTTGTAGATAGTACACACTGCTGCTACTCTGAGTGTCAAAGTTGGAGGGAGTGAATGCTTGCAGTTGTAGTGACAATCAAGTGGGCTGCTTTGTCCTGGATGATGTCAAACGTCGAGGTTTTGTTGAGGCTGCATTCATCAGGCAAGTGGAGAGTGTTCCAACACACACCTGACATGTGTCTTGTTGATGGTTGGCAGGCTTTGAGGAATCAGGAGGTGAGTTACTTACTGCAGTATTCCTATCTTCCAACTGGCTCTTGTAGGTGTGTTTGTGTGGTGAGTCCAATTGAGTTTCTGGTCAACGATAACCCCCTGGATATTGGTATTAGGGGATTCAGTGATAGTAACATTGTTAAATATCAAGGGGCGGTGGTTAGATTGTCCCTTCTTCATGATGGTATTTGTGTGACACGAATGTTACTTGCCACTTGTCAGCCCCAGCCTGGATCTTGTCCGGATCTTGTTGCATTTGAACGTGGACAACTTCTGTATCTGAGGAGTTGCGAATGGTGCTGAATAATATGCATTCATCAGCAAACATCCCCACTTCTGATCTTATATTGGTGGGAAGGTCATTAATGAAGCAGTTGAAGATGGTTGAGCCTAGGACATGACCCTGAGGACCTCCTGCACAGCTGTCCTGGAACTGAAATGATGACCTCCGTCAACTACAACCATCTTCCTATTTGACAAGTTTGACTCTAATTACCAGGAAGCTTGCTCCCGCTACCTATTCATTTGAGTTTTACTAGGGCTCCTTGATGCTTCACTTGGTCGAATGCAGCCTTGATGTCAAGAGCTATCACTCTCACCTCACCTCTGGAATTCAGCTCTTTTGTCTATGTTTGAACCAAAGATTTAATGAGGTCAGGAGCTGAGTGGCCCTGGTAGAACCCAAACTTAGTGTCACTGAGCAGGTGATTGTTGAGCAAGCACTGTTTGATAGCACTGTTGGTTACACATATTTAACAGTGAAGTACCCACAATCCTCTGAGCTGGAGAGCTTGATAGATGCTCAATCCTTTGAATGAAATAATTTTGCCTCATCTAAGTCCTAAATAACTGGCTCCTCATCTGGAGACTTAATCCCCTTGTTTTACGTTTTAGCTTCCCTCCGTCAGCAGAAACTGAAATAACTCCACAGAGGCCAGTATCCCGTCACCAAGTCACCCTTTATTTACATGTGCATAGCACTTGGCATTGGTTCAGCTAGGTCAGAGCTGGCTCCTAGAGTAAGCAGAACCTCTGACACTCCTGTTTACATCTCTGAGCCAGGACTCCCTGTTTGGACCAGATTAAAAACCTCAAAATGGGATTATTATATCTACCTGGCTGACATTGTTCCAATCATTACATTCCTCCTCCTCTAAGTCCTGAGATGTAGGTCCATTCTTTTTCCAGATGCTTCTCCACATTTTCACACCAGGTTTGGTTCCACCAACTCTGCCTCAGACCATGTCAGTGAGTATCGGTCCATAGCCTGCCTCTTGTACCCAGAGTGTCTTGGCTGAAATTGTTCATTTTCTTCCATCATTAATGCTGTCGAGGCTACAACATCTATCATGTCCATCTCGTCCTCAGAGGTTTCTTTCACATGAGGGGGAGGGGCAGAACCCATGGATTCTGATCGTTTTGCTGGATGTTTTATGGGCATGTTTGCAAGGTCAGAGCTTTCATGTAGTCCCTGTGCTTTTTCTCCTCCCTGAACTTTGCACACCTCAGGATGTAACCTTGTGTCATTCACGCCTCTTACCCACACAGGGTCCTTCCCGTGGTTTCAGCATCAAAGTTCATCTCCTGAAGCAAACTGTCTCTCTCACTTAGAGGAGTCTTGTGTCCAGCATTGGCATTCCTGATCCCATTTCACCCTCCTCCCAGGAGTGGGACGATCAGATTTAACCTAGTGCAGAGTCTTCTCCCCATTAGTAACTCTGCTGGAGCTGTTCCTGTAGTTGTGTGAGAGGTGCTCCTATAATGTTTCATAGTAATAGAAACAGGAATAGGCCATTTGGCCCATAGAGCCTGCTCTGCCATTCATTTAGAACATGACTGATCTATCCATCATCTCAGTTTCTCTCACATACATTATCCCCATCACTCTTAATTCCTCTACCATACAAAACCCAGCCAACTGTGTCTTGAACATATTTAAATGAAGCTGCTTCTACTGCTTCCTTGGGCAGAGAATTCCACAGATTCACTACTCTCTGGAAAAAGCAGCTCCTCCTCACCTCTATCTTAAATCTACTCCCCCTAATCTTGAGGCCATGTCTCCTTGTTCTAGTCTCACCCACCAGCAGAAACAATTTGCTTGCTGCTATCTAATGCATTGCTTTCATAATTTAATATGTTTCTATCGAATCCCCTCTCATTCTTCTAAATTCTAGTGCACACAGTCTCAGGTGGCTCAATCTCTCCTCATAGGGTAATCCCCTCATTTCCGGAATCAGCCTGGTGAACCTCCTCTGCACCATCTCCAAAGCCAGTACAGAGGAACTTCAATTATCCAGCATCTAATTTAACTGAATTCTGGATTCACTGAACAAAATCACAAGGTCCCGATGGTTGGCTAACTATGTTTTCTTGCATTCGATGAACTGAACAAAATACTCTCCGCCCGTGACCTTCGGATAACCGAGGTTCCTCTGTATATCCTTCCTCAAGTAAGGAAACCAGAACTGCACACAATACTCCAAGCGTGACCTCACCAACACCTTGTACAAGTGCAGCAGAACCTCCCTGCTCTTAAATTCAATCCCTCTAGCAATGAAAGCCAATATTCCATTTGTCTTCCTGATTACCTGTTGTACCTGCAAATCAACTTTTAGCAATTCATGTATGAGCACTCCTAAGTCCCTCTACACAACAGCATGCTGCAATCTTGCACCATTTAAACAATACTCTGACCTACTATTTTTACTTCCAAGTGGATAAACTCATATTTACCAACATTGTACTCGTTCTGCCAGATCCTTGCCCACTCACTTAACCAATCTAAGTCTCTTTGCAGACCTTCCACGTCCTCTGCACAGTTGCCTTCCCTATCAATTTAGTGACATCAGCAAACTTGGATATGATACACTCAGTTTCCTCTTCCACATCATTTTTGTATATATATATATAATATATATATCATGAATAGTTGTAGTCCCAACACCAATCCTTGCAGCATCCCGCTCACCACTGATCTCCAACCAGAAAAACACCCATTTATCCCAACTCTATGCTTTCTATTGGTTAACCAATCCTCTATCCATGCTAGTACATTCCCTGCAACTCCATGCATTCTTATCTTATGAATGAGTCTTTTATGCGGCACTTTATCGAACGCCCTCTGGAAATCCAAGTATGCAAAATCCACTTGTTCCCCTCCAAGGATCAAACTGGATCTTTTTTCATCCACAGTCTGATATTTCAGTAGTGATGGAAACTTATCCAAAAAGTTTAAAATCAGAATGGACTCTTCCTTTGGTGGCAACACTGCTCACGTATCTGCCAACGGGAGATGGCTCAAAGCATCCTCATTTGCTACTCGGCCTTGCAGAGAGTGTTCCAACTTATAATTGAACGCACTTGGAAGAACAGCCCACTACTGAATTCAACCCGAAGCTATTGCGGCACGGCCTTGTCCACTTCGAGTAGCCCTTACTAGCGCTTGTGGTCTGTTACAGTTACAAATTTACATCCGTACAAGTATTAGTGGAACTTTCTCACACCAAAGATGACTGCCAAACATTCTTTCTCTATCTGGGAGTATTTGCACTCTGCACCCGCCCAAGTCCAGGAAGCATGTGCTATTAGGAGTTCCTCTCCATTGGGCCACCTGTGAGCCACACTACCCTGATACCATACAGGGAGGCATCGCACATCAGCACCAGATCTCGTCTGGTATCGTTGTGTGCCAACACCTTAGACAATGACAGCTGCTCCTTCTCTTCCTTAAATACTACATCTTGGCTGCAAGACCATATCCAAGACTGATTCTTTTTCAATAGCAGATGTGAGGGTGCCAAGATGGAGTCGAACTTTCCTTAATAATCTACAAATCTGAGGAAAGACCTAAGCACCAGTACAAACACGGGAGCTGGGGCATCTTTGATCGCCCTTATTTTATTTTCCAAAGGGTGTAACCCAATCTTGTTAACTATGTAACCCAATTAGATCACCTGGGGTGCCTGGAACACATATTTTCCCCTTCTAAGACATACCCCACCTTGGAGAAACGTTTACGGTCTACGTTCAAATTCTCTAAGTACTCTATTAGTCTTCCCTATTATTAGCACACCATCCCTTTAAATGGAGACCTGCAGTAGACCTTGTGAAATGTTCGCCATATTCCACTGAAAAATGACACTGCCTGATGATACCACAAATGGCACTCCCATATATTGATACAAATCCTTATGGGTATTAATGTAGCATACTTCTGGGAATCCTCACCCACCTGCATTGACTAGTACACATGGGTTATGTCTAGTTTAGTGAAGGATGCCTCCTGCCAGGTTTGACTAAACACGCTATGCGAGGGATTGGGTATTTGTCCTGCTGCAGGAAACGGTCTACCATTTATTTAAAAGCCCATTCAGCTTCACAATTGGTATGACTGGTGCTGTCCATTTCACAAACTGCATTGGTTTGATGATTCATTTCCCAACTTCCTGATTTCGGCCTCTACTTTTGCATGTAAGGCAAATGGCACAGGCTCGGCCTTGCAGATCATGGAATTGTTTCCTGGTCAACACACAAGATGGTCTTGGCTTCCTGAAAAATGTTTGCATATTTAATTAGGACTTCTTTCAGATAGCCATTAACTAATTGAGAAGTGTTGAACCTGTCAAGGCAAATCTTTCTCAACCAATTTCACCCTGTCAGGCTTGGGCCCAAGCCTTTCACCACAGTCAGTGGTTAACTGAACCAGCTGCTTCTCATGGAACCAACATTGTATCCTTATTCTGTAACAGTTCTCCCACGTAGGTTCCCAGTGTAGCTAAGATCTTACACAATCTCAAGGGTTGGAATCAAGAGTGAATTTTGTTAAAGACTGGTTCTGCAATCACCGATACAGCTGCATGAATATCAACCTCCATTAGAACCAGGTGACCATTTAACCAGATGTGATTTTGACTATCACCTGACGAAGGAGCGTCGCTCCGAAAGCTAGTGTGCTTCCAATTAAACCTGTTGGACTATAACCTGGTGTTGTGTGATTTTTAACTTTATTTTGATTGGTTCTGATTTGGATGTTGTAAATCAATCTAACTGGTCCAAACCAGCTTTTAGTGGATTTTCCAGGGTGTGTACTCTCTTGGATACCAGACTATGAACTCTCTTATTCGATTCAGGTCTGGTGGGACTGTTTTGCTATCTGGAGTCAGCATACTGGCAGCAACTACAGTGGCTTGCTGGTCTGTATCCTGAAGAAAGTTGAACCATTTCGCCAATTTGTTGAACCATTTTGTTAGGTTTTTGCTGTGATGTGACTGAGACTCCCTCTGTCCAGGATATGGCTTGTGTAAGGATCTGCAATTGTCTTCAATCAAGTGGTGTACCCCAGCTTAGTTGGCCTGGTGAGGGTCAGGTTGTAAGTTTGCTCACTGAGCTGGAAGATGTGTTCTCAGAAGTTTTGTCACCATGCTACGTAACATTGTCAGTGAGCCTCTGGTTAAAGCCCTGGTGTACTGCCCTGCTTGTTATTTGTGTGTCTTGGTCTATTGTGGTAGGTGATATCACTTCCAGTTCTTTTTCTGAGAGGTTGGTAAATGGGGTTTAGATTAGATTACTTACAGTGTGGGAACAGGCCCTTCGGCCCAACAAGTCCACACCGACCTGCTGAAGCGCACCCACCAGACCCATTCCCCTACATATGCCCCTGCACCTAACACTACGGGCAACTTAGCATAGCCAATTCACCTGCACATCTTTGGACTGTGGGAGGAAACCAGAGCACCCGGAGGAAACCCACGCAGACACGGGGAGAATGTGCAAACTCCACACAGTCAGTCGACTGAGGCGGGAATTGAACCCAGGTCTCTGGCGCTGTGAGGCAGCAGTGCTAACCACTGTACCACCGTGCCGCCCACAAGTTTAAACTGATGTTTATTGATGGAGTTCTGGTTTGAATGCCAGGCCTCTAGGAATTCCTGTGTGTGTCTTTGTTTAACCTGTCCCAGGATGGATGTATTGTCCCAGTTGAGCTGGTGTCCCTCATCATCTGTGTGTAAAGATTCTGGAGATAGTTAGTTGTGTCTTTTGGTGGCTAGTTGGTGCTCATGTATCCTGGTGGCTAGTTTCCTAACAGTCTGTCCAAAGTAATGTTTGTTGCAGTTCTTGCAGGGTATTTTGTATTTGTTTGTTCTGCTGCTTTTTGGCACAGAGTCCTTTAGATTCGCCAAGATCTGTTTCAGTGTGTTGGTAGGTTTTGGGCTACCATGATGCCAAGGGGTCAGAGTAGTCTGTTCATCATCTGAGATGTATTTAATGTATGGTAATGTGACTAGAGTCTCTGAGCGGGTTGTCTTGTTTAGGTTTATTGTGGAAGAATTGGTGGGCTGTGCTTATCAGGTACCTGTTGTTCTTAAACAGGCTGTATAGGTATTTTTCTTCGTCTTCTCATAGTTCCTCAGTGTTGCAGTGTGTTATGGCTCATTTAAATGTCCTGATGCAGCTCTGTTTGTGGGCGTTGGGTGAATTTGCTCCTGTAGTTGAGTATCTGGTCAGTGTCACTTTCTGCAGCTCTCCATTGGCTTTTAGTTCCACTGTAAGTCTAGGAAGGGAAGCCTGTTGTTATTCCCCTCCTCTTTAGTGAACTTATATTGGTAAAGATGTTGTTTGTGTTTGTGGGTTTCTTCTAATTTGTTCCGTTTATGATGACAAAAGGTTTCATCCACATAGCGGACCCAAAACCTGAGCTAGTTCACGGGGAGGGCTGTTTGTTCCAACCTCTGCATAACTGCTTCTGCCAAGAATCTTGATACTGTATATCCCATTGATTTGTGTAGGTCTTATCATTGAAGGTGAAGTGGGTTGTGAGGCACCGGTCTGCTAGTTTGAGGATGCTGTCCTTGCTGATGGAGTTGGTGCTGTTTGGTGTTTGTGTCCTTGGTTCGTCTAGTAGTGAGGTCAGTGTTTTTTTGGCCAGGTTGGTGTTAATTTATGTTAATATTGCCATCACGTTGAAGAGGATGACTAGGTCATTTCCGACCTTGGTGTCTTTGGTGAGGTTGTCCACTGCCATCAGCATACCCATCAGCATAATCGTAAGCTCCACTTGTCACATTTTCTAATAATGAAGCTAGTTGTGCTTGTTTGAAGTCCAGTTGGGCTTCAGCCAGGCACTTTTGCATGGTTACATCATTAATCCCACATACCAAACGGCCTCTCAGAATCTCATTAAAGGATAAACCAAAGTTATGTGACTCTGTGAGCTGTTAAACCTTTTCAAACACCCTGACACGGATTTCCCCAGTTCTGTAATTGCTGAGTAAAACTGATCGCATCTCAGAATTTTGAGAGACTTGGGAGTCAAAATATTCCTTCAATATTTGAAAAAGCTGCAAGTCCACAAGCTGACAGGAGAATTACTCGTTGCTTTCTATCTTCCCAATGTCATGTGCCTGGAAAAGAATAACACATTCTTTGTGCATATTGGGCTCAGTCTTTGGCAGTATCAAATGAGTCAAGCTTCCCAAATAACAGCATAGTGCCAGAAATGCTTACCCCAGCTCAAAGATGACTGTTGTGAGCCAATTTCTTCAGGAGCATTTTTTTTCCCCTCTCATCGCAACTGAGAACTCCACAGAGACTGAAATCCCATCACCATGTCACCCTTTATTTACACGTGTGTAGTACTTGTCACTGGTCCAGCTTCCTTGGAGCCAGCTCTCCGTGAACTGAACCCCTGACACTCTTGTTTATAGTATATTTTATTAACTATTACAAACAAACAGCTAACATGAACAGCCTGTACAAGAAATAGCAATTTACAGGGGAAGGGGCAGCAAAGCCAGACCCCCAAACCCCACTGTACAACCAGATCGCAGACAAACGAGGTAACTTAGAATCCCACCTTCCATTATAAAGAAGGAAACAATGAACACAATCATCTACAGACAGTTTGATAAACTGATCAATAAAACAGTGCAAATAGCACAGACAACCCTGGCAACCCAGCAAACCATTTGTCCCTTCCACCTTTTAGCCACTCAAAGGCAGCCTGCTCCTACTCCTCTTTTGTGTGACTCACCTGTTTTATTTTATTAAACAGTGCAAGTTGCAAACAGCTAACATTGAACCACAGTTTCCAAGAAACAGCAATTCACAGGGAAAGAGGCAGCAAAGCCAGACCCCCCAAACCCCACCATACAGCAAGTTCACAGGGAAAAGAGGACGAACCTCAAATCCCACCTTATTATCTCAAAAAGGAAACAATAGACTTAATCGCATATAAACAGTACAATAAACCGAACAATAAAACAGTGCAAATAACACAGACAACCCTGGCAACTCAGCAAACCACACGACCCACCCACCTTCCAGACACTCAAAGTCAGCCCGCCCCCTAGCCCCTCCCGGCTGACACTCCTGTTTATATTTTTTTCCTGATTATATTATTTTATTCAACAATACAATTTACAAGCAATCAATTAACATTAATAACCGTATACAGAGAAACAGCAATTTACAGGGAGAGGATCGGCAAAACCAGGCCCCAAATCCGACCATTCAACCAGTTTCCAGGGAAATGAGGACAAACCTCAAATCCCACTTTCAGTCATCATGAAAGAAGCAGTAACAAATACAGACATGACCATCCAATTAGATAAGAATCGGTGCATAGAATACAGACTCCTCCCCCAGCAACCCAGCAAGCCTCCCATCCCTCCCACCTTCCGCCACTCTAAGGCAGACTGCCCCTACACCTTCCGGCTCTCAGTCTGCCCCATGCCCCTTCCAGTTTTCAATCCGCCCTGACACACCTTCCAACCTCCTCTAGAACAGCCCATGGCCAGAAGGTGTGTCAGGACAGTCCACAGGCCAGATGGCTCATTGGGGTGGGCGAGAGCCAGATGGTACATAGGGGCAGACCGAGAACTAGAAGGTGGGCAGGCTGTCCTCAGCAGTTACCCTGGGCAGGTACGGGGAAGGCTATCAGAGAGGTGGTCGGAAGGTGCAAACCATGGTTAAGGAAGCCAAAAGGTAAGTAGGCCATCCTGATTGCTGTCGATATTCCTAATTATATCTGTCAGCCAGGGCTCCCTCATCGGACCAAGTTAACAGCCCCAATTAAGGAATTTATATTCTCAGAGGCCTACCTGGCTTATCTCATCACAATCCTACAGAAACAACCTTTTAATGTCTATCCTGTTAGGGCCCTTCAGAATCTTGTATTTTTAATCATGTTTGCCTCTCAATCTTCTAAACAGCAGAAACACAGCCTCAAATTATTCATGATCAAACAAATTCATTACGCAAGGAACCAACATAGTGAATCAACAGTGCACCACCTCCATTATATGTTTTCCTAAATGTCAAAACCAAAACTGTTCACCATAATGCTGTACAGTTTTACCAATACTTCTTTTTTCCTGCACTCCAACCCCTTTACAAGAAAGGCCAAAATCTATTTGCCATCCTGATTGCTTGCTGCATCTGTCCACTGACATTCAGCAGTCATTGCACAGGCACCCCCAAATCCTTTTAAATATTAAACGCTTATCATGAATTTATAGTCCACAGACTCAGACTGACAGTCTGGATTTATAAATTCAAATCCCATGATAGCAACTGAGGGATTACAACTTAATTAAATAAACATTAAATGAAAAGATGAGACCACTAGCAATGACCATGACCACTGCCAGATTCCACTCAAACCACTTTTGCCCCACCAAATCCAGTCAGCTGTCCTTACCAGATATGATTTACAGGTACTTCCCACCCATATGTAGCTCAGTTTTAACAACTGTCTGAAAAGATCTTGCAAGGTACTCAGTTGTTTTCAAGAAGGCAGCTCACCATTGCCTTCTCATGGGCTATTAGGAATGGTAAATAAAAACTGACTTTACCAGCAATGTTCACACTGTGAGAATGAATTCTACAATTAAACATTCACCACTTCCTGGTTATTTTCTAAAAGAAGGTATTTTAAATAAAGACTCTTGAATATACAAATTATCTTTTCTCATTACAAGTAATTGCATGGCTTTAGTTTTCTCCAAGATTATCTCATCCTTCTTCTGAAGGTACTTTTTTTATTCATCTATGGGACATGGGTGTAGCTGGGCAGCCTTTATTGCCCATTTCTAGTTGCCCTTGAGAAGGTGGTAGTGAGCTGCCTTCTTGAAAACTGCTCTCCACCTGTTATGGATTGGCTCACATGCCCTCAGGGAGGAAATTCCAGGATTTTGACCCAATGACAATGAAAGACTGGTGATATATTTCCAAGTCAGGATGGTGAGTGGCTAGAAGGGCAACTTGAAAGTGGTGATGTTCCCATATACCTGCTAACCTTGTCCTTCTAGATGGAAGTGATCATGGATTTAAGAGGTGCTGTCTGAGTATTTTTGGTGACTTTTTGCAGTGCATCTTGTAGATAGTACACACCACTGCTATTGAGTGTGGAGGGAGTTGATGCTTGTGGATGTAATGCCAATCTATCCAATGGGCACAAGAACTTGATGGGTCACACAATGACACCTATTGCCAAGGCATCAAGAGGATGGCCAAGAAATTGATGATGTTTGAATTTGCCTTTGGGTAACAGCCTTGGTTCAATGTTAACACTCTTGCCTGTCAGTCCTAGGTTTGTGAGTTTGAATCACAAATAGAAGCCCAGATGATAATCTTTGTTCACACTTCTGTTTGCATTCATAGATTACTGCATGGCTGGAGATGCAATCAAACCCTGCAACTATTAGAAAAGCAGGGACGTTGCCCCAGTGTACCAACGGCCAAAATATATCCCTCAACTGATGTCACTACAAATCAGATGAATTCGTCATGCATCTCGTTATTATTTCTCCAGCATTGGTGTGTACAAATGACTGCAGTGTTATTTTATGTTACAACAGTGAATACACATTATTGCATATAAGATATTCGATGGTACTACCATTGCTGAGTCCTACCGAAACAACATCCTTGGGTTTACCATTGCCCAGCATCTTAACTGGACGAGCAAATTAAATACTACAAGAGCAGTTCAGAGGCTGGAAACTCTCTGCTAAGTAACTCATTTCTTGAGTCACCAAAGACTGTCCTCCGTTTACTCCCAATTTACTTCAATGAGTGCAACTCCAGTAACATTCAAGGAGTTCAACACCATCCAAGACAAAGCAGCTTGCTTGATCACATCCCTTATCACATAAAAAAAATTGTTCTCCACACTAGAGCACAGTGGAAGGGACATATATCACTTTAAAAATGCACTGCAGTAATTCATCAACACCTACAATAGCACCTTCAAAACCCATGGTCTCTTCAATCTGAAATGTGAAATAAAAACTGACACCACTATTTTAGTTTAGTCAACTCTATAGTCAACACTTCAGGCCATATGTATGGAGTCAGAAATAGAGGGCATATTTCAGACGGATGACTGTTGTCAAAGCTGAAAAAAACATGTGTTATGTTACCTGCTTTAAGGAAGCAACAGAGATAGGGAGTAAAGGTGGGGTGCAGAGGAGAGGACCCCACCTCTCCTAAATCTAGCTTTTTGCAGAAGGCAAGATGGACTAAATGACTTGAGCAATAGTGGTGCAGGGAAAAGAAGATAATAGTGGGATTTTTATCACAGGTTATTTGAGAAAACATATTTCATGTTGTGAATAATGCTAAAGATAAGAGGTTTGTATACATAACATCTGAAAGAATGCATATTAAAACAGCTATCAACTCATCCTGCAGACAGAAAAGAGATTGTGAAAATACCCTCAACTCTGGAAGTTGATATAAGGATGTAACAGAGGAGCAAAAAGATATCACGTTCATCAAACCAATGTCATTGTCCGATATTTTAAACCAGTCACATGGTCAATTTCCAATGTTGATCAAAATCCTGGATGCCCCAGAACAGCAGTCCCCCTTTAAAGGTGAGTGGTTTCACTCACTGAGAAAGGGTAGAAGTTTGAAAATTTACAAGAAACAGTTGCTGAAGAAAGTCCTTGCAACATCCATGCTCAACAAAGTGAACCGGCATTTCTTAATCTCCATAAACTACAAAGGAACCTTCAGACGGCGGCCTAGAGGGTTTGTGACTGTGTTTGATCTTTGCAATGCCATCAGCCAAGACAGCCTTTTGAATGTTGTGGTAACAAGAGACTGCATGTGGAATGAAGATGGATTATCTTCTCTACGTGTGGGTGACCGCTTAGTCACCATGTTCAGGACCACTACACAACTGATCGTTGATGGCGTAATTCAAAATGTTGACATGCTCATGTGCAATAAGATCACGGAGGAGGAGGAGGAGGAGGAGGAGGATGAGAATCTGATGCTTCCTTTATACCTCGAGGGTAATTTTGTGGAAGATGTCCATGACACTAAGAGATACAAAATCTTGGAAATATGTAATAAATTCAAACTACCTTTTCAAGTAAAAGTCACATCAAAAGATCCTACTTTACCAAATGATATCTTAACAGCATTCCCAGCAATTAAATTGGAGGAAATAATTATGGTACCTAATTTGGTTGTCAGTTTCCATGAACAGCCTTCTGAGTGTTTCTCAAGACCACCCAAAAGACTAAGCAAAGATAATGTCTTGTCAGACTCCACTCCAGTTCAAGCCCCTTGTCGTTCTCCTATTCCAGGTTATATACAGCAACAACCACCTTTACCCCCTAAGGTAAGAATTATCTGACGTCATGAGAAGTATAGTTTGCAGTTCTAGGCACGATACCTCAAAGCAGGTGGCTTTTGAAAGAATTGCAGTCTAGATTCACCAGAATGAGACCAGAACTGTAAGTGTTAGATTATGTGAATTGGTTGCAAACAGTAAGTTTTTGTTCTCTTGAACACACATGATTAAGAGGTGATCTAATTAATGCATTTAAGATAACTAAAGGAGTTGATGCAGTTGCTGGAGATAAACTCTTACCTCTGGTGGTAGAATTCCATCACAAAGAGACAGAAGCTTTAAATTAAAACGAGGCCATTCTGGGATAATGTCAATAAGTATAAACAGGGAAGTGGAAATCTGGAATCTAACACTCAGAAAGTTAGTAAAACTAGCATTAATTGATCAATTCAACTCTGAGATTGATAAATTTCTATTGAATAAGGTATTAAGGAATAGGGAACAAAGCTAAGTGAATGGAGCTGAGGTGCAGATCAACCATCAAATAACAGGATGGTCTTAAGAGGCTACGCCTTCCTCCTATTCTGATATATATCAGTGTTCAGAGAAGTAATAAACAGTATCTATGTTTCAGTAGTTACTGATTATATTTTAAGTTCACTTGCAGGACGTAGGAATTGCTGGCTGAGCCACTTTGCTCTTGAAAGGTGGTGGTGAGCTGCCTTCTTGATCCACATGCAGCAGATCACATTCTGTAGGTAGATCCACAATGTCATTAGGGAGGTAATTCCAGGATTTTTACCCAGTAGTTATGCATTTCCAAGTCAGAATGGAGAATAGCATCATGGGAACTGGAAAGTGATGGTGTTCCCATGTATCTGCTGCACTTATCCTTCTCAATCGAAGTGATTGTGGGATGGAATGTACTGTCTAAGGATTTTTGGTCAATTTCTGCAGTGCATCTTGTGGATTGTACACATACTGCTACTGAGCATCAATGGTAGAGGGAATGGATAATTATGGATATAACACTAATCAAACATGCTGCTTTGTCTTGGTTTCTGGAGTGTTGTTGAAGCTGTACTCATCAAGGTAAGTGGGGAGTATTCCATCACACTCCTGACTTGAGCCTTGGATATGATGACTAGCTTTGGGGAGTCAGGAGGTGAGTTACTCACTGTAGTATTTATTCCTAGCATTTGGCCTGCTCTTGCAGACACTGTATTTATACAGTTGAGCTTCTCCATAATGGTAACCTCCAGCACATTGACAATGGGGGATTCAATGGTGGTGACACCATTCAAAACCAAGGGATAGTAGTTTGATTGTCTCTTACTGAAGGTGATCATTGCCTGACATCTGTGTGGCATGCATGTTATTTAACACCTTTCAGCTTAAACCTGGAAATTGTCCACATCTTTGCTGCATTTGGACATCGACTGTTTTGGTATCTGAGGAGTCTTAAATGATGCTGAACACTGTGCAATCATCAGTTAATAACTCCACCCTGTAATGATGCCATATTCTTTCACTTTGTAAGCTTATGATGGAGGGAAGATCACTGATGAAACTGCTAAGAATGATTCTGAAGCTGAGATGATTGACCTCTAACAACCACAACCATCTTCCGATGTACCAGCAAAGTATTATCCCACGATTCCCATTGACTCCAGTTTTGCCAGGGCTCCTTGATGCCTCACTGAGTCAAATGGGGCTTTGATGTCAAGGGGCTATACTCTTACCTCACTTCTGCAATGCAGCTCTTTACAGCCTTGTTCAAATATAGACTAATAAGGACCTGAGTGGTCCTGGTGAAACCCAAACTGGGCTTCATGGAGCAGGTTATCACTAAGCAGATTACTGCTGAGCAGTTGCTCCTTGACACCCCTACAATGACATCTTCAATTATTTTACTGAGATCAAGAGTAGACTGATATGAGCACTGATTGGTTGGGTTGAACTTATCCTTTTTTTAAATATACAGGCCACGCTTGAGCACTTTTCCACATTGTTGAATCATGCCTGTGTTATACCTGTATTAGAACAGCTTGGCATTTAACTCCTTGCCTTTATTTACCCCATGCAAGTTTGACCATGGCTCAGGGTGTAATCCAGAGATTATTACATTGGAGATTCTGCTTTATAATTTAACTTCTACATCTGTAGATGAAAAGTAGCCAATTGGACATTGTGCCTCATAGCTAGGGCCTTGACTATTTCCAACAAATTTAATAAAAAGGAACAGACCAAGTTTTAATGATAAATGTTCATCATAACTTTTCTGCCTTTTATACCATTCGCCCTAGTCCATACAGCATAGTATCTTGCAGACCTTATTAACCACATTCGCATCTTGCTCTGTCTTCATGATCAGCACATGAAAAAAAAAGTTACATTTGTATATTTTCTTTAGAGAAGGATGAGCAGAGACTTGATGCAGGTTTTCAAAATGTTGAAAAGGTCAGGATAGAGTAGATAGAAAGACACTGTTTCATTAGTCAAATGGTTAAAAAGTAGAAGACACAGACTTAATTGGCAGAAGGACGAAAGGTGACATGAAGAAAATCATTTTACAGAGTGAAGGTCATACAGTGCAAATTGATTGAGTGTGACTTTTAAAGAGTACTAAATAAGCACCTGATGAGAAACTAATTTAAGGGTCATGGGGATTGGTAAATTGTTCTTGTATAGCGTTGGCATTGATTGGATGGCTTGAATTCTATGATACCATAATTCCTTGCATTAAATCTTAGCACCGTCAGGGGAAGTGAAAGAAGACAGAACTTAAAAGAAAGCTACATTGTGTGTGCATTAGCACAATCAATATTTTCCAAATTTGTTTTTAGTTTTTATTCATGCTGACTGGATCTTAAGTTCACTCAACTTAAAGCAATTTTTGGAAGAATATTCTTTGAATCCCAGTTATTTATAAGGGTTTTCTTTTGGAAAACTCTGTCAAATTAGATATGATTGAGCAATTTCCAAAGAAATCTTGTGATTATTATGTTTCTTAGTTCTGTTAGGTTACAGCCAGGAATTATTGACATTTAAATTCAAGGAACTCTGACTCATAGAATTCAACATGAATAGTCTTTGTGGGAATTCTAAAAGACAGAATCATCTGAAAATTGAATAAGGAATAGATCCCTTTTAATATAATGCCCTGATTCGAGCATTCCTTCAGCTTCCCATCACATCTACTTTTTTTCCTGTTTATCGATTTTTTTGACCTGTCAAGGCATACGAAATAGGAGCAGGAGAGGACCATTCAGCCACTCAAGTCTTCTTTCACATTCATTAAAATTATTGTTGATAATTTTGCTTCAAACAAAAGCTTCCTGCACTATCTCCATATCCTTTATTCCTTTATTACCCAAAATCTGTTGAAAATTGTTTTGAATGTAAGAATGTAAAAAGTAGGAGCAGGAGTAGGTCATGTAGTGCCTAGTAAGATCATGGCTGATCTTTGACCTCGATTTCACTTTCTCCCTGTTCCCGTATTCGTCCCTTTCTTTCAAGTCCAACTAAATGACTATCCCTACTGTGGAAGGTAGCAATCTAAAATAAAAAAAACAGAAAATGCTGGAAAAATTCAGGTCTGGCAGCACGAGAAGAGAGGGTTGACGTTTTAAATTCAATAGGACTTTTCTTCAAAACTCTTCTGAATCCTCCTCTGAAAACAATCCATTCTGGATTCAAGACATTAACCTTGTTTCTTTCTCCACGTATGTTGCGAATCCTGCTGACTTTCTCTAGTATAAATACTGAAGTATTATAAAAATCAGCCGATTATGGCTTTTCTCCCCTCTTATTCATTTAGAGGATTTGGCATCCGTGCGAAAGCCAGCATTTACTGTCTACGTATAATTATCCTTGAACGTGGTCCAGACCCACTTTCTTTAATACAAATGAAAGGCTTTCTCGGCCACTTTGAGAGACATTAAGAGCCGACAACAGTGCTATGGGTCTGGAGCCACCTGCAGGCCTGACTGGGTAAAGACAGAAGCATTCCTTCCCGAACGACATTGTTCTGTAAAAATCCAGTAATTTCATGGTGACCGTTACTGGTGCTAGTTTGTCATTCCAGACTCATTCAATTAATTGAATTTAAATTTCCCAGGTTTCAAAGTTATTTTAACAAGATATCACATTCATGTGTCTCACAGCAGGGAGTCACTAGATACTATTGAGGAA
This sequence comes from Chiloscyllium punctatum, assembly GCF_047496795.1. Lineage (NCBI taxonomy): Eukaryota > Metazoa > Chordata > Chondrichthyes > Orectolobiformes > Hemiscylliidae > Chiloscyllium > Chiloscyllium punctatum. Next base: position 11,364,075 of record NC_092765.1, read on the forward strand.
TGGTATATTTTTAAACAAGATACACAGATACTGTTCGAAAATTCAACCACCATGTCATAGTATATGATGGTTTTATTTTTATTTCTTTGCCCAATGCAAAACATATCAGAGAAGCATTAACACTAGACTTTTGCCCGAAACGTCGATTTCGCTGCTCGTTGGATGCTGCCTGAACTGCTGTGCTCTTCCAGCACCACTAATCCAGTATTAATACATCTTTGCAACACAACAGTGTTAAAGATATCAGCATGCGTTCCACAAAAGTTTTCAAACTTCCAATTGATAGAACATCAAAAGAAAGTAGGAACAGCTCTGAGCAATACTCTCATGGCAACTGTTACTAAGCAGGTACAACAAATTCAAAATCATGAATGACCACATAAGTCAAATTCTTTACAAGTTATTGACCTCTAATTTATAAATCACAGGTTCATCGTATACGTGATATTTACAAGGCAGCATTATCTCCTCGGTGTGTAATCTATCTCAAAGCTTTTATGTACTGCATTGAACAAATGTCTTATTCTAACCGTCGGGAACAGACTTCCGATCAATAACCAGCACTTTTCACTAACTCTTTAAAATGCTTAGAACAAGAATCTGTCACTTGGATTTCAGATGAAACTGCATAGCAGCTTTGATGCCATCATTCACACCCAGCTCACTGGAACTGCCTCATTAAGTCCTTGCATTGCCACCATTCTCCTTGTCTTCAAAAAGCCCAGCTGTTTTAACCTTGCTCTCATACGGTTTGACAATATTATTCAAATGAGAGGCAGATTCTTAAGGAAGAAAGTTTGCAGTTAAATATTTCAAAGAAGCTAAGAATGGCCTAAAAGCCTCAAAGTGTCTGAGGCAGTTTGGGACAAATGGCAAGTTGATAATCCTGAAAAAAATAGTACAATGCTGTGAGTCTTATCGGAAGGCTAGACAAATTTATTAGACTTACAATTCTTCAATCCATCTCCGTCATAAGTTGAATGTTGTAAATACATAACTTTGCTGTTTCATTAAAATAACAAATGAACAACCATTGAAGCAGAGACCACGGGGAGCGCTTGAGAGACTAAAATGCGAGGATGTACCAGCAATACGAAGGAGGCAAGCCCTAGCTAATTTTAACTATAAAGACTTTAAGATTTAAAGTCAGAATGAGATAAATGTTCATGAGTGGTATTGGGAGAATGAGCCATCCACCTCTGAAGAGCTGAGTGAATGGACTTAGCCTAAGCTTATCACAGGTGAAACCAATATAAAGAGCTAATCCCAAACAGATGCTGGTGCAACCGAAGGGAAAGGCGAGACCAGGGCAAGAGACAGCCCAGGATCTTGCCATCTCTTCCTGAATTCTAAATGAAATAAAAACTACGACTTGTATTCAATCTCTTCAGGATACACTGTTACATTATGCCAGGTTTCTTACCAGCAGTCGCAATTGGCAGATTTGAGAGTGCCAGCGGAAGGGTACTGTTGGGGACATCTGGAGAGGAAAAAACGGAGGGCTTGGAGGCCCTGGTCATGGCGGATGGAGGTGTAGAGAGATTGGATATCCATGGTGAAGATGAGGTGTTGGGGGCCGGGAAAACGGAAGTCTTGGAGGAGGTGGAGGGCGTGGGTGATGTCTCGAACGTATATGGGGAGTTCCTGGATTAGGGGGGAATAGGACAGTGTCGAGGTAGATAGAGATGAGTTCAGTGGGGCAGGAGCATGCTGAGACAATGGGTTGGCCAGGGTGGTCAGGCTTGTGGATCTTGGGAAATAGGTAGAACCGGGCAGTGCAGGGTTCTTGGACTATGAGGTTGGAAGCTGTGGGTGGGAGATCTCCTGAGGTGATGAAGTTCTGTATGGTCTGGGAGATGACGGTTTGGTGATGGGGGGTAGGGTCATGGTCGAGGGGGCAGTAGGAAGAGGTGTCCTCAAGTTGGCATTTGGCTTCAGCGGTATAGAGGTCAGTGGGCCAGATTACCACTGCGCGTTGTGAGGGTGAGAGGTTGGAGTGGGGGAGGGGGGTAGATAGGTTGAGGTGGTTAATGTCCCGGCGGCAGTTGGAAATGTAATTACACCGGCACCACTCCCCACCTCTTCCTCCGCTGCATTGATGACTGCATTGGCACCTCCCGCGAGGAGGATGAGCAATTCATCAACTTCACCAACACATTCCACCCTGACCTTAAATTTACCTGGAGCATCTCTAACACCTCCCTCCACTTCCTGGACCTCTCCATCTCCATTAATGACGACCGACTTGACACCAACATTTTTACAAACCCACCGACTCCCACAGCTACCTGGATTACACCTCTTCCCACCCTACCTCTTGCAAAAATGCCATCCCGTATTCCCAATTCCTCCGCCTCCACTGTATCTGCTCCCAGGAGGACCAGTTCCACCACAGAACACACCAGATGGCCTCCTTCTTGAGAGACTGCAATTTCCCTTCCCACGCAATTAAAGATGCCCTCCAACGCATCTCGTCCACATCGCGCACCTCCGCCCTCAGACCCCACCCCTCCAACTATAACAAGAACAGAAAGCTCCTGGTGCTTAACTTCCACCCTACCGACCTTCGCATAAACCAAATCATCCGCCGACATTTCCGCCACCTCCAAACAGACCCCACCACCAGGAATATATTTCTATCCTCACCCCTTTCCGCCTTCTGCAAAGACCGTTCCCTCCATGACTACCTGGTCAGGTCCACACCCCCCTACAACCCACCCTCCCATCCTGGCACATTCCCCTGCCACCGCAGGAACTGTAAAACCTGCGCCCACACCTCCTCCCTCACCTCTATCCAAGGCCCTAAAGGAGCCTTCCACATCCATCAAAGTTTTACCTGCACATCCACTAATATCATTTATTGTATCCGTTGCTCCCGATGCGGTCTCCTCTACATTGGGGAGACTGGGTGCCTCCTAGCAGAGCGCTTTAGGGAACATCTCCGGGACACCTGCACCAATCAACCACACCGCCCCATGGCCCAACATTTCAACTCCCCCTCCCAATCTGCCGAGGACATGGAGGTCCTGGGCCTCCTTCACCGCCGCTCCCTCACCACCAGGCGCCTGGAGGAAGAACACCTCATTTTCCACCTCGGAACACTTCAACCCCAGGGCATCAATGTGGACTTCAACAGCTTCCTCATTTCCCCTTCCCCCACCTCACCCTAGTTCCAAACTTCCAGCTCAGCACTGTCCCCAGGACTTGTCCGGGCTTGTCCTACCTGCCTATCTCCTTTTCCACCTATCCACTCCACCCTCTCCTCCCTGACCTATCACCTTCATCCCCTCCCCCACTCACCCATTGTACTCTATGCTACTTTGTCTCCACCCCCACCCTCCTCTAGCTTATCTCTCCATGCTTCAGGCTCACTGCCTTTATTCCTGATGAAGGGCTTTTGCCCAAAACGTTGACTTCAAAGCTCCTTGGATGCTGCCTGAACTGCTGTGCTCTCCCAGCACCACTAATCCAGAGTCTCCAGAGAACATTACAGTACTATACAGGCCCTTCAGCCCCGACGTTGCGCCAACCTGTGAAACCAGACTGAAGCCCATTTAACCTACACTATTCCATTCTTGTCCATGTGCTTAGCCAATGACCATTTAAATGCCTTTAAAGTTGGCAAGTCTACTGCTGTTGCAGGCAGTATTCCTATTAGTCTCTATGGGCCTTCATAAAAATAATTTTGTGACACCAGTAATGTCATCAAGCAACAATTTTCAAGTTTACCTGAGTCCCCTCACTCAACCACAGCAGGAGCCTGGACTGATACCAAAGTCAATGAAAAGTGGTATATTCATAAACATTGAATCTGACAGTATAGAAACAGCCTATTCAGTCCCACAGGTACCAATTGATGTCTATGCATTAAACAAGCTTCTTCCAACCTTGCCTCATCTCACTATGTTAAAAGATCCCTCTCATTCCTTTCTCTTTCATTTTGAAATCTACCACTCTTCTTTCTCTTTGGTTTTTAGTTACTTACACTTAGTGTATGCAAACAGTCACAGAAATATAATAGTCACACTGAACTGTAGAGACAAACTACCTGTGCAAATGAAGCTGATGCTGAAATGGTTTAAATGTTGCAAGCATGGTTACCAGGTGGGATTGATCTTACCTCTAACCTGTAAATTAACTCATCGTTTGGAATGAAACAAAGAATTTCAGATGCTGAAAGTCTGAAACAAGAATAGAAACTGCTGGAAGAACTCAGCATATCTGGCAGCATTTGTGGGAGAAAGCAGAGGTTATGTTTCTTCTTCAAAACAGATAGTAACTAGGAATAATTGGTGTATATACTGAAGACAGAGGCTAGAGATGGGTTTAAAAAGAATATGTAATAAATGGAGATGGAGCCCACAAAGGGAATGAAAGACAATTGGCTGGACAAAGAGACTGATGATGGTAAGCCAGAGAGAAAGAAAGTCTGCTAATGCTGCTCACAACTTTCTGTCCTCTACATTGGGGAGACCAAATATAAATTGTGCAATCCCTGAGCAGAACATCTATGTTCTGTCTGTAAAAATGACCCTAGCTTCAGTTGCCTGCCATTTCAACACACCACCATGTTCCCATGCCAACATTTATATCTGGATCCGCTACAGTATTCCAACAAAGCATCTCATTTTCCACTTGCAGCCTTCAGGACTTAATATTGAATTCAATAGTTTTAGAGCCTGAGCACCTTCTCCACATCCTTTACCCAACCCCACACCCCAAGGCCCAACACCACACGCTCTACTTTCAGCACAGCCAACCCATTCTCACCTACTTATGGCCCCTATTATCAGTTTTTCTTTCTCCCTCGCTATTGATATCAATCCTTTGTCTGCTAACTGTCCTTCTATCCCTCTAGGCTCTGTCTTCAGGCAATCTGAAGTCCATCTCTTGTACCATGCTCACTGGGCAGAAGGGAATTAAAATAAATAGCTATGTCAGCTTTTAAGACACCTTAGGTGCATGAAGGAGAGATGGGAAAAGGGGGTGTGGGGAGAAGGAACACACATGGGATTGGCACTACTGCACGCACAGGATACAGACTAGTATGAAGTGATTGAATCCAACATCCTGTTTACATTGGTTGCTTCACAAAAGTTAGTTTTTGGAAAAGAGGAACGTGTCCTATCAGTCTTTTAACGCTTTTAGTGGAGCTTCTATGTAGGTTGACAAACATGCACCTGTCTGACATTGTACATGTGTACTTTGGATTAAAATGAGCACCAAGTTCACCAAGCATCACTAGCAAGACCAGCTTTTATTGCCTATCCCTAATTGTTTTTGAACTGAGAAACCTGTTTGGCTATTTTAGAGGCACTTAAGTGTCAATCACATTGCTGTGGACTTGGATTCACATGTAGGTCAGACTGGGTAAATTTGGAAGATGGCCGTCCCTAAAAGACAGTGAACTACTTGGATTTTGTTTTAAAACAATCAATGGTGGATGTTGTGGTCACAATGAGGTATTTTTAATAACTAGTAGTTTAAAGTAACAAGTTGAAAAAGTGTTGGATATTGATTAGATAATTGAAGAGTTAAATGGGGCAGTGGTAATCAGGACACCTAGGTTCAAGTCCCATCTGCTTCAGCAATGTGTCATAACTACTCTGAACAAATTGATTAGAAGATATGTAGACTGTCACTATATCTGGGTCAAAAAGCCTGAATTCTAGTCCCACCTGTTCCAGCGATGTATTATAAGACATTTGAACATTTTGATTTCAAAATATCTACTGAGAGGTTGTTTAGAGTGGAGATATAAGTTCTGTGTAGATGTAAGCAAAAAGAAAACTCTTCAGCAAAACATGCTGGTCTCCATGTATTCTTCACAAATAGACTTGGAGGTCTTTGAATACAGCAATTGAGCAGAGTCTGCTGATTTTGTGCTCATCAACCATTTCAGATCCTGTATTTTCCTATCAGCTAGGTGGCAATGTCTTGATTATTAACTTATGATCTTCTAGCGCATATCACGGACACATTCGTTATCTGTATCACTATCTTTGGTTGTACTTTTACACATTGACTTTGGTAGATTTAAAACATAGGTTCTACTAGCGATAATATTCAGCTCCATTGCACAAAGTCTATCCAGAACCATATGCTGCACCAAAAAATTCCTTTGGGCAAAGTGATATCCAATTTTATTGTCATTGTTCAATTATTTGCTCAGAAAGCATGTTGCAAATAATAACTCATACAAATGATGAATAATCATTAATAAGTTTCTGTGTTAATCATTTGCCTACGATGTTTTCTCTTGTGTAAACTCGAAGTTAATTTGATTACATTGAAAATAGAAATATCAAACTCAATTTAAAAAGTGCCATTTACATTTAAGAAGTTGCATTTGTGGTGACTTTAGGGTTTTCATTCCAAAAACATGTATCAACATCCAACGATGTTGATCCAAAGAAGGAGCACAATTTGAGTTAATTGGACAATTCATCAAAGAAAAGCTTTCAGTTTTGAATTTTCAATTTTGAAATTGAAAGTGCACCTGGAAAGTATTTCCACCATTCTTTTAGTTTCAATTTCCAGATTCTATAGTACTTTGCTTTTCTGTGGGAGCTTATAATTTTCTGATTGTCAATTGCTTCACTGTGGAGAAAGTGAGGACTGCAGATGCTGGAGATCAGAGCTTAAAAATGTGTTGCTGGAAAAGCGCAGCAGGTCAGGCAGCATCCAAGGAGAAGGAGAATCGACGTTTCGGGCATAAGCCCTTCCTCAAGAATGAGGAGGGTGTGCCAAGCAGGCTAAGATAAAAGGTAGGGAGGAGGGACTTGGGGAAGGGGCGTTGGGAATGCGATAGGTGGAAGGAAGTTAAGGTGAGGGTGATAGGCCGGAGAAGGGGTGGGGGCAGAGAGGTGGGGAAGAAGATTGCAGGTCAAGAAGGCGGTGCTGAGTCTGAGGGCTGGGAATGACAAAAGGTGGGGGGAGGGGAAATGAAGAAGCTGGAGAAATCTGCATTTATCCCCTGTGGCTAGAGGGTTCCTCGCCGGAAAATGAGTTGCTCTTCCTCCAGGTGTCGTGTTGCCATGGTCTGGCGATGGAGGAGGCCAAGGACCTGCATGTCCTTGGCGGAGTGGGAGGGGGAGTTAAAGTGTTCAGCCACGGGGCGGTTGGGTTGGTTGGTGCGGGTGTCCCAGAGGTGTTCTCTGAAACATTCCGCAAGTAGGCGGCTTGTCTCTCCAATGTATAGGAGGCCACATCTCATCTTCTGCCTAGATAAAGTTTAGTAGCGATGAACGTAAAATGCTGCAAATACATCTGTATCTGAAAAGGTTACATCAACAATTGAGGTAAAATCATAATTCTTATATCAGATACACTTGATGCAATAAAAACTGTTGTGGTCCAAATGCTGATTTCAAGTTAATTTACTTGCCCATTTAATTTTAATTGGACTCTAATTGAAAAGCTTATATGAAGTGTTTATCTTGTGGTAATGCTGATATCTTATCCTAAGTAACATAGGAGGCGAGCAGTAAGTGAATAACAGCTTTCAAAACAAACAGCTAATCCAGTCACTTTACAGAAAATATTATTGTGATTAGTTTTTGTCGTGTTTTTCATAACCAAAGAATTTCTGCTCAGTCCTGTTTGTGACAATTTTCCACCTGGGACAGGATTGGGACTAATTTGGGCCTTAAACATAATTCTGTATTTCGATTTTCATGGGATGTGTCCTCAACTGGCTTAGAGATAGGCTCATTATCTAGTTCAGGATGGTGCCTGACTCTATAAACTGGTGTACAAGCAGAAGCCTGGCAATTTAAAGTGAAATTCAAAATAGACAAACTCTCTTTCCAAATTATTAAAGTATTTGTCTAACAAATAGGGTCCTCAGAGACAGCAGCAATGTATTTATGCATTTATTTATTGCGTTATACATGTAAACTTACATGGGAAAGTTGGTGTGGGGGAGCCCATATACAAAGTGCACTGTGGCTAATCCAATCTGACAAGACAGAAGCACTGCTTCCCTCCCACACTGTCTTCAAACGCCTGGGCCAGTTTTATTGACTGGTATCAACAGAGCTCTTAGTGAGCTTGATCGACTGCTGCAAATTGGTGTGTGCGAAGCCCTATCCACCCCAATCCCAACACAGTATGCTACACACAATGTGGTCTCCTCTATAATGGGCAGACAAAACACAGACTTGGTGACCGCTTTGCAGAACAACTTTCTGTCCACAAAAATGACCCCGAGTTACCTGGTGCCTTCTACTTCAACACACCACTGTGTTCCCTGGCCAACATCTGCAGTGCTCTTGTAAAGCTCAGTGCAATCTGGAAGAACACCATCTCATTTACTATTTGGGAACCTTGCAGCTTTCTGGACTCAATATTAAGCTCAATAATTTTACAATCTGAGCACCTTCTCCCATGTCCTTTACCCCAGGCACAGCCCTTGTTATCCCATGGGCTGCTACTTCAACCAACCCATTGTCACCTGCTAATGGTCCTCATTAGCAGCTATTGATTCTCCCAGCCTGACTTTTACCCATACCTTTGAGTCAAAGACTGTGGTGCTGGAAAAGCACAGCTGGTGAGGCAGCACCTGAGGAGCAGGAGAATCGATGTTTTGAGCATAAGCCCTTCACAGGTAGGACAGTTCAAGAGGGCGATGCCAAATTGGAAGATTGGTATGAAAATATCCAACTTTCCAACTCGGCACCACCCTCTTGAACTGTCCTACTGTCCATCACCCTTTCCACTTATCTGCTCCATCCTCCTCTCCGACTTATCACTGTCACCCCCACCTTCACTTGCCTATCTCATTCCCAGCTACCTTACCCCCAGACCCAGCCCCTTCCCATTAATCTCTCAGCCCACTTGGGCCACACGCCTCATTCCTGATGAAGGGCTTATGCTCAAAACATTGATTCTCTTGCTCCTCGAATGCTGCCACACCAGCTGTGTTTTTCCAGCACCACACTCTTTCAACTCTGATCTCCAGCATCTCCAGTCCTCACTTTCTCCATTTCTTTGTCTGCCCAAATGTTGTTGTCTCGCTTTGACTCCATCTCTGACTACTGTTTACACCTCTTGCCCCTTCTCAACACCACACATTCATTGCATATACCAACCTTTTTTTTAGCTACAATCAATTATGAAGAACATTCTGCTTTCTCTCCACAAAGGAAAGGTTTAAAATGTTTGCTGGTAACCAGGAAGTAAAAGCTGCTGCAAACACTCAACTGATCTGGCTGCATCTTTAAAATGCACCTGGAGAGTATTTCCAGATTCTGCAGTACTTTTCTGTCAGAGTTTATAGTGAAGGAATTGAAAATCTTCAACATGCATCTCAGTGGTGGGCAAGTTGTTGGAGGGAATCCTGAGGGACAGGATGTACATGTATTTGGAAAGGCAAGGACTGATTAGAGATGGTCAACATGGCTTTGTGCGTGGGAAATCATGTCTCACAAACTTGTTTGAGTTTTTTGAAGAAGTAACAAAGAACATTGATGAGGGCAGAGCAGTAGGTGTGATCTATATGCACTTCAGTAAAGCGTTCGACAAGGTTCCCCATGGGAGACTGATTAGCAAGGTTAAATCTCATGGAATACAGGGAGAACTAGCCATTTGGATACAGAACTGGCTCAAAGGTAGAAAACAGAGGGTGGTGGTGGAGGGTTGTCTTTCAGACTGGAGGCCTGTGACCAGTGGAGTGCCACAAGGATCGGTGTTGGGTCCTTTACTTTTTGTCATTTACATAAATGATTGGATTCGATCATAAAAGGTACAATTAGTAAGTTTGCAGATAACACCAAAATTGGAGGTATAGTGGACAGCGAAGTGGGTTACCTCAGATTACAACAGGATCTTGACCAGATGGGCCAATGTGCTGAGAAGTGGCAGATGGAGTTTAATCAGAAAAATGTGAGGTGCTGCATTTTGGGAAAGCAAATCTTAGCAGGACTTATACACTTAACGGTAAGGTCCTAGGGAGTGTTGCTGAACAAAGAGACATTGGAGTGCAGGTTCATAGCTCCTTGAAAGTGGAGTTGCAGGTAGATAGGATAGTGAAGAAGGCGTTTGGTATGCTTTCCTTTATTGGTCAGAGTATTGAGTACAGGAGTTGGGAGGTCATGTTGCAGCTGTACAGGACATTAGTTAGGCCACTGTTAGAATATTGCATGCAGTTCTGGTCTTCTTCCTATCGGAAAGATGTTGTGAAACTTGAAAGGGTTCAGAAAAGATTTACAAGGATGTTGCCAGGGTTAGAGGATTTGGGCTACAGGGAGAGGCTGAACAGGCTGGGGCTGTTTTCCCTGGAGCGTCGGAGGCTGAGGGTGACCTTATAGAGGTTTACAAAATTATGAGGGGCATGGATAGGATAAATAGACAAAGTCTTTTCCCTGGGGTCGGGGAGTCCAGAACTAGAGGGCATAGGTTTAGGATGAGAGGGGAAAGATATAAAAGAGACCTAAGGGGCAACTTTTTCACGCAGAGGGTGGTACATGTATGGAATGAGCTGCCACAGGATGTGGTGGAGGCTGGTACAACTGCAACATTTAAGAGGCATTTGGATGGGTATATAAATAGGAAGGGTTTGGAGGGATATGGGCCGGGTGCTGGCAAGTGGGACTAGATTGGGTTGGGATATCTGGTCAGCATGGACGGGTTGGACCGAAGGGTCTGTTTCCATGCTGTACATCTCTATGACTCTATCTTGCAGGTCACATTTGTAACACAATGGACTTCAGATATAGGAAGAGGAACTAGACTTTAAGCCTATATTAGATTAGACATGAGTTAGGAAGCATGGATTGGGAGCAATTGTTCCATGGTAAAGGCACTATAGACATGTGTAGACTGTTTAAGGAACAGTTGTTGCAAGTGATGAATAAATATGTCCCTCAGAGACAGGCAAGAAGTGGTAAGATAAAGGAACCTTGGATGACGAGAGCGGTGGAGCTTCTCGTCAAAAGGATAAAGGTAGCCTACGTAAGGTGGAGGAGGTCAAGCTCAGCTCCAGAGGATTACAGGCAGGCGAGGAAGGAGCTCAAAAATGATCTGAGGAGAGCCAGGAGGGGGCACGAGAAAGGCTTGGCTGAACGGATTATGGAGAACACAAAGGCATTTTATACTTATGTGAGGGATAAGAGAATGGTCACAGAAAGAGTAGGGCCGATCAGGGATAGCATAGGGAAATTGTGTGTGGAGTCTGAGGAGGTAGGGGAAGCCCTAAGAGTTTTTTGCTTCTGTCTTTACGAAAGAAACAAACTTTGTAGAGAATGAAACCTTTGAAGAGCAGGTGTGCATGCTGGAATGAATAGAGATAGAGGAAGTTAATGTGCTGAAAATTTTGTCAAACATTAAGATTGACAAGTCGCCAGGCCCGGACCAGATTTGTCCTCGGCTGCTTTGGGAAACAAGAAATGCAATTGCTTCGCCACTTGCGAAGATCTTTGCATCCTCGCTCTCCACTGGAGTCGCACCTGAGGACTGGAGAGAGGCAAATGTAATTCCTCTCTTCAAGAAAGGAAATAGGGAAATCCCCAGCAATTACAGACCAGTAAGTCTCACATCTGTCGTCTGCAAGGTGTTAGAAAGGATTCTGAGGGATAGGATTTATGACCATCTGGAAGAGCATGTCTTGATTAAATGCAGTCAACACGACTTTGTGAGGGGCAGGTCGTGCCTCACAAACTTTATCGAGTTCTTTGAGGATGTGACTAGAACAGTTGATGAGAGTCGAGCTGTGGATGTGATGTATATGGACTTCAGCAAGGCATTTGATAAGGTTCCCCATGGTAGGCTCATTCAGAAGGTCAGGAGGAATGGGATACAGGGGAACTTAGCTGTCTGGATACAGAATTGGCTGGCCAACAGAAGACAGCGAGTGGTAGTATAAGGAAAATATTCTGCCTGGAAGTCTGTGGTGAGTGGTGTTCCACAGGGATCTGTCCTTGGGCTTCTACTGTTTGTAATTTTTATTAATGACTTGGATGAGGGGATTGAAGGATGGGTCAGCAAGTTTGCAGATGACACAAAAGTTGGAGGTGTCATTGACAGTATAGAGGGCTGTTGTAGGCTGCAGCGGGACATTGACAGGATGCAGAGATGGGCTGAGAGGTGGCAGATGGAGTTCAACCTGGATAAATGTGAGGTGATGCATTTTGGAAGGTCGAATTTGAAAGCTGAGTACAGGATTAAGGATAGGATTCTTGGCAGCATGGAAGAACAGAGGGATCTTGTATGCAGGTACATAGATCCCTTAAAATGGCCACCCAAGTGGACAGGGTTGTTAAGAAAGCATATGGTGTTTTGGCTTTCATTAACAGGGGGATTGAGTTTAAGAGTCGTGAGATCTTGTTGCAGCTCTATAAAACTTTGGTTAAACCGCACTTGGAATACTGCGTCCAGTTCTCGTCGCCCTAATATAGGAAAGATGTGGATGCTTTGGAGAGGACTCAGAGGAGGTTTACCAGGATGCTGCCTGGACTGGAGGGCTTATCTTATGAAGACAGGTTGACTGAGCTCGGACTTCTTTCAATGGAGAAATGGAGGAGGAGAGGGGGCCTAATTGAGGTATACAAGATAATGAGAGGCATAGATAGAGTCGATAGCCAGAGACTATTTCCCAGGGCAGAAATGACTAACACGAGGGGTCATAGTTTTAAGCTGGTTGGAGGAAAGTATAGAGGGGAGGTCAGAGGCGGGTTCTTTACACAGAGAGTTGTAAGAGCATGGAATGCGTTGCCAGCAGCAGTTGTGGAAGCGAGGTCATTGGGGCCATTTAAGAGACTACTGGACATGCATATGGTCACAGAAATTTGAGGGTGCATACATGAGGATCAGTGGTCAGCACAACATCGGGGGCTGAAGGGCCTGTTCTGTGCTGTACTATTCGATGTTCTATATTTGGCAGCAGAAGCGAGAACAAAAGTTGGAAAGGTTATCCTCAACTGCACATACGATTGCTAAAGATTAAGATGTAGAACATTGCATGATGTTTAAAAACTTTGAAAGTTAATATTGGGCATTAATTATGGGCATTGAATTTTGGAAGAGAAAATTCAAACAAGCACATCAATGTATTTGTAGCTAGTCTCACATCTTGTAATTTCATTTTTCATTAGATGCTTTTAAAAATGCTTAGTTTTATTTATTCAATGGCAATCTCTGTGAAAACAACTGCAGTTTTTATACACATTCATGAACTGAAAGACACAAACAACCCAAGGGCTCATGGTACCAGTGTACAAATCACTACTTCTGTCACACTTACAATTTATAATTAAGGAATGAATAAAATTATCAACAAATTCAATTAATAATCATCTATGTTTTCAGTTGGTAATGTTAAAGTTTCAACCCATTGACATCAATGTGCCTCGAATGTTATCCAAACATACATGAACTTAAACTTGTTAAGAGCACTAACATCAAAAACAAGTGTGAATGTACCCAACCATACGAGCCAGTACCACCTGCTGCCACACTTACTTGGGCATATCTACATGACGCTTCAGACCTCCGTCAATGTTTAACTTCTCACTTTCATTCAGAAAGTAAGGAGGCATGGGATACAGGGAAACCTGGTAGTCTGGATACAGAATTGACTGGTCCATAGAAGACAGAGGGTAGTGGTAGACAGAAAGTATTCAGTCTGGAGCTCAGTGACCAGTGGTGTTCCTCAGGGATCGGTTCTGCTCTTTGTGACTATTATAAATGAATTGGATGAGGAAGTGAAAGGGTGGGTTAGTAAGTTTGCTGATGGCAGAGAGGTTCGTGGAGTTGTGGATAGTGTGGAAGGCTGTTGTAGGTTACAACGAGACATTTACAGGATGCAGAACTGGGCTGAGAAGTGGCAGATGGAGTTCAAAATGTGAAATCATTCGCTTTGGAAGGTCAAACTTGAATGCAGAATACAGGATTAAAATCAGGATTCTTGGCAGTGTGGAGGAAAAGAGATATCTTTGAATCCATGTCCATAGATCCCTCAAAGCTGTCACCCAGGTTGAAAGGATCATTAAGAAGGCATACGGTGTGTTGGCTTTCATTAGCAGGGGGATTGACTTTAAGAGCCGCAACTCTATGGAGTCCTGTTTAGACCACACTTGGAATATTTTGTTCAGTTCTGGTCGCCTCATTATAAGAAAGATATGGAAGCTTTAGAGAGGATGCAGAAGATATTTACCAGAATGCTGCCAGGACTGAAGGGCATGTTTATGAAGGAAAGTTGAAGGAGCAAGGGCTTTTCTCACTGGAGCGAAGAAGGATGAGAGGTGACCTGATAGCGATGAACAAGATGTTGAGAGGCATAGATAGTGAATAGCCAGAGACTTTTTCCCCATCGTGGAAAAGTCTATCATGAGGCATAGTTTTAAGGTAATTGCAGGAAGGTTTAGGGGAGATGTCAGAGGTATGTTCTTTACTGAGAATGGTGGGTGCGTGTATTGCCAGCAGTGATAGTAGAGTCAGATACATTAGGGACATTTAAGCAACTCTTGGATCGGCACATGGAAGTTGGTACAATGAAGGATATGTAATTTAGTCTGATCTTAGAGTAGGACAGAAGGCCGGCACAACATAAAGGGCCAAAGGGCCTGTACTGTGCTGTACGATTCTATACCCTCTAATTAGGGATGTGCAAGAAATCCTTACCTTGCCAGTGGTGCTCACACCCTATGAAAGAATACATAAACATTTAACTGCTTCAATTGCCTTGTGTATGAGGTTAAGTCCACATATTATATACAGAACAAGGGCACAGATAGAAATTCAGGTGGACCTGATGTTAGGGGCCATGCAAGTTTCTTGGTTTGTGTGAAACTATATAACGCCATATGGTGCACTTATCCTTTCAACCAGGAGAAAGGAACACACCACGTGGATTATATTCGGCTACTTTTTATGGAAGATAGCAATTACATTAGTCAGAATCCGAAAAGGTCTCATCAAAAGGCAAGATCAAATCATAATCCTTGCATAGTTCTATCAGCTTCACCTGATGCGACAAAGACTGTATTTGAGCTGCAGATGTTGATTTAAAGTTAAATTAATTGTCTATTTAATCTTAATACACATGGACGCTCATTCAAAAGCTTATACGAAGTGCTTATCTGGTATCTAAGCAGAGTGGATTTCATGTCTAATTATTCTGAATAACATGGGAGGCAAGCATTAAGTGGATAACAGCTTACAAATCAAACAGTTAGTCCAGTCATTTTACAGAAAATATTGCTGAGTAATCGGTTTTGAAAAACATCAGTCCCGCTTGTGAGAATTTTCCATCTGGGACAGGATTGGGACTATTTCGGGTCTTGAAACAGCCTCTGCACTTGGATTTTCATTCGATGTGCTTAATTTACTTAGAGATAGAGAAACTGACAAAAAAACAGGAGTCACATTCCTACATACAGTCAATTCTTCAAAATTTACAGATTTTAAATTCTTAATTTTTTTGCCGTTTAATCCATTCCTCCTTTCCCTATCCCACTTTCTCTACATTCTGTTACTTTCTCAATCCCTAAATCTCACTGAGCATTGATGAGCAATGTCTTTAACAATGCCCTCTTGCCCATGCTGCATAGTTAACAGCAAACACTTGCAACAATGTGTAAAGGAAGACACTTTTCAAGCTGAAGACAAAGGGAAGAACTCTAACTCATTTTTCAACTGTAGACTATTCAGTAAGGATGTAATTGGATCTTCTATCTCATTAAACCAAAAATATAATAAGTGAAGCAAATTAAGTATTTTGTTCGAGTAAACCAGTGCACACTTAATAGGAATTGGGAATATGGGATGGTGTTTTTACAGGGGACAGGGTAGGAGGAGGTGTAATCTAGCTGTGGGAGTCGGTCGGTTTATAGTAGATGTCCATGTTGAGTCGGTCGCCCGAAATAGAAATGGAGGGGTCTAGGCAGGGGAGGGAGAAGTCTGAGATGGTCCAGGTAAATTTGAAGTCGGGATGGAAGGCGTTAGTAAAGTGGATGAACTGTTCAACCTCCTTGTGGGAGCACGAGGTAGCGCCGATACAATCATCGATGTAGCGGAGGAAAAGGTGGGGGGTGGTGCCAGTGTAGCTGTGGAAGATGGACTGTTCCACATATCCGACAAAGAGGCAGGCATAGCTGGAGCCCATGCGGGTGCCCATGGCTACTCCTTTGGTTTGGAGGAAGTGGGAGGATTGGAAAGAGAAGTTGTTCAGAGTGAGGACTAGTTCAGTCAGTCGAAGGAGGGTGTCAGTGGAAGGGTACTGGTTGGGTCAGCGGGAAAGGAAGAAGCGGAGGGCGTTGAGGCCTTCGTGATGGGGGATGGAGGTGTATAGGGACTGGAAGTCCATGGTGAAGATAAGGTGTTGGGGGCCGGGGAAGTGAAAATCATGGAGGAGGTGGAGGGCGTGGGTGGTGTCCCGAACGTAGGTGGGGAGTTCTTGGACTAAGGGGGACAGGACCATGTCGAGGTATGCAGAGATGAGTTCGGTGGAGCTGCCCCATCTGCTCCCAGGAGGACAAATTCCAATAGCGAACAACCCAGATGGCCTCCTTCTTCAAAGACCGCAATTTCCCCTCAGACGTGGTTGACAATGCTCTCCACTGCATCTCCTCCACTTCCCGCTCCTCCGCCCTTGAACCCCGCCCCTCCAATCGCCACCAGGAAAGAACCCCATTGGTCCTCACCTATCACCCCACCAACCTCCAGATACATCGTATCATCCTTTGTCATTTCTGCCAGACCCCACCACCAAGGATATATTTCCCTCCCCTCCCCTAACAGCGTTCCGGAAAGACCACTCCCTCCGCGACTCCCTCGTCAGGTCCACACCCCCCACCAACCCATCCTCCACTCCCGGCACCTTCCCCTGCAACCGCAAGAAATGCGAAACTTGCGCCCACACCTCCCCCCTCACTTCTCTCCAAGGTCCCAAGGGATCCTTCCATATCTGTCACAAATTCACCTGCACCTCCACACACATCATTTACTGCATCCACCGCACCCGATGTGGCCTCCTCTACATTGGGGAGACAGGCCGCCTACTTGCGGAACATTTCAGAGAACATCTCTGGGACACCCGCACCAACCAACCTAACCATCCCGTGGCTGAACACTTTAACTCCCCCTCCCACTCTGCTAAGGACATGCAGGTCCTTGGCCTCCTCCATCGCCAGACCATGGCAACACGATGCCTGGAGGAAGAGCGACTCATCTTCCGGCGAGGAACCCTCCAATCACAAGGGATGAATGCAGATTTCTCCAGCTTCCTCATTTCCCGTCCTCCCACCTTATCCCAGTCCCAACCCTCGGACTCAGCACCGCCTTCTTGACCTGCAATCTTCTTCCCGACCTCTCCGCCCCCACCCCTTCTCTGGCCTATCACCCTCACCTTAACCTCCTTCCACCTATCGCATTCCCAACGCCCCTCCCCCAAGTGCCTCCTCCCTACCTTTTATCTTAGCCTGCTTGGCACACCCTCCTCATTCCTGAAGAAGGGCTTATGCCCGAAACGTCAATTCTCCTGCTCCTTGGATGTTGCCTGACCTGCTGCGCTTTTCCAGCAACACATTTTTCAGCTCTGATCTCCAGCATCTGCAGTCCTTACTTTCTCCTAATAAGGTTAGTGGCCTGTTAATAATACATTTACCAAGATATATTGGAAAATATTACATTGTCAAAAGCAATGGCACATTTTTTGCAGCTAGAAAAAAATGTAAATCTATTTGAGAATTCATATTTCCATTATTATGGACCAGACCAAACCCCCTCACAATGGTACGTGTTAAAATGATAGCCTAGACCCACATCTCTATTTTATTTTTAAATGCAAGTGTAAGGCACGTGTTTCGAATACAATTCAATTGATCAAACTGCAAGGCTTGAAGCAAAGAAACATTACTACTACCATTACAGGACAACACTACTATTATAGGACAAGCCAAACGAGAACAGCCAGGGAATTCCTAGAGGCATGGCATTCATCCACAGATTCTATCAACAAACACATCGAACTGGACCTAATATACCGGCCACTGCAGTGGACAGCTGGAACTGACAACCGGAAGCGGCAGAGACAAACCACTATAAATGCCGGAAGAAACAACACAGAAGCGCTTCACAGGAGGCTCCCAAGTACTGAGGATGTCACCTAGACAGGGGACAAAATGTCTGCAACACAAATTCCCAGCTCGGCGAACAGAACCACAACAGCGAGCACCCGAGCTACAAAACTTCTCACAAACTTTGAGCAAAGAAACATTATTTGTACACTACTGTTTAAATACAAACAAAAGCAGAATTGGAAATAACTACTGGAAAATTTAACAGATTAATAAAATATAAACAGCAACTGTTACTATATTGGAACATCCTTTAAATACACCCTTGGCAAAGGCAAATTTAGTAAAATATAATGTCTCACATACAATTCTCCAGTGTAGGAAGAAAAAAAATCTAGATAAAACTCAGAACTCAAGGATTTTGTTGTAGCAGCTTCAAGTTATACTAAGTACTGGTTCTGTGGGAGCTTGACCCCACCCCTTCATGCTGCTTCCATTATTCCATCTTTTAAAAAACCCCAACGCCTCATAAGCTGTTTACTTTATTGGCTTGGAAGAAACTGCTTCCACCGCTGTCTCATAAAAGGACAAAATACACCTCTTAAAGCAATAATATGTCACAATGTAAATATGTAATAAGAATTATTATCCATTCATTTTGCTACTTTTAGGAACAAAGCAAACATTTTACTTTTCATGAAAAAGATCTACCGTAAATATTCATCTATAGGTCAAGTTTTGAAGACCATATTTTTTCAGCTGAAATTAGGGTGTTGACTTATACACAAGGTATTGTTTGAGGGGATGAAATTCATGCTTGTCACTTGCATTTCATCTTTGAGTAGTAATAAGTTTTTAAGTACTAGCGAGGAAAAGAAAATCACAAACAAGTGAATATCCACATGGTCATTTAAAATGGGAAAACTCCCTTCCAGGCAGCCCCCTGGTCTCTGAACGTTCCGTGTAATATGTTCCCCTCACAGTAAACTGCAGGTAACCGAAACCATGGAAACTAACTATGCGATTTACATTAATTCTAAAAACATGACGTGGAGAGTGATAGCCAGCGGACTGGAAGACCCAAAACTGAGTGTTACGGCCAGCAGACTGGAAAGTCGGAGTGCAGTGCAACAGGCAGGC
Source organism: Chiloscyllium punctatum (assembly GCF_047496795.1). Classification (NCBI taxonomy): domain Eukaryota; kingdom Metazoa; phylum Chordata; class Chondrichthyes; order Orectolobiformes; family Hemiscylliidae; genus Chiloscyllium; species Chiloscyllium punctatum. Next base: position 11,383,229 of record NC_092765.1, read on the forward strand.
ACATTGACTCAAACTTTGATCTGTAACAGTGAAGAATTAGCGTCAACTTATAGATGAGGTATATGGAAAATACAAGATTTTAGGGCCAAAATGTGGGGTGCAGGGCGGGGGGGGGATTGACATACACGAGATTGACATATACACGAGTAGATACGGTACCTTTTATCGATCTCCCTTTGGCCACTTAGCATGGAAAATTAAAACAGCCTAACTGGACTTATTTCAATTAAATTGAAAGGAAGCCTCAATCTTGGAAAATCTGGAATCGTAAAATACTTACTGAAGAAATCAAAACTTTTCAGAAAATAAGAACTGGCTGCTGTTAGTCATTCCAAATCACTTCGCTGTGAACTGACATTTGTCTTTGCTCTAAAAACAGAAGAGAAGGTTATTATCTGAAGAGGATGTGGTGGAGGCTGGTACAATTGCAGCATTTAAGAGGCATTTGGATGGGTATATGAATAGGAAGGGTTTGGAGGGATATAGGCCGGGTGCTGGCAGGTGGGACTAGATTGGGTTGGGATATCTGGTCGGCATGGACAGTTTGGACTGAAGGGTCTGTTTCCATGAGGTACATCTCTATGACTATGACTCTATGGTGAAGTTTTGGGTTTCAGTTGAATAGTAAGTCAATCAGGGAAGCTAGGTTTTTAGCTGAAAGCGTTTCCTGAATGAACATTCAAGGGTTTATTTACATAATTCGCAGCCCCAATGACTGGTCTTTCAAACAATCAATCAATACATTTATAAAACTATCAGAGCAACACAGGCATGGAATCCATACTGTAAGATCGCAAAATATCCAACACTAACATGGAACTTATTAAAATCACTCAATCAATATAACAAAATAGACTGCATATGTTGACAAAACTACTGAGCAAATAATTATTAAAACATTCCTTGATTATTGTTATTTTATGGTAGTATAAGAGGTACCAGTCATTAACTGATGAATGACATGAGAAACATGTATAACATTTCTATTATGCAATTAATCTGTTGTAATTAAGGGGTTTTGAAGTAAATATAGGCCTCGATCCTATGAAAGCAATCTCTAATTCATCCAGCAGTAATCTGCAAGTGCTCAATTCTTCCCACTATTTTTGTCCGAGGTCAGAAGTCACACAACACCAGGTTATAATCCAACAGGCTCATTTGAAATCACAAGCTTTTGGAGTGTGCTCATTTGTCAGGTGAAGTGACAAAGGAGCAGTGCTCCGAAATCTTGTTTATTTTCTCAAAGAAACCTATATTCCTTTATCAAAGTGTCTTATTGCTTTCGAAAATCACACTTTTAGCTTTTCTCCAATCTAAGCAACACATTATTCTAATGACCCATCACCTCACTACACATTTCTGCATTCTTCTTGATTTTCCTTACCATTCTAAGTCAAATCTTTTCATCCCAAGCTTTAGCTTCCGTTCCATCTCTTCTCACTAAGTTTTTTTTGAGATGAGATGGAACAGCAACTTTTTCTTTGACATCTCATTGTCCTAAGATTACATATTTATCTTTATTTTCCAAAAAATAAATCAAGTTGCAAGTTAGCCTTGAGACACATCAATTAAGGAAGTAGGTTAAGATGCACTCCAAAAAAGGTTTCTTATTTTGATCATGTATGATCTATCATGAAATAGTTAAGATCACTCATTATTATTGTCTGTTGTTCTTACATAATTCTCTGAAATGTCTACAGATGTCACGCTCTATTATATCTTCATCTGGTATTTGGCGATTTGTAAAGCACACCAAAAATGTACAGTTTTCTTTCCAATTGCATAATTCTGCTCATTTAAATTTTGTCTTAGTACAACTTGCAGGACATCCTTACATCCTAATGCTATTAAAATTCCTTGATTAAAATTGTCATGCCAGCTTCTTTGCCAACTCTATCATTCCTTAACGTTCCCAAGTATGAATCCAAAACTAATGTAACATTTTGTGTGTATTCTTTGTAACGAAAGAGAATGATTAGAAGAAATTGAAAGGGTTCAAATAAAATTTACAAGGATGTCACCAACTTTTGAGTATTTGAGAGGCTGAATAGGCTGGGGCTATATTCCCTGGAGCATTAGAGGTAGAAGAGTAATGTTATAGAAGTTTATAAAATCATGCAGGGCATAGATAAGGTAAATAGACAAGATCTTTACCATGGTCCAAAACCAGATGGCATAAGTTTAAGGTGACAGGGGAAAGATTTAAAAGGGACCAAAGGGAAAACTTTATCATGCATGTACGGAATGTACTGCCAGAGGTAGTGCTAGAGACTGGTACAATTACAACATTTAAAAGGCTTTGGATGGGTATATGAATAGGAAGGGTTTACAACTGGATTAATTTAGAATATCTGGTAGGCATGAATGAGTTGCGTTGAAGGGTCTGTTTCCATGCTATACAACTCCAGGACACAAAATGGGTCGATATTTAGTGGCAATTAAAAGGTTCATCAATATCACAATAACTCTCTGCTGGAACTAGAAAGTCATCTTTCACCATTATACTAGACTGCATTTTACAAGTCTCAAGACAACCATAGTCTATAATTTGTTGAGCTCCGGTGATGAATATTCAATTTGTACTAATATTTTTAACCATCTTTAAAATCTTTTCTTATATTGAGGGCTTGGTTAAGAAAAAGAAGAAAGCATATACAAGGTAGAGACAGGATAGTGAGGTAAAAACAATGACTGCAGATGCTGGAAACCAAATTCTGGATTAGTGGTGCTGGAAGAGCACAGCAGCTCAGGCAGCATCCAAGTCGCTTCGAAATCGACGTTTCGGGCAAAAGACCTTCATCAGGAAAAAAGGCAGTGAGCCTGAAGCATGGAGAGATAAGCTAGAGGAGGGTGGGGGTGGAGACAAAGTAGCATAGAGTACAATGGGTGAGTGGGGGAGGGGATGAAGGTGATAGGTCAAGGAGGAGAGGGTGGAGTGGATAGGTGGAAAAGAAGATAGGCAGGTAGGACAAGTCCGGACAAGTCATGGGGACAGTTACTGAGCTGGAAGTTTAGGATAAGGATTAGGTGGGGGAAGGGGAAATGAGGAAGCTGTTGAAGTCCACATTGATGCCCTGGGGTTGAAGTGTTCCGAGGCGGAAGATGAGGCGTTCTTCCTCCAGGCGTCTGGTGGTGAGGGAACGGCGGTGAAGGAGGCCCAGGACCTCCATGTCCTCGGCAGAGTGGGAGGGGGAGTTGAAATGTTGGGCCATGGGGCAGTGTGGTTGATTGGTGCGGGTGTCCCGGAGATGTTCCCTAAAGCGCTCTGCTAGGAGGCGCCCAGTCTCCCCAATGTAGAGGAGACCGCATCGGGAGCAACGGATACAATAAATGATATTAGTGGATGTGCAAGTAAAACTTTGATGGATGTGGAAGGCTCCTTTAGGGCCTTGGATAAAGGTGAGGGAGGAGGTGTGACAGGATTCACTCGATTCACTTCAAAGTGTATAAAGGAAGTAGGAGTATCCTTAAGAGGGAAATCAGGAGGGCATAAAGGGGACATGAGATAGCTTTGGCAAATAGAATTATGGAGAATCCAAAAGGGCTTTTACAAATATATTAAGGACAAAAGGGTAACTAGGGAGAGAATAGGGCCCCTCAAAGATCAGCAAGTCAGCCTTTGTGTGGAGCTGCAGAAAATGGAGATACTCAATGAGTATTTTGCATCAGTATTTACTGTGGAAAAGAATATGGAAGATATAGACTGTAGGGAAATAGATGGTGACATCTTACAAAATGTCCAGATTAGAGAGGAGAAAGTGCTGGATGTCTTGAAACAGTTAAAGGTGGATAAATCCCCAGGACCTGATCAGGTGTATCAGAGAACACTGTGGGAAGCTAGAGAAGTGATTGTTGGGCCTCTTGCTGAGATATTTATACCATCTATAGTCACAGATGAGGTGCTGGAAGACTGGAGGTTGGCTAACATGGTGCCACTGTTTAAGAAGGGCAGGAAGGACAAGCCAGGGAACTAAAGACCGGTGAGCAAGTTTTTGGAGGGAATCCTGAGGGATCACAATTTTAAGCAGCCCCAGATCCAACACTGAAGAAATTTCTTCAGATCACTTTTGCTATATTTTCAAATCATTTTAAAATCTGCATTCTCTCATTGATTTTTTAAACAGGAATGGTTACTTGCCATCAACTCTACTCACATCCCTCATGATTTAAAAAGAGGTGCCCTCAGATCTCTTTTTAACCTTTCCTTATTGAAACCAACACAATGTTCAGGAAAGGTTCCTACAGCAATATCTAGGAACGCTACTCCAGTCTACCAGCTACACTGCTATTGTTGCAGTCTACATTCTTGTAGTTAACATCCCCCCTTGTAAGTACTCAGGAATGTTAGCATCTCTTGAATTTCAAAAGTTTTCTCCCCCCCATACATTCTTCATACTAGCTGGTTTACCTATATAGTACATCGAGCAAAATCATTCGCCAGTACAGCAACACTTCCTAACCAATACTACCACCCCTCCTTTCTTTTCTGGAGATCATGTACCTAAGAATATTTAGCACCCAGTCCTGTCTTTCCTTAAATCAAATCTTGTTATGATGTCTTGTTTCCACATGGCAATTTGCACCTGTAAATCCCCAAACTTTCTTACTATTCCTTATGCATCCACATACATGCACATTAACTGAATTACGTCTTCATTACTTTCTTCCTTACTCAGATTTCAACTATTGATTTCCTACTCTTTTATACAAGTACCAACTATCTAATTATTCTATGCATCCTGATATTTCCCTGATAATCTTAGTTCATTCACAGCTGTCAGATTAGTTTAAAATTGAGTATTGGATACAATTTTAGTTCCTTACTTGCATGAGGACATAATTGATTGGACACAGCTCAGGAGGTCTGTTACACTGATGCCAGAGATGAGGGATTTGCAAAGAAAGGTGATGGTTTAAAAAAAGCAGGTCAGAGTCTAAGAATATAGTAGTGACTAATTAATCTCCCCAAAGCTTGGCCACCATTACAAGGCGCAAGTCAGGAGCATGATGGATATTCCTCATTAGCCTAGATGCATGCAATGCTCAAGACGTTTGACACCATCCAGGACAAAGCAGTCCACTTGAATGGCACATCCAGAAACATTAACTCCCTCTAACACTATGATCTATAAGATGCACTCTTGATATTCACCCAAAAGATCCTCAGACAGCACCTTTAACTCATGACCAATTTGACCTAGAAGGACAAGGTCAGCAGATACATAGGAACATCACCTCTCCAAGCCAGTCTTGTAAATTTGTTGCTGTTTCTTCACTGTGATAAAATCTTGGAATTCTCTCCCAGATATAATTGTTAATCTATCTGCAGCATGTGGACTATAGTAGCTCAAAGCAGCAGCTCACCACCACTTTCTCAAGAGTAAGAGAGATTGGTCGGTTCAGCCAGTGTTGCCCACGTCCCACAAGAGACTAGGGAAAAAGAACACCAGAGATATACCATGCTTGTCAAGATTACTGGCAGGGAAATTTGCTAGAACTGCTTGGGAGGATTTAAGCTAGTAAGATTGGGGGGGGCAGGGAGATATGAGGAAAGAGATCAATCTGAGACGGGTACAGCTGAGAACAGAAGTGAGTCAGTCAGGGCAGGCAGGGACAAGGTAGGACTAATAAGTTGAACTGCATAGATCGAGTGAATCCTTAAGAGTATAAAGAAAGTAGGAGTATACTTAAGAGGGAAATCAGGAGGGCAAAACAGGGACGACATGAGATAGCTTTGACAAATAGAATTAAAGAGAATCCAAAAGGGTTTTACAAATATATTAAGGACAAAAGGGTAACTAGGGAGAGAATAGGGCCTTTAAAGATCAGCAAGGCAGCCTTTGTGTGGAGCCACAGAAAATAGGGGAGATACAAAATTAATATTTTGCATCAGTATTTACTGTGGAAAGGATATGGGAGACATACAAAGTAGCAAAATAGATGGTGACACCTTGCAAAATGTGCATTTACAGAGGAGGAAGTGCTGGATGTCTTGAAACAGTAAATCCCCAGGACCTGATCAGGTGTACCCAAGAACTCTGTGGGAAACTAGAGAAGCGATTGCTGGGCCTCTTGCTGAGATATTTGTATCATCTATAGTGACAGGTGAGGTGCCGGAAGACTGGAGGTTGGCAAACGTGGTGCCACTGTTTATGAAGGGTAAAGACAAGCCAGGGAACTATAAACCGGTGAGCCTGACCTCAGTGGTGGGCAAGTTGTTGGACAGAATCCTGAGGACAGGATGTACATGTATTTGGAAAGGCAAGGATTGATTTTGGATAGTCAACATGGCTTTGTGCATGGGAAATCATGTCTCACAAACTTGATTGAGTTTTTTGATGAAGTAACAAAGAAGATTGATGAGGGCAGAGTAGTAGATGTGATCTATATGGACTTCAGTAAGGCGTTCGACAAGGTTCCCCATGGGAGACTGATTATCAAGGTTGGATCTCATGGAATACAGGGAGAACTAGCCATTTGGATACAGAACTGGCTCAAAGGTAGAAGACAGAAGGTGGTGGTGGAGGGTTGTTTTCAGACTGGAGGCCTGTGATCAGGGGAGTGCCACAATGATAGGTGCTGGGCCCTCTACTTTTTGTCATTTACATAAATGATTTGGATGCGAGCATAAGAGGTACAGTTAGTAAGTTTGCAGATGACACCAAAATTGGAGGTTACCTCGGATTACAACAGGATCTGGACCAGATGGGCCAATGGGCTGAGAAGTGGCAGATGGAGTTTAATTCAGATTAATGCGAAGTGCTGCATTTTGGGAAAGCAAATCTTAGCAGGACTTCTACACTTAATGGTAAGATCCTAGGGAGCGTTGCTGAACAAAGACTTTGGAGTGCAGGTTCATAGCTCCTTGAAAGTGGAGTCGCAGGTAGATAGGATAGTGAAGGCGGCGTTTGGTTTGCTTTCCTTTATTGGTCAGAGTATTGAGTACAGGAGTTGGGAGGTTATGTTGCGGCTGTATAGGACATTGGTTAGGCCACTGTTGGAATATTGCATGCAATTCTGGTCTCCTTCCCATCGGAAAGATGTTGTGAAACTTGAAAGGGTTCAGAAAAGATTTACAAGGATGTTGCCAGGGTTGGAGAATCTGAGCTACAGGGAGAGGCTGAACAGGTTGGGGCTGTTTTCCCTGCAGCGTCGGAGGCTGAGGGGTGACCTTATAGAGGTTTACAAAATTATGAGGGGCATGGATAGGATAAATAGACAAAGTCTTTTCCCTGGGGTCAGGGAGTCCAGAACTAGAGGGCATAGGTTTAGGGTGAGAGGAGAAAGATATATAAGAGACCTAAGGGGCAATTCTTTCACGCAGAGGGTGGTACATGTATGGAATGAGCTGCCAGAGGACGTGGTGGAGACTGGTACAATTGCAACATTTAAGAGGCATTTGGATGGATATATGAATAGGGATATGGGCCGGGCGCTGGCAGGTGGGACTAGATTGGGTTGGGATATCTGGTCGGCATGGACGGGTTGGACCGAAGAGTCTGTTTCCATGTTGTACATCTCTATGACTCCATTTACTACTGATATATCACAATGATTTACTGCTCATCATTAGTAATATAGAGTACTAATGAAATCACATATTTCTGATTCTTCCTGTTGTCATAATTCTAAATAATTCTCAAATAAAAGAAAACAAAAAAGAGAAAAAGAAAATTGCTAAACTTCTCAGCAAGATGCCACCAGGATCCTGACGTTCATGTTGTAATCCAAGAACAACCAGAATGAATATAATTTGGGGCTGTTTGCATCCAATTCAGATCTGCACTTGTATTTAAAATCTGAAATTTTCTTTTCTCAATGCTCTTTAAATGAGTGACACTATAAACACAGCCATATGATTTACCCATCTCAATCTGGTGAACAAGCCAGAGAAACAAAATCGATCATAGGCCAGACTTCGAAAAGTGCATTTGCAAAGTTCAACAATGCATCACATTCAACTATTCAAAACCTTACTCAGAAAACAATGTCTAAAAATCAATCAACTGCACTATTTGGATTTTATAGAAGTTTAACAAAATCCCAAGTTTATTACACTTGACATCATGACAATTTACAAGTATTTATTCTTCTGTATTATGATAACAGTTTAGTCAAGACTTCAACGTTAATTCAAACATTAGTATCATTCCCTCTATTCACAGGGATAGAGAGAGAGAGAGCGCGCGCGCGAGAGCGCTTCTACACTTTAACAGCATAGAGAAAACTACCATTAAGATCAAAGAGTTTATTTTTGATCATGATACAAAAAAAGTGCAAGTTTACAAAACCAAAAATGTAGAAGTTTGCAATCAATGTGAAAATCTAAGTAGAACAGAGGCACTCATCCCTTCATGTTAAAATTGGTTATTTACATTTTACTACTCGATGATAGATTCTGCAGGTTGTAGAATGATTCAGAATTTTATCACATCATTTTATTACTCAATTATTCAGCATCTGTTGACCTGAAATGATCCTCATCCACTGTAGAATAGATGTGCCCTTCATTGCTCAGAAATTCTACTGCTTGCCTATATGGAAACAAAATTGTAATCGTAAGACTTTGAATATTTAATTTAACACACGATAGCCAGCTGAAAGTAACACTAACTTGATTGCAACGATATTCATATTCTTCAGTGTTTTCCTCATGTAGTCAATGCTCATGCCTTCCTGTTCTCGACAGTTGCGAATCAAATTCAATACCTGAAAGGAAGGCTTTGTTTTAGCGATCATAAACAAAAACGTTAGTTATTCTGACAAAGACAAGACATTTTGCTAAGTTTCAGCTAGCAATTTAAGGGGAAAACTACACTTTATAATGTATGATGAGAGGGCTGATTGTTTGGCAAGTGAACTTGGAAACAATGCCATGTGCAACACACTGGTTAGCAATGATTGGTGATTACCTGCCAGACTTAGTTTAAACTTCATAAAAGGGACTCCACACATTTGAAAGGAGAGTCAAAGTATCTCTCTTTTCTCAATGTCCTGGTTGAGAAATTGGCTCGTGGGTTCTCCACCAATGTATCACAAACTTAGCTTTGCCAGTTAGTATATACAGTGAGATTCCCAAGGTTCAACATATTAGACGATAAGGCTTATCACCAACTTCGTAAATAGGGGGCACAATATTTGTTCATTACATAAGCATTAAGTCGGGCACATCAAGGCCATGTTTCAGGATAGCATGAATACCCTATTCAGAGAATGTCTTATTACATGACCACACAAACTCACAAACAGCTCCAAGACAATCTCACATTTAGTCATGAAACATGCCCAGATTACCTGAGATTATTTTAGAAACGCAAGGTATCTCACACATGTGGACTACAGGTGAAACTAGCTACTTCATTTAGTTACTCAGTATCAACACAAATTATGCACACAACAAATGGAATGTTCAAGTAAAAAGATATCCTGCTTATCATCCAGATGAGTAACCTGGTGTATGAATTTTAGTGCAGATGTGATGCCAGGTTTATCGAAGCCCCAAAGACTGGTGGATTTTAAGAGACATGTGTCTTTGCCTATTGCAGTAACCAATGTACTGACTGTGGATTAGTGGTGCTGGAAGGGCACAGCAGTTCAGGCAGCATCCAAGTCGCTTCGAAATCGACGTTTCAGGCAAAAGCCATTCCTAACGAAGGGCTTTTGCCCGAAACGTCAATTTCGAAGCTCCTTGGATGCTGCTTGAACTGCTGTGCCCTTCCAGCACCACTAATCCAGAATCTGGTTTCCAGCATCTGCAGTCATTGTTTTTACCTCAATGTACTGACTGTGTACACCCAACCAGACTATACTAGTAGAACTTGAAACAATATCCATTATCAATTGGATAGTTATTTGCTTGATAATTTGTGTGTGTGTAAAGAATAATGCTGATAATTTATCATTAGTTGGGCTCAGTGCCACTGTCTGAAAAGGTGTTGCTGGAAAAGCACAGCAGGTCAGGCAGCATCCAAGGAGCAGGAGAATCGACGTTTCAGGCATGAACCCTTCTTCAGGAATTCCAGTGTCACTGGGTCAAGATTTTGGAACTCCTTCCATAACAGCATTGTGAGGATACCAACACAAATTAATCTCAGCAGTTACAAGGTGGCAGCTGACCACCAGTTTGTCAAGGGGGGACAGGATGGGCAATACATGTTGGCCAGCCAGCAACTACCACAAACCGTTAAACTGAAGTGCGTTCATAAAAGGTTTACCAGGATGCTGTCAGGAATGGAAGGCTTGAAGTATAGAAATAGACTGTAAAGAATGGGACATTTGTTTCATTGCAACATAGGAGTTTAGCAATGACCTTATTGAGATTTATAAAATGAGGGACATAGATAAGGTGAATGTCAATGACCTTTTCAATAGGGTGGGAGAGTTCAAAACTAGGGGGCTTTTAAAAAAGATAAGGGGAGAAAAATTTAAAAAGAGATGAGGGGCAACCTTTTTGTTTTAGAAATGGTGGCTTGTGTGGACTGAATTGCCAGAGAAAGTGGTGAATGCAGGTATAGTTACAACGTTTAAAAGACATTTTAATAACTTCACAAATAGGAAAGGTTTGACGGAATATGGGTCAAGTACAGGCAGGTGGGACTAGTTTAGTGTGGGAACATGGTTAGCATTGACTGGTTGGACCAAAGTGTCCGTCTGCATGATGTAGGACTAATGATTCTAATAGCAAACAAAGAAATGCTGGCTTTTACATTTAAGAATACCAGTTTATGATTTTTCCTAAGCATAGGTGAATTATTTTCTTAAAATGTCTTCTCCCAACACTCCCATCCCCCACAATACTCATGTTCTGTATTACCAGACAATAAGTTGGCAGTTTCAATTTTCAAATGATAAAGTTTGCTTCTACCTTTTACAAAGCTTCCCATAAAACAAACTATTGCCCTTTTTTGCCCCCATAATATTGGGCACTTTTGCATAAGATTTGATGCAGTACAAGCTTTTCCATGTCACCTCCAACTGGGTCTTTGGGATTTAACAGCATTAAAAAATATAGTCAAGCTATGAAAGGAGGTTTAAGATTTGAATCATTTCAAAATAAGGAAGAGGGGCTTATGTGAAATCCTGGACCAAACTGAAGATAAATGGTAAAGCACCCTCTCGTGACCATAATCACTACAACAATCACATTGATCACACTGGCTATTATTGTGACAATAGGTTCCTCCATTAATGAGAATTCCCTTCAAACAATGGGGTCCACCACGAACTGGGTTGACATTGTCCACAGCTATCTGAATTAACATTTTTAATTCACTTAATCATAGACGTACACAGTACGAAAATAAGACCCTTCAGCCCAACTTGTCTGTGACAAAAGAACTTTTCTTAACTTCAATGGTCCCTTTTGCCAGCATTTGGCCCATATCCCTTTAAAATCTTTCCTATCCATTTACCTGTTCAAATGTCTTTTAAAATGTTCTAATTGTACGCACCTCTACCACTTCCTCCAGTAGCTGGTTACCATATACCCACCACACTATACGGAAGTTGCCACTCAGGTATCTTTTGAATCTTTCCGCTCTCACCTTAAATCTATGTCGTCGAGTTCTGCACTCTCCTACCCTGAGAAAAAGACAACAGCTATTTACTATATCCATACCCCTCAATTTTATAAAAATCCATTATGATCACCCCTCAGCCACATATGCTTCAGCGAGGAAAGTCCCAAGCCTCTGCTTATAACTCAAACCTTCCAGTTTCAGCAAAATCCTTGTAAATCTTTTTTGCGCCCCTCCCAATTTACTTACATCCCTCCTACAGCAGAGTGACTAGGATTGCATGCAGTACTCCAAATGTGACCTTACCAATGTTTTGTACAGCTGTAGCATGACATTCCAACTCCTATACGCAATGCTCTGATCAAATGAAGGCAAGCATGCCAAAAACTATCTTTTTTACCCTGTCTACCCAGAACACCACTTTCTGAACCTGCACTCTTACATCTCTATTTGAGAGCATTCCCAAGGTCCTTCCAATAACTCTAAGTTATGTCCTAGTTCACTTAACAAAATGTAATACCTCACATTTATCTGAATTAAATTCCACCTGCCATTCCTCGGCAGTGACAGAGCTGATCAAGATCCCATTGTACTCTTAGATAACCTTCTTCACTATCCACTATACCACCAATTTTGGATTTGTTCACATACTTACTAAATCATACCTGATATTCTCAACCAAAATCATATGAATATGATCAGTAGTAAACCCCGCACCAATCCTTACAGCACACTGCTGGTTACAGCTCTCCAATCTGAAAAATAAACCTCTTCCATCATCCTGTCTCTGACCATCAAGCTAATTTTGTATCCAGTTGGTTACCTCTTCTTAGATTCCATTTGACCTTACTGTATCCAATTGCAGAATGTAGGCATCGTTGGCTGGGCTAGCATTTATTGCTCATCCTGCCTTGCCCTTGAGAAGGTGGTGACCTCAAACTGCTGCAGATCGTGTGTTGTAGGTAGACCACAATGTCCTTAGGAAGGGAATTCAAGATTTTGATCCAGTGTTTTAATTTTCAAAAAGGTTCAGAAATGACTACCATTAATGACCATGTAGCACATTTGATCAAAGTCGCAAATCTGAAATAATAACTCTTTCTCCATCTGTGGTTGCTGCCAGATCTGTTGAATATTCATGATAATATTTCAGCATTTTCAGTTTTATTTCAGATTTCCAGCATCTGCAGTACTTTATTTTTGTACAGTTGCTTTTTTAAAATTTGCTAATGGCCTGGATGAATTTTGGCAATAAATTTTAGTGTTTGCGATTAACATGACATGCAAAAATTTAGAAGACCGTGTAGGATGGTGACAAACTACATTTATCAAAGACCAGTGCGTGGAGATTCATTTTGATAAAATAAGGATAGCAATATAAATAATAGGGAAGCAGTTGTTTTGTATGCTTTCCTTTATTGGTCAAGCATTGAGTAAAGGAGTTGGGAGGTCATATTGTTGCAGTACAGGTCATTGGTAACGCCACTTTTAGAATATTGCGCACAATTGTGGTCCCCCTCCTACTGGAAGAATATTGTGAAACTTGAAAGGGTTCAGAAAAGATTTACAAGGATGTTGCCAGGGTTGGAGGATGAGTTACAGAGAGAGGCTGAATAGACTGGGGCTGTTTTCCCTGGAAAGTCAGAGGCTGAGGGGTGACCTTGTAGAGGTTTATAAAATCATGGGGAGCACGGATAGGATAAATAGAGAAGGTCTTTTACCCTAGGTTTGAAGGGGGTGGGGAAAAAAAAAAAAGAGTCCAGAATTGGAAGCAGAGAGGGGAAAGATATAAAAAGGGACATAAAGGGCAACTTTTTTGACAGAGCATGGTGCATGTATGGAATGAGTTGCCAGAGGAAGAAGTGGTGGTGACTAGTACAATTACAGCATTTAAAAGGCATCTGGATGGGTATATGAATAGGAAGGGTTTAGATGGATATGGGCAAGTGCTGGCAAATGGGACTAGATTAGTTTAAGATATCTGTTTGGTATGGACGTGTTGGACCAAAGTGTCTGTTTTTGTGCTGTACATCTCTATGACTCAATGATTGAAAGAATGGGGATATATTTCCAAGTCTGGGTGTTGTGTGGCTTGGATGGAACTTAAAGATGGTGTCTTTATGTACCTTGTACTCCCATCTAGCCAGATGGTAGTAGTCTTGAAAAGTGCTAAGGATCTTTGGAGAAGGTTTGCAGTGCATCTTGCAGAAAGCACACATGCTACTGAATGTCAGTGGTAGAGGGAGTGGACGTTTGAATGAGTGGTGCTAATCAAGTGGGCTGCTTTACCCTGGCAAATGAGACCAATGAAGTTGACGAAACTTGGTTGGCATGGACAGGTTGGGCTGCAGGGCCTGATATCTGTGCTGTGTACCTCTATGACCTAGATGGTGTCAAGTTTCAAGTGTTGTTGGAGCTGCACTCACCCAGACAAGTGAGGAGTATTCCATTACACTCCTGACTTCTGCTTTGTCAATGGTGTAAAAGCGGAGGATTCAGAAGAATTACTTGGAGCAACATTCTAGCCCCTGACTAGCTCTTGTAGCCTGGTAGTGCAGTTTCTGGTCAATGGTATCCCCAAGTATTGCTAGTGGTCAATTCAATGATGGTCACACCATTAAAAATCAAAGGTAGTTGTCAGATCTTCTATCACTGGAATGGTAATTGCCTATTACTGGGTGGCACAAGTGTTACTTACCATTTTTCAGTCCAACCTATATATATTGCCCAAATCCTGTTGCATTTCGACATGGACTGCCTCAGCATATGAGCAGTAGAGAACAGTGTTGCCCTTTGTACAATCACTAAACATCGCCACTTCTGACCTCATGATGGAAGGGAGTTCCTTGCCGGAGGAATTCGTATAGAGATGTCTTGGAGCTGAAATGACTCACCTCCAACAACCTCCATCTTCCCATAGGCCAGATATGACTCCAACTATCAGAGAGCTCCCCCTCACTCCTAGGTCCACATTTATTTCAGTTTTGTTAGAGGTCTTGTTGTCACACTGTCATATGTAGCTTTGATAGCAAGGATTGTGACTCTCACTTCACTTCTGGAATTCAGCTAGTTTGCACCAAGGCTATAATGAGGTCCTGGCAGAAACCAAATTTGGCATTATTTAACAGGTGTTGCTGGACAGCACTGCTGATGACACTTTCCATTATTGATGATCTCCAGTAAACTGATGGGTGGTAGCTGCCCAGGTTGGATTTACGCTGCTTTGTCCATACAGGACATAGCTGGGTAATTTTCCATGTTGTTGGGTCAATTGTCAGTGTAGGTGTGTTGGAACAGTTTGGTTCGAGGTAAACCAAGTTCTGAAGAAAAACTGTTGCGGGAGGAATGTAATCTGGGTCCAAAACCTTTGCAGTATCCAGTGTCCTCAACCATTTCTTGATATCATGTGGAAAAAATCCAATTAGCTCAAGACTGACATCAATAATATTGAGGACCTTTGCTATAAGGATCATTAGCAAAATTTAAATTCAATTTGTATCAATTAACATATCATATTCCATCCCTCGAATCAAACCAGCACACTAAATAGAATTATGTTCTAACGAAAAAGTGTCAAAAGTAGAATGCATTCTACTAACTTAACATTGCAATTAGAGAGATAAACTATTGCTTTTCTTTTAACCCCAATAAACTTCAGATGAGACAATTGCACAATTCTTTCCCAGTGTGTTTTACCTGACTTTGTTGACTTGTTAGTCCATTCATCAATGCATCATTACCACCACCATATAATCCCATTGTACCTTCATTTCGCATTGGGGTGTGCAAAGCTAGAGATCCTCCAGGTACAAGCTGAGGAAGAAATTATAGAAGTGAAACTTCAGAATACAGAGGATCCTCAATTATCCGAACGAGATGGGTGGGCACTATTTCGTCCGGATAATTCATTATCGGTTAGATCGATTCAATGCCTCCCCTCTGGGACTCAGGGTTTTCTGTTAAGTCTGCTCCCCATTCAGGAGAGGAGACTGCATCACAACGCGCAAGAGCCCCTGCCCAACAGTGGCCCCCACCTGCTCCCCAACCCCATCCAGCACGGCCCCCCCATCACACCGAAACCCATCCAGCACCGCCCTCGCGCCCGACCTCCAACCCATCCAGCACCTACTGTCCGAACTCCGCCCGCACCCCCGGCCCCGGCAGCCACCTCCCCTTGTGGGGCAGCTGGTGTGGACACTAACAGTAAGACTGCTGTTGCCTTTGTTGGTTAAGTATCCAAATAGCACGTGCACACACAGACAGACAACCTTTTGACAAGTTCCACCACTGCCCTGTTCAGGACAATGTTAGAGAATATCTGGGGAAGGGGGGGTGTTAGGGCTCACCCCTATGTAGAACTCCAGGGAAAGTATGGGGAAAGAGTGGGCGGGAGGTCAGTCATTTGGAGATGGTGCCTGGACTCCCATCAATGTAGAGGACTGTTCTCCAGAGAATTTCAGTGAGCTGAGATCGTTGTTAATCATTGGAACCAAAAGACTCGATGAGGGTTGAAATATCTTTGATGTAATGTTTCTATCATGACCTCAAGATCTCCTTTGGACAATTGATACTCGGATAACTGAAGTTCCTCTGTACTGCTTCATTAGATTAATGACGACGTTTCCTAGGTAAGCGGTGTAAAGTTTTAAATCTTGGCTGAATTGAAAATTCCTTTAATTTTAACAATTGTGAAAATTATTCAGTAACAATGAAGCTCAGAGTGAGCACCTTTTGACCAATTAACTTTTGCTAATGTCTCTGCCGCAGCTCTTGCATCGATTTCCACTTCACCTGAAGATACTGATTTTATTTGTCATTCACAGGTTTTGGATGCTGCTAGCAAAGCGAGCACTTGTTGTCCATCCTAAATGGCCTTGGAGGGTGGTGAGCCATCTTCTTGAACTGCTGGGGGATGGGGATGGGGAAGGGGAAAAGAACAGAATGCAGAGTAGAAACAGGCCCTTTCGGCCCAACTAGTCCTCACCGACCCTCCAAAAAGGAGTAACCCATCCAGTCCTATTCCCCTACCCAATATTTACCCCTGACTAATGCACTTAAGCTATCCATCCCTGAATACTACGTGCAATTTAACACGGCCAATTCACCTAACCTGCACGGCTTTGGATTGTGGGAGGAAACCGGAGCAGCGGAGAAAACCCATGCAGACACGGAGAATGGTAACTGTCTGTGTGGAGTTTGCACAGAGGTTGGAATCAAACCCGGGTACCTGGTGCTATGAGGCAGCAATACTAACCATTCAGCCACTGTTGCACCCTAGAATAGATACACGCAGTGTTGTTCAGAAGGGTTTTGCAGCACTTTTGGACTAGCAACTTTGAAGGAATGGCAATATAGTCTCAAGTCAGGATGGTGAGAGACTTGGAAGGGAATCTTGCATATTGCAGCACTTCCATGCTCCTACTACCTTTGCCTTTCTATCTAGGTGATGTTGTGCGTTTGGAAGGTGCTTTCATGGGAGCCTTGACAAGTTGCTAGTGCATCATTTAGATAGAGCACACTGCCACCACTGAGTGCCAGCAAGGGAAGGAGTGAATGTTTACAACAATGAATTTAGTGCTAACCAAGGGGGCAGCTGTGACCTGGATGGAGCAGAGCTTGAATGCTCTTAGAGCTGCACGCATCCAGGCAAGTGGTGAACATTCTATCACATTAATGATCCACTTTTGTCAGGAGCCCTGAGTCCACCACCCCTCCAGCATGACGACAAATATCCTCCCCTTTCAGCATTCTTAACCGGCTACTCCGTCTGTGGCATTCTGCTTCTATCTCCAATTTCTAATGAGCTGCCAGAAGAAGTGGTGAAGGCTGGTACAATTGCAATATTTTAAAGGCATCTGGATGGATATATGAATAGGAAGGGTTTGGAGAGATATGGGACAGGTGCTGGCAAGTGGGACTAGATTAGGTTGAGATATCTGGTCGGCATGGACGAGGTGGACCGAAAGGTCTGTTTCCATGCTGTACTTCTCTACCACTCTTGAATATTTGTAACAGTTGCTGTCCTTTTCTAGCTGGACTCTTGTACAATTACGCAATGCAGCACAATTTCTAATCTTGAAACACACATTAGCTGAATCCTATCAGAACGTTGTTCCAAGTATTTAGCTTTATACTCACCTGTGGTTTGTTCAGCAGCAAGTGAGCCTGCACCACCTCCAACATGTGAGATGTTAACTCATTCATGTCTTCCAAAACCATGATTTTAAAAGCTACCAAGCTCTTCTTATTCTAACAATTTAAAAGTAACGGTCAAGTTCAAGATTAGAATGGATTTTCATGCAGAATCAAAAATTACAAGTGAATCAGTAAATAAATTATTAGTGTAACAAAAAGCTGAAGAGTTATAGATAACATGTAATTGTTCTATTTTAATAGATACAAAAGACCGACAAGATTTGTTTTGCTTAAAACTTCAAAAGCAGAATCTGCCAAAAATCTATAAATGACTATTCCATTAATTTTTTAATTATCTACATACATTAGTTGTTCCCTCATCAGCTTAGTTCTTTTCTCTGGACATAGTGAATGCCAAATGTTCAGAAATAAGAAAATCAGGGACACATTCAACTTAACAGTTCTATAAACTGCCACACTGCATAGCTCCTGACGGCATGGTGTACACAAAGCATCTTAAAAAAAAATTGATTAGCACTTATTTAAAAAAAGTACTAAATTGTTAATCAGGGAAGTATTTCAGATAGCATATTTTCCCTCCCAATTAGTTATATAAATAAACATAGGCTTTATATTTTAACAGAATACCACTCCATTTAATTTGTGCATTAAACAAAAAACACTGGGGGAAATATCTTCATAAATAATTCTAATTATATTTTACCAAATTAGCATTTTCACAAGAAGCAAATGTAATGAGACAAAACGAAAAGATATGTCTAAAGTGTCAATGCCTTGTGCAAATGCATTGCATCAATAATGTGTATACCTGGAATGATCGGAGATGGCCAGCCACCTTTACATAGCTACCAGGGGGAACAACTATATTCTCACTTCCAGCTTCCTGTATTTAAAAAGGTTAACTCTGGTCAGAAAATTAAAAGCAGAGTTAACTTCAAACAGTCAAAGTAAAGTGCAAATCTGAAAGAAGTTAAAACAGATATATGAAGTTAAAATTATGTCATAATATCTGGATAGAGAAAAAAATTGACACTTAATATTGAATGATTGGCACACTTAAAACAGATTTGTCCAGAACCAAATTCAGTTTATGCTGAATAAGTTATAAACACAGAAACAGGAAATAGTCAAGAACAGTCAGAACTGAAAAGGTGGGAGTTATCAAAAGCATACTCTCACCAGAGATACAACTTGTTCACTAAAGCAGACGCGAAAGTGCTTTGGCAGTGGTGGGTCAAACAACAGTATCTGTTTGAAAAATCTTTTAAATGTTTTTAAAAGAAAATACATTGAATTTGTTTTTTATTCGCTAATGCTCCAGTGGTTTTAAAACATTAAAAATTCCACATAAATCCAAATTTTCCTGGAGGTATTATGAAGATGTGGGTGTACCTTTAAGAGAGTGAAGGACTTGGCAAGTACACCAAGTGCTGGAGAATTTACAAAGCAACATTTGATTCAGAACAAACAGTACTTGCTGAGTTGCTGTGAGACAAAAACACAAATTCAAATTTGCTCAGTTTAAATTATAACCCCCCAAAAAAAATCAAACTCCAATCCAATTTGAATTGTGTATATTGACAATCTTAAAAGCCAACGACACAACTTGATGCTTTGGGGGCATAAGACTGGAGAAAATTGAACAGTTGAGAGAAGAACTACCAAGCCCAGCATGTGAACAGACTGCTTTAAAAATCTCTCTCAAAAGTACCTTTTCAATCAGTAACCTGTGAAGTAGAAATTCCTAAGAACAAAAGCAGCACAGGAAGATCCAAATAGAAGCACAAAAGCTGCCTCGTTTTGAGATAAGAAGTGTGGTTTTATAAATCTTAATTGGGAGTTTTAATCAGACTAGGATTATAGAAGGGAAGGTAAAAATTAGGTGAGAGGAAGAAATTGTAAATAGTGGTTAGTTAATTATTCTCGTAATACTTGAAGAAATAAAGTTATTAAATTTTTATTTTAAATAGTTCTTGGCCATTTGGATTTTTACAGATTAATCCCCGGCATTGCAGGCAAGACTTACCAAGCAAAGCATTACTAAATACAAAAAAGTCAACTGAAAATCAAACTACATAAATAACAAATTGAAAGGTTACAAACACAAGAACTGAATCAAAGTCACGCTGACAGATTTGTATTGGGAACAACGGAGGAGACTTGAGCATAAACAATAACATGGACTAGTTGAGTCAAATAGACAGTGTGGAAATCAGCAGAAAAGTGTATTTTATGTTAAACTGCGTTAAGCAGCACAGATGGTTTCAACATTGAAGTCATTTTAAAAATGCTTAATCTTCTTACTGCAAAAGCTAATATATGGTGTAACAGAAGTCTTCAGGATTCAGAGTTATGGTATTTAGCAATAGGTGTTCATTGAACTGAGTTTAATAAACTCAAATTTATGATCTTTACAAGAGACTCACAGGGTAATTTAGAAGGTAGTGGATATAATGTGGAGCTCTGTAGTGATCTACTAAAGTTACCTAATCATTTTAGAACAGAATTTAAAAATGTTATAGATGCAAGTGAAAATAATCAACATACTAAAAGTAAAAACATAATTTTATGACTACAAATCATATAAATCACACTGGGTTTTGCAAATTAAATGCAAGGCCTTTTCGTTTGTCAAAATAAGAAAATGGCAGACTTGATTAGGTTGGCAAAAGAGAGTTGAAGTCTGTAAGTACAACTAATTAGATTCTCAATTTCAGACGAGTGAACACAGTCACTTGACAGGGTTGAATTAACTGTAGAAATAGATATAAATAAGTAATATCAATTGCACCAAACTAAATTATTCCCATTCACAAACATCAAATGCTCTTTCCAACAATGAATTTGACCTACACAAACTAACAAGCAGATTGAAACACATTTACATTCTGTCCAGAACTAGATATCTGCAAAGCAATAATTATAATTGAAAGGACAGACAGAACACAACATACGTTTACACAGAACATATACACTTACTAAATTCAAAATATAGCTAATTTTGGGCTCCAATGAGGGCTTCATTTCCTAATTGCTCCTGCAAGTCTTAATGTCTGCTTTGAATGGCAAAAAAAAACCACACATGCTATTTTTAGATATCTGGAAGGCCATCAGAAACATGCTGTGGGGTTGTGGAGGTCATGGACGGGCATGAAGACTAGACAACAAGTCAGTATGAAAGATACAGGATATTAGCAAATCCTCTCTGGTTGCCCAGTAATAGGAAGGATGTTATTAAGCTGGAGAGATTTCAGAAGAGATAACCCAGGATGCTGCTGGGTATGGAAGGCTTGAATTATAATAAAAGCCTGGATAGGCTGCAACCTTTTTCACTGGCGCACTGTAGGTGGAAAGGCCATCTTATAGAAGTTCCTAAAATAATGAGGGATACAGACAGGGAAAATACATCTCCCATTAATCCTAGGGTGGGGAGATTTCAACATCTGGGGCACATTTTTAAGGTGAGAGGACATAGATGTTAAAAAAGATCTCTTTTTAAAAGAGGGTAGCTTGCATTTGGAATGAAGTTCCTGATGAAGTGGTGGATGTGGATACAATTACAATGTTTAAAATACATTTGGATAAGTTAATGAATAGAAAAAGGTTTGAAGGGATATGGGACAGGAACAGGCAGGTGGGACTAGTTTAGTCTGGATGATGTTCAGAATGGACTGGTTGAACCAAAGGGTCTGTTTCTGTGCTGTATGACTCCGATTCTATAAGCCACTTTAATGAGTCTAGTGGTCAGCTGCAGGGGAAAAAATAGTTTCATCCAAAAAGGGTTTTGCTGCAACAGACCTCGAGCAGTCAAGGACCAGAAAATTCTGGGAGCCAGTAGGTACAGCTACTTATTGAAGTTACAGCTCAGAGCATTTTAGTAGCTGTTTAGAGCCCTGGGGGCTGGGGACCCCAGAGGTCTGGTGGTAATAATCACAGAGATAGTAATTCAGAAGCCTAGACTAATGTTCTGAACATGAGTTTGATTGCCACCACAGATCTCAAAAGCTGAATGCAATTAAAAAGGCAATCCAGAATTAAAAACTAGCCTAATGGTGATCATGTAACCACTGTGAATGGTCATGAAAAACCCATCTAATTCAAAAGGAATAAAAATTTAACAACTTTACACTTGACCCCATACCTACATTGTGTATTCTGAAGTGCCTTTTGAAATACAAAGTCACACAACACCAGGTTACAGTCCAACTGGATTATTTGAAATCAGAAACTTTCAGAGCTCCATCAGGTGAAGTTCACTTGACAAAGGAGTAGTACTCCACAAGTCTGCAAATTCAAATAAACCAGTTGGACTGTAACCTGGTGTTGTGACTTCTGACTTTTGCCACCACAGTCCAATACTAGCAATTCCACATGGTCTTCTGAAATGGCCTAACAAGCCACTCAGTTATAGAACAATTAGGGATCAACAATAAATGCTGCATTAGCCAACAATGTCCATATTCTACAAATAAGGAAAAAAGCTAAAAAGCCAATAATAATGCAGTGCAGCATTGGATGCAGGTGAACGATATTTGCTGGTATAGCTGAGAAATATTGGAGCTTGCAGAAACCTTTAGAAAATCTGTTGTAAAGCTAGAATTGTGCTCATGAGTGAGAATGTGCTAGTGTGTGGTCTAAAGTATCAAGGAGGGCAGTCCCAAGGAAAGGAGAGTGAACTGCCAAGACTTGTGTTGAAATTGAGATATAATATAATGTAGCAATTTGAGGGAGCTCGAAAGCTAGATTTGTGCAATTTGAATGATTTGCTGAGTTTTAAATTAAATTTTATGTCACTAATATCTAGGGTTGGTTGCTAAGAAATCTGCAGGATAATCACATGCTATTTGATATACTGAAATGAGCTTAACTAATGTTTGCCTGTTATCTATATTTACCTCATCAATTCTAAAAACCAGAGTGCACATTCTATACCTTGAAGGTTGTGTTACCATTCTAACTTTATATAGTAGAATGGATTTTTGTTTGTTCAAAATCCTGGAAACTCATGGCTTTATTCTTGAAGTATCTGAGATTTCAAACATTATCTACACTTAAAAAGTGTTCCTGGTCAATGATGAAGTAAAAATTTGATGGCATCATCAGGGAATGACAAGATACATGAAAAGTTCATTTACTTACATCAGTATCTACCCACTGTCTTACATCCATAGGGGGTGCAGTCATGTCATCCAATTTGTACAAAATGTTTGTTGGTGCTTTTTCTGCATCTTTGATCATGCCGACCACAGTTACCTAAGAAAATGAAACACATCTGTAAAGCTCAATGTTAGAAGAAATCTACTACAGAGATAACAAAACAAAAAGCTATATGTTGTTATTTATAATCAAGGCATGTTTTATATACTTAAGTCTCAATCATGTTCTAAGCTCCCATACCACACGTCACAGAAATTTGAGGGTGCATACATGAGGATCAATGGTCGGCACAACATCTTGGACTGAAGGGCCTGTTCTGTGCTGTACGGTTCTATGTTCTAATAGGGGCATTAGGTTAACCACAAGCAAAAACAGAAGCTGCTGGGAAAAGCTCAGCAGGTCTGGCAGCGTCTGAAAAAAAATCAGAGCTAATGTTTCAGGTCCATTGACCCTTCAGAGCGAATGGTAGCTCGGAAAACTTTTTTTAAAGCTTGGATTTAGTCCCATTAACTAAAGAGATTCTAAATTGGTTTATGTTTTCTTTTGTCTTTTTCTCTTAAAAGAAAAAGAGCCCCAAAAACACAGCAACAAAAGAAGAAAAACATAAGGCAATGTCTTCTACTCCGGAGAACTGATTTCTTCCACACAGTACACTGGCAATGGCCGGGCAGCTCGGAGTCAGTCCCCTGAACTGAGGAGATTCTAATCTCCTGGTGAAAATATATATTGCTTTTATTCCCCAGCAGCCATGTCGTGTGTGTGCCGGTGGAGGGCACAGTAAAGAACAATGCATAAATCTTTATTCATATTCCACCACCAGGAAGGAAACACCCAAGAGGCCAGTGAGAAGCAGTGTCCTTCTCAACAAAAGGAAAGGCTGAGTGACCAAAAAAAAAGGATGGGCAGGGATTAAATCAAAATACAAAGGGGGAAATTTAAAAAAAAAAGGTGTTGGTTTATATGAAGATAGGCTATGGGATGAGGTAAGGAGTAAATGATAGGTGGAAATAGAGCCCAAAGAAAGAGAGAAGCTGTTGACTAGACAGCTATTTACTGTCTGAGCCAGATCATTATCTACTCCTTTGTCTATCCAACTGCTCTTCTTTTATTGGGCTCTATCCCCATCTATTGTTTACTCCTTACCTCATCTCCAACCCTACCTTCTGCATAAATACCAACATTTTCCAAGCTACCATCAGTTCTGAGGAAGGGTCACCAGACCAGAAATGTAAACAGATTTCTCCATCTTTTACTTATAAATGGTGTCCAACATATCCTTCCTCATTAACACCTGAAGGAGCTGATCTCCAAAAGCCTGTGTTTTCAAATAAACCTGTTGGACTGTAACCCAGTGTTGTCTGATTGTTGACTTTGTCCACTCCAGTCCAACATCGGCACCTCCACTTCACAGATGCTACCAGACCTGCGGAGATTTTCCAGCAACTTCTGTTTTTGTTTCAGATTTACAGCATCTGCAGTTCTTTCAATTTTTATAAAGTTAACTACAACCCCATTTCTCCGGCAATACACTTAATACGTGTATTTTTAAAATACTTAACTACTTCACATTTAACAGCCATTGAGGGTTCAGAGACAATCTTATTTTGGGCATTTCATATCCAAATAACCGCATACAAACCTTTTTAGCCTCTCCCTTGCAACTGTACAATAAGAGCACTGCTGAGGAATAATAGTCAAAGCTTTTCATCTTGCACTCATCAGGACAGTTTGCAAAAGTACCAATATAAATGAAAAACATTTTATACTACAGCAAACATTTTATTAACCAGCAACTATGGGACCAAGAGTATATTGGTTGATCAAAAAGGTCCACATAGTAAATGCGAAAGCACTCAAGTGTTAGAAGCCCAATGCTGGGGGTACACACCTATACTTCATTTACAGCATAAATCGAATAATACCACACCCTTGTCTTAAATGATACTGGCAGAGAGTGTTTTCACCTTGCACTCAACTGACTGCTCAGACATCATGATAATAATCAAGGTATTTCAGGCATATAGTTTTTGCCAGTTTATCAAGAGTGCCACTTCAAACAAAGTTTGGTGTTTATTAGCAGAATACAGAGTACTTGGAGAATGGACTGATTGATAGAGGCATCATTATGGAGATTACAGCAGTTAGACAAGAACTGACAGTTACATTCCAAGCTCTGTTCAAACTGTTCGGCTGATCAAAGCACTGCCCTAAGAAATGACTCAAAGAATGCCTCTCACTTGTTGAGTTGAAACAGATACAATGACTGCACGTGTTCTTTTTGTCTGCAAAGAACTGGGTCTTGTGTATGAATAAGTGGCTACCAGCATACACAAGTCTGCCACACTGCAAGATCCACTAAACTTTAAAATGCTTGTCAATGCAACCCTTCAAACACATGTTAATTTAGCAAATGTTGTTCTCATGTTTTCAGGTTACACATTGTTGGTTGGGTACAGCAAGTACTTTGTTGCAAACAGATCAAAGTGATATTCTGTTTGACAATTCACCAGTCTTTCAGACACATGGCCTATATAACGCACATCACACTAACAGGATGTGGATTTACTGTTGCCAAATTTGCATATAATACAAACATGGAAAAACAAGTTGAGAGAGGGATACAGTTTACAGAGATATTCACAAGATAAGTAAATGGACAAAAAGTTGGCAAATGGAGGAAAATGTGGAAAAATGTGACATTGTTTATTTTGCAAAAGGGAACAAAAGAACAGAATATTACTTAAATGGCAAAAAATTGCAAAACAAAAAGGGAGCACTGGTGAATTAAACAAAGCTAGCTCACACGTGCAGTAGGTAACCAGGAAGGCCAGTAGAATCTTGGCCTTTATTTCAAGGAAACTGAAGTATCAGAGTAGACAAAAAATACTGCAAGCGTACAAGGTGCTGGTGAGACCACATCTGGAGTATGGTGAGCAGTTTGGTCCCCTTATTTATAGTCCTACAGCACGGAAACAGACTCTTCGATCCAACCAGTCCATGTCAAATGTAAACCCAAACCAAACTAGTCCCACCTGCCTGCTCCTGCCCCATATTCCTTCAAACCTTTCTTTTTGATATACAGTTCCAAATGTCTTTTAAATCATTGTAATTGTACCTGCATCCACCACTTCATCAGGCAGCTCTATCATTATGACCTCTCTTGGGAGACAAAAAAAACCTAAGAACAAAATAACCTTTTTAAAAAGTGACAGCACTGTCGCACTGCTCTCATGTTAAAAATGTGCCTCCAAATTTTGAAATTCACGATTTTAGGGAAAAGACAACGACCACCAACTCTATCTATACCTTTTATTATTTTATAAACTTCTATCAGGTCACCTTTCAATCTCCTACCCTCCAGTGAAAGATATCCCAGCCTTTCCTTATAACAAACCTTCCATACCTGACATGATGTCATTTCATTGAAGGCAGTTCAGAGGAGGCTCGCTAGGATGACACACTGAAGGTTGGTCTGCAGGTACAAGCTCTTAGGAAGGCAAATGGAATTTTGTCCTTCATTGCTGAAGGGATTGAGTTTAAAAGCAGAGAGGTTACGTTGCAGTTGAACAGGGTGCTGGTGAGCCCCTCCTGGAATACTGTGTGCATTTTTGGTCTCCTTACTTGAGAAAGGATGCACTGGCACTGGAGGGGGTGAAGATGAGGTTCACTGGATTGATTCCGGAGTTGAGGGGGTTGACTTGAGAGACTGAGCAGACATGGAATTCAGGGGATTTATATAAAAGTATAAAGGGAGTCAATAAGATAGAAGTAGAGAATATGTTCCCACTAGGCAGAAGTGGGTACTGGAGATTAGAGTCATGCTGGAAAAGCACAGCAGGTCAGGCAGCATCCAAGGAGCAGGAATGAAGCCTGATCTGATGACTAGCTTTTGCCCGAAACGTCAATTTTTCTGCTGTGCTTTACGAGCATCACTCCAGTACGTTCCCACTGGCAGGTGAAACTAGGACAAGACAGCAGAGCATCAAGAATAGAGGGAGCAGATCTAGGACTGAATTGAGAATGAACTTCTTCACCCAGAGGATTGTTGATCTATGAAATTCTTTGCCCTGTGAAGTAGTTGACACTACTTCATAAATGTTTTTACAGCTAAGGTAGCTTTGCTTTGAATAATAAAGGAATTAAGGGATATGGTGAGAGCACGGACAAGTGGATCTGAGTCCATGAAAAGATCAGCTATGATCTTATTGAATGGGGGAGCAGGCTCAAAGGGCTGGACTGCCTACTCCTGCTCCTCGTTTTTATGTTCATAGGATCCCTGGTATGGACAGATTGTCGTGAGCAAAAGTTTAATACAGATGGAGACTCATTGGAATTCAGAACGATGAGAGGTGATTTCATTGAAACATATGGAATTCTTAAGGCATTTGATAAGGGAAATGCTGAAAGAATACTTCCCCTCAGGGGAGGGTCTAGGATCAGAGGGCATAGACTCTCAGAATGAAGGTTCATCTGGAGGGTTAGTAAGGTAAGTTTTTTTTTCAAATCTCTCTTGGCAGGAGTTATAGGGCTTTTGCCCGAAACGTCGATTTTACTGCTCCTCGGATGCTGGCTGAACTGCTGTGCTTTTCCAGCACCACTAATTTAGACACAGGAATTATAGGGAGGCCATCAAACCTAAGTTACAGGATAAAGGTAGCTGGGTGACCGTCAGGAAAGGGAAAGGGAAAGGGAATAGGCACACAGTGCAGGGATCCCTTATGATCATTTCCTTCAACACAGTTCAATAAGTACACAGTTTTAGATACAGGGTGGTGATGGTGGAACCTACCAGGGGAAAGCCACAGCAGCCAGGTTTCTGAGCCAGGCTCAGTAGTGGGGGTGGGGGGATGAATAGGAGAGCGATAGTGATAGGAGATTAAATTGTGAGGGGAACAGACAGGAGACTCTGTGGTCATCAGCGAGACTCCCAAATGCTACGTTGCCTCCCGCATGCCACGATGAGGAATGTCTCAGATAGAGTCTACGGGATTCTTAAGGGGGAGGGGGGGAAAAGAGAGAGCAGCCAGAAGTCATGGTACACATCAGTACCAATGACACAGGAAAAGGGATGAAGACCTGAAGAGAGAATATAGTGAGTTAGGTTGGAAACTATAAGTCAGGACAAGCATAGTAGTACTCTCAGGATTGCTACTGATGCCACAGGCTAATGAGGCTATGAACAGACCACGTGTAGATGAACATGTGGCTTCAGATATGGATCTTTGGGATACATTCTGGGAGAGGTGGGACCTGTACTAGGACAGGTTTCATCTGAATGGGAAGGGCACCAATATCCTGGGCAGGAAATTTGCTAGAGCTCTTCGGAAGGGTTTAAACTTGTTTGGCATGGGTGTAGGAACTGGAGCTACAGGTCTGAGGATGGAGTAGCAAGCAAACAGCCAGATACAACTTGGAGAGAGAGAGAGGTGGGATAGACAGTTGATATGGCGAAGATGCAGTCAGTGTAATGGGTTGAAGTGTGTCTGTTTTAACACAAGTAGTATCAGGAATAAGGGTGACGAATTTAAGAGTATGGATCAGTACTTGGAACTGTGATGTTGTAGCTATTACGGAGACATGGATATCACAGGAGCAGGAATGGTTGTTGCATGCTCTGGGGTTCAGATGTTTCAAAAGGAATGGGGGGCTTGGGTAAAGAGGTGGGGGAGTGGCATTGCTCATCAGGAATGGTATCACAGCTGCACAAAGGGAGGTCGTCAAGGAGGGTTTGTTTACACAGTCCAGATGGGTGGAAATCAGAAACAGGAAAGGAACAGTCCCTTTATTGGGAGTTTTCTACACATCCCCCAATAGTAAAAGAGATACAGAGAAGCAGGGAGCTAGGTTGGAAGCTCAGAGTTAGAACAAACAGTTGTTGTCTCTGGTTTGTTACCCGTGCCACGTGATAGAGAGTCGAGGAATAGAGAGAGAGAACAGTTAAATGCGTGGCTACAGGGATGGTGCAGGAGGGAGAGATTCCGGTATCTGGATAACTGGGGTTCTTTCTGGGGAAGGTGGGACCTCTATAAACAGGATGGTCTACACCTGAACCTGACAGGCACCAGTATCCTTGGCAGGAGGTTTGCTAGTGCTCTTTTTTGGAGGGGGGGGGGGGGTTTAAGCTAACTCTGCAGGGGCATGGGAACCTAGACTGTAGCTTTAGGGTGCAGGACCTGAAGTGTAGGGAGGTTAGGAACATGGCATCAATCTCAAAGGAGGGTGCCTGTAAACAGGAAAGTGGCTTGAAGTGTGTATACTTCAATGCAAGAAGTATGCAAAATAAGGTAGGTGAACTTGCAGCATGGGTTGGTACCTGGGATTTTGATGTTGTGGCTATTACAGAGACATGGGTAGAACAGGGACAGGATTGGCTGTTGCAGGTTCCAGGGTTTAAATGTTTTAGTAGGGTCAGAGGTGGGGGTAAAAGAGGGGGAGGTGTGACATTGCTCGTCAAAGATAGTATTACAGCGGTGGAAAGGACGATGGATGAAGACTCGACATCTGAGGTTAGGAATAGGAAAAGTGAAGTCATTCTGTTAGGAGTTTTTTTTTTTACAGGCCTCCTAATAGTCTTAGAAATGTAGAAGAAAGGATTGCGAGGATGATTCAGGAGAAGAGTGAAAGTAATAGGGTGGTTGTAATGGGGGACTTTAACTTTCCTGATATTGATTGGGAAAGCTATAGCTCGAGTTCGTTAGATGGGTCGGTGTTTGTCCAATGTATGCTGGAGGGTTTCCTGACACAATATCTAGACAGGCCAACAAGAGGTGAGGCCATACTGGATTTGGTTCTGGGTAACGAACCAGGCCAGGTGTTAGAATTAGAGGTAGGTGAGCACTTTGGGGACAGTGACCACAATTCGGTGACTTTTGTTCTAGTGATGGAGAGGGATAAGTGTGCACTGCAGGGCAGGAAGTATAGCTGGGGGCAGGGAAATTATGATGTGGTGAGACATGACTTAGGATGCGTGGCTTGGAAAAGTAGGCTTCAAGGCAAGGGCGTAATGGATATGTGGAGTTGTTCAAGGAGCAACTATCGAGTGTCCTAGATAAGTATGTACCTGTCAGGCAGGGAGGAAAGGGTAGTGAGAGGGAGCCGTGGTTTAATAAGGAATTGGAATCCCTTGTTAAATGGAAGAGGGCTGCCTATGGAAAGATGAGGCATGAAGGTTCAATTGGGGCGATTGATTGTGATAAGGTAGCCAGGAAGGTTCTGAAGAGACCGCTAAGAGCAGCAAGGAGGGGACATGAAAAGTCCTTAGTTGATAGGATTAGGGAAAACCCTAAGGCTTTCTATAGGTATGTCAGGAATAAAAGAATGACTAGGGTAGGAATAGGTCCAGTCAAGGATAGTAGTGGGAAGTTGTGTGTGGAGGCTGAAGAGATTGGAGAGATACTGAATGAATACTTTTCGTCAGTATTCACTCAGGAACAGGACATTGTTGCTGATGTGAATACTGAGTCACAATTAATTAGAATGGACGGCTTTGAGGTATGTAGGGAAGAGGTGTTGGAAATTCTGGAAAGGGTGAAAATAGATAAGTCCCCTGGGCCTGATAGCATTTATCCCAGGATTCTCTGGGAAGCAAGGGAAGAGATTGCAGAGCCATTGGCCTTGATTTTTATGTCCTCGTTGTCTACAGGAATAGTGCCAGAAGACTGGAGGCTAGCAAATGTGGTCCCCTTGTTCAAGAAGGGGAGTAGGGATAACCCTAGTAACTATAGGCCGGTGAGTCTCACTTCTGTTGTGGGCAAAGTCTTAGAGAGAATTGTAAGGGATAGGATTTATGAACATCTGGATAGGAATAATGTGATCAGGGATAGTCAGCATGGTTTTGTGAAGGGCAGGTCGTGCCTCACAAACCTTATTGAATTCTTTGAGAAGGTGACCAAGGAGGTGGATGAGGGAAAAGTGCTAGATGTGGTGTATATGGATTTTAGTAAGGCATTCGATAAGGTGCCCCATGGTAGGCTACTGCAAAAAATACGGAGATATGGCATTGAGGGTGAGTTGGAGGTTTGGATTAGGAATTGGCTGGCTGGAAGAAGACAGAGGGTAGTAGTTGATGGTAAAGGTTCATCTTGGAGTGCAGTTACTAGCGGTGTTCCGCAAGGATCTGTCTTGGGACAATTGCTGTTTGTCATTTTTATAAATGACCTGGAGGAGGGGCTAGAAGGTTGGGTGAGCAAGTTTGCGGTTGATACGAAAGTCGGTGGAGTTATTGACACTGAGGAAGGATGTGTCAGGTTACAGCGGGATATAGATAAGCTGCAGAGCAGGGCAGAAAGGTGGCAAAAGGAGTTCAATGTGTGAGGTGATTCACTTTGGTAAGAGTAACAAAAAGATGGGGTACTGGGCTAATGGTCGGATACTTGGTAGTGTGGATGAGCAGAGGGATCTCGGTGTCCATATACATAGTTCTTTGAAAGTTGCCACCCAACTAAATAGTGCAGTGAAGGCGGCATATGGTGTACTGGCTTTTATTGGTAGAGGAATTGAGTCCCGGAGTCCTGAGGTAATGTTGCAGTTGTATAAGACTCTGGTGTGGCCGCAACTGGAGTATTGTGTGCAGTTTTGGTCGCCATACTATAGGAAGGATGTGGAGGCACTGGAACAGGTGCAGAGGAGGTTTACCAGGATGTTGCCTGGTATGGTAGGAAGATCGTATGAGGAAAGGCTGAGGCATTTGGGGCTGTTTTTCATTGGAAAAAAGAAGGTTTAGGGGTGACTTGATAGAGGTGTACAAGATGATTAGGGGTTTAGATAGGGTTGACCATGAGAACCTTTTTCCACATATGGAGTCAGCTATTACGAGGGGGCATAGCTTTAAATTAAGGGGTGGTAGGTATAGGACAGATGTTCGGGGGTAGATTCTTTACTCAGCGAATCGTAAGTTCATGGAATGCCCTGCCAGTAGCAGTGGTGGACTCTCCCTCTTTATGGGCATTTAAACGGGCATTGGATAGGCATATGGAGGATAGTGGGCTAGTGTAGGTTAGGTGGGCTTGGATCGGCACAACATCGAGGGCCAAAGGGCCTGTACTGCGCTGTATTCTTCTATGTTCTAGATTAGGAGACAGACTCTGGAAAGGTGCAGAAGTAACAGGGTTGTTGCCATGGGCGATTTCAACTTCCCTAAAATTGATTGGATCCTCCTTAGTTCAAAGAGTTTGGATGGAGCACTTTTTGTCAGGTGCATCCAGAAAGGGTTCCTGATGCAATATGTAGATAGGCCGACTACAGGGGAGGCCAAATCAGATTTGGCGCTTGGCAACAAACGAGATCAGGTGTCAGACCTATCTGTGGGAGAGCATTTCAGTAATAACGATCACAATTCTTATAGTCATGGAGAGGGGGATAGGAGCAGATGTAGAGAAAGTATTAACTGGGGGGAGGAGGAATTACGCTGTTATTAGGCAGTTAAGGAGTGCTTAAATTGAAACAGATGGTCTCAGGCAAATGCACGACAAACGTTTCTCGTTGATTTTTGTGCTCCTGTCCACACAGCGGAAACAAAAAGTGACATAGTGGCTCAGTGGTTAGCACTGCTGCCTCACAGCACTAGCCTTAGGTGACTGTGTGGAGTTTGCACATGCTCCCCACATCTGCGTGGGTTTCCTCCAATATTCCAAAAGATATGCAGGTCAGGTGAATTGGCCATGCTAAATTGCCCAGTGTTAGGAGCATTAGTCAGGGTAAATGTAGGGAAGGGAGTCTCGGTGGGTTACTCTTCAAATGGTCAGTGTGGACTTGTTGGGACAAAGGACTGTTTTCACACTGTAGGGAATCTAAACAAAACGTGGAGACTACTTAGGGAGCACCTGCTGATAGTGCTCAATAGATCTGTCCCACTGAGACAAGGAAGGGATGGTAGGGTGAAGGAACCCTGGGTGACAAAGGATGTGGAACACTGGTGAAGAGAAAGAAGGAAGCTTACTGAAGGTTAAGGAGGCAAGGATCAGACAGGGCTCTAGAGGATTAAAGGTATCCAGAAAGGAACTGAAGCATAGACTTAGGAGAGATAAAAGGAGGCATGATAAAGCTTTAGCATATAAGATTAAGGAAAACCCTAAGGCATTCTATGCTTGTAAAGAAAAAAGACGATGGCTAGAGTGAGGGGAGGCCTGATCAAGGATAGTGGAGGGAACTTGTGCCTGGAATCAGAGAAGATAGGGGAGGTCCTTAATGAATAGTTTACTTCAATACTCACTACTGAGACGGACCTTGACGTTTCTGAAGACAGCATGAAATAGGCTGATATTCATGAACAGATTGATGTTAAGAAGGAGGATGTGAAAATTTTGGGCCAGACAGGATATACCCAAGGTTACTACAGGAAGCTAGGGAAGAGATTGCTGCCCTTTGGCAATGATCTTTGCATCCTCACCTGTCCATTCGAGGGTGGTAAATATTATTTCCTAGTTCAAGAAAGGGAACAGAGATAATACTGGGACCTGCCATGACAAAGGCCTCCAAGCGCTCCATTTCTTCCTCTCATAGAACATAGAACAATACAGCACAGAACAGGCCCTTCGGCCCACGATGTTGTGCCGAACTTCTATCCTAGATTAAGCACCCATCCATGTACCTATCCAAATGCCGCTTAAAGGTCGCCAATGAATCTGACTCTACCACTCCCACGGGCAGCGCATTCCATGCCCCCACCACTCTCTGGGTGAAGAACCCACCCCTGACATCTCCCCTATACCTTCCACCCTTCACCTTAAATTTATGTCCCCTTGTAACACTCTGTTGTACCCGGGGAAAAAGTTTCTGACTGTCTACTCTATCTATTCCTCTGATCATCTTATAAACCTCTATCAAGTCACCCCTCATCCTTCGCCGTTCCAACGAGAAAAGGCCGAGAACTCTCAACCTATCCTCGTACGACCTACTCTCCATTCCAGGCAACATCCTGGTAAATCTTCTCTGCACCCTCTCCAAAGCTTCCACATCTTTCCTAAAGTGAGGCGACCAGAACTGCACACAGTACTCCAAATGTGGCCTAACCAAAGTCCTGTACAGCTGCAACATCACCTCACGACTCTTGAATTCAATCCCTCTGCTAATGAACAATAATACTCCATAGGCCTTCTTACAAACTCTATCCACCTGAAACTCTATCCACCTCTATCCTCTCATGCCATCCCAACCAGTACCCTTCCACTGACACCCTCATCTGCCTGGTCGAACTGGTCCTCACCTTAACAACTTCTCATTCTAATCCTCCCACTTCCTCCAAACCAAAGGGGCACCCACATGGGCCTCAGCTCTGCTTGCCTCCTTGTTGGGTACATGGATAATTCGCAGCTACATTGGCACCATCCCCCACCTTTTCCTCTGCTATATCGATGACTGTATTGGCGCTACCTCATGCTCCCTTGAGGAGGTTGAACAGTTTATCAACATCACCCTCACCCAGACCTCAAATTCACCTAGATCATCTTGGACACCTCCCTCCCACTCCAGGACCTCTCCATCTTCATCTCTGGCAATCAACTAACCACGTACATGTACTAAAAACCCGCGGACTCCCACAGCTAACTGGACGACATATCCTCCTACCGTGCTTCCTGTAAAAATGCCTTATTCCCAATTCCTCCACCTCATGTATTCCAGGATGACCAATTCCATCATAGAAAATCCCAAATAGACGCCTTCTTCAATTTTCCCTCCCAAGTGGTCGACAATGCCCTTCAGTGCATCCCCTCCACTTCCCGCACCTCTGTCATTGAACCCCATCCCTCCCAAGGATGGAACCCCTCTGATTCTCAGCTTCCACCCCACCAACCTCTGTATACATTGCATCAACCTCCACCACTTCCACCACCTACAAACAGATGCCACCACTAGGGATATATTTCTCTCCCCACCCCTATCAGCATTTCAGATAAACCATTCCCTCCGTAACTCTCGTCAGATCCATGCCCCCCCATCAGCCCTCACCCCACTCTCGGCACCTTGCCCTGCAAAACCGGTGCCCACACCTTCCCTCTCTCTTCCATCCAAGGCCCCAAGGGATCCTTCCACATCAGACAGAAACTTACCTGTACCTCCACTGATATTACCTAACATATCCATTGCACCTGATGAAGTCTCCTCTACATCGAGGAGACAGGGCCAACTTGCGGATCGTTTCAGAGAACATCTCTGAGAGACACGCACCAACCAACTCCACCGCCCATGGCTGAACACTTCAACTCCCCCTCCCACTCCCCAAAGGGCATGCAGATCCTGGGCCTCCTCCATCGCCAAACTCTTACCACCAGAAGCTTGGAAGAAGAAAGCCTCATCTTCCACCTTGGGACTCTGCAACCAAACAAGATTAATGTGGATTTCACCAGTTTCCTCATTTCCCCTTCACCCCACCTTATCCCAGTCCCAAGCTTCCAACGTGGCACCGCTCTCTTGACCTGTCTATCTGCACCACCATCCTCTCCGACCTATCACCTTCCCACCCACTTTTTTTAAGATTAGATTACCTACAGTGTGGAAACAGGCCCTTCGGTCCAACAAGTCCACACCGACCCTCCGAAGAGAAACCCACACCCCTATGTTTACCCCTGACTAATCCACCTAACACTACAGGCAATTTAGCATGGCCAATTCAGCAAACCTGCACATCTTTGGACTGTGGGAGGAAACTGGAGCACCCAGAGGAAACCCATGCAGACACAGGGAAAATGTGCAAACTCCCCGCAGACAGTTGCCCGAGGAGGGAATTGAACCCAGTTTCCTGGCGCTGTTAGGCAGCAGGGTTAACCACTGAGCCACTGCACTGCCGCTCATCTACTGATAGCATTCTCAGCTACCTTCCCCCTCACCCCACCCCCAATTTCTCTCTCAGTCCCTGGTCCACAAACCTCATTCTTGATGAAGGGCTTATGCCATAAAAATCGATTTGTCTGCTCCTTGGATGCCACCTGACCTGCTGTGCATTTCCAACAGCACAGTCGCAACTCTAATCCTGGGAATTACAGACCGGTCAATCTTACGTCAGTGGTGGACAAAGTATTGGACAGAATTCCGAGAGACAGGATTTATGATTACTTGGAAAACCATAGTTTAATTAGAGATAGTCAGCATGGCTTTGAGTGGGGCCGTTCATGCCTCACCAATCTTTTGGGTTCTTTGAGGATGTGACAAAATACTAAAGGTAGACCAGTGGATTTGGTACATATGGATTTTAGCAAGTTGTTTAATAGGCTTCCC
The DNA here is from genome assembly GCF_047496795.1 of Chiloscyllium punctatum. NCBI lineage: Eukaryota > Metazoa > Chordata > Chondrichthyes > Orectolobiformes > Hemiscylliidae > Chiloscyllium > Chiloscyllium punctatum. The sequence continues at coordinate 11,419,270 of NC_092765.1, forward strand.
TGTGGTAGGCTCATTCAGAAAGTAAGGAGGCAGAGGATACAGGGAAATCTGGCTGTCTGGATACAGAATTGGCTGGTCCATAGAAGACAGAGGATGGTGGGAGATTAAATGTATTCAGCCTGGAGCTTGGTGACCAGTGGTGTTCTGCAGGGATCGGTTCTGGGATCTCTGCACTTTATGGTTTTTATAAATGACTTGCATGACGAGGTAGAAAGGGGAGTTATTAAGTTTGCCAATAACACAAAGGTTGGAGGAGTTGTGAATAGTATGGAGGGCTGTTGTAGATTGACAAGAGGCATAGATAGACAGAAACCTTTTCCCCATGGCAGAAACATTTATCATGGGAGGGCATATTTTAAAGTAACTGGAGGACCGTTTAGGGAAGATGTTAGAGGTAGGTCCTTTACAGAGTGGTGGGCACATGCCAGAAGTGGTAGTAGAGTCAGATACATTAGGGTCATTTAAGCAACTCTTGGATAGGCAGTTGGAAGTTAGTACAATGAAGGGCATGTAGTTTGTCTGACCTTACCGAAGGATAGAAGACCAGCACAACATCGAGGGCCAAAGGGCCTGTACTGTTGTATGTTCTACAGTTCCAGACAGATATTCCAAATTATTAAGCTCCCAAGTGCAGAGATGAACTCACCCCCCTACTTTATTCACCTGCCCCTTCTTTGGTTGCAAGATTAATTTAGAAAACCACCCCGAGGGTAGCAACTCCTCTTCCAGACTAAAATGATTTCAAGTTTTAAAAAGGTCCAATTTAGCCAAGCGAACAAACGTATGAGTTTATTACTTATTAAATGAATTAAGTCAGCCCGAAAAATATATGGATCAATCTTTGTGGTTCAAAAGTCACAGCTTATAGCCACTGAAGGAAAAATAAACTGGTTTTATTTAGGATTAAAAATTGTTTTGTTTTTTGCAGAGAAAATAGCCCCTGAACTTGCACTGGTCTGATGGCTCCTGACTAGTTTGCTTACAGGACCAAGCTGTACAGGTACCTAGGAATCGATCACAATTGTTCGCATGCAGATGGCTTTTGTCGATAATTGGTCACTAGTCCATGCCAGCTAATCTCCATTTGCACATTGTCCTTTGCTTCAGCTCATCTGCAAACTACACAACTATTGCCTCAACAATTAGCTATATAAACAGCACTTAATGAATGTCAAGTTACTTGCTTTCCAAAATATGCAGCAATCCTTCAACAATCCCATTTCACTCCACAATCAAAACTACAGAAAAGACAAGTCAGAATTCTTGGCTTTTGCAGGTTGGTAAAAATCTTTGATGTACTTCATTGGTAGTATTCAAATCAAAAGCGCTTTTCCTATTCTGTTTCTTCTGACAGCTTGCTATCTATTTTACTTCAAGCAACATTCTATTCATTTTACTAACAATGCAGGGGCAACTAATTATGGTTTATTAATTGCCAATTTTGCAGCACCTCAAGCCAGGCTGGTACCCATGATCACCTCTGCTCACGACCACTACCGCACCCAGACCAAGGGTTCAACTAGTTTATAATTCTTTTGTACATTACTGGAAGGACATAAAATGTCTGGAAGAGATGGCTTTCCACTGAAGGGGTTGACTAAAGCTCCCCCTTTTTTACCGTTTTGTGTTAGGTATCTCTATTTGAAGTGCCCATGATAGACTGCAGGTGCAGCATTCCATGGATTCCACACAGAAATGCAACAAACAGCACTGAATTTATCTCCACAATAGTTTTTAACAAGAACAACAATTAGGAATCAAGAGTTAGAAATATGTCCATAGTACTTCAAGGATCTGATCCTACTCTGATCCACTGTGCCTGCTTCAATTTTAAAACAGTGACAATCATTCTCAGATTCATTTCCCAGGGCAATCCCTTGACCAGAATCAACCTGCCTGGATTAATTAGCACATAACTGACACTCAACTGCCAAGTTATTGTCTAAGTGATGCATTGTCCACAGTAACACCTCTTCCAAACACAATTTATTTGCTCAGCAATCAATGATGGTTGTGGTTGTTAGCCATCCCAGGTCTAGGACATCTCTGTAGGAGTTTCTCAGGGTAGTGTCCTCAGCTCAAACATCTTCAGCTGCTTCAATCACCTTCCCTCCATTATAACAAGGTCAGAAGGGGGGGACATTCACCAATGATCACACAATGTTCAGTACCATTTGCAACTTCTCAGATACTGAAGCAGTCTACATTCAAATGCAACAAGATCTGGACAATATCTAGGCTTGGGCTGACAGGTGTAAGTAACATTCATGCCACAGAAATGCCAAGCAATGACCATCACTAATAAGAGACATTCAATGGGATTACCATTGATTTCCACGCTCCTCGCCCACCCCCGCCACCCCTCCAAACCAAACTAACAACATCCATGGGGTTACCATTGACCAGAAACTCAACTAAACTCATCACATAGACACAGTGGCAACAACAGCAGGTTAGAGGCTCAGAATAAGGTCACATGTAACTCCTCTCGACTCCTCAAGTTGGGCAATTGTCTACAATTGCCCAAGTCAAGAGTGTAATAAAATGCTTCCCACTTGCCCGAATGCATGCAGCTCCACCACTACTTCAGAAGCTTAACACCATCCAGGACAAGCAGCCTGATCGATTGGCCAAACATCCACTCCCTCCAGCACCGATGCTCTGCAGAAGCAATGTGTACTATCTACAAGATGCACTGCAAAAATTTATGAGATTCTTAGACAGCAACCGCCAAACGCATGACCACTTCTATCTAAAAGAGGAAAGGCATTACCTGCTAGTTCCTCTCTAAGCCACACTCCACCCTGAATTGAAAATATATCACTATTCCTTCACTGTTGCTGTGTAAAATTCCTGGAATTGCCTCCTTGAGGGCACTGTCTACCTTCAGCATAGGGACAGTTGCAATTCAAAAATGGAAACTCACCACCACCTTCTCAAGGGCAACTTGGAAAGGCAATAAATGCTGGCCAGCCAGCAGTACCCACATCCCACAAATGATTAAAAAAAAACCACCCTGTTCTCAATACAGTATAAGTGCTTTTTCTTGTACATTTCAGGACAATTTACAAGATGAAAAGTGTCATTTATCAGCAACACAAGTTCTATACTAGAAATAGTTATCAGATTAAACCTCAAGAATCATGAATACAGCCTTTCAAAATGGATTAGCAAGCAAAAAGTAGTCCAAATTTGGCAATTACACATTATAATGTTATATTCTCACTGAAGTAAAAATAAAACTAATGCACACTCAGCTAATGACAGCTTATCACGCCCCAGCCCCTGACACCAAACCCTTTAAAAAGGGAAGCAGGAAAGTGAGAATGTTTCAGGATTTCAAAAAATCTTTATGTCCTTAAATATATCTAAAATAGACATTTAGATATGTATCCCTTAATTTAAGTCATGAAAATAAATGGTGTTCACTGATAAATCTGAAATCATTTCAAAATCATATTGCTGAATTTGGAATATTCATTAGTTAAAAGCTTTGCACACACCTGAGATAATTCCACCTCTCCAATCCTGAAAATCTCTTCTGTTTGAATAGCGGACATTAGCTGTGACACCGTACAAGGAACTATTTGCTGGGCCCGTGACCTCTGATAGAAGAATGAACAATGTTAATTCAATAGATCTCAAATACGTTTACAGAAACAGAACTGGTTCAATTACAAAAGTATAAAATTTATAGACTGTCTCTGCCCACAAGATAATTATTCTAATGTTTTAAGATATTAAAACTGTATTTCAATTACTGTTTCATCTCTTGTTACAATAATGGATTGATCACAAGGTGGTTCTAAGCTTTTAATTACAATATTACAGGGCTTAGCAATAAATGGCAATGCAAAATGGAAACAGGAATGTGGCCATATCTTGTCCAAATTGCATTCATTTGCACTTAATCATGTTTAAAGTTAAAATGTGTGATGCTGGAAAAGCACAGCTTGTCAGGCAACATTAGAGGATAGTTCACATTTTGAGCACAAGCTCTTCATCAAGATTTTCGATTCTGATCTCTAACATCTGCGGTCCTCATTTTCTCCTACTTAAATCATGATTAGCGAGCATTTTGATTGCAGAGTTGTATTACAGAATAATGTGTACTCTGAGGGCATTAGAACTCTGATATTGCAACAGGTCAGAGTAGCCAAATGGTGCAAAATAAATTAACATTTTTACTGATTGACTTCTGAAAATCCAATAAACAAACTTAAACTGTGACAATAATGCTGGTGTCACCCTGTTTAGCTTTCAGAATGTTTCCATTTAAATAATTTTCAAAGTTTAAAATTTCAAAGTGTAAAAGTAGACTGCACTTATCACTTTCCCAAAGCCTCCTACACTTACTGGACACAGCAATTACCGTTCTTCAATAAAATCAAGGAAGCATTTACAAACTGGTAGAGATTTATAAATTTCTAGCATTTTTTGATCAGGTGAACCAGCTCAAAACAGATTGCAAATATAGATATAAAAATACAGCGCACTGCAAATTTACCACTGGTAGTTTAAACAAGACCAATACCAATTTTTATGTTCTGGGTAAAAGAATATGCACTTGACACCCAATTTTATATTGCATCCCACAAGCAGAACTAAAGTGCTAAGTGCTACAGAAAATGAAGTAGTCCAATCTGAAACTCAAGTCCTAAATAGAAACAAGGGAAACTACAAAGGTATGAGGGGTGAATTAGCTACAATAGATTGAGTAGTTTTGAGTAAAAAGGCATGGCAATAATAGGCAATTGCTAATATGCAAGGAAAAGAAATGCATAAGTTACAACATCGCTTTTGTGTGAAAAGTCATATTAGGAAAATCAAGCCAGCCACGGCCAACAAAATAAATTAAAGATAGCATTAGATCCAGAGAAGGGTCATAAAAAGTTGTTTGAGAAAATAGCAAGCCTGAGGACTGAGAGCAGGCTAGAATTCAGCAAAGGAAAATCAAGAGGTTAATCAAGTGGGGACAAATAGAGCACAAGAGTAAATGTTCAACTAACATAAAAGCAGACTATGCTTTTATAAAGTAGGTTTTTCCAAAAAGATATATAGACGGAATTTTAATAAAAAACAGCAAAGCACTAACAGAATTATATTAGTTGGATCTTCACAGAAGACAAGAAAATAGCTTTCCAGAGATGTCTAGTGGGGAGGAAGAATTGTAAGAAATTACGATTGGCATAAAAAATGTGGAAATTAATAGAATTCAAAATTCAGAGAGGGCCAGATAATGTACATCTTAGGGTACTAAATGAGGTGGCCATGGAAATAGCAGGTCTTCCAAAATTCAATAGATTTTGGAACAGTCCTAACAGACTGAAGAGTGGCAGATGTAGCCTCATTATTTTAAAGAGGAGGAAGGGAAAAACCAGAATAACAGACAGGTTAGCCCATCAGTAGTAGGGAAAATGCTGGCATCAATCACAAAGAATGAAGAATGAAAAATACCAACAAGATTACACAAAGTCAAAACAGGTATATAATACCATGTAAGTAATCTAATCTAATCTAAAAGGAGGGAGATCCAGTGGATGAGGTGGATTTGATTTTCAGATAACTTTTGAGAACGTCATGTGAGAAGTGATTCAGTCAACTGTTTCATTGGAGTTTTAAAATAAAAAGGGACACGGGAAAGGGTAAGGAGCAGGAACAACACGGTCCAACTCAACCATGGTGACCAGATATCCTAACTTAATCTAGTCCCATTTGCCAGCACTTGGCCCATACACCCTTCCTATTCGTAGATCCATCCAGATACCTTTTAAGTGTTGTAACTGTACCAACCTCCACCACTTCCTCTAGAAGCTCATTCCATACACACACTACCCTCAGTGTGAAAACGTTGCCCTTAGGTCCTTTTTAAATTTCCCTCCCTCCCCTGAAACTGATGCCCTCTGGATCTGGACTCCCCCACCCCAGGGAAAAGATCTTGTCTATTTCCCCTACCCATGCCTCTTACGATTTTATAAATCTTTATAATATCACCCTTCAGCTTCAGACGTTCCAGAGAAAACAATCATAGTCTATTCAGCCTCTGCGTATAGCTCAAGTCTTCAACCAAAATTCTGACTGGTCCAGACAGACTGAATGCAGAGATGTTGGTTCCCTAGATGGGGGTCCCAGAACAGGATATTACAGTCTAAGGATACAGGGTGACCATTTCCAACTGATATCAGGAAACATTTCTTCACCCAAATGGCAATGCCCTGCAGAATTCTCTCAGAAGGCTGTGGCGATTTGGTCACTGGAAGTATTTAAGAAATAAATAGATTTCTAGAGGCTAAAAGGTGTCAAGGGGTATACGAAGAAAGTAAGAGTACCAGACTAAGGGTTTAGTCAGGTTCATTGAATGATAGATAGTACTCAGCAGGTCAAATGGTCTACTCCTGCTCTCATTTTCTATCTTTTAAATACTGTACTTACCGTTTTTCTGTCACTTTGGCTGCCTCCAGCTGGTGAGCCAAACCCACCAGGTGACTGCAAGTAGCCCCCAGCTCCGGCACCAGTATCTCCAAAACCTCCATAACCTCCACTAAAAGAACCTAGAAAATAGTATTGGAGGTCAGTTCCAGCATCAAACCAAAGCTACATTTACAACTTTATAAACTACAGTTTTCATCTACTTCTAATGAGTATTTCAGAGAAAGCGATGACTGTCGACGCTGGAGAGTCAGAGTTGATAACATAACACCAGGTTATAATCCAACAGGTTTAATTGGAAGCACTAGCTTTCAGAGCACCACTCCATCACAACCACCTGATGAAGGAGCAGCGCTCCAAAAGCTAGTGCTTCCAATTAAACCTGTTGGACTATACCCTGGTGTTGAGAGATTTTTAACTTTGTACACTCCAGTCCAACACCAGCATCTCCAAATCTTGATAACACATGGCATCAAAGAAGGGGTATGTCTGAAACGTCAACTCTCTTGCTTATCAGATGCTGTCTGACCTGATGTACTTTTTCCAGTGCCACATTTTAACAATTTTAAAGTCCATTCCCCAAAGGGCTAAAGAGACAGAAAATACCACAGGCAAAAAAATTCCGATCACACATTCAGTTACATAATAATAGTATATATTTTACAACATACTACTTCTAAAATTACATTTATTTTTCCTAACAAAAGAACAGGTCAGTTAAGGAATGAATATTACAGCTAGAGTATTTATAAACATAGCGAGGCCTCAATGCCTTCTTCTACTCTCCCTGCCCATCTGTATACCGACACACCCTCCGGCTTCATAAACTTCCTTCCTCCCCTCCCCAAAATGCACTTTCGGTTTATTGCAATCCGTTAAAACCGCGGAATAGAGTGGGGATTGAAAACGCATGAGAACTGGAGAGCTAGCAGCTGCAGGCAAGCCTCCATCTTCCGAGGGCCCGGCCTGCAGAACCGTCCTTGCAAGCCGCGGCTTTTCCCCGGCCACCTTCTGCACGGAAAAGTGAAGGCACAAATGGACAAACTCTCAGCTACTCTCTCACCCGGATTATTCCACATCGTCCCTTCCCGCGACCGTTTAATGGACGAAAGCTCAGACCGGACAAAGCGCGCCAAACAGGTCGCGTGCAGCAGCCGACCACTCACAGGCCTAGAAATTCAAATTCCTCGCCTAACCGTTGCCAGGGAGTCCGGCTCGTGTCGAGGGTTTTCCCCACCCCCTTCTTCACCTGACCCGTGATTGGTGTGTAATGGTGAAGCTCTGACGGTCGCTGCCATTTTTGTTACTGTCACAGCTCTTGCTCAGTTCCTGCTTCTTTTCCATGAGTCTCGTCTGAAGTGTAAGTTCATACTTTATGACACATATGGCGAAAGTGAGGACTGCAGATCAGAGTCGTGAGTGTGCTGTTGGAAAAGCACAGCAGGTGAGGCAGCATCCGAGGAGCAGGGGAGCCAGCGCTTCAGGCCAAAGTCCTTCATCAGGATGCACAGTGTGCTGAACAATTTAAAAATATAGCATTTGGTTGACACAAACAGCTGGTGCTGTGATGCAATGGTACAAAAACAAATTCGAATTCGGCTAATCAGTTTTAATTATGTACCAGAGACAACTCCATTCCAATTTTAATTTTACTGTGTGGGAAGACATCAAACCAATGAAATGATCTGATGTTTTGGGGTATAAAACCAGACATTTTGAACAGTTAGGGGGAGAACAGCAAAAAGCACCTACAAGTAAAGACTGCCAGCAGAGTAGCTCTCTGAAAGGAACCTGTCCATAAGAAATTTGTGCAGCAGAAGACCAAAACTGAGCTAGAGAAACCTACAGAGAAAGTATGACATCTGAAAACGATAACTAGGTTTGAAAGTGATTTGCCGTAAATTTAAGAGGGAATTTATCGGACCAGTATTGTAGAGTAGAAGGTAAAAGATAGATTTAGGAGAAAGGAGTTGAAAATAGTGGTTCAAATGTTCTCTGTTGGACTTAAAAAGTTGTTAGTTTCTTTAGTGAAATCTGAGATAGTTCTTTGCCTCTCGAAATTTAACAGATTACGGCGCTAGGTGAGCTTCTCTGTGTGTCGGGTTTAAATTAGCAGAAGCGTTTACCCTGTGTTGTAACACAGAGTACTGACAAAGTAATCATTAAAATTTTTTGTATACACAAACCAAAATCAAATACTGCTAATTGAAAATCCAAATTTCAAAATAAATGACATTAAAAGATGTATTTTACACACTGTACATCACAACACGTGCACTGGGAGGCCAAACTTCAAGCTAGCATTAATACATTAATAGAGGCGTGTGAAAAATTGACCTTATTTGAAAGGGAAAAGATCCACTATCAATCTGCTCCCAATGCACCTTTATTGACTATCACAATCCAAAGCAGTACTTGAAAGGTTAAGACCTCTCAAATTGCCACAACTCCAGTTTGGTTGGTCTTAGCCTCGGGATTCCCTTCAATCGGTGAGGATATTGTATTTCTCCAGGGAGGTTTGAGGTCGTCCTTAAAGCGTTTCCTCCTGGTATCATTTTCATGATAATGCTTGGAGTAGAGAGCTTGTTTTGGAACAGGTACACAAATAATGTGGCAAAACAGACCTGTGGATGCTGGAGATCTGAATCAAAATCAGAAATTGCTCACAAATCTCAGCAGATCTGCCTTCATCTATGGGAAGAGAACAACGTTAACATCTAGGGCAGCAAGATAGCTCATTGGTTGGAACTGCTGCCCCACAGTGCCAGAGACCCGGGCTCTATTCCTCCCTCAGATGAATGTCTGTGTACAGTTTGCAGATTCTCCCCAAGTCTGTGTGGGTGTGCTCCAGTTTCCTCCCACAGTCAAAAGATTGGTGGTTAGGTGGATTGGCCATGCTATTTGCTCATAGTGGCCAGGAATGTGTAGGCTGTTTAGGTTGACCATGGGAAATGCAGGTTATAGGGTAGGAAGGTGGGTCTGGGTGGGCTGCCCTTCGCAGAGTCAGTGTGAACTTGATAGGCAAAATGGCCTGCTTTCACATTGTAGGGATTCTATGATTTGAGTGTGATGACTTTTCATCGTAACTATAGCAGCTAAGGAAAAACTAGTATTCATGCAGAAAATGAGATTGAAGGTAGAGATGAAGGGAGATGTGAGCGGTTAGGTGGAGATGGAAGCCAGTGAGAGAGGGAGAAATATAAAGGGGTTGTAAATGAGGAGATTGTGGATGGCAGACCAGGACAGAAGAGAAGCTGAATGAGTGATAATGAGGCTTATGGGTAGCAGAAAATGGGTAGTCTGTGCTGAAAGCAAATCATGTAATGTGATAATAGACCTGCCAGTGGGTTGCCTGTGCTAAAAGCAACCCATGCCATAATAGGACTGGGTGTGGGAGTATGTCAACAACATAGATGGATGGAATCAGATTGTAAATTTATTGAGGAAATGAGGACTGCAGATGCTGGAGATCAGAGCTGAAAAATGTGTTGCTGGAAAAGCGCAGCAGGTCAGGCAGTATCCAAGGAGCAGGAGAATCGACGTTTCGGGCATCAGCCCTTCTTCAGGAATGAGGAGGGTGTGCCAAGCAGGCTAAGATAAAAGGTAAGGAGGAGGGACTTTGGGGAGGGGTGTTGTGAATGCAATAGTGGAAGGAGGTTAAGGTGAGGGTGATAGGCCGGAGAGAGGGTGGGGGCGGAGAGGTCGGGAAGAAGATTGCAGGTCAAGAAGGCGGTGCTGAGTCCGAAGGTTGGGACTGAGATAAGATGGGGGAGGGGAAATGAGGAAGCTGGAGAAATCTGCATTCATCCCTTGTGGTTGGAAGGTTCCTAGACGGAAGATGAGGCGCTCTTCCTCCAGGTGTCATGTTGCCATGGTCTGGCAATGGAAGAGGCCAAGGACCTACATGTCCTTGGCGGAGTGGGAGGGGGAGTTAAAGTGTTCAGCCATGAGGCGGTTTGGGTTGGTTGGTGCAGGTGTCCCAGAGGGTTATGACATTGTGCGTCAGAGGCTGTAGGGTCCCCATACAGAAAATGCGATGCTCACTTTGAGCTTGTGCTAAGGCTCACCCACTCTCTTCCCTCCCACAGCAGGGGTCCCCAGTCCTCACTTACCACCCCACTTATCAGCCTCTGCATCCAAAAGCTTGAAATCCACCATTTCCATCAGCTCCAACAGGATGCCACAACCAGACACATCTTCCTCTTCCCTCCCCTCCTTTGTCAGCAATATGCAGGGGCCTTCCCTCCAGGTCACCTTGGTCCATTTATTTTCCATTCCCAGCAACCCCCCCATATCAACACAGCAATAGTAAAAGGTGAAACACCTCCCCTTCACTTGTCCCTCCTCACCATCCAAGGCCTCAGATATTCCTCCCAAGTGAAGCTGCGAGTTACTTGTACTTCATTCAATCCAGTCTACTATATTCACTGCACACAGTGTGGTCTTCTCTGTACTGTGTGACCGCTTTGCAGAACACCTGCATTCTGTCGGTAAAAATGGCTCCAGTCACCTGCCACTTCACCACACTACTGTGTTCCCATACATCATTGCTGTTACAGGCTTGTTTCACTTCTGTTTGTGACAGCCCTTTGGTTTTCCCCATCAATACCAGCTGTTTCAGTTTTGCCAGGAATGGATCTTTCTGTGTCCAAAGTCTGATATTGTCAACTGAAATTGGAAGTGTGTCCTGAAAATTCAAAGCATTATGGACTTTTCCAGGGGCAGTATCTCCAATGGTGCCAGCTGGAGGTGGCTAAATGCACTTGCATTCGCTATTTGGCCTCCCGGATGGTGTTCCAATTTGTAATTATACACAATTAGTATTAGAGCCCATGACTAAATGTGGCCTGAAGCTATGGATGACACTGCCTTGTCCTCTTTAAGTTGACATCGTAGTGATCTGTTATTATTGCAAATTTCGATCCATAAAGGTATTGATGGAACTTCCTGACTCCAAATATGACCGCCAAACCTTCCTTCTCCATCTGGGTGTATTTATGCTCTACGTTAGCCAAAGTCCTTCGTACATACACTACCGGGCATTTCTCTTGATCTGGGCCATCTATGAAATAGTATGGGGAGGCATTGCATTTCACTACCAATCTCACTTGGGACCATAGTATGCCAACACCGGAGATGATGATAGTTGTTTCTTCACTTTCCTGAAAGCTATGGCTTGCACTTCCCATAATAATGCACCCAGCCTAAGGAAAGACCTAAGCTCCGGTACAGACGTGGTAATCAGGACACATTTGCTTGCCCTCACTTTATTTCCAATCGGTGCAACTCAGTCGTGTTGACTTTGTAGCCCAGGTAGGTCACTTGAACATACTTTTTTCCCTTCTTAGGTGTATGCCCGCCTGGGAGAAACTCTAAGGACTATGTCTAAGTTTTCTAAGTACTCCTATTAGTCTTTTCTGTTATTAGCATGTCATCTAGATAAATGGCAACGTTGGATAGAGTTTGCAAAATGTTCTTCATCATCTGCTGAAAAATTGCACAGACTGATGATACCCCAAATGACAATTTTGTATACAAACCTTTATGGGAATTAAATTTCCAGGGAGAGCTAACCATTTGATTACAAAATTGGCCTGAAGATCGGAGACAGAGTGTGGTTATGGAAGGTGCCACAAGGATTGGTGCTGAGTCCACTGCTTTTTGTCATTTATCTAAATGATTTGGATGTGACTACAGGAGGTATGGTTAATAAGTTTGCAGATGACCCCAAAATTGGTGGTGTATTGGACAGTGAAGAGGCTTATCCTAGAGTATGCAGGACCCATCAGATGGTCCAATGTGCTAAGCATTGCCAGGTGGAGTTTAATTTAGATAAAAGAAGGGTGTTGTATTTTGGTAAGGCAAATCAGGGCATGACTTATACACTTAATGGTAGGGTTCTGGGGAGTATCGCTGAACAAAGAGACCTTGGGGTACAGGTTCGTATTACCTTGAGATTGCAATTTTAGGTAGACAGGGTAGTGAAGAAGGCGTTTGGTATGCTTGCTTTTCTTTGTCAGTGGATTGAGTATAGGAGTTAAGAGGTCATGTTGCAGCTATTCAGGACATTGGTTATGCCACTTTTGGAATATTGTGTTCAATTCTGGTCTGCCTGTTATAGGAAAGATGTTGTTAACATTGAAAGGATTCAGAAAAGATTTACATGGATATTTATGGGGTTGGAGGATTTGAGCCAAAGGGAGAGGCTGAATAGGCTGGGGCTCTTTTCCCTGGAGCATCAGAGGCTGAGGGGTTATAAAATCATGAGGTGCCTGGATAGTGTGAATAGCCCAAGGTCTTTTTACCACGGTAAGAGAGTCCAAAACTGGAGGGCATAGGTTTAAGGTGAGAGGAGCAAGATTTAAATGGGACCTCAGGAGCAACTTTTTCAAACAGGTGGTGGTGCATGAGCAAGATGAGCTACCAGAAGAAGTTGTAGAGGTGGATAAAATTGCAACATTTATAAGTCATCTGGATGGGTATATGGATAGGAAGGGTTCAGAGAGATATGGGCCAAATCTTGGCAAATGGCGCTAGATTAATTTAGGATATCCAGTCAGCATCGGCTGGTTGAACTGAAGGGTCTGTTTCTGTGCTGTACATCTCACTGACTGTATGAAAATGGATAAGAGTTTCAATCCATAATTTGAATTTTTGGAATAACTCAGTAATTTAACAAAGAATCTGCTGTGAATAAGATCTTTGAGAAAGAGAGATTGTGAAGGAAGGTTACATTGACCTCTGCATCCAATAGAACAAAATGCATTGCAACTAAAGTATCTTTGTAAGAAATGCTGACTGCCTCTGTGCGTATTATATGCTGCAGTGCCCTGATGTATTGTTCCATGGAGCCTCATGGATTATGGGTACACATTCATCATTCCTTACATACAACAGATCTACATCTTAGTCTTAACATCAAGGGGAATTTTCAAAAGGAACTACATTAATTTAGGGTTTCTGGTCAGTATGGATGAGTTGAACTGAATCATCTGTTTCCATGCTGTACAACTCTATGACTCAAATTGATGCGTACTTCTGGAAATCGTCATTTAATCGCAATTGCGAGTACACATGGCTCATGTCCAGCTTTGTGAAGGAGAGTGCCCCATTCCTGCTTTGCATTTGAATCCTCATTGTGAGGCATTGGGTATTTATTCAGCTGTGAAAAGCAGTTTACCATTTGTTTAAAATCCCCGCAAAAGTAAACTGATCCATTGAACTTCACAATCGGTATGACCAGTGCTGCCCCTTCCACAAACTGGGCAGGTTTGATGATCCCTTTGCTTTCCACCATTCTCTTTTCCTTCTCTACTTCTGCCCATGAGGCAAATGGCATGGGATCATGCAGAATACTGGAATTGCTTCCTGGTCAACATACAAAGTGACCTTGACCCCTTTGATAGACGCTTGGCCTTCCTGAAAGACTTTCAGTTATTTAATTAGGACTTCACTCAGGCAGCCATTTTCTTTTTGAAAAATGTTGAGCTAAACTAGGTGGAATTCTCTCAACCAATTTCACCCCCTCAGGCTTGGCCCCAAGCCTTTTACAGGCAGTCCCCAGATTACGAACGTGTTCCATTTTTTTCCACTGTTCATAAGCCAAATTTGTGTGTAAGTTGGAACAGATACAGGCTAATCAGTCCACCATTCGTTAGGACAAAACATTGTACATAACTCAGATTTTGAAAAATTTTATTTAAAAATGGGAAGCTGGAGGTAGATTCTTAAATATGGGACGTTCATATGTCAGGCATTCATAACCCAGGGACTTCCTGTACTACAATTAGTGGTAACTGAACTAACTGCGTCTCATACAAGACAGAACTGAAGTTGTAGCCTTAATCTGTAAATATTCCCTGGGATAGGTTCTCAGTTTAGCCAAGGTCTTGTGCCAACCTAAAGGTTGGAGTCCAGAGCTAGTTTTGTTAAAGACTGGTTCTACAATTACTGAAATGGCAGCATCAGTATTGACCTCCACTAAAACCAGATGACCATTTAACCAGACATTTATTTTGATTGGTTCTGATTGCGATGTTGCTAATGTTATGGATCAGGCCAGACCCCCTCAAAACATTTCAAGGAAGTAACCCGGACATAACTTTGCCAATTGTTTTAAGCAGGTGTAACTTGGATATTCCAGGAGTGATGCAGCTGACCTGACCACTTAGTTTTAAACAAAACAGAATTTATTTGCAAGATTACCATTTGAAACACAACCAAAACAGAACAGAATACAGAATAACTTAACCCATCTGAAAACTCAACAGATTATCCCAACTTAATATTGCTGTTCCAAATACTTGCAACAATGCCCATAAACACCCCTTAGCAATTAAGGTAAAATCAAACACAGGATCTTACAGGAGAGAAGTCAGAGAGAGGGAGGGTCAGCATGGACCTGCATCTCTTGGGTCTAGCAGCTTCACAACTGACTGACCTTTGTGAAGGTAGGTCGTGCCTCACAAACCTTATTGAGTTCTTTGAAAAGGTGACCAAACAGGTAGATGAGAGTAAACCAGTTGATGTGGTGTATATGGATTTCAGCAAGGCGTTCGATAAGGTTCCCCACAGTAGGCTATTGTACAAAATGCGGAAGAATGGGATTGTAGCAGATATAGCTGTTTTGATCAATAATCGGCTTGCTGACAGAAGACAGAGGGTGGTGGTTGATGGGAAATGTTCAGCCTGGTGTCCATTTACCAGTGGTGTACTGCAAGGGTCAGTGTTGGGTCCACTGCTGTTCATCATTTTTATAAACGACCTGGATGAGAACGTAGAAGGGTAGGTCAGTAAATTTGCAGACGACACTAAGGTTGGTGGAGTTGTGGATAGTGATGAAGGATGTTGTAGGTTACAGAGAAACATAGATAAGCTGCAGAGCTGGGCTGAGAGGTGGCAAATGGATTTTAATGTGGACAAGTGTGAGGTGATTCACTTTGGTTGGAGTAACCGGAATGCAAAGTACTGGGCTAATGGTAAGATTCTTGGTAGTGTAGATGAGAAGAGCGATCTCGATGTCCAGGTATACAGAACCTTGAAAGTTGCCACCCAGGTTGACAGGGTTGTTAAGGTGGCATACAGTGTTTTAGATTTTATTAATAGAGGGATCGAATTCCGGAACCATGAGATTATGCTACAGCTGTACAAAACTCTGGTGCGGCTGCAATTGGAGTATTGTGTACAGTTCTGGTCACAGCATTATAAGAAGGATGTGGAAGCTTTGGAAAGGGTGCAGAGGAGATTTACTAGGATGTTGCCTGGTATGGAGGGAAGGTCTTACGAGGAAAGGCTGAGGGACTTGAGGCTGTTTTCGTTAGAGAAGGTTGAGAGGTGACTTAATAGAGACATATAAGATAATCAGAGGGTTAGACAGGGTGGACGGGAAGAGCTTTTTTCCAAGTATGATGACAGTAAGCACAAGGGGGCATAGCTTTAAATTGAGGGGTGATAGATATAGGACAGATGTCAGAGGTAGTTTCTTTACTCAGAGAGTAGTAAGGGTAAGGAATGCTTTGCATGCAACGGTAGTAGATTCGCCAACTTTAAGTACATTTAAGTCATCATTGGACAAGCATATGGACGTACATGGAATCGTGTAGGTTAGATGGGCTTCAGATTGGTGTAACAGGTCGGTGCAACATCGAGGGCCGAAGGGCCTGTACTGCGCTGTAATGTTCTATGTTCTATATGACTACTTTCAGTGAACAGCCAGACTGCTAAAAAAAACAAATTAAACCAGCTCATCTGGTTTAATTGTTGCTTGTCATCTGAGTGTGTGGCTACTAAGGAAAGCTGGTCATGTCGTTTCGTGGCTAGCTGGTGTTCATGGATGCGGATCATTAGCTGTCTTCCTGTTTGTCCTTTGTAGTGTTTTGTGCAGTCCTTGCATGGGATTTTGTACACTACATTGGTTTTGCTCATGTTGGGTATTGGGTCCTTCGTCCTGGTGAGTTGTTGTCTTAGAGTGGCTGTTGGTTTGTGTGCTGTTATGAGTCTTAGTAGTCGCAGTAGTCTGGCTGTCAGTTCAGAAATGTTTTTGATGTATGGTAGTGTGGCTAGTCCTTTGGATTGTGGCATGTCCTCATTCCGTTGTCTTTCCCTTAGGCATCTGTTGATGAAATTGCGGGGGTATCCGTTTTTGGCGAGTACATTGTATAGGTGTTCTTCTTCCTCTTTTTGCAGTTCTGCTGTGCTGCAGTGTGTTGTGGCCCTTTTGAACAGTGTCTTGATGCAACTTCTTTTGTGTGTTGGGGTGGTTGCTTTCGTAAAAACGACCAGCTATCCTTAGTAGCCACACACTCAGATGACAAGCAACATGAGTTCAACTGGGGCAACACTACGATTATAGGACAAGCCAAACAGAGAACAGCCAGGGAATTCCTAGAGGCATGGCATTCATCCACAGATTCAATCAATAAGCACATCGACCTGGACCCAATATACCGGTCACTGCAGCGGACAGCTGGAACTGACAACCGGAAGCGGCAGATACAAATCACTATAAATGCTGGAGGAAACATCACAGAAGCGCTTCACAGGAGGCTCCCAAGCACTGAGGATGTCACCTAGACAGGGGATGAAATGTCTGCAACACAAATTCCCAGCTCGGCGAACAGAACCACAACAATGAGCACCCAAGCTACAAATCTTCTCACAAACTTTTAAGAGTGTATGGGTCTGTAGGAGTGTGTATGTGTGTGCACGTGTGTGAGCATTGGGGTCACCTGTAGTGTGACATGAACTCAAGGTCCCGTTTGAGTCCATCCTCATGGTCACCGAACTTGGCTATCAGCCTCTGCCTAACCACTTTGCATTGTTGCCTGTCCTGAAGTCTGCCTTAGAGGATGGTCACCCGAAGGTCCGAGGCCGAATGTCCCAGACCGCTGAAGTGTTCCCTGACTGAGAGGTAACACTCCTGATTTATTTGGAAGCACTAGCTTTCGAAGTGCTGCTTCTTCATCAGGTGGTTGTGAAGCAGAACATAGAATTTATATATACACACACATATATACATGACACTGTAATCTTTTGCTATAAATTCTGTGTCTTATGGGCCTGCTTCACAACCATCTGATGAAGGAGCAACACTCCGAAAGCTAGTGCTTCCAAATAAACCTGTTTGACAATAACCTGGTGTTATGTTATTTTTAACTTTGTCCACCCCAGTCCAATACCAGCTCCTCCAAATCATGACCTTTTAATTATGCAAGCAGACCAAACAGACACTCTTAATCTCATCAGAAGTAGCAGCCAGCACTTAGTACGTATTTTGACCTGTTTTGAGTCTCCCTGGACAGAAGCCCTTCAAATCTTTGTGTGCTATATATAAAACAGTGTAACACCATAGTAATCGAATTTTAATATATGTAAGAACTGTATTTAGGGATTCTATTGCTGCCTCAAACTTGTGCTGTTGCAGTTGCTGAATAAAGGAGGCTATTTTCGCCATTCACTGATTTTGTTCGTTCTTTGATCACGATCCCACAGTAGCCGCAAAGATGTTGGTAGTGCGGGAATCAATAATGGTAGCACCACTGAATATGAACAGACAGTGGTTAGATTGTCTCTTATTAGAGATGGTGCTGGCATTTTTATAGCACAAATGTTATTTGCACTTGTCAGTCCAAGCCTGGATATTGTCCAGATGCTATTGCATTTGAACATGGACTATTTCAGTATCTGAGAAGGTGCACATGGTGCTGAACATTGTGCAATCATTGGCATACATCCCCACTTCTGACCTGTTCCTGTCACCTTTTCCAGTTGAGCATTCCAGATTTCAGAACTCAAAAAGGGAATGTTTCCTTGTTTCCCCCTAGAAAGGGAGATTCTTTTCTATAAACTCAAAACCTCTTGAAAATCTCCAATGGTCTGAGAAAAATAGATCCAACTTTTCAAATAATTCCTCAGAACTGATATCCCTCTTCCCTGATTGCTGTTTATTTTTTTCACGACAGTTTAATTTTTTTTCAGAAGTGTGTTGCATAGAATTATGCAGAATGTACCTCCGGTTCCTCTCTCCTTGACCAAGCTCTCTCCTTGAGCTATAATCTCCTTTCGTGGCTCAGTATCATATTCCATTTCACAATCTGTGAGACACCTTGGGACATTTAGTTACATTATAGAGTGCTACATTAGTATATGTTTCTGTTGTTGTTGATCAATGTTTTCTAAATTTCAACCACTATCTCTTTGCTTTTACAAAATACATCTCAATTTAAAAACTTGAATAAGTGACATTTTCAATATTTGTGTTCAAAGACATCAAGGTCTTTGCGGAGCAATATTTCACAGAACTGCTCTACTTGTAGTGGACTACCTTTCCATCGCAACTGGTTGGGTAAGAAATATGGCAAAGTGAAATGACCTGATAATCTCTGTCCATGACATTGTTGAAGATTTGATTTGATCAGGGCACTAGGGATAAGTCCTATGCTTCACTTCAAAATTATTCCATGGGGTATTTTAGACCTATCCTAGCACACAGATGGAGTTTTGATTTAACACCTCACCTGAACTATGGCACTTCTGTCAGTACTACATGGAGCATCACCCTTTGTGCTTAACTGTCAGGGCTGGGATTTGAACTTATAACTTTCTTTTAAAGAAGCAAGTCTGTGACCACCGAGCTACAGTTGTGCTCTAGCAGTAAAGCTTTGAGTGGCAATGCAGCATGTAATCAGTGGAAAACAACCTGGGCAACAAGCTAGATTAATTTCTGCTGGCATAAGGAGAAATGTGAAGGGAAATGAGGTTTAACAAGGTATATCTGACTTTTGGAACAGGAGTTTGGTTATCATTCAAAGTTCTTTCATTTAGGCCATAATAAAACTTTAAACTCTGGAACTTTGGCCATTAATTCAATTGAGTGATTAGTAACAGTGCACACACTGCTCTAGTAACAATGATACTTCTGGGCTTTCTTCTCTTTGTTACTAACTGTGGGATCATTTTCAGCCAAGGAGGTACGGTCTGATTAGTTTTATATTACTTAATTCAATTGGAGATGAAAATGTCATGTGCGTGGTTAACTACTGAACTGTCTGTTTGATCATGGTACAATGATCAGCCTCTGTTTAAGCTTCATGAATGATGTTGTATGAAACTAAGTTGCTATTGTGACTGAGGCCAGAACAGTGAGCAATATATATTTACCATTATATTTTTGCTTTTACATTAAATGCCTTGATTTATAATTGCAAGTATACCCACATACATACGCACATAATTGAGTTACCGTATTGCAAGTTCAAAGGTCATCATTATTCACATTTGAGCAAATCAGCTACTGCCAGAGAGCTTTAATGTTGTGTTAAGTCTTGTCCTGGGTGGAATTTTGGATTATTTCAAAAGGCAGGCAATCTCTGAAACACATTTCGTAGCTTGACAAACAGGTTTCCTAAAGCAAGATTAACTACTCAAAATTTGGAAAGTGGTGACAGAAGCAACTCACTGAAACTTAATAAACGGCCCCTTAAGGCCATTGACAAGCTTGTTGTCATCTCATTCAAGAGCTAGATTAGGATTTTCATTTCAAGTGTCACCTTTGATGTACCTTCAGGGTCACACATAGAGGGAAGGTACTGACATACCAGGGAGCTATCTGCCAACAGCAGGACAGAGGTAAAGTGCAACATTGTGGTACATGGACGACAAAACTTGAGTCTGGTACTTATGGGGAGAAGGATGCTACTACCATTCCTCTTTCCTTGACTGTTTCTGAGTGCCTATTCAGTTTACAATACTGGAGAGATAACTATGTGTGAGTCTGTGGTATTTGGAACCAGGTGGATCTCATTGACTACGAGATCCTTGATTGGCATTATTAACCTGGGTCAATCAGGATGCCCTGGCCAACCAGTATAAGCAGGGGATTTGGAATCTCCACCATTGAGGGTACTGACTCTGGGCTGGCGTGAGCATACTATGCCCAAGTTACATTTGCTAGCTAGACATTGTTGCTAAGACTATTGGGAGACAGGTGACACCTTTGTCCCCTTTAATGCCCAAAGCTATTATCCCCATTTTCCCACCCCAGACTATCACATCATCATATTGGGTGGAGTCTAACACAGTCTCCCACATTAATTTTTTCAGAACCTTACCTAATACAATCATTAGCATACAGGTACAGCAAGTGATCAGGAAGAGAAATAGTTGGTGTTTATTACAAGGAAATTGGAATATAATAGGGAAGTCTTACTTCAGCAGTATAAGATCTTAGTCAGATCCCATCTGGAGGATATTTTGTATAGTTTTGGTCTCCTTATTTGTAAAATTATGTAATTGTGTTAGAAGTAGTTAAGAGAAGGTTCACTCAACTCCTTTCTGGAATGAGGGGCTTATTTTATGAAGAAAGGTGAACTGTTTGTGCCTATATTCATTGGCGATTAGAAGAAAGAGAGATGATCTTACTAAAACATAAAAGATCCTAAAGGGACTCAATAGAGTGGATAGCAGGAGAATGTTTCCTCTTCTGGGGGATATTAGACTGAAGGCTAAAGTTAAAACTAGGAGGGCTTTCTTTTAAGACAATCATGAACAAGGCCGGACTTGTCCCGACTGCCCTGCCTCCTATAGAATCTGACCCCTACCCCCCAGCCCTCCCAAAACTCACAGCAACCCACCACCCACTGCCACAACTAACTCAACTGATCTGTGAGATTGCACCCCACTAGCCAGGTCAGTCCAGACCCGGCCCCACTCTGCAAGAGGTTGCCACTCCTCAGAAAGTCCCATGGATCAGGAATTGAAAAGGATTTGGTTAAAAGAACTTCTCCGCCTTTTAAAGATGACATTAGTTTCACTTTAATTGGAAAATGTTTAAATATGCAAACTGTGACAAAATGTGTAGATTAGGTCTGTTTTGTAGCTGCTGCATAGACCATGGGATGAGAAAGCATAAAGTGCATTTTAATCTGGTGGAATTGTTTGTCTTTGGGTCTTAAGGCACGGTGGTGGTATTCCAATGTTTGGTGCAGATGGTGTGGGCTAGTACCACCTGCCTTAGACTGGTGTCATAACATGTCTGAACAGGGGTGTCATAACATATCTGAACAGATTAATTAAAAATATCTAAATGTTTGTTTTTGCCAGGTCACTTTTGGCACATCACAGATCTTCACTGGGACCCTGATTATAAAGTGACAATGAACCCAAACACTGTGTGTCCTTCATCTTCGAAACCTGTACTAAACCCAGGGAAGTGGGGCAGCTACCTATGTGACTCCAATTGGGACCTCATCAATCTGACACTTCATAAAATGAAAACCTTTCACCCTAAGCCAGACTTCATTCTTTGGACTGGGTAAGTGTTTGGAACTTGCAGTGAAAATCAAAAGATAGCAAATAGATTGCAAAATAAACCAATTAAGATTGTCCTAATAGGGACCAAAGGTTGCTGTTTTGTATAGGGAGAAGAATAGTTTAAGTTTCTATCATGATAATGCCAGCTATGGGTCACATGATCAGTAATAAACATAGTCATACAGCACGGAAACAGATCCTTCGGTCCAACCATTCCGTGCCGAACATATTCCCCAACTGAACTAGTCCCACCTACCTGTTCCTGGCCCATATTCCTCCAAACCTTTCCTATTCATGTATCTATTCAAATGTCTTAAACATTGCAATTGTACCCATATCCACCATTTTCTCAGGAAATTCATTCCACAGAATCACAGATACATATGGAGAGAGAGAGAGGGAGAGAGAGAGAGAGAGAGATCACATCTGTACATGGACTGAGACAGAGAGAGCGAGCTTCAGATGCACAGTCACAGAGATCACAGATACATACAAGGACTGAAAGACAGAGAGAATCATAGATGTATAGAGAGATAGAGAATCACAGATTCACAGTCATAAAGGAGAGACATGAAAGGGACAGAAAGTACCCATAGTAAAAAACAGTTAACTAGACTATCAGACTTTGATAAACAATTAACATTCATGTTAGCTCTTTGATTGTTTCAGAAGACATGGTTAGGGTTTCTTTAACCCATGATATATTTTCCCAGCAAATAAAGATCATCAGAATTGGGGCAGATGTAAACCACTCAGCACCATCTGTCTCATCTTCTCCTTTAGTTCCCACATTATCTCTTAATCCATCTCCATCTTCAGCATTCCCAATGACTGAGTGTCTATAGCTCCCTAGTTTAAAGGTTTACCATCCTCTGAAATTTCACTTCGCCTCTATCCTACAGCTGTCCCCTTATTCAGAGATAATGGCCCCTGGTTCGAGACTCCTGAACTGGGTAAATATCCCTCTCTTCTATCATGAAGGGACTGTAGTTGATGGATCAAATGTTTATAACATTGCTGAAAAAATTCTTGTATTACTTTCTTATTAATGTTTTTGTGTAAAACATGCCACACATTTTTCCAGGCCAGGGTAGGCTACACATTACAAGGTACTTGCAAGGTCAATGCAGCAAAGAAGGTCGATTACGTCGAGTTTAAAGGATTTCATCCTGACCTCTCAAATTATTGATGTACTGACTAAGATCACTTAAAACTCAAGTCCTGAAGAAATGAGATTCTCTGTAATTCACTTGCTACTGTGCTTAAAGAGACCTACAGTGAATCACTGAGCTCAGTTTTCTCACTCCCTTACCAGCTGGACTACTTCACTTTAATCACTGCCACATGTCAGCAAGGAAGACGGGGCTGGATGGGAATGCTTCGGTTGAGCAATAACAGGCTTGAAAGAGCTTAAATTGGTAAAAACATTCCAAATAGCTCAATGAGCTTATCCAGGTAGTAGCTGAGGCCATAAGACATTGGAGCAGAAATTCAGCCCATCAAGTCTGCTCCACCATTTAATCATGGCTGATACGGTTCGAATCCCCATTCTCCTGTTTTCTCCCTGTAACCCTTGAACTTATATAATGTTGTCAGTTAAAAGGAGTTATTTTATTATATAATTTATTTTGAAAATTTCTTTCACTAAAACATTTTTTACAATGAAAATGTTTTTAAAATGTTTATGTTGGTAATCTTTCTCTATCCCATTCCAATGTCTTTAGTAAATAATATTTTGATCAAAAACATCAAATTAATTGTACTGAAATATTTTATTGAAATAGAAGGTTTTTCATAGACCATGAACAAGATATCTCAAATCCCAAGATTGTGTTGCAACTACAACTATGTGTATTTTACTGGTGTTGTTTAATGTAATGAAATGTTCCAATGTGCTTCACATCAATTTTTTGAAGCAGAATCTGACACCATGCTACAGGAGACACTGTTAGGACAGACTGCCCAACTCTTAGTCAAAGAGGTAGGTTTCATGGAGCATCTCAAAGGAGGAAAGGGAGGGGAGAGATGCAAAGAAGGAATTGTAGATTTTCAGACCAAGGTAACTGAAGATGTGGACAACATGGTCATCCATCAGCCTTCCCTTATTGGAAAAGCCTTAAAGGGTTAAATTTGGGTAGGCTGATGCTTCCATAATTGAATAGGTTTTGGAAACACTCACTGTCAATGTACATGATAAATAACTGTGTAAAGAAGGTAGTGAAGAATGCCTTGGAAGTATCCTACAACATAAGTAGATAAGATAAGGCCTTTGTTTCATGTAATCGATCTCTTTAGAGCAGAAGGGATGGAAGCTTGGGCAGTTGCATTCTCCTCTTGCAGGATGTGGGAGTTAAGAGTCACCACTGTGTTCCTGCTGACTTCACCTGGGAGAAGTGCGCCTAAATCCAGCTCCTCACAGACTGCATTAGGGAACTGGCGCTAGAGCTGGATGAACTTTGGATCATTCGGGAGGCTGAGGGGGTGATAGAGAGGAGTTATAGAGAGGTAGTCACACCTAATTTATGGGATAAAGGTAGCTGGGTGACTGTCAGGAGAGGGAAAGGAAATATGCAGAAGTACAGGGACTCCTAGGGCTGTTTCCCTCAATAATAAGTACAGAGTGACGGCCGTATCAACGGAATTGATTTCCGCAGTTTCAGTTACCTGCGGTTTACCACAGCCCAAGCATATTACATGGAACATTCCAGAAACATGGACCGGGGGCTACCGGGAAGGTAAATTTCCCATTTAAATGAATGGGTTAGCTTCTATCGCAGTTTTTGACTTCCGCGGTAGGTCCTGGAATGTATCCCCTGTGGTTAAGAGGCAACTACTGTATACCATTTTGAGTATTGTTGGGCGAGCAGCCTACCAGGAGAAAGCCACAGCAGCCAGGATTTTGGCATTGAGCCTGTCTCTGTGGTTCAGAAGGAAAGAGGGGAGAATAGGAGAGTGCTAGTAATAGGACATTCAATTATGTAAGGAACAGACAGACAATTCTATGGTCATGAGTGAGACTCCCGGATGCTATGTTGCTTCCTGGGTGTCAGGGTCAGGGATGTCTCAGACTAAGTCCACAGGATTCATAAGGGGAGGCACTGCAGCCAAAAGTCATGGCACACATTGATCCCAGTGACATAGGTAAGGAAAGGGAGGAGGACCTGAAAAGAGAATATAGAGAGTTCGGTTGGAATCTAGAAGTCAGGACGAGCGGAGTAGTAATCTCAGGATTGGTGTCGGTGCTGGAAGCTAGTGCCGCTGGGAATAGAGAGCGAGTGCAGATGAACACGTGGCTGCAGGGCTGGGGTAGGAGGGAGGGCTTCAGATATGTGGATCCTTGGAATACCTTCTGGGGAAGGTGGGACCTGTACAAGAAGGATGGGTTGCACCTGAACGGGAGGGGCTCCAATATCCTGGTGGGTGGCTTGCAAGAGCTCTTAAGGAGGGTTTAAACAAGATTGACAGGGGGTGGGAACCTGAGTTACAGATCTGAATAGGTAGTGAACAGCCCGAGACAGCATGCAGAGAGTCTGTCAGGATGGATAGGCACTTAGAAAGGTGCAGTCAGTAGAAGTGTGTCTATTTTCACACAAGAAGTATCAGGAATAAGGGTGACGAACTCAAGAGCATGTATCAGTACTTAGAACTATGATGTTGTGGCCATTATGGAGACATGGATATCACAGGGGCATGAATGGTTGTTGGATGTTCCAGGGTTCAGATGTTTCAAAAGCAATGTAGGGGGAGGTAAAAAAGGTGGAGGAATGGCATTACTAATCAGGAATACTATCACACCTGCAGAAAGGGAGGTCATCGATGAGGATTTATGTACAGAGTCAGTATGGGGGAAGTCAGAAACAGGAAAGGAGCAGTCACTTTATAGGGAGTTATGCACAGCACCCACTGCCCCATACCTCCCGCCCCCCCCGCCCCGGAGGAACAGACTGGGAGGCAGATTTTGAAATGGTGCGGAAGTAACAGGACTGTTGTAATGGGTAACTTTATCTTCCCTAATATTGATTAGAACTTAGTTCAAATAGTTAGGATGGAGCAGTTTTTGTCAGGTGTTTCTGACTCAATATGTAGATAGGTTAACTACAGGGGAGGCCATATTGGATTTGGTGCTTGACAACGAACCATGCCAGATCTCAGATCTCTTGGTGGGAGAGCATTTCAGTGGTACTGATCACAACTCTCTGATCTCTACTATACTCATGGAGAGGGATTGGGGCAGATGGTATGAGAAATTATTTAATTGGTGGTGGGGGAATTACAATGCAATTAGGCAGGAACTGGGGCACCTAAATTGGGAGCAGGTTTTCTCAGGGAAATGCATGACAGAAATGTGGAGGTTGTTTCAGAATCACTTGCTGATAGTGCTGGACAGATTTGTCCCACAGAGGCAAAGAAGAGATCATAGGTTGAGAGAACTTTGGGTGACAAGGGATGTGGAACACCTTGTGAAGAGGAAGAAGGAAGCTTACTTAAGGTTGAGAAGGTAAGGATCAGGCAGGGCTTTAGAGGATTACAAGGTAGCCAGGAAGGAAATGAAGAATGGACCTAGGAGAGCTAGAAGGGGGCATGAAAAAGTTTTAGTGGGTAGGATTAAGAAAAACCCTAAGGTATTCTACACTTAGGTGAGCACATCATATCCACCTTGGGACTCTCCAACCACACAGATTCAGTGTCACTTTCACCAGTTTCCTCAGCTTCCCTCCCCCTACCTTATGCTAAATCCAACCCTCTAACTCAGCACCACCCCCTTGAACTTTCCTACCTGTCCATCTTGCTTCCCACCTATCTGCTCCAACCTCCACTCCGACCTATCACCATCACCCTCTACCTTCATTCACCTATCGCATTACTAGCTACCTTCTCCACAGCCCCATCCCCTTCCATTTATCTCTCAGCCCCCTTCCCCACACACTCCTGATGAAGAGCTTATGCTTGAAATGTTGACAGTCCTGCTCCTTGGATGCTGCCTGACTGGCTGTGCTTTTCCCATGCCGCAACTTTTGACTCTGATCTCCAGCATCTGCAATCCTCACTTTCTCCCAGACGGGATATACCCTCGATTACTGCAGGAAGCAAGGGGAGAGATGCTGCGCCTTTGCATCCTCACTATCCTCTGGTGTAGTGCCAGATGATTGGAGGGTGGCAAATGTTATTCCTTTGTTCAAGAAAGGGAATAGGGATAATCCTGGGAATTACAGACCAGTCAGTCTTAAGTCAGTGGTGGGCAAAGTATTGGAGAGTATTCTGAGAAACAGGATTTATGATTACTTGGAAAACCATAGTTTGATTAGAGATAGTCAGCATGGCTTTGAGTAGGGCAGATCATGCCTCACAGACCTTACTGAATTCTTTGAGGATGTCACAAAACACGTTGGTGAAGATAGAGCAGTTGATGTGATGTACATGGATTTTAGCAAGGCATTTGGTAAGGTTTCTCATGATAGGTTCATTCAGAAAGTAAGGAGGCATGGGATACAGGGAAATCTGGCTATCTGGATATGGAATTGGCTGGCTCATAGAGGACAGAGGATGGTGGTAGATGGAAATTATTCAACCTGGAGTTCAGTGACCAGTGGTGTTCTGCAGGGATTGGTTCTGGGACCTATTGGTTCTGGGACCTCTGCTCTTTGTAATTTTTATACATGACTTGGATGAGGAAGTGGAAAGGTGGGTTAGTAAATTTGCCGATGACACAAACGTTGGTGGAGTTATGGATAGTGTGGAGAGCTGTTGTAGATTGCAACGGGACATTGACTGGATGCAGAACTGGGCTGAGAAGTGGCAGATGGAGTTTAACCTGGAAAAGTGTGAAGTGATTCACTTTGGAAGGTGGAATTTGAATGCAGAATACAGGATTAAAATCAGGATTCTTGGCATTGTGGAGAAACAGAGGGATCTTGGGATCCATGTCCATAGATCCCTCAAAGTTGCCAATCAAGTTGATAGGGTTGTTAAGAAGACAAATGGTGTGTTGGCTTTCATTAGCAGGGTTTTGAGTTTAAGAGCTGCTAGGTTATGCTGCAACTCTGTAAAGCCCTGGTTAGAACCCACTTGGAATAATGTGTTCAGTTCTGGTCACCTCATTATAAGAAAGAGATGGAAGCTTTAGAGCGGGTGCAGAAGAGATTTACCAGGATTCTGCCTGGACTGGAGGTCATGTCTTATGAAGAAAGGTTGAGGGAGCTAGGACTTTTCTCACTGGAGCGATGAAGGATGAGAGGTGACTTAATAGAGGTGTACACATTGTTGAGAGGCATACATAGAGTGGATTGATAGAGACTTTTTCCCATGGTGGAAATATCTATCATGAGGGGGCATAATTTTAAGGTGATTGGAGGAAGATTTAGGGGAAATGTCAGATGTAGGTTCTTTACACAGAGAGTGGTGGGTGCGTGTAATGCACTGCTAGAGTGGTAATAGTATCAGATACATAGGGACATTGACTCTTGGATAGGCACATGGAAGATAGTACAATGAAGGGTATGTAGGTTAGTCTGATCTTAGAGTAGGATAGAAGGCCAGAACAACATTGAGGGTTGAAGGGCCTGTACTGTGCTGTACTGTTCGATGTTCTATCTTCTAGATGAGTGGGTGATCGAAACTTTAGTGGAAAAGCTTTCTGTACTTATAACAAGTGCCTTTCTGTAAAGTGTATTGTAACTGTGGAAATTATTATGTCTCCAATTGTCTGCCAGGACTTTCTTTAAACAGCTGATGCAGCTAATGACATGAGGATGATTAGGTACAATATTAAAGCATAGGTTTTTGAACATGGGTGGCAAAAGTAGGGTGAAATTTAGTTGAGGGAACCGTTAACCAGATGCTGCTGGATCCACTGCTGCAGAAACCATGTGGTTTCACCGACAAGCCAGTCAGAAGGAAATATGAATGGTATCTCTCCTGGTTTTCTCCACCTCAAAAATTGAATGTTATGCTTCATTGATCTCTGTACCCAAGCAAGACAATGAGGATATATCAGGAGGCCACTGATCACTTCAGATTTCTGTATTTCCTGGTAGATGTTGTTTAATAAGAAATGATTACTGCAAATGTTAGTATGAACAATCTAACAGGGGAACTCAGTGGGAATATGTCAACATTTGCAGGAAGACTTTGCTCAAGAGTGTATTAATAGTACTTGAATGGAATGCATGAACGTGAAAAGTCTTGCCTCAACACTCAGAATGTAATGTTTTAAAGGCTCCTGTCACCTGTTGGAACGCATTTTGTTTTTTTTAAAAGAGTGTTTATTTAACCTGTTTATTCCTTTTTATATTGTTGTACCCAATAATCTGTTCTTTTGTTGGGTTGTATCATGTTCTGAATGCAGAATCTATTCATCTATCAATTACCTTAGATTCATCTACTACACTCTGTTCCATTAATCAACTGGAGTTTAAAGTGATGGCTCCAATAATCAACAAAGCGCTAAATATTTTTCTGAAAGCTCTTGTGGTCATCAATACATGACAGAATTCCTATTTCATTGGGCTGTTTTACAGAGTCATACATCCCTTTTAAATTGTAGCTGTGGCGGGAATTACATTATCTACAGTAGAAAAGCATATTTACATCATAATTTTCCCTGCTCCAGTCAAACCACCTCTGCTCTCTCCATCTCATCCTATCGGCATATTCGTCAAAATTATTTCACAATTGTACGCTCATTGCTTCTCCTAAAATGTTTGATATTAGAGTCTTCAACCGCCCTCAGCAGTTGTGAGTTGGAAATACAAAAATACTTGCATTTCTATTTCCATTTCTCTTGAAATATCACAGACTTCAAATGTTAGTTTTGTTTTGCTTCAGATGCTACAGGCTTTCATTATTTTTTGGTTTTTTTAAACGTATTTTTGATCTTCTTTATCAAACCACTTTATGATTTTAATCACTTGTGATAAGACTATAAGACATACAAGCACAAGCAGGCCATTCAGCCCATTGAGTCTGCTCCACCATTCAATGAGATCATGGCTGATTTGATAATCTTCAACTTTACTGTATTTTCCCCATAACCCTTGATTCCTTTACTGATTAAAAATCTCCATCTCAGCCTTGAATATACCTAATATTCTGGCTCAACACTGAAGAATTCCACCCTATACAGCTGTAAGTATAATCTTATCTCTTGTTTATTGCATCCTCTCCACTATCTTTATATTCTTTTTAATAATATGAATAATATTTAATTATGTAATATTTAATAATAATAATATGAATGACACAGACTACTTTGTCTAATCGAGTTCAATGTACACGTTGTTGCTTTCCAGTTCTACTCAGGCTTATTTTGCAAGGAGTCATGAGTGCCTTACGATAGTGCCTGTGATTTCTTAGAATTTTGTGAAGGGGCTATTGTAGCAAATTTCTACCTCTTCCACTTTCAATCTCAGAGTACATCATGAGCTTGCTCAAAACTTCCACCGGCAATGTTGTTGAGCAGTAGGAGATTAAGCTCACCTGTTGTTGTAATTATAATTCCTTGCACAAATCAAAGAAATGTGTGCTTGCAGTTCAAGAAATTCATTCCTTTGTTCTTCATATAACATACAGTGATGACACTCCTCATGTTGCTGATGAGAAACTTGGTGAGGATGTAGTCCTGCGGATAATAAGCAAGTTAACCAAGTTGATTCAAGCAGTCTTTCCAGGTATGTGACAACTATAAATTCATATTAGCAGAATGAACACTAATTATAAATGTCCAAAACACACGAACCTGAAAAATACTAAATCACCAACCAGAATAACTACTCACCTGTGGCGGCAGCGAGAGCGGGTTCTGAGGGCCTGCAGCAGTAGCCCCATATCAACTGGCAATACTAGATTTAGTGGAGTGCAATGAGGCAGACTTGATAAGGGAGCTTAAAGTGTGCAACTCGTAGGAGGGCAGTGATCATAATTTGACTGAATTTACTCTGCAGTTTGAGAAGTAGAAAATAGAATCAGAGGTAACGGTATTACAGCTAAATAAAGGCAACTACAGAGGCATGAGGGAAGAGCTTGGTAGAATTGATTGGGAGAGGAGCCTAGCAGGAAAGACAATAGAACAGCAATGGCAGGAGTTTCTGGGAGTAGTTCAGGAGATCCAGCAGAGATTCATCCCGAGGAAAGAGAAGCATGGTACAGCAAGGATCAGGCAACCATGGCTGACTAGGGAAGTAAGGGATAACATGAAAGCAAAAGAGAAAGCATATAATGTGGCAAAGGACAATGGGAAACCAAAGGATTGGGAAGCTTACAAAGACCAACAGAAGGCAACAAAAAAAGAAACAAGGAGGGAGAAGATTAAATATCAGGGTAAGCTAGCCAGTAATATAAAAGAAGACTATAAGAGTTTCTTTAGATATATAAAATGCAAAAGAGAGGCAAATGTGGTCATTGGGTAGCTGGAAAAAGACGCGAGAGAGATAATTATGGGGAACAAGGAAGTGGCTCAGGAACTGAATAATTACTTCACCTCAGTCTTCACGATGTAAGGCACAAGTAAGATCCCAAAGATTTAACAGATTGAAGGGGAAGAGCTGAGTATGGTGGCCATCACCAAGGAGAAAGTGCTAGAAAAAATGAATGGCCTGAAGGTGGATAAATCACCTTGACCAGATGGGCTAAACCCCAGAGTTCAAAAGGAGATAGCTGAAGAGATAGTGGAGGCCTTAGTGGTGATCTTTCAGGAATTGCTAGAATCAGGAAGGGTCTCAGATGACTGCAAAATTGCGAACATGACACCCCTGTTTAACAAGGGACTAAGGCAAAGGGAAAATTACAGATCAATTAGCCTAACCTTGGTCATGGGTAAGATCCTGGAATCCATTGTAAAGGATGAGATTTCTAAATATTTGGGGAAGTGTATGGTAAAATAAGGCTAAGTCAGCATGGTTTCATCAAAGGGAGGTCATGACTGACAAATCTTCTAGAATTCTTTGAGGAAGTAATGAGCAGGTTAGACCAAGGATAGCCTGTTATCAACCTGGACTTTGACAAGGTGCCACACAGGAGGCTACTGAGTAAAATAAGAACCCATGGCGTTACAGGCTAGCATGGAAAGAAGCTGGCTCTCTGGCAGAAAACAGAGAGTGGCGATAAAAGGCTCCTTCTCAGGATAGCAGCCGGTGACAAGTGGTCTTCTGCAAGGCTCCGTGTTGGAACCACAACTTTTCACTTTACACATTAACAATCTAGATGAAGGGACTGCAGGCATACTGGCTAAGTTTGCAGATGATACAAAGATAGGTAGAGGGACAGGTAGATTTGAGGAGGTGGGGAGGTAGCAGAAGGATTTCGACAGCTTAGGAGAGTGGACAAGGAAGTGGCAGATGGATTACATGGGAAAGTGACGTCATGCACTTTGGTAGGAAGAGTAGTGGGATGGACTTATTTTCCAAATGGGAAGAAAATTCAGAAGTCTGAAGTGCAAAGAGACTTGGGAGTTCTAGTCCAGGATTCTGTCAAGGTAAACTTGCAGGATGAGTCAGTTAGAAAGGAAGGCAAATGCAATGATGGCATTTATTTTGAGAGGACTTGAATAGAAAAGCAGGGATATACTTCTGAGGCTCTATAATGCTCTGGTCAGACCACATTTAGAATATTGTGTGCAGTTTTGGGCCCCATATCTTAAGAAGGATGTACTGACCTGAGATCGTGTTCAGAGGACGTTAACAAGAATGGTCGCAGGATTTAAAAGCTTAACATATGAGGAACGTTTGAGGACTCTGGTACTATACTCAATGGAATTGGGGGGGGGGGGGTTTGAATTGAAACATACAGAATACTGAATGGCCTGGACAGAACAGATGTTGGGGTGATGCTTCCGTTGGTAGAAGAGCCTAGGACCCAGGGGCACAGACTTAGAGAAAAGGGAAGACCTTTTAGAACAGAAATAAGGAGAAACTTCTTCAGTCAGAGAGTGGTGAACCTATGGAGTTCATTGCCACAGAAGGCAGCAGATGTTCGGTCATTGAGTATATTTAAGACTTGGATAGATGGGTTCTTGCATATCAAGGGGATCAAGGGTTACAGTGAGGAAGTGGGAGAAAGGGGTTGAGAAACGTATCAGCCATGATTGAATGGCGGAGCAGACTTGATGGACTGAATGGCCTAATTTCTGCTCCAATGTCTTATGGTCTATGGTCTACATCTTTCCCGCTTTTATTTCAAGTCATTACGCAGTTGCATCCCTACAATGGCAACCAGATGGTACAATTACAACACTTAAAAGGCATCTGGATTGGCACATGAATAGGAATAGTTTAGAGGGATACAGGCCAAATGCTGGCAAAGGGGAGTAGATCAGATTGGAACGTCTGGTTGGCATGGAGGAGTTGGACCAAAGAATCTGTTTCCATGCTCTATAACTGAATAATTCTGTAACTATAACTCTGAGAAAGAATAATTTGACTCATTTTAAAAAAAGAACTCCTTAGTTGATCGCAACAAATATTTTTATTTCATTCAGTCCACAATTATGTCAAATATAAATTAAAAATTTGGATAACTAAATCAAAATGAAGAAGCTAATTGCAAAGTTTTCTTTAAAAAAAGAGATGAATTTTATTACCTACTAACCTGAGGAGTGTTGGAGAGGGAATTGGAGATGCAAGCATGACATAGGTGATAAGTTTTATAAAGGAGTACAGACGGGAAGCATAAAGAGACAACAATAAACCAAAGAACCCATTACTGCACAGAAAGAGACCATTCACTTCATTATGTCTGCACCAGGTGGAAGAATAATCTAGCTGCCCATTCTAATCCCATCTCCCAGCACCTGATCAATGGCCTTGCAAGTTCCAATGCTTCAGGTACAGATTCAAGTACTTTTTTGTAATGCGTAGAGAGTTTCTGCCTCTGCCACCAAACTGGGTAGTAAATTCCAGGCAGCTACTTCCCTCTGGATGAAATGTTTTTCCTCATGTGTCCTCTATTCCTTTTACCAATCACCTTTAATTTATACCCTTTGATAACCCTAATGTCTCCTGTAATGTAACTGAGTCTTTCTTGATTATTCTCTATCTAGGCCTCCCAGTATTTTTATGCCTCGATTAAGTTGCTCCTCAGGCTTCTCTGTTCTAAGAAAACCAACCCTTGTCTATCCAATCTTTCCTTATAGCTGCAATTTTCAAGCCATAGCAACATAGTGGTAAAAGTCCTCTGTACTTTCATTAGAACAATTATGTCTTCTTGTAAAGCAATGACCAGAACTGTACACAAAATTCTAACTGTGGCATCTTATACAGTTTCAACATTATATTACCTTTGTATTCTATACTTTATTCAACAAAGGAAAACACTCCATATACTTTCTTTACCACCTTCTCTCCCTGTCCTGTCACCTTCACCTGCAGCCACACATGCTAAGGTGTCTCATTTCCTCTATCCCTCTCAATATCCTCACATTTATTGATATTCCCATGTTTTGTTTGTCTTCCCAAATTCATTACCTCATTTTCTCCAGGTTGAATTCCATTTGCCATTTTTCCATCCACTCAACCAAAGCATTGATTTTGTTCTGGAGTTGATAGCTATCTTCCTCATTAGCAACTGTACTCACGTTTTTTGTCATCTGCAAATTTCGCAAGCATGTCTCTCACATTTATGTCTAAATCACTAATATTTACCACAAACAGCAAGGGACTCAGCAATAAATACCATTGGACACTACTTTCCGTTTTGAAAAAAAAAATTAATCATCTCCCTTTGTTTGCTGTCACTAAGCCAATTTCAGTCCAACGTGCCAGAGTCCTTAATGGGACATTGGGATTTTACTTTTCTGACCAGTTTGCCATGTAGAATCTTATTAAATCCATGCAGATAGCATCAACTATGCTTCCCTCACCAACCATTACTTCATCAAACTGGGTAAGACATGACCTTCCTTTAAGGAAACTATGCTGACTATCCCTGATTAATTTTTCAAGTAACAATTAGATTAGATTAGATTACTTAGTGTGGAAACAGACCCTTCGGTCCAACAAGTCCATACCGACCCTCCGAAGAGCAACCCACCCAGACCCATTCCCCTACATTTAGCCCTTCACCTAACACTATGGGCAATTTAGCATGGCCAATTTACCTAACCTGCACATGTTTTTTGGACTGTGGGAGGAAACCGGAACACCCGGAAGAAACCCACGCAGACCCGGGGAGAATGTGCAATTAATTTTATCTCTTAGAATTGATTCTAATAATTTGCCCACCATCAAATTCTGATTGTCCCATAATTATTTGGCCTATCCATTACACCATTTTAGAATAATGGTGTACTGTTCACAGGCCTCCAATATTCTGGTAGCTCCCCTCTAGTCAGGATTGAAAAATGATTCTCAGAGCATGCGTTAGCTTCTTCTTGACTCCCCTTATAGGTAGGATAAAATAATCTGGCCCTTGTAATTTAAGCACCTTCAAGAATATCAGAGCAGCCAGTAATTCCTTTTCATATATTAACCTTTTGTAACTAATATTTCACACTCCTTCTTGATTTAGAATGTCTGTATTATCCCACTCCTTTGTGAAGATAGAAACAAAGTATTCTGCCCACGTGCAAGTTACCTTGTACAATGCTATTGGCCCAACCCTTTAGTTATCCTCTTGCTCTTGTTGTACTCTTAAAAGAACTTTGGGATTTCCTTGGGATTTTTACCTGCTATCATTTTTTACTTATCCTGTTTTTACTTTTATAATTTCAGTTTTTACTTCTGCCCCCTTACTTTCTATATGCCTCTAGGTTTTCTTTTGACTGTCGTAAGCTTATTGAGCTTATTCTTGCTCTGGATAGCCAGGGGGCTCTAGGTTTGCAAGTACCACTCTATTTCATTTGTGGGGACATGTCTGTACTGGCTGTGGAATTTTATGTTGGAGTGGTTCTCACTGTTTCATAGTTGATATATATCCTCAGCAGTGGTGAAGTTTGTAAATATCTTTTGAGTTGTCAGTGAATGGATGCTTCCCAGTTTGCTTTTCACTGGGTGCTGTCTTCTGAGATGAGACACACAAGTAGAGTGAATCTCAGTCTTTGAGAAACATGTTTTGGTCCTGAAATGTCTTGATTGTAAAAATTAGATAGTGGACAGTAAATTAAATAGTCCATATTGGCATTGTCATAACAACTCTCAAAAATTGCATTTCAGATCTTAAAAGATTCCCTTAGGAGAGGGAGAGAAAAATTAATTGCAGTAGATCAATTTCACCATGTTGTGCCAGATCCTTGTGAAATAGTTTAGAAAATTTGCACATTGCTCCTTAGTTCCTCACTGAAACCTTACGAGTACCATGTCTATAGCCAGTACTGAGGCTTTCTTAAATTAATGGGGAAATCTATTCTTATTACATAGGCAAGTTAAACAATCATGCCAAAACAGCTAGAATTCACATTATAGCATGTGAACTGTGACTGCAGATTCTTAGAATTCAGATATAATATCAATATATCTTAAAACACTTGAACAAATTGACTTTCTGTCTCTAACCTTTACTTCCAGTTGTCACAGTTTTTGATCATGTGTTATGGTTAACCTTTACTATTTTAGTTGCTGTACTAATACTTCTCGTCTTATTTTTCTACATCAGCTGTTTTGTCATCAGCACAAGACTCAAGCTATTAGTCACCCTGTAGAGCTGTTTTCTAAGGTCCTTATTACAACTCTATTGCTATCTTATATCTACAAAATGCTTATTTATCATCTGAGAATAAACAATGACATTTGACAGTTGAAAGTTAAATATTGGAAAATGCCACCTTGTTCACTAATGTCTTTTTGGCAAGGAAATCTGCCATACTTGCCTGGTCTGGGCTACATGCAACTCTAGACTTACAGCAATGTAGCTGACTCTTAACTGCCCTCTGAAATGGCTTAGCAGGCCTCTCAGTATCAGAGAAATCAGATATGCCTTGTCAGTGATGTCCACATTACTTTCATCGCATGCATTCATGAAATGTGGAATCATTCAGCTCAGAAAGAGACCTTCTAAAAGAGCTATCCAATTAGTCAAACTCCAAAGTGGCAAAATTCTGTTGATGCTGGCTATCTTAAGTAAATGCGCAATGTTGGAAGAAATCAAGCTTTGCATCTGTCGAGAAAGAATTAAAATCAACATTGAGTCCATTATGACTCTTCGGTACTTGATCCACTCACCTGCTCTTTTTCCTGCAAATCTTTCCTGAAAGTATTTACCAAGTTTCCTTTTGGAAGGTATTATTCAATCTGCTTTGGCTACTCTTTAAGAATGCCCTACATTTTAAGGAAATAAATTATGCTCAACTTCTCATTGGTTCCTTTGCCAACATTGAAACTCTTTTATCATGGTACTTGATTGAGCATCTATTTGCCTCAAGTCTGATATGACAGGTAGTAAATAAGGTTGTCCTAGAGCGAAATTAGATACCAAGCCACACAAGATAGTATTAGAAGGTGACCCAAAACTTGACTTCAAACAGCATTTTAAGGGAAGGTAGCAAACCTTCAAATTATCTGGGCTTCTCCAACTCTGGCTTCTTAAACATCCCAAACTTTAATGGACTGAACTGTCGCTATTATTTAACTGCCATTGCTGATACCATAGATTGTGATCTATAGTTCTGCTCTCTGTTTTTCATTCTGGAGGCTCCTTTAGCCTTGGCTAGACTAGCCCCATTGAGTCCAGTGCATCTCTATCTTTGCCATATCAAAGGATGGCTATAGCCTGAATCTTAGGCATTCCAATAAACTTTTTATTTACATTTTGATATATAGAACACTAAGTACAGCTCTTTTCTTTTTTCTGACTTCAGATTCTTGATATCATATCCCTGTGTCGTGTCAAATGTGCTATTTTCCCAGTTGGCCACACCTGGCACCTTGTGGCATTTGCCACCTCTACCAGTATGTGGTATTGGGTAAGGCTTGTTTGAACGTAGTCATTGCCACCAATCCTTCTTTATCTTTACTTTCGCTTGGGTCAAGATAGTGACTAGCAATGAGGGCTACCCCACCATAGAGTATGTACACCAGAAGTGCAATTCTTAGATAATAAAAAGGTTTATTGTATGATGCAAGTGAGTGAAGCTATATTTTAGTCAGTCATAATTGCTAGGATATTCAGATGCAGATACAATTGTGTCTGTTCCTTCTAAAACTGAGATAAGACTTACTATCTCCATCTACAGACTATGAAATCAGTAGAATGGGTAGAGTCATAGAGTGATATGGCATGGAAACAGACCCTTTCGTCTGACCTGTCTGTGCCAACCAGACATCCCAATCTGACCTAGTACTATTTGCCAGCATTTGGCCCATATCCCTCTCAACCCTTCCTATTCATATGTTATCCAGGTGCCTTTTAAATGTTGTTATTATACCCATCTCCACCACTTCCTCTGGCAGCTCGTTCCATACACATACCATCCTATGGGTGGAGAAGTTACCCTTCAGGTTCTTTATAAACCTTTCCCCTCTATACTTCAACCCATACCTTCTAGTTTTGGACTTGCTCCACCCCAGGAAAAAGATTTTGGCTATTCACCCATGCCTGTCATGATTTTATAAACCTCTGCAAGGTCACCTCTCAGCCTCCAACATCTCAGGGAAAAAAAGCCCCAGCCTTCTAAAAGTGGCTTCATCAATGTTCGGTACAGTCGCAACATGATGTCCCAGTTCCTATACTCAATGTTCTGATGAATGAAGGCAAGCCTGCCAAATATCTTCACCACCTTGTCTACCTGTAACTTCACTTTCAAGGAACTATGCACCTGCACACCTAGGTCTCTTTGTTTGGCATCATTAACAAGGACCTTACCATTAAGTGTATAAGTCCTGCCCAGGTTTGCCTTACCAAAGTGCAACACCTCCCCTTTATCAAAATTAAACTCCATCTGCCACTCTTTGGCCCATTGACCCATCTGATCAAGACCCAATTTACTCTGAGATAATCTTCTTCACTGTCCACTACAGCATTTATTTTGGTGTTATCTGCAAACATACTAACCATGCCTTTTATATTCACATGCAAATCATTTATGTGAATGATGAAAAATACTGGACCCACCACTGATCCTTGTGGCACACCACTAGTCATAGCTTCCAGTCCATAAAGCAACCCTCTACCACCAGCCTCTGTCTCCTACCTTCAAGCCAGTTTTGCATCTAATTGGTTAGCTCCCCCTGGATCCCATGTGATCTAATCTTACTAACCACTCTACCATGTGGAACCTTGCCAAATGTTTTGCTGAGGTCCATAATTATCAACTTCTTCAAAGCCATTACCTTAAACAACATTAGAGTTATATCTTCATTAATCTTTATTCGTTTAAATGTTTAATTGCTCCACCATTAGCAACTGTGGCTTCGGCTGCCTGCATTGGACCTAAACTCCAGAATTCCATCTCTAATCTCATCCCGTGAATTTACAGTTGGATGTGGATGATCCACCTGTTGTGTGAAATCTAGTCCTATGTCTTTGACACAACATCCTGTGCTTTTTCAGAGTTCTAGATAATGAAACAATCTTTTTTTTGATTGGGAGGTGATGGTGTTGGACTGGGGTGGACAAAGTCAGAAGTCACACAACAACACTTCATCTGATGAAGGAGCAGCACTCCAAAAGTTTGTGATTTCAAATAAACTAGTTGGACTATAACTTGGTGTCATGTGACTTTAATCTTTTTTTCTTTTAGACATGGTTAAAATGCACATTTAGATTTTTCAATGAGTTTGCTTTTGCAAAGATGTTAATTATTATATTATCAGCCCTTTTGCATTTAAATAAATTTGTTTCTATACGAAATTAATATATCTCAATAGGCACAAAAGTCTACTCTGCAATGGGAAATCATGACTTCCATCCAAAAAATCAGCTTCCTGGTAACTATCACAAGATTTACAACAGAACTGCTGAATTATGGGCACCGTGGATGGACCATCAATCTATCGCTATCTTTAATCAAGGTCTGGCTAAAAGACAAACAGTCCTTTTTTTCACTGACACACAATCTAAATTCAAATTGTAGTTTTCTATTTTGCCTGTAGGGTTCCTGTTCACAGTTTTCTTCACACTCCCATGAATGAAAACTCATGTTAGATCAATGGTTAATTTTAAATCAGGGATTTATTGACTTTGTGTTAACCAAATGTATGAAGGGAAATAGGGCAGATAAGTGGTGACACCTCAGCCATGATTGAATTGAATGGCACAGCAGACTTAAAGGGCTAACGTCCTCCTATATTACAGCCTTACAGTTTAAATTAGCAACCTTCAAGAGTTGTCTAGACATATTGACAGGCTATTTGATAAGAGTGGCCATCAGAGCTGAGCCCAGATCTGTTCCCATCCCGAAGACATTAGCAGATAATGACAGGAGTCAAAAAGAACTTCTGCTGTTTGGATGTGACATTAAATTAGTATCTGGTCTGCTCTCTCAAGTGTAGTAAATGATCCTGTTACATCAACTTCAATAAGAGCTGAGGAATTTTTCACTTATTCTGGCCAATATTTATTACTTAACAAACACAACTAAAATTGACTTAATTGATATTTTTGCGACTTCATTATGCATAAATGGCGAGTATAGTGATTAAGGACATCCTGAGGTTGAACAGCACTTTATATTTATATTACACTTTAACAGATTAAAATATTGCAAAGCATCTCAGAAGCATTATTAAGTAAAATGTGACACATTTACATAATAATATGTTAGGGCAGGTGATTAGAACCTTGGAAAACATGACAGGTTTTTGAGGAGGGTAGAGAGATTGAGAGGTTTCAGGAGGGATGTCTCGAGCTTGGGTCTCATGCAGATTGGGAATTGCCATCAATATTGGAACAATCAAGTTTGGATGTGCAAGACACTAAATGTGGAGGACTGCAGAGATCTTAGGGCAAGGGAAGTTCAAGATGTAAAGTGAGGCCATGGTGCTTATTTCTTTAGATAATTATCTCATTCAAGTTACAAGGTGTTTCATGTTAAAATTCTACTAGCATCCAGTTTATAACAGACCAATGTGGAAATAGAATACCTTGTCTCAACTGAGTTCAGTCTGGAGTAGTGTTTGACTGTGCACTTGGTTTTCTGATTTTTTTATTCCACTAAAGGGAGAATAATTTTAATGAACAAATCCCCAAAAACACAATTGACAATTTGCCTACCATTCTTGACTGTCTCCATGATTTGGAGATGCCAGTGTTGGACTGGGGTGTACAAAGTTAAAAATCACACAACACCAGGTTATAGTCCAACAGGTTTAATTGGAAGCACACTAGCTTTCGGAGCGAAGCTCCTTCATCAGGTGGTACCACCTGATGAAGGAGCGTTGCTCCAAAGGCTAGTGTGCTTCCAATTAAACCTGTTGGACTATAACCTGGTGTTGTGTGATTTTTAACTTTGACTGTCTCCGGCATTTCGCTCTATTGCAATCCACTAACTACACTAGGCTGCTGATCAAAAACAGACAATGGAAATACAAGGCTGTTATGATGAAAAATTTGTAGTTTGCATATAAATGCCATTTTTGGAAGTTGGTTTTAAAAATAAAGGTAGATGTGTATTCATTACTTCTGTGAAGAGCTTATTTAAACAAACAAGGTCAGAATCCCTCTGGAATAGTGACTAAATCCAATATTTTGCCGGAAACTAAGTAACTGCAGAGTTCTCTGACGTTGATGAAAACAATGTTTGTACTGTTAGATTTACGCCAAGTCAGGCAAGTAGTTTACATAATTGGCTTTGGTTTTCAGTTCAGAAGACACCAGGTTGAATTTGGAAGCCAATATATTTTCTCAGATAGAAGGAGTTGGGGAACAAATCACTTCAGAATAGTTTAGTTTGTCAAAAAATCTGAAGGTTATTAGAACTAAGAGATCTTAGGTTCTTAGATTTGTTAAAAGATTCATTTGGGCCAATTTTGTAAAGGTCTGATTGAATTGTCCCACAGTCCAATAAACAGTTAGGTAGAAACTTAAGAGTTGAGATGGGGTAAATTCTCCCTGAAGTAAATAATGTAAGGAAATGGGTTCAGACTTTGTTTTACTGTGTATTAATATCATACACATCTTTGATGTTTAAATAGCCTGGTTGATTTTTTTTTGTTCTTTGATGTCAGAAACTTCTGTTTTAAAGAAAATCTGCAGTCTCACGAGAATATGATTGCAGCTAACTACCACATTAGAAAAGAAGATAATTGAACCAGATTTCATTCTGAGATATTACTTGTCCAGTAGTGCCATAGCTGGGACCATAACACTTTTACAATCTTGGACCTTCCCATTAAGCTTGAGGGACTTGACAGTTCGGTGCAAGAAGCTTGTTTCCCCTTGCAGGAGAGTTTAGGACCAAAGTTCTAAGGAATCACGGTTTAAAGGGGTCACCATTTTAAGACAAGAGATGAGGAGGAATTACTCTCTCAGAGGATGGTGCAGTTGTGAAATTCTTTATTTTGGAGGGCTGTTAAGGCTAGCTGCTAAGTATATTCAAAGCTGAGACAGACATAATTTTAATCAGTGAAGGAATCAAGGGTTATGAGAAAAGGCAGGAAAGTGGAGTTGAGGATTAGCCATTATCTCACTGAATGATGGAGCAGACTCAATGAAACTGCATTGGTTTTGATCATAGGGAGAAGCTGGCCATTGGCTTCCAAAAGAAATGTTCATCCACTACCCCAACATTTTCCATCCTGACCTCAAATTCTCCTGGATTATCTCTCACAACTCTCTCCATTTCCTGGACCTCTCCATCTTAATCTCTGGCAACCGACTCAACACTGACATCTACTTCAAAGCCACTGACTCCCACAGCTACCTTGACTACACCTCCTCCCATCCCATCCTGTAAAAATACAATCCCTTACTCCCAATTCCTCCACCTCCGCCGTATCTGCTCTCAAAATGAGCAATTCCACTCCAGAACACCCCAAATTTCCTCTTACTTTGAGGACCATAATTTCCATTCTAGGCCTCCTCCTCCACCACCTAAACAAGGCACCCATAAACTGGAGGAAGAACACCTCATCTTCCACCTCAGGAGCCTACAACCACATGGTTTCAACATTGAATGCACCAGTTTCCAAATCACCTCTACCCCCACCCCATCCCAGGTCCAACCCTCTAACTCGGCACTGCCCTCTTGACCTGACCAATCTGTCCATCTTCCTTTCCACCTATCCTCTCCACACTTCCTACCAACCTACCGCAATCACCTCCTACCTGCACCCACGGATCGCCATCCCACCTACCTTTCTCACAGCCCCAATCCCCCCTATTTATTTCTCAGTCCCCTTCCTCCCCAGTCCTGATGAAGGGTCATACCCGAAATGTCGACTCTCTTGCTCCGTGGATGGTCCCTGACCTGCTGTGGGTTTTTTTCCAGTGCCACACTTTATTGACTGACTCTCCATCATCTGCAGTCTTCACAACTTCATAGTTTCAACGAAAAAGGCAATACGAGGAAAAAATTAGAAAAACTAGGATTGATAGGAATTGTAAAGGAATGAGGGAGAATTGCCCATGGTTAAAATAACCATCTTACTGAATCTTGATTGACTTTAGGTGCTTTCTACACTGAGAAGCTGCTGGGTAGGACTGACCAGAGAATCATTGTTTTGAACACAAATCTGTACTACAGCAGCAATAAGTGTAATGTTGGGATTAATGACCCTGCTGGCCAATTTCAATGGCTTGAAGAGGTTCTTTCAAATGCAATGACAGCAAAAGAAAAAGTAAGTGGCAACTTGAAATATATATACATGTTACAGATTTATTTGAAAAACTGAAGTTGGTGAGGTCTTTTACACCATTGAAAAGCAAGTGTGGAATAAAACAAAGTTTATTGTTCCTACCTCTGAGCCAGGGTGTTCAGGTTTAAGTCCCACATGCTTCAGAGATGGTGATTGAAAATATCTATAGTTATGATGTGAAAAATATAAACCAAGCTTGTTTAAAAGACTTTTTTTTAGTAATTCCACTGCCATATAGGGAATTTGTAAAGAATGGTTTAGCTATTCATAAGATAGGGAAATTAAACCTGGAACAAATGTACTCAGATATACTAACACAACAGATAGAGAAGGCACACTTTTTTTTGTTGAATGAAGCAAGAACTAAAACAGAACTTTTCCTCGATTGTAGATGTTTTTAATTAACCTGTTGTTGCACATATCTGGAGTGGATGGTACTTAAACCTGAACATCCTAACGCAGGAACCATGTCAATGGGACTGTAAGGGTGAAAATTGTAAAATATGCATTAATTACCTGATTGATTATAGAACATCCTGAAGCTGTCTGTATGGTGGTGTCCAAAAAATTGACCAGCTATCACGCTGTGATACTTTTG
Source organism: Chiloscyllium punctatum (assembly GCF_047496795.1). Taxonomy (NCBI): domain Eukaryota; kingdom Metazoa; phylum Chordata; class Chondrichthyes; order Orectolobiformes; family Hemiscylliidae; genus Chiloscyllium; species Chiloscyllium punctatum. Next base: position 11,463,322 of record NC_092765.1, read on the forward strand.
GATAATTTCAACATATCTGTTATTGAAATGTTCTACAAACCAAGATGTCCATTTTTTCTTTTCAAAAAAGCCAGGTGGCACATGGCTCAGATGTAGGAACAACTTTATTGATATGCATGCCCACGGATATGTATGCTTAGCAGATCTTTTATCCTTATTTCCCTATGTCTCAGTTGTCCCTGTTACATGAAGTGAAAGAATCAGCTAACACCCTTCCTCTCCTTATTCTTTGGCATCACCATATCACCAATATGAATCATAACCATTTGAACAGTGGTGCCATCATACAAGTGCATACACACCACGCCACTGTCTTCAGGGAAATTTTACTGAATAATCATCAAGAGAATAAACATTGGCATTTCTCCCTCTCTCAAGATGTAGCAGCTGTTTATCACATGCCCAGCATTATTACTGCTCAGATCAGCTAATTTAAAATATCAAGGATGCTTTAATATTATCAATAGGAAGCAACTCCTTTTTAAACAATTAGTCAAGTGATAATTGTATTGATTGGTTTATGGACTAACTGTGTATTCTATAATTTATAGGTTTACATCATTGGGCATGTGCCACCTGGCTTTTTTGAAAAGAAAAGATGGACATCTTGGTTTGTAGAACATTTCAATAACAGATATGTTGAAATTATCCAAAAGTATCACAGCGTGATAGCTGGTCAATTCTTTGGACACCACCATACAGACAGCTTCAGGATGTTCTATAGTCAATCAGGTAATTAATGCATATTTTACAATTTTCACCCTTACAGTCCCATTGGCATGGTTCCTGCGTTAGTGTGAAGATCTGCAGAATGACCTACATTTACGCACTCACTGCATGAGCATTGGATTAATTAGACAACTGTTAGCTGGTTACTCAGTTAGTCAGCTGAGTCTGTTCCAAGTATCTGCCAACAACCATTTCCCACTCAATACCTGGTTAGTGATCAGGAGCATAAACGCTAACTGATGTTTCTTCCTTCCTGGTTGAAGATGCCCCCTACTGTTATCATAGAGCAATCGTGTGATTTTAAACTGGGCCTTTTAAGTCTGAATCAATAGATGTGGGACTGGAAAAGCACAGCAGGTCAGACAGCATGCGAGGAGCAGGAAAGTTGACATTTCAGGTCAAAACCCTTCGTCAGGATTGGGGAGGGGGAGGGGAGCCCAGAAATAAATAGAGGGAGGGGGGTGGGGCTGGGGGAAGGGTATGTGGGATAGGTGATAGGTGGATGCAGGTAGGTGGTTATTGTGATTGGTCAGTGGGAAGGGTGGAATGGATAAGTGAGTAGGAAAAAAGACAGGCAGGTCAGTTCAGGGAGCCAAGGAGGAGTGGTGGGGTGGACATGGGAAAAGGCTGGGGGTGGAAGGATTTTGAAGCTGCTGAAGTCAATATTGAGGCCATTGGGCTGTAAGCACCCTAAGCAAAATATCAGGTGTTGTTTCTCCAGTTTATGTTTGGTCCCACTCTGACAGTGGAGAAGGTCAAGGATGGAAATGGCGCCAGTGGAGTGGGAGGGGGAATTAAAATGGAAGACAATGGAAGTCAGTTTGGTTAGACCATGCAGAGCACAGATCTCCAAGTCTGTGTTTAGTCTTGCTAATGTACAGGAGACCACATTAGAGGGCGGCACGGTGGCACAGTGGTTAGCACTGCTGCCTCACAGCGCCAGAGACCTGGGTTCAATTCCCACCTCAGACGACTCACTGTGTGGAGTTTGCACGTTCTCCCCGTGTCTGCGTGGGTTTCCTCCGGGTCCTCCGGTTTCCTCCCACAGTCCAAAGATGTGCAGGTCAGGTGAATTGGCCATGCTGAAATTGCCTGTAGTGTTTGGTAAGGGGTAAATGTAGGGGTATGGGTGGGTTGCGCTTCGGTGGGGCGGTGTGGACTTGTTGGGCCGAAGGGCCTGTTTCCACACTGTAAGTAATCTAATCCAATCTAATCTAATCGGGAGCAACGGATACAACAGATAAGATTGAATGAAGTGCAGGTGAATTCTATCAGATCTGCAAGGATTGTTTAGGGTCTTGGACGGAGGTGAGAAGGGAGGCGTAGGGGCAGATATTGCACCCATTGCGGTTGCAGGGAAAGGTATCGAGGGTAGTAGAGAAGTTGGTGGGGAGCGTAGAGTTGACAAGGGAATTGTGGAGTGAATGGTCCCTGTGGAAAGTGGACAAGGATGGGGAAGGAAATATCTTTTTGGGGGTGGTGTCAAATTGTCGGTGGCGGAAATGTTGGAGGAGGATGTATTGGATTTGGAGGTTGGTGGGGTGGTACATGAGGACTAAGGGGACTCTATCTTTGCTGTTGTTGGGGAGAGGGGCTTGAAAGCAGAAGTGATGAAGCCAAATGAAGGAGATGTGGTTTAGGGCATCCTCAATTATTGAAGAGGTGAAACTACAGTCCCTAAAGTGGGAGGATATCTGGTATGTTCTGGAGTAGAACACCTCTTCCTGGGAGCTGATGTGGCTGAGGTGGAGGAATTGAGAGTAAGGAATAGCACTAGCTAGTTTTGAGAAGGTTTGTAGCTCAGGTTGAGATTCTGGATGTATGTTTGCTCACTGAGTTGGAAGGTTCGTTTTCAGACATTTTGTCACCATACTAGGTAACATCTTCAGTGAGCCTCCGGATGAAGCACTTGCTTTCTATTTATGTGTTTGGGTTTCCTTGGGTTACTGATGGCATTTCCTGTGGTGACATCATTTCCTATGGTGATGTTATTTCCTGTTCTTATTCTCAGGGGGTGGTAAATAGCATCCAAGTTAATGTGTTTGTTGATAGAGTTCCCGGTTGGAATGCCATGCTTCTAGGAATTCTTGTACATGTCTCTGTTTGGCTTGTCCTAGGATGGATGTGTTGTCCCAGTCGAAGTGGTGTCCTTCCTCATCCATATGTAAGAATAGTAGTGAGAGTGGGTCATTTTTTTGTGGCTCGTTGATGTTGATGAAGCCAAACAGAGACATGCATGAGAATTTCTAGAAGCATGGCATTCCAACTGGAACTCTATCAACAAACACATTGACTTGGATCCCATTTACCACTCCCTGAGAAAAAGAACAGGAAATAACATCACCAGAGGAAATAATGTCACCACAGGAAATGCCATCACCAACCCAAGGAAACCCAAACACATAAATAGAAAGTGGGCTATACCACCAGTGCTTCATCCGGAGGCTCACTGAAGATGTTACCTAGTATAGTGACAAGATGTCTGAAAACGATCCTTCCAGCTCAGTGAACAAATCTACATTCAGTTTGGAATAACATCTTTGCAGAAGGGTGAGTGTGGGTGAGAGGAGAATTAGTCAAGGTAGTTGTGGGAGTCATTAGGTTTGAAATGGATGTGATTGGTGAGTCGGTTTCCGGAGATGGAGATGGAGAGGTGCAGGAAGGGGAGGGAGGTGTCGGAAATGGTCCAGGTGAACCTGAGGGCGAGGTGGAAGGTGTTGACAAAGTTCATGAACTGCTCGAGCTCCTCTTGGGAGCACGATGCAGCACCAATGTAGTCATCCATGTATAGAGGAAGAGGTCCGGAATGGTGCCATTGTAGTTATAGAAAAGGGACTGTTCCACGAATCCTGCAAAGAGACCTGCATAGCTCGGGCCCATGGAGGAGCCCTTGGCCACCCCTTTAGTTTGTAGGAATGAGGAGGAATCAAAGGAAAAATTGTTGAGGGTGAGGACCAATTCTGCCAAGCGAATGAGAGTGTCAGTGGAAGGGGACTGGTTGGGCTTATGGGAGGGCAAGAAGCAGAGGGCTTTTAGGCCATTCATGTGGGGGATACATGTGTAAAGAGCCTGCACATCCATGATGGGCCAGGGAATTAAATGTTTTGGAAGAGGTGGAAGGTGTGGGTAGTGTCACAAATGGAGGTGAATAGTTTCTGGAGAGGGGTACAATTACAATATTTAAAAGGCACTCAGATGAGTATATGAATAGGGAGCGTTTTAAAGAAGATGGGCCAAATGCTGGCAAATGGGACTAGGTCTGATGTCTAGTTGGTGTGGATAAGTTGGACTGTAGGGTCTGGTTCCATTCTGTATGACTCTTTGACTCCATGACTCTATAAGTTACCTACCACTGATCTGTGAATCAATATTCTGGGTTCATGATACACTCTGTGTACTTGGTCACAAGATTCTAGTGGTAAGGGAGCGAGATGTGAATGGATAAGACAATTATATGGTCATCAGCATCTTGCTATTCGTGAGATCTTGCTCCTGATCTCCTTTTGAACATTATGAAAATCCATTACTATATATCCAAATGTTTCTGATCTAATCATTTTTTTAAGTATCTGTATGTTTAGTGGAATTACAACTCAGGAAAGATTTGCACTTTTCTCAAGCTTCCAGATGTCCCAAAGTGCATTCCAGATAATTAAATACTTTTTGAAGTGTAGTCACTGTTGTTGGACAGAGTAAGATACCACAAAAAACATTAACCAGATAACCTGTTTCATAACCAATAACTAGTAATGATAGAGGGGAAACTCTTGCCCAGGTCACAGGAAGAGCTGCATTGTTCTACTTCAAAATAGTGGGATGAGATCTTCTAAAATTAACTTAAGATAGCAGAGCCGACTAGCCTCAGTTTAATAAAACACCTGAAAGATAATACTTGTAAGAACGCACCATTTCCCAATTGCTGCATTAGACCATCACTTGGGATTGCAGACTTAAATGTCTGGTGTGGGATTCAAATCCATTGCCTTCTCACCTCAAAAGGCACTCTTGAATGTACACACGTGGCTTGATCCAACAGTTAGCTGTAGGAAAAACAGATTTGTGTTTTTTGGACTATTGACAGAAGACATAACTTTCAATTCAGAGATAGTATGCAGCAGGGAAAAGGTATGACCATAGATTTTAGTTAACTCTGTACGAACTATCTTGAGTAGCTTAGTTGTTTCATGTGTCCAGATGATGCTCAACATTTTGAATTGTACAGTTCTAGAACACCACCATACTTAACATATATTAACATGCAAATATATATACAGCACACTAATTAGGAACAGGAGGAGGCGGCTCTGACATATAATAAAATCATTACATTCCCACCTAGCCTCAATATCTCTTCAGCAGATTGCTTATCAGGAATCTAAATACCTCTGCTTCAAAAATATTTTAAAAACTGTTTCCATTGTCATTTGAGGCAGGTCATTCCAGTGACCCCGAATTCTATATTCTCCCACAAGAGGAAGCATCCTTTCCACACTCACCCTATCAAGACGCCTCCAGATTTTGTTTCACTCAAGTCTTCTCTTTGTCTTCTAAACTCCAGTAGATACAATCCCCAACCTGCCAACCTTTCTTCATAAGAAAACTCAATCATTCCATGTGTTGAAACTTCTCTGAACTACTTGCAACAAATTTACATCCTTCCTTAATCAGGGAGCCTAATACTGTATGCAGTACTACACGTGCGGTCTCACGCATACCCTGTGTAAAAGGTTAGGCAATGGCCTAATGATATTATCATTAGACTATTAATCCAAAGAGCTCTGGAATGATCAGATAACCTGGGTTCAAATCCCACCATAGCAGATGGTAGAATCTGGATTCAAGTAAAAATATGGAATTAAGAGTTGAATGAGGACCATGAAACCATTGTTGACTGTCAGGAAAAACCCATCTAGTTCACAATATCCTTTAGGAATGGAAACTGTAATCCTTGCCTGGTGTGGTCTACATGTGACTCCAGACCCACAACAATGTGATTGACACTTAACTGCCCTCTGGGCAATTAGGGATGGGCAACAAATACTGGCCTAGCCAGTGACACCCACATCCCATGAATGAATAAAGGATATTGAAACATGACCTCTCTAATTTTGTATTTGATTTCCCAAAATAAATATACAGATGGAGAGTGGGAAAAATTCAGTCTGACACATTAGCTTCATTTTCCTGAATCAAGTTAGTTTTTCAGTTAGACACTCTCTGAACTCCCTGCATTGGCTAGGGTGAGTGTAATGGCCATCAATCAGGAGAAGGTGCAAAGGAAGCTGAAAGGTTGAAAGGTAGATAATACACCTGGACCAGATGGTCTACATCCCAGGATACTGTAGGAGAGAGCTAAGGAAATTGTGGTGATCTTTCAGGAATCACTGGAGTCAGTGAAGGTCCCAGCAGACTTGAAAATGGCTAATGTAATACCCCTGTTTAAGAAGGGAAATTATAGACCAGTTAGTCTGACTTCAATCATTGGTGAGATTTGGATTGATTAAGTCAATATTAAGAATGAGATACTTGGAAGTGCTCAATAAAATCGAGATGAGTCAGCTTGTTTCATTAAGAGGAGGTTATACCTGACAAATCTGTTAAAATGATTCGGGTTCAGAACATGCAAATTACACAAAAAGGAGCCAGTGGATGTGATCTATTTAGATTTCCAGAAGCCCTTTGACAAAGTGCCACACAGAAGGCTGCTAATTAAGATAAGAGCCCACAGCATTACAGGCAAGATACTGGCATGATACTGCTGACTGGCAGAAAGGAGGGATAAAGGGGTCTTTTTCAGGATGGCAGCAGGTGACTAGTGAATTTTGGCATGGGTCAGTGTTGGAACAGCAACTAATCATGTTATATACATTAAAAATCTGGACAACGGAAAGTGTGATAATGAGAGTTCAGAGTCCTTACACCTTGTTAGAATGAAAGGTACAGCTGGTAAGATTAGGGAACAATGGATGAATAAGTATATTAAGGTTCTGGTCAAGAGTAAAAAAGAATCAGATATTAGATATAGACTACTGGATTCAAATGAATCTCTTGAACAGTATAAAAAGTGTAGGTGAATTCTTAAGAGGGAGATCAGGAAGACAAGGAGAAGATATGATATAGCTTTAGCAAATATGGTTAAGAATAATTCAAAGAAATTCTACGGGTACATCAAGAGCAAGAGACCAACTAGAGAGAGTAGGGCCCCTTAAAGATCAAAGAGATCATCTTTGTGTTGAACTTTGGAGATGGAAGATATTAAATGCATATTTCATAAAATTTTCACTGTGAAGGGAAAAATGGAGGCTGTAATTTCAGTAAAATAAATATTGATGTTTTGAAAACAATTAACATGATAGAAGAGGAAGTGCTTGGAGGTCTTAGAAAAGATAAAGGTGGATAAATATCTGAGACCTGATCTTGTATATCCCAGGATATTGTGGGAAGTTAGGGAGAAAATTGTGGGGCATCTTTCAGAAATATTTATAACATCTACAACTATGGGTGAGGTGCTGGATGACTGGAGGGTGGCTAATGACCTCATAGGGGTTCATAAAATTATGAGGGATATAGATGGAAGGTGCCTTTACCTGGGGTGGGGCATATTTTAAGGTGAGAGGAGAAAGATTTTAGAAAAACATGAAGGGCAAGCTTTTTACAGAGAGAGTGGTTCATGTGTGAAAAGAACGTGCAGAGGAAGTGATGGATATGGCTAGAGTTACGACGTTTAAAAGACACTTGGATAAATACATTAATAATAAATGTTTGGAGAGAAATGGGCCAAGTGCAGGCAGGTGGGACTAATTTAATTTGGAATTATGGTTGTCATGGACTGGTTGGAACAAAGGGTCCATTTCCACGTGTATTGCACTGTGACTATGAGAAGGAACTGAAAGCATAGTTGTTTTCAATCTCATTCTTCTACTTTCTCCCTGTAAGCCTTGATCCCCTTACTAATCAAGAACCTGTCCATCTCTGTCTTAAAGACACTCAAGACATGGCCTCCACAACCTTCTGCCATACTGAGTTCTACAAATTCACCACCCTCTGGCTGAAGAAATTTTTCTTTATCTCAGTTCTAAAGGGTTGTCCCTTCACTCTGAGGATGTGCCCTCAGGTTTTAGGATCTCCCAGTAATGAAAACACAATCTTCAAGTCCACTCTGTCCAGGCCTCTCAGTATTCTGTAATTTTCATTGAGATTCCCTGTCATCCTTCTTAACTCCATTGAGTACAGGCCTGGAGTCCTCAGCTACTCATCATGTGATAAGCCCTTCATTCCCAGGATCATTCTTGTGAACCTCTGTGAACCCCCTCCAATGCCAGCACATCCTTCCTTAGATTAGATTAAATTCCCTACAGTGCGGAAACAGGCCCTTCGGCCCAACAAGTCCACACCGACTCTCCGAAGAGCAACCCACCCACCTACTCCCAATTCACCTGGCCTGCACATCTTTGGACTGTGGGAGGAAACCGAAGCACCCGGAGGAAACCCACACAGACAGAGGGAGAATGTGCAAACGCCACACAAACAGTCGCCTGAGGCTGGAATCAAACCTGGGATCCTGGTGCTGTGAGGCAGCAGTGCTAACTACTGGGTCACTGTGATGTAGGGCCCAATACTGCTCACAATATTCCAAATGCAGTTTGACTAAAGTTTTACTCAGCCTCAGCAGTACATCTCTGCTCCTGTATTCTCGCCCTCTCAAATTGAATGTTAACATTAAATTTGCCTTCTTAACTGTCAATTAAGCCTGCATGTTATCCTTAAGAGAATCCTGAACAAGGATTCCTAAGTCCCTTCGTGCTTCAGATTTCCAGAGCCATTCCCCATTTAGATGATAGTCTACGTCTCTATTCTTCCCACCAAAGTGTATGACCTCACGCTTTCCTACATATTTTGAAACCAAGACATTGGAACAGAGAACTTTAACATTTATGACCAAACCTACTGCTTTCGACTTCATCACTTTTGTATTTGAGAAACTAAGATTAGGGATCAAAGAGCTTAAAACAGAACATCCCAAAGTTGAAAATGGGGAGAGAGAAGTTATAGATTCAACTTAGGAAAAAATAATTAGACAATGTCAAACTTTGTTTAATGTTTAAATTTGGGACAGAGAAGTGAAAGAGGTAATGAGTTAACAGATTGTAGGTAATTGCAGCAACTCCACTTTCTTCATGAGGATGTAGGCAAGACGATAGGAGAATGGCCTTCAAAGGGGCAAGAAGTTCAGATAAATAGGTTCTGATGGGAAGAGGCTAAAGTTTGAGGTGAGAAGGAATCACATGCGCATCATATATATTCCAAGTAATTGCATCTTAAAGATAAACTTTAATGAAAAATAATCAGATTCCCAAATGTAAAAACAAAATCTTTACTTAGTTGAAGCATTCAAAAATGATGTATTTCAAATTCAACAAGGAACAGGATACTGACTTGGGCTTGTCGAATGAAGTGTAAGCTCCCAAATACACCCATAGATTGATGTCAAAGTAGACTGTTCTTATTCCTATGGTCATGTCAGCAAGATGAACATATGGTGAATCTCTGGATAAAGTCCCCTTTCATGTTACAGCTTTCCATCATAGAATCGTAGAATCCCTATTGTGTGGAAACAGGCCCTTCGACCCAACACGTCCACACTGACTCTCTGAAGAGTAACCCACCGAGACCCATTCCACTACCCTATTATCCTACATTTACCCTTGACTAATGCACCTAACCTACACATTTGTGAACACTTGCGGGCAATTTAGCGTGCCCAATTCACCTAACCTGTCCATCTCTGGATTGTGGGAGGAAACCGAAGGAAACCCACGCAGACACGGGGAGAATGTACAAACTCCACACAGACAGTCGCCTGAGGGTGGAATCGAACCTGGTGCTGTGAGGCTGCAGTGCTAACCACTGAGCCACCGTGCTGCCCATGGTAATATAAGAGGTGTTCTTAACAGTAACTTAGATTTTGCAGGGAACTAATAGAATTTTCCTATTAGCTTCAGCACCCTAACAAAGAAACCAAATGAGCCTACATTTGACACTAGTAAGGAACTCTTGGATGCCTCTCTGCATGCTGACCTGCTAAAGGTGGGCCCAATCAGAGCTGGCAGCTTTAAAGCTTCAGTAATCTTCTAGGGGAAAATGGGAACTTCTAAGGCAGCTAGATGAACCAGAAGATCATTAACCATGTAAAAATATTTATTTCAGAGCAAAGAAGCCAAAAGGCTCCTTGAATTGAAGGGGTAAGCACTCTTGAGCATCAGTTAGGGTCATGGGCAACCGTTCCTTCATGTAGTTTCTGATATTGAGGGGTGATGCGGTGGGAGGGATCTGCCTCCATTAGGCTGCATACCTTCACACACAGTGGTCGACTGCTCTGATGGTAACAGACTCCCTCCCTGCTGGTTCCATTCCTGTCACCAAGTAGCTGGGAAAATTCTATTCAATATTGTAGTGGAAAGCAGAAGTGGAAGTTTCTTGTAATGCCCCACCATGTGTTGACATTCTTACTCAATTACAGTTCTTGTAGTTGGCAACCAAACTTTCCAGGAACCGTGACCAACTAAATCCTTACTCAAGGATATAACCAAAACCCTCCATAAACCAAAAATATAGTTGACCAGTCAGTACAGATTTCAAAAGTGAAGGCTATTTTGATTAAGTCTATTTAATTTTTTAAAGAGACTGGAGATATATAAGGTGTGTGATTGACATATATTTTATTATCATTTATTTTAGAATTTGGATTTGAGCTAGTTACATGGGAGTGAGAGACAAAATTTTTAAGAAGGGTGGGCGGGAGAAAGCAGGAAATTATAGACCAGTTAGTCTGACCTCAGTGGTGGGAAAGATGCTGGAGTCTATTATAAAGGATGAAATTACGGCACATCTGGATAATAGTAACAGGATAGGACAGAGTCAGCATGGATTTATGAAGGGGAAATCATGCTTGACTAATCTTCTTGAATTTTTTGAGGATGTAACTCGGAAGATGGACGAGGGAGATCCAGTGGATGTAGTGTACCTGGACTTTCAGAAAGCTTTTGATAAAGTCCCACACAAGAGGTTAGTGAGTAAAATTAGGGCGCACGGGATTGGGGGCAAAGTACTAGATTGGATAGAGAATTGGTTGGCTAATAGGAAACAAAGGGTAGTGATTAACGGCTCCGTTTCGAAATGGCAGGCAGTGACCAGTGGGGTACCGCAGGGATCCGTGCTGGGACCGCAGCTTTTTACAATATATGTAAATGATATAGAAGATGGTATCAGCAATAACATTAGCAAATTTGCTGATGACACAAAGCTAGGTGGTAGGGTGAAATGTGATGAGGATGTTAGGGGATTACAGGGTGACCTGGACAAGTTAGGTGAGTGGGCAGATGCATGGCAGATGCAGTTTAATGTGGATAAATGTCTGGTTATCCACTTTGGTGGCAAGAACAGGAAGGCAGATTACTACCTCAATGGTATCAAATTAGGTAAAGGGGCTGTTCAGAGAGATCTGGGTGTTCTTGTCCACCAGTCAATGAAGGCAAGCATGCAGGTACAGCAGGTCGTGAAGAAGGCTAATAGCATGCTGGCCTTCATAACAAGAGGGATTGAGTATAGAAGCAAAGAGGTGCTTCTGCAGCTGTACAGGGCCCTGGTGAGACCACACCTGGAGTACTGTGTACAGTTCTGGTCTCCAAATTTGAGGAAAGACATTCTGGCTATTGAGGGAGTGCAGCGTAGGTTCACGAGGTCAATTCCTGGAATGGCAGGATTGCCTTACACGGAAAGACTGAAGCGACTGGGCTTGTATACCCTTGAGTTTAGAAGACTGAGAGGGGATCTGATTGAAACGTATAGGCTTATGAAAGGACTGGACACTCTGGCAGGAGGGAACATATTTCCGTTGATGGGGGAGTGCCGAACCAGAGGACACAACTTAAAAATACGGGGTAGACCATTTAGGACAGAGATGAGGAGAAACTACTTCACCCAGAGAGTGGTGGCTGTGTGGAATGCTCTGCCCCAGAGGGCAGTGGAGGCCCAGTCTCTGGATTCTTTTAAGAAAGAATTGGATAGAGCTCTTAAAGATAGTGGAGTCAAGGGGTATGGAGATAAGGCTGGAACAGGATACTAATTAGGAATGATCAGCCATGATCATATTGAATGGCGGTGCAGGCTCGAAGGGCAGAATGGCCTACTCCTGCATCTATTGTCTATTGTCTATTGTCTAAAACATTATCTATTAGCTTTGTATAAGTAGTAAGAGAAATGTTAGAATCTATTATAAAAGTTGGGATAAATAGACACTTGGATGATAATGATTTGATTGAGCATAGTCAGCATAGAGTGGTGAATGGGATATCATCATTATTGAACTAGTAGGAGTTCTTTTAAAGATGTTACTAACAAAATTGATATATGAGAGTCGATGGACATAGTATATTTAGATTTTCAAAAGGCTTTGTTAAAGTCCTCCACAGTAGGCTGCTTAGAAAAATTAAAGCACATGGATATAAGGTAACATACCAGCATGGATTAATGATTGGCTAACAGAGAGTAAGAATAAACTGGTCATTCTTGTATTGGCAGGCTGTGACTAGATGTGTCCTGCAAAGATCAGTCCTTGGATTCCAGCTGTTCACAATATATATCAATGTTGTGAAGGTTGTGATTGAATGTAATATTTCCAAATTTGTGGAAGATACAAAGCTAAATGGCAATGTGTGTTGTGAGGAAGATGCAAAATGGCTTCAGGAGGATTTGGACAGGGTTACTAAATGGGCAAGAACATGGCAGATGTAATATGATATGGAAACAAAAAGAGTGGTCACTCACTTTGGTTGGAGAAACAGATATGCAAAGTATTTCTTAAATAATAAGAGGTTGGAAAGTATAGATGTACAAAGGGACCTGTTGATAAGTCATTGAAGGCTACCATGCAGGTGCAGCGAGCTATTAGGTAAACTAACAGAAGGCTATTGCAAGAGGATTTGAGTACAAGAGAAATGAAGTCTTGCTTCAATGGTATAGGAGCTTGATTGAAACTCACCTGGAGTACTGTGTTCAGTTTTAGTCTCCTTATTTCAGAAAGAATACTATTGCCATAGATAGAGCGCAACAAAGGTTTACCAAACTTGTTCCTGGGATGATGAACCTGTCTTATGAAAAAGGATTGGAAAAATGGGACCTATATTTATTTGAAGAATGAGAAGTGATCTCATTCAAACTTATAAAATATTTAAAGCCATTGATGAAGTAGATGCAGGTAAGATGTTTCCCTTGGTTGAGGAGTCTAGAATGAGGAGACACAATTTAAAAATAAGAGGATGCCACTTAGGTGCAGGATGAGAAGAAAAGCTTTTACACAGAGGGTTGTGAACCTTCGGAATGTCTATCACAGAGGGCTGTGGGAGCAGTCTTTGAGTATGTTTAAAATAGAAATTGACAGATTTCTGATTACCAATGTCATACAGAGTTATGCAGAAGGCATGGGGACAAGGGCATTATGTGCCCAATCAGCTACGATCATATTGAATGGTGGGTAGGCTCAATGGGTTGAATGCTTTACTGCTATTTCTATGTAGAGTTTTGTCTGTGTCTGAACAGAAATAGTGATTAACTTGTAGGTATTTCTGTAACCATGATGATTTATTTTTAAAATTAGTCTGAGAGAGAGAGAGTTCTTGAAAGCAAATGGGCATGTGTTTACATTCGAAGACTTTTTGTGAGTGAACAAAATATACAATTCTGCCTTAGTCTTTCAACTTTGAAGATCAGAGATTTATTTTCTCTTTTGATTAGTTGAAGCACCCATAACCTGGAAAACCTTTTCAGCTTCAGTCTTTCAGAAGCCTTGGCTAAAGTTAGTTGTGTAAATCAATTGTTCCTAAAGATAGTTTAGAACTGTTAAGAAACTGGTTACCTTTGTGTAAAGGGTTTAGTTTGAATGTCCAGATCAGAAGTGTTTGCTTAAAATGCTGAAGGGGTTATGTGAAGCTGAGAGAATCTACGCTAAGTGGTACAAAGGCTCAAGGAAGAGGCATTTCAATTCTCCAAACTGGGAGTTGAAACCACAGCCAAGTCAAGTTCTCTGTGTGATAAACAGTAGCATAAAGAAGTGCTGTTAGAATAAATGGGATTGTATTTCATAATGTATTTCAAAGTCTTTAAACATGTGCTGTATATAAATAATTTGGTTTATTCTTTTTATCTTTATTTCTTTGCTTAATAAACTTATATTTTATTGTTAACTGTGCAATGCTTCAGAATCAGAGACTAGCTAATAAAAACTAACATGACTGATCAAGCCAGATTTCAGTCTGGAATTTAACTTATCAAATTGTAACATCAGCTTGTACATTACAGTACGGTGAATGTTATATATCAAAGACCTTCAATAAAGCAGTGGCTGTCCAAACATGAGTCTTCCAGGTGGCTCACAGGTTGATTTAAGATGCAAGTCATTGATGTAGCCGAGGTCTACTGACAGAACTAGCCAGAACCATCTTTCCTCCAATCACTGGATGTGACACATGTGGCTCCAGTTTGTACAGCATAAGTCGTCATAAGTGTGAGCAATGGCGATGTGACTTTATAAGCAAAAACAATGTTACTGCTATTGCATACAAGTTGTTGGGCTGAAAACAAAGTGGAATCTGCTAAATTTAGAGTCCCACCTAAGAAATGTTGACTTTTCAACCTCCTGATGCTGCCTGGCTTGCTGTGTTCCTCCTGCCTCCTGTTTGTCTACTTTGGATTCTAGCATCTGCAGTTTTGTTTTGTCTCCAGCATGGAAGCAAGCATCACCTCATTGGTTTGTAGTGATGATACAAGTGGGTTCGGTAGGATTAGTACAGAGCTGCAGTAAAGTATTGTAAGGTTGAGTCATGATGAAGGTTAGAAATGTGAGGTGAGAGGACTGATAGCAAACTGGAGAACAGATACGCAGAATGGCAAAGATGCGATTATTGCTCACAATATTATTTACAATTCAGAACTATGAAATCAGAAGCATAAAAATGTGCTTGACTCCAAATTGGAGTTAAGACTAAGGAAGAATATGTTATGGTAGAAGTAGACATTGACAGAAATGCAGAATGGGCTTTAATTTGCCAAAAGAACAGAGGTCGCATGAAACTGTGAAAAAGTTTGACAAGGTGAATATGAAGTAGGTGTTTCCATTTTGGAGGAGACCAACAATAGAGACCATAAATAACTCACTCCTAAATCCAGTAGGGAATTCAGGACAAGTAGTTAGAATGTGCAACTCATAGATACAGGAGTAGTTTATTTTCTTATTCAGATAAGGGACATCATTTGCAAGGCCAGAATTTATTATTTAACTCTAACTGCCCTGGAGAGAATGGTGGGGAGCCACCTTCTTAAATATTGCAGTCCATGCAATGCCCATAGTGCTGGTGTTAGTTAGGGAGTTCCAGGATTTCTACCCTGTGACAGTGGAGGAACGGTGATATAGTTACAAGTCAGAATGGTATATGACTTGGAGGGGATGGTGTTCCCAGCATCTGCTGCTTTTGTCCTCCTAGATGGCCAAAGTCATGGGTTTTAAAGATGACGTCAAAATTGAAGCAATTAGCACAGATGCATTTAAGGAAAAGGTAGATAGTGTGTGATTGAGAAAGGACTAAAAGGATACACATCAGGAAGAGTGATGTTGGGAGACTCATATGAGGTGGCACAGTAGCTCAGTGGTTAGCACTGCTGCCTCACAGTGCCAAGGCCACAGGTTTGATTCCAGCCTTGGGAGACTCTCTGTGTGAAGTTTGCACATTCTTGCTGTGTTTGCATGGGTTTCCTCTGGAATCGAGCCCCTGTTCCACTTACTGCTCACTTTAAACTTGTGCCCTTTGGTCTTATGCATGTCTGCCAAAGGAGAAAGAATCCACATGATCTACTCTATCTATGCCTAATCTCAATCGCAGTTCCACCCTCAGCCTCCTTTACTCCAAGGAAAATGAACCCAGCCTATTCAGTCTCTCTTTATATCTGAATATTTTTTATCCAGGACAATGTGTGTATCTCCTCAGCACCTCTTCAGTGCAATGATAGCTTTCCAGTAGTGTGGTGACAAATTAACGGTTTCCAAAAATGGCAAATTTAAGCAGATCACGCAACCAAGGCCCTGATGAGTGTGCAAAGTGGGAAAGTTCAAGGGAACATATTTAAAATCATTCATAACTCTATCCCACAATATTAACAAATTAGAAAAAATTCAAAATCAAGGCCAGAACTGGTTGCTCTCATGATGACAGAACTGTGCAAGTGGCAAAACAAATTTTTTCATATACTTACACAACAGGATCACACTGTTGACAACAATTACTGGAGTGTCAGTAAACAGTGTTAATACTTTGAATTCTATTGTGGGTTATTATCTGTCCTCATTCCTCTGACATTGGGGATTACCAAATATTTTCCCACTGTGGCTCAGTTTTGAAGCTTGAAAATTGCTGTGATCCCAGAGAATGGACACGTGGATGGGAGAAATTGTGTGAGCAGAGTGATTTGAGAAAGTTTTGGAGGGATAGAGTTAGGAGTGGAGTGGCCTCCTATAATTTGCAGAAGTTATTTTTATGTCTGTCATGTGTATTTTAAACACTTATTTTCAAGCATTTAAATTACAGGAGGCCACTCCTGTATATCAACAACCTCAAAGAGGCTTTATGGATCAGCAAACAATGACATTACTGAGTGAAATGCTGAAAATGTTGGAACACCATCACTTGAGGCAACGTTTCTTTGCAGAGACCTCCTTTAATGGATTTGGATGGTTAGCAATTCTAAAATTATCTTCCACACTTATAATATGCTATTTTCAGGCTTGGTTGAATTTATTAGCATCCAAATATAGAGTTTCAAGTTTCTACAAGGAATAATTTAGGTTTCTTCAGTTCCCAAAATTGACAAAGTCGGGAGTCATCTGCTTGGGCAAGTCTGACTCTGATTCTGAAGCAAAAGATGCAATTGAAAACTTTTTAGTAACTATTTATACTTGCAGTGATTGCAATGAGATCAGCCAAGTAGACCTCAGAATAAAAGCTCCCTGACTGGGATTGTTAATCTGATCCAATCAGGGATCCCTGGCTAACTGATATAAACAGGAACACAGCATTGCCCTTTGATGTGAAGGGCATCGCTTGTCACGGGGCACTCGGGTGTTTCCTTTCTTCCTGGTGGTGGAAACTGAATAAAGATTTGTCCACCTTGTGTCTTTCACTGTGTCTCACACCTGCACACACACAATATGGGTGCTGGGGAAAAAATAAGCACTACCGTAGTTAGGCCGTAGTGTGGGGGTTTAAAAAAAAGAAAAAAAGAAAAATAAACAGGAGTATCAGATGTTCTATTCACTCTGAGAGCCGGCTCTGAGGGAGCTGGATCAGTGTCAAAAAAATATAAACAGGAAGGTCAGGGGTTCTGTTCATTCTGAGAGCTGGCTCTGAGGGAGCTGGACCAGTGTTGAGGAGTGAAGGACTCTGCATTTTAAAGAGAAGAGGGAAAAAAAAACAGGAGTATCAGAAGTTCTATTCACTCTGAGAGCCAGCTGTGAGGGAGCGAGATTAGTGTCAAGGACTCTCCAAATGCAAATAAAGGATGACTTGGTGACTGGATACTAGCCTCAGTGGAGTTAGTTTAATACTTGCATAGGATTTCCAAATGTAGCTTTGGTGTACTCACTAAATTATCATTTAGAAATAACATTTCCACTCTTAATCATCGTAATCTTATATTGTCATTTTAGTAGGTTTCAGGATTTTGAGCCGATAAAGGTTAATGTGCCTTTGATCTTTTCAGCATCATTTTTTCCTTTAAATACCAGATATATGTTTGTGTGCACGCATTGGAACCAGTGTAAACATCTTTTTAAACACCTGTTTGGATGCGTTATGGCACAAGCCTCCATGGCAGGTGGGACTTGAAGCTGGATCTTCTGACCTAGAGGCAGGGATACTACCACAACAACACATGTATTAATCCATGGCCCAAAACCTTTCAACTGGCCCATGGCACTTTACAGGAAGTAGCAAGAATGAATATTAGGCTATGAGTAAAGATTAGGACAGGTAAATGAGGACTACATCACAGAAATGGGTTTTGAGAAGGTTTTTAAAAGGATAAAGTAGAAGTATAGCAGAGTATAAAAAGAATGTCCCAAATGGTGGAGCTGAAGTGACTAAATTATTAGCAATGTTGGGGCAAAGGAGTTTGGGGTATGGATGGGGGATAGGAAGATTGTAGAGGATGAATGGAGAACCATAGGAACAATTAGGAAACATAAGCTTGTTGAAAAGATTACAAGGTGGGGAGAGGCGGGGTTTTGAAGAGATTTTCATATGAGCGTCTGAACAAAGAAATGAAGGACAGTAGGTTACTTGACCCTTCAATCCTGCTCCCCCATTCATTAAGGAAGGGGATGGCAGGACATGAAACCGTAGGCCGAATTTCCTGACCTTTGTTGTTAGTAAGATTTTACAGTCCATTATTAAGGATGCAATTGCCGAATATTTGGAAGTGAATGGCAAAACAGAGTTGAGTCAGCATAGCTTCAACATGGGGAAGTTATGCCTAACAATTCTGTTAGAATTCCTTTTGCCTCATGAGGAGGTAATGAGCAAGTTATACAAAGAAGAGGCAGTGAATGTGATCTATTTAGATTTCCCGAAGGCCTTTGACAAGGTGCTATACAGAGGCTGCTAAGTAAGATAAGAACGCATTGTGTTAGGAATAAAGGACTGTCATATATAGAGAATTGGCTGACTGGCGGAAAGAGGAGTGGGGAATAAAGAGAGCTTTCCCAGGATGGTACTGGTGACTGGTGAGATTCTGCAGGGGTCAGTTTTGGACCACAACTATTTACTTTATAGATTAACAATCAGGATGAAGGAACTGAGGGCGCGTTTGCGAAATTTGCAGATGGCACAAAGAAAGGTGGAGGGGCAGGTAGGGTTGAAGAAGTGGAGAGGCTGCAGAAGGACTTTAACAGATAGGACAGTGGGCAAAGAAATGCCAGATGGAATACAATGGCAGATGGAAACGTATGAGGTTAACCATTTTGGTGGGAAGAATAGAGGCATACATTGTTTTCTAAGTGTGGAATAGCTTCAGAAATATGAAGCACAAAGGGGCCCTCGTTCAGGGCTCTTTTAAAGTTAATATGCAGGTTCAGTTAGCAGTTAGGAGGCAAATTCAATGTTATTATTCACTTTAAGAAGACTAGAACACAAGAGCCGAGATGTACAGCTAAATGTAGGTTTGCTCGCTGAGTTGGAAGGTTCATTTCCAGATGTTTAGTCACCCTACTAGGTAACATCTTCAGTGGGCCTCTGGGTGAAGCACTACTGATAATTCCTGCTTTCTTATTTATATGTTTGGGTTTCTTTGGGTTGGTGATATTATTTCCTATGGTGATGGCATTTCCTATTCCTTTTCTCAGGGGGTGGTAAATGGGATCCAAGTCAATGTGTCTGTTGATAGAGTTCTGGTTGGAATGCCATGCTTCTAGGAATTCTCATGCATGTCTCTGTTTGGCTTGTCCTAGAATGGATGTGTTGTCCCAGTCGAAATGGTGTCCTTCCTTATCTGTATGTAAGGATACTAACGAGAGAGGGTCATGTCGTTTTGTGGCCAGTTGATGTTCATGTATCCTGGTGGCTAGTTTTCTGCCTGTTTGACCAATGTAGTGCTTGTTACAGTTCTTGCACGGTATTTTGCAAATGACATTAGCTTTGCTTGTTGTCTGTACAGGGTCTCAAGTTCACTAGCTGCTGTTTTAGTGTGTTTGTGGGTTTGTGGGCTACCATGATGCCAAGGGATCTGAGTAGTCTGGCAGTCATTTCCAAGATGTCTTTGATGTAGGGGAGAGTGGCTAGGGTTTTTGGACGTGTTTTGTCTGTTTGTTTGGGTTTGTTGCTGAGAAATCAGTGGACTGTGTTCATTGGGTACCCATTCTTTTTGAATACACAGCATAAGTGATTTTTCTCTGCTCTTCATAGTTCCTCTGTGCTGCAGTGTGTGGGCGCTCATTGAAATAATGTTCTGATGAAGCTTCGTTTGTGGATGTTGGGGTGATTGCTTCTGTAGTTCAGTATTTGGTCCGTATGTGTTGTTTTCCTGTAGACGCTGGTTTGAAGTTCCCCATTGGCTGTTCGCTCTACTGTGGCACCTAGGAATGGCAGTTTGTTGTTGTTTTCCTCTTCTTTAGTGAATTCTTATGCCAGTAAGGGTATTATTGATGGTCTTGAAGGTTTTGTCTAATTTGTTTCATTTAGTGATGACAAAAGTGTCATCCACTTAGCAGACCCAGAGATTGGGTTGGATGGTTGGCAGAGCTGTTTGTTCGAGTCTCTGCATTACTACCTCTGCTAAGAAACCTGATATCGGAGATCCCATGGGTGTTCCATTGGTTTGTCTGTAGGTTTTGTTCTTGAAGGTGAAGTGTGTGGTAAGGCATAGGTCCACTAGTTTGACGATACTGTCCTTGCTGGTGAAGTTAGTGGTGTTTGACTAATGTCATTTACAAAATAAGGAGGACAAGAATCTGTGTAGACCATCAAGGACAGGATTTATGGTCACCAAGACTTTGAGACAGACAGGGTGCCAGAAGAATTTTTAGAGTAGCTTCATTTTTGAATACCATGGCAGAATATTGTGACCATGGACCATGAATATCTCAACTGGAAATCAAAAAGCAAGAGTCAAATAGATATCTTCTAATGTTTCTACCAGGTTCTCCCATAGGAGTTATGTTTATTACACCTGGCATTACTCCATGGAAAACAACACTGCCTGGTTTGGAGAATGGAGCTAATAACCCAGCGATTCGGGTATTTGAGTACGACACAAATACATTGGAAGTCCAGGTAAGTTTGCCCTGTCATTTAAAATCTCAGCACTTCATAATTTTGTTGATACACTTTAAATGCTTCGTCTGTTATTGTTTTCTAGCAAGTAAAAGTGCCATACTTTTAGCTATCATGTATTTCAGAGCAATAGGTCCCAAATGTTGTTCCTTGTCTATAGGGAGTTAACTGGAACACTAGTTGAAATGTTACAGTATGCCTCAGTTAGGGAGAAGGAAAAAATTAAATTGAAGTGTCAGCTCCGAATGTTGTCAAGTGGTTGTTTGGTTACAGAAAGGACGTGCATGTTGAATGTGGTGCATTCCATTGAGGAGTCGCACAATATATACCCACATGAAGAAAGGTCTCTTATGCAAAGTACATGTCAGCACATCTGGAATTATTCAACATACAGTGCCTCAATGAGAGTGGGATAAATGGCATACTTCATTTATACACCAGGAATTCAAAAATTGAACATTGCATGCTCAGATCTACACAGCCTTGCCTTTACTTTTCGGTAAACTTTTTCCAACTTTGCCTGTGACCAGTGAAACTCTTGTTGGCCAATTCAATGCTGACACATCACAACTCCAGAGTTCCTAACATGATTTAGGGTGGCACAGTGGTTAGCACTGCTGCCTCACAGCGCCAGAGACCCATTTTCAATTCCTGCCTCAGGCAACTGTCTGTGTGGAGTTTGCACATTCTCCCCGTGTCTGCGTGGGTTTCCTCTGGGTGCTCCGGTTTCCTCCCACAGTCCAAAAAATGTGCAGGTTAGGTGAATTGGCCATGCTAAATTGCCCGTAGTGTTAGGTGAAGGGGTAAATGTAGGGGAATAGGTCTGGGTGGGTTGCTCTTCGGAGGGTCAGTGTGGACTTGTTGGGCCGAAGGGCCTGTTTTCACACTGTAAGTAATCTAAAAAAATCTAATCTTAAAAAAAAGACTGAACTGAATGCTTAGGAATAATATTGAATGAATCTGTTTTTGTCTCTGTCTAGGTAATAATGAAAATAGGTCATCACTTAGTCATTGCCTGGATTCCGGGTTGAGAAGAGAATTGATAGAAGTGTCAGACTTGAAAGGTCTAAACAGAGTAGATCAAGAGAAGCTGTTCCTATTAGTGGAAGCGTCAAGGAACAGATGCAATGATTTAGGTGATTAACAAAAGAAGCAATGGTCATATAAAGAAAAGCATTTTTATGCAGCAAGTGGGTAGAGCACTCTGCCTGAGATTTGGTGAAGACAGATTTTAATTGATGCTTTCAAAGGAAACTAGATAATTGACAGAAGAGAAATAAAAATTGCAGTGCTCAGGGAAACATGTGGAAGTGTTTACAGCCGGTACTGACATGACCTGCTGAGTGGCCTCCCTTCTGTACTACAATTATTTCACAACTCTATAATTTTTGTTTGCACTAAATCCAAAATTGCAATCCAATTCAGAAGGGCAATGACAACAAATGCTGACTACTCACTGTCAAAACACTGTCAATCCCACATCGTCAACTTTTTAATTATTTATGACCTTTAGTCACCTGCTGTAATTGATTTATGATGATTGTCATTAATTCATGGTATGTTTACCACAACTGTAATAACTATTGATTTTTCTTTAGGATGTAGTGACATATTTCTTCAATTTAAGCTATGCGAATGCAATAGCTCCACTGTGGCAATTGGAATATCGTTTAACAGAGGCATTTAAGGTTCCAGATGGTACAGTTAAGTCAATGCAAACAGTACTGGATAAGTTATACCATGAAAACGACTATCTACAAAAATATTATAAACTTAATTCGGTAAACTATGATTTAGCTAAATGTGACATGAACTGCAGAATTGATCAGATTTGTGCAATCAAGGAAGTTGACTTTGCTAAATATGAAGAATGTGTGAAAAGAGAGAGCTCGTCTTCGGCTCTTACTGCACAAGTGCCTATTATTTCTTTTCTGTTGCTTTCCATTGTGCTCCTCCAATTCTAGCATATACCAGGTCTGTAGAAATGTGGCAAAGTATGAAAATCATAGGCATTGTTCAACAGATAATCGCTGACTGACTATAATTATGCTGCATGTATGATTGATCTGGATTGGGTCTTTGTTAAACTCAACCAACCCTTTTATTCCTTTCACTTTGTGCACAATTATGCAGCTAAAGGTAATCGAGAAGAGAAGAAATGCAACTAACTTGCATCTACGCAGCCATTCCATGCTGAAAATAATCTCCATGCATACATGTAAAAACAACCAATTACGTGGCATTAATTGTGATCTAAAGAGGGGTGTTCTGTGGTGCAGTGATATTGCTACCCCTACACCTGGTAGGCTTTGGTTCAAGTCCCACCTGCTCCAGAGGTGTTTAGTAACATCTCTAGACAGGTTGATTAGAAAAACAAAGTGTGAGCCTGGGATGACTCTTGTGGGCCAGTGGGCGTGTCCTTCTAAACCAGGAGGTCTGGATTTAAATCTTACCAGCTCCAGAGATGTTTAATAATATTTCTGTACCAGTTTGATTAGAAAATATCTATCTTTGATCTCGTGACTCTAATGGTGTAGTGGCAGTGTTCCTACCTTTGAAACAGGAGGTCTGGGTTCCAGTCCTATCTGATCCACAAATGTGTAATAATATCTAAACAGGATGATTAGAAAATATGTAAATGGAGTCCGAATCATTACAGCACTGACAATGACAATTCATCTCATTAAGAGCATGTTGGCTGTCTACAGAGAAATTCAGTCACTCTCATTCCCCTGTTTTATTTTGGTAACCCTGCAGGCCTATTTCCCTTAAGTCACAAATGTCTTTTCAAAAGTAATTGGCTCCATTCCTATTTTTCTCATAGCCAGTATGTTTTTTGCATTTGCTCTTGTCCTGTTTCGACCGTGGGTTCAGTAGGATGATACTAATTAACAAGTTCATTAGTGGTTTTATAAATAATATATATTAAGCAGTGATGAATATATTAGAAACACATGCCATCTAATGAGTGCTGAAACGACTTCAGACATGCTGAACAATGAGGCTCATTGCTCCCTGCCCACTTTATGATGGCTGGTCTGGAGAACTCAAGGTTCTTGGTGCCATTCACAATCTTGGTCCATGATGAATCTCCTGAATAGGGCAAAGTCCGTAATGTGAACACTATTACATTTTGTATCATCATCCCATGGTACTTTCAGGACTTTTCCAGAATTCTATTATGCTGAAACAACATGTCCAGGTAGCCCTGTTTAACAGATCTTCAAGACAGTTCCCACTGACAAGTTTGTACCACATAACTATTCTTCAGTCAAAACAGGCTGTGATCACATTGGAAGAAAGTGAGGACTGCAGATGCTGGAGATCAGAGTCGACAGTGTGGTGCTGGAAAAGCACAAGAGGTCAGGCAGCATCTGAGGAGCAGGAGAATCGATGTTTCAGGCATAAGCCCTTCATCAGGAATGATTATGAAGGGCTTATGCCCGAAACATCGATACTCCTGTGATCACATTGGACCTGTTTTCCAGTATTTTCTCATTTTATTTCAGTTGCTCATTGTCATGTCCAATTAACCCTTAACAATTCCTTGATGGTGTGTTAAAAACATAATTTTAAAGCCTACCAATATGGTTCTGTAACAAAGAAAAATTCAGAAGTTATTCCTCACAAACAACTGTAGCTCTTTAAAATCTAAAAGCAGTGTTCTCTAGTAACTACTGGCAACAACCTTTCTTGTAAACTTGTCATAATCTGGAACATTTCTAACAGATCAGTCTACAATCTTCATTGTCCAAAGAAGACAATCTGAACTTTTCCAATCTAATCTTGCAGCTAAAATCTCTCATTTATGGAACCATTCTGGTAAATTGCCTATGCAATTTCTCACAGTTACTCCACAAACTGCCTAAAAATCTGTAATGACTTCAGATTCAGAATAGATTTTGCTGGAGTAAATGTAAAGAACTTGAATGTTAATCAATGCCTTGAAACTTATGTTCGAGTTACACATCGCTGCTGTACATAGTCAGTTTGTGACTGGAATGTTACCGATGCTGGTGGTTAAACTCATCACATGGATGCTGAGTCATCCTATTCAAGACAATAGAGAATCTACTTTATGGTAAAGTAAGGGTATGATGAGTGAAGCAAAGAAGTACAAAATAGGAACAAAAACAGAAATTTCTAGAAAACTCAATAGGTTTGGCAGCATCTGTGGAGAGAATTAGAGTCAACATTTTGGGTCCAGTAACTCTTCTTCAGAACAGTTCATAACTACTTCCAATACTGCTGAGTTTTCTAGCAATTTCTGTTTTTGTTTCTGATTTCCAGCATCCTCAATTATTTCGTTTTTATTAAGTACCAAATAGGCATTAGATGAATGGATTTCTGCTAAAGAGATGCCAAATCATCAAATGACCAGGTCAAAAGTGACAATATCATCCAATCGAAAGGTAGCAAACAGGATTAAATCTAAATTATGAAATCCTAATCTCGATCTTGATTCCACATTCCCTCCCTATCCATATACATCCATCAATTTTATCCTGCATGCATTAAGAGCAAAGTATCCAAAGCACTTTCGAATTAAGAATTTCAAAGATTCTCAATTTTCTCTGAGGGAAGTGATTTCTCTTCTCAGTCTTAAGTAGTTGACGACACATCGAGATGATGCCCCTCATTCCAGACTGAGATCAGATTTAAACATGAGCAGCTCAGATTTATTTTTATCTATTTTTTCATGCGATGTCACTGGCCAAATAAATGTCCACTGTTCATCTATTGCTGCTCTTTGACTCGTAAATATGCCATTTTGAACACACTGGCTCCAGTGTTTGAGTTCTAAATATCCAGGGGTTGCATAGCGATTGGTTTTTATTTAGATATACAGTACAGAAGCAGAGCCTTCCCTCCAACTCGTCCATGCTGACCAAATATTCTAAATAAACCTCATCCCATTTTCCAGCATTTGGCCCATATCCCTCCAAACCCTTCCTATTCATATACTCATTCAGAAGCCTTTTAAATGTTGTAATTTTACCAGCCTCCTCTGGCAGCTCATTCCATACATGCACCACCACCCTTTGCATGAAAAAGTTGCCCCGTAGGTCCCTTTTAAATTTTCTCCCCTCACCTTAAACCTATGCCGTCTAGTTTTGGACTCCCGCATCCCAAGGAAAAGACCTTGTCTATTTATCCTATCCATGCCTCTTATGATTTTATAAAACTCTATAACTTCAGCCTCTGACAATTCAGGGAAAGTAGCCAGAGTCTATTCAGCCTCTCCCTATAACTCAAACCCTCCAACCCTAGCAATATCCTTGTAAATCTTTTCTGAACACTTTCAAGTTCCACAACATCCTTCCTAAGCAGGGAGATCAGAAATTCACTCATTATTGCAGTTAAGGCCTAAACAATGTCCGATACAGCCACAACATGATCTCCCAACTCCTGTACTCAATGCACTGATCAATAAAGGTACACATACCAAACACCTTCTTCACTATCCTGTCTACGTGCGACTCTATTTTCAAGGAACTATGAACCTGCACTTCAAGGTCTCTTTGTTCAGAAACACTCCCCAAGACCTTACCATTAAGTGTATAAGTTCTGCCCTGATTTGCCTTTCCAAAATGCAGCACCTCTTGTTTATCTAAATTAAACTCCACCTATCGCTCCTTGGCCCACTGGTATATCTGATCAAGATCACGTGGAGTTTGCACGTTCTCCCCGTGTCTGCGTGGGTTTCCTCCAGGTGCTCCGGTTTCCTCCCACAGTCCAAAGCTGTGCAAGTCAGGTGAATTGGTCATGCTAAATTGCCCATAGTGTTGGGTAAGGGGTAAATGAAGGGGTATGGGTGGGTTGCGCTTCGGCGGGTCGGTGTGGACTTGTTGGGCCGAAGGGCCTGTTTCCACACTGTAATGTAACCTAATCTAATCTAATAGTACTCTGGGGTAACCTTTTCTGCTGTCCACTACACTTCCAATTTTGGTGCCATGTGCAAACTTACTGACCATACCTCCTTTGTTTAGATCGAAATCAGTTACATAAGTGACGAAAAACAGTGAACTCAGCATCGATCCTTGTGGCATTCCACTGTTACAGACCTCCAGGTTTGAAAAGCAACCCTTCACCACCACCCTCTGTCTTCTACCTACGATTATTTTGGAGAAATCATCAACTGCCTGAATTACTATTCATCTACAGATGAAATTGCTAAAAAGGCAGATTCAATAACCTGACCCCTTAAAAATATTACCCTGTAAACATTCTGGAGTATAATATTGACCCCACACTAAATTAGACCAGTGAAATAAACTCTGCAGAAAATAACTTGTCTTCTGTCCATCATCAGTAAGGCACATGTCATTAGCGGGACAGAAGACTCTTCACTTAACTGGATGGATGTAGTTTCAACAATACTTCTGAAGCTCTACACAATCCAGGATAAAGCAGCCCATTTGATTGGCACCCCAGCTACAACCTTCAACATTCACTCTCTCCACTGATGCAAAGTAGCAGCAGTATATTGCCATAGAACATAGAACAATACAGCACAGAACAGGCCCTTTGGCCCACGATGTTGTGCCAAACATTTGTCCTAGCTTAAGCACCCATCCATGTACCTATCCAATTGCCGCTTAAACGTCACCAATGATTCTGACTCTGCCACTCCTACAGGCAGCGCATTCCATGCCCCCACCACTCTCTGGGTAAAGAACCTACCCCTGACATCCCCCCCATACCTTCCACCCTTCACCTTAAATTTATGTCCCCTTGTAACACTCTGTTGTACCCGGGGAAAAAGTTTCTGACTGTCTACTCTATCTATTCCTCTGATCATCTTATAAACCTCTATCAAGTCACCCCTCATCCTTCGCCGTTCCAATGAGAAAAGGCCTAGCACTCTCAACCTATCCTCGTACGACCTAGTCTCCATTCCAGGCAACATCCTGGTAAATCTTCTCTGCACCCTCTTCAAAGCTTCCACATCTTTCCTAAAGTGAGGTGACAGAACAGTACTTCAAATGTGGCCTTACCAAGGTCCTGTACAGCTGCAACATCACTTCACAACTCTTGAATTCAATCCCTCTGCTAATGAACGCTAATACACCATAGGCCTTCATACAAGCTCTATCCACCTGAATGGCAACTTTCAAAGATCTATGAACATAGACCCCAAGATCCCTCTGCTCCTCTACCTTACTAAGAACCCTACCATTAACCCTGTATTCCGCATTCTTATTTGTCCTTCCAAAATGGACAACCTCACACTTGACAGGGTTGAACTCCATCTGCCACTCCTCAGCCCAGCTCTGCATCATATCTAAGTCCCTTTGCAGCCGACAACAGCCCTCCTCACTATCCACAACACCACCAATCTTCGTTTCGTCTGCAAATTTACTGACGTACCCTTCGACTCCCTCTTCCAAGTCATTAATAAAAATTACAAACAGCAGTGGACCCAGAACTGATCCCTACGGAACTTCACTTGTAACTGGGCTCCAGGCTGAATATTTACCATCTACTACCACTCTCTGACTTTGACCGGTTAGCCAGTTTTCTATCCAACTGGCCAAATTTCCCTCTATCCCATGCCTCCTGACTTTCCGCATAAGCCTATCATGGGGAACCTTATCAAATGCCTTACCTGGACCTCTCCATCTCCATTCCACCTCTGACACCACCCTCCCCTTCCTGGACCTCTCCATCTCCATTAATGACGACCGACTTGACGCTGACATTTTTTACAAACCCACCGACTCCCACAGCTAACTGGATTACACCTCTTCCCACTCTACCTCTTGCAAAAATGCCATCCCGTATTCCCGATTCCTCCGCCTCCGCCGGATCTGCTCCCAGGAGGACCAGTTCCACCACAGAACACATCAGATGGCCTCCTTCTTTAGAGACCGCAATTTCCTTTCCCACGTGGTTAAAGATGCCCTCCAACGCATCTTGTCTACATCCCGCACCTCCGCCCTCAGACACCACCCCTCCAACCGTAACAAGGACAGAACGCCCCTGGTGCTCACCTTCCACCCTCCCAACCTTCGCATAAACCAAATCATCCGCCGACATTTCCGCCACCTCCAAACAGCCCAAATTCTGTGAACAAGAGAAAGTAGCAGCATGGTGAAATATCCAGATTGTATCCTATTCACATTGGCCAGTTAAACCTCTTGGTCACTGATCACCCTGAAATGTTGACGATGAAAAACACAGGTATTGAAAGTTAGAGGTTGTGTCTTCTGTTATTCATATGTCTAATACCTAATTGTTAACCTAAATCTCAAAGTTATTGTCTTATCATAGGCTGACATTAGCTGCATTCTCACTGAGATTGTGAATGGAAATCAACACAGCAATAATTAGCAAACTGAGTCACCCCTAAAAAAAACCTAATCTTTCATGTGTTTAATTTTTACTCAACCAACCCCACCCTATTATCAGTAGTATTATAGAAGTGAGGAAATCTGGTGACATACATACAAATGTCCTGAGGAGAGGCAAGAGTAGATACTGGGACAAAGAAATAGTTTTGAATTAAATGCTGCATCATACAGTTTTGCCAGCCAAATTTGGAATGTTGGATCTGTATCTGACTAAGGGTTATGATATGACGATACATTCGGAAACAAAAATGTACAAAATGAAGTTTATCTGAAAAGTTTTGATAACATGCTGTTTACAAGATGGATACACTGCATATAATGTATAAAATTAATTGAAAATATAGAAAAATCTTTGAAAAATGTTTTGTCAAAAAAGCTTTAAAATCACCTGTGCTTCAAAATGGACACGTACTTCTTTAACTACAGATTTCATTTGTTAACATGACACTTGCCAACATGGAAATATATTTTTCTGTTGGAACATGAGCACATTTACATCCATTCATGATACAAAAAAAAGACAGATTTTCTCCAAAACCTTTAATTTTTGGGCCCTAACTTTTTACTGTTATTGATAATAAAACAACATCAAGGCTTTGCACCCCCTCAACAAATATTCTAAAGGCAAACAAAATGAATTTAAAAGATCCTTAAATAGAAGTCAAATTCCCAATATTGTTTTAGCCACTGAAAACAGTTCCAGTAACATAATGCATGGTTCACATAAATAAATTATTCCAACAAAAGTTTTAAAAATAGGTCACCTATCAAGACAAAAAGAAATCAATCGCTGAGCCCTTGAGGAGACCTACATTTTCTGAAGAGTAAAAACCCAATTTCCCTTCAGCCTACATCAGTGATAAACTAAATCAGCAAATACTGGTGTAAAACAAAACTGGAAATTCAAGGGCTGGATTGAGGCCAAGATTGGAGGTGGGTGAGAGTGAGAATTGTTCTCGCTGACCAGAGTCCCTTTCAGCTATTTTTGCAGAAGGAGGGTAATGGGATAAGCCAGCAGGTCTGTCTTCCCAATGACCTCCCATGAAGGCTGACACAATTTGGTGAGAGCCACGTGACCAATAAAGAGAAACAGAGTGTTGGACATTTTAGCTGCCTGAAGATAAACTCCTGGCAGCCCAATTGGGGAAACCCTACCAATCCTGGCAGGGTTAAAGGGCCCTGGGTGCGATAGTAAACCACCCTGAAGCGGGACTCCGGTTCCCCCACACCTAAATCCACACCTGTAGCCTGACCACCAGATCCATTTTCTAATTTGAAATATAAAATAGTTGGCGGGAGAACACCCTCTCTCACTCAGCATCACAGCCTAAGACACCTCTCAAAAAATGTTATGATTGTATGTATTGACTACAGTTCTGCCTTCAACACCATAATTTAAAAACAAACTAATCTCTAAACTCTGATACCTAGGTCACAGCTTCCCCCTTCTATAAGTGGATGGATGTAAGTTTGCTCACTAAGCTGGAAGGTTTGTTTTTGGATGTTTCATTACCATACTAAGTAACATCTTCAGTGAGCCTCCAAATGAAGCACTGGTTGTGTAGCTCATTTTCTATTTATATGTTTGAGATTCCTTGGTTGGTGATGTCATTTCCTGTGGTGACATCATTTCATATGGTGATGTCATTTCCTCCTCTTTTTCTCAGGAGGTGGTGACTATGAACAAACACATTGACGGATCCCATTTACCACCCCCAAGAAAAAGAACATGGAAGGTTATTTTGGCTCTAATTTTTAGTTAGTATGATTTGACATTCCCAGACGCTAAATGGAAAACCTGCAGGTTTAACATTGAGATACTAATTGGATGCAATTTTCACAGAGAAGTATATGTCAGCTCGTTATATCCATTTCCAGTGAATAAACAAAAATTCTGATGTTCTGCATCCACAGTATTTTCTTTCTAGTTTAGTGAGATCAACCAGTGTCAGAGCAAGAATCTGACGTGGACTGAGGGAAGAAACACTAGAGGGTGCCACTGAAAAATATAAAAGTTTTGTTCCCTCTTGCCTGATTTCATTTCCTCCCCATATTTGTTTGTTTTTAATAAGTTACACTACAGCGTCAGGAATTAAAAATCCTTTGAAACCTTACAATTGAACGCAGCTAGACTTCAGTAAAATGAAACAGTGTGCCTTGCTGAAGATGAGGATTGAGTCGACAGCAGCAACAACCCAAAGCGGAACCAAAAGTTTCGAAGTTCCAAGTAAGCGATCAGTTCTAAAGTAAACGACCGAGCCCTCCACTCTTTTGTTGCATCGATGGGCTCGGGCGATGAGCTTCGTTTCTCGCTGCACGATCTGATCTTCATCTGCCTCGGGCTGGCCACTTTTCTCTTCGATCTGGGGACTGATGTCTGGGTGGTGGCCTCTTTCTTCGAGGCAGGAGATTATTTCTGGGCTGGTGCCGTGTTACTTGTGGTGCTGTTTTGCTCAGTGGTCGTTCAGATGTTCAGCTGGTGCTGGTTTGCCGGCGATCGAGAGCAGCTGAAGAGCCTTTCCAATTCCGGACTCCTTCCGCCCTTCAAGACCACGGTCGGGGATGGTGCCCTGCGGCTATTACACGGACTGCAGCTGGGATTCCTGGTCAGGTCAGTAATAGATAGGACGGAGAAACCTCATGACAGAGCAGATATGGTTGCTGCTTAGAGCAGCAGTAAAATGTTGCAAAAAGATGAAGGAGAAGGAAAAAAAAAGCTGAACAACGGTGAAATACGAACAGGACAGGGAGAAAGCGAGATATGGTGAAAGACAGGATTTGATAAGCAGAAAGAGGGGAGCAAGTGGCTGGGGTGGATGGAAGATTTGAGACCCACTGAAGGACATCCGGCTGTCCCGCTCAGGGGGACCGAGAAGAATTGGGTGGTCACAAATTTGTTCTAGTCCCTGGCGAGTTCCCTGCTCTGGCAAGCTGTAACCAATAGTCTTTGTAAGATTTCCATTACCTTTGATGCAGCAGCAGCAGTTGGAGTGCACTTCTGTCAGCTCCCCATGGGGCTGGAATACTGAGACACAGTTTCAGCCACAGTGAATATGACATCCCTGGATGTTTACACCTGAGGACTCCTGTGGTATACCTGGCAGCCACAAGAGGTGTGTCATGGTGTATCTGAACAAGTTCCTTAAAATAATCCTAATTGTCATTTTGGGGGTCTCTTGCAGGGTAATGCAGTGCTACTGTCAGGACGCCTGGGTTCAAGTCTCACCTACTGCAAAGGTGTGTCATAGCAACTGTGTCCATATGACATAGGAGCAGAATTAGGCCATTTGGCCCATTGTGTCTGCTCTGCTATTCAATCATGGTCGATATGTTTCTCAATCCTATTCTCCTGATTCTCCCTATAACCCCTGACTCCTTAATAATCACAAACCAATCTATCTCTTTCTTAAATACACCAGAAAACTTGGTCTCCACAGATTCACTACTGTCTGGCTGAAGAAATTCCTTCATTATGAGGAGGTGGCCTCAAGTCCTTGTCTGTCCTACTGGTGTTAACATGTATCCAGGCCTCTCAGTGTTTTGTAAGTTTCAGTGAGATCCTCCCCTCATCCTCCTAAACTCATCAAGTTCATACCCAGAGTCCTCAACCACTCTCCATGACAAAGCCATCATTCCCAAGGTCATTCTTGTAAACTTCCTTGGAACTCTTTCCAAGGCCCTATTCTTCCTTAGATATGGGACCCAATATTCTAAATTCACTCTGACCAGAGCCTGATACAGTTTCAATTGCATCTTTTATTCTCGCCCTCTCAAAATGAATTCTAACACTGCATTTGCTTCCCAACTGCCAACTGAACCTGCATGTTAGCCTTAAGAGAATCCTGAACTTGGACTCCTAAGTCCCTTTGTTCTTCAGATTTCCAATGTCTGTCCCCATTTAGAAAATAGTTTATGCCTCTATTCTTCCCGCCAAAGTGCATAACCTCACATTTTCCCACATTGTATTCCATCTGCCGCTTCTTTGCCCATTCTCCTCTCTTGGCCAACTCCTTCTGCAGCCTTTCTGCTTAATCAATAAGACCTGTTCTTCCACCTATTTTTGTGTCATCTGCAAATGTAGCAACAAGGCCCTGAGTTCCTTCATCCGGTTGATTAATATATAATGTGCACAGTTCTGGAGATAAGTCTGGAGACTTATCTGGGGATAAGTCTCTGGCTACTGACTCTACCCATGCCTCTCATTACTTTGTATATCTCGATCAGGTCACCTCTCTTCCTCCTTCTCTTCAGACAGAAAAGTCCCAGTTTAGTCGATGTCTCTTCATAAGACAAGCCCTCCAGTCCACGCAGCATTCTGGTAAACCTTTTTTGCATCCTTTCCAAAGCCTCTGTATCTTTCCTATAGTAGGGAGACCAGAACTGGACACAATAGTCCAAGTGTGGCCTCACCAGGGACTTGTAGAGCTGTAGCAAAACTGCACGGCTCTGAAACTCTATCCCCCTGATAATGAAAGCCAAAACACCATATGCTTTCTGAACATACCTATCCACTTGGGTGGCAACTTTGAGGGATCTATGTACTTGAACACCAAAATCCCTCTGTTTCTCCACACTGCCAAGAATCCTGTCTTTAATCCTGTATTCAGCATTTGAGTTTGACCTTCCAAAATGCATCACTTTTATCCAGGTTGAACTCCATTTGCCATTTCTCAGCCCGGCTCTACATCCTGTCTATGTTGTGCTGCAGCCTGCAATAGCCCTCGATACTATCGACGTCACCTCCAACCTTTGTGTCATCTGCAAATTTACTAATCCACCCCTCAACCTCCTCATCCAAGTCATTTATAAAAACTACAAAGCAGAGCCCAAGAACAGAGCCCTGTGGGACCCCACTCAACACTGATCTCCAAGCAGAATACTTTCCATCTACAACCACTCTGCCTTCTGTCAGCCAACCAATTCTGAATCCAGATAGCCAAATCTCCCTGTATCCCATACTTCCTGACTTTATGAATGACCCTACCATGGGGAACCTTATCAAATGCCTTGCTGAAGTTCATATACACCACATCCACTGCTCGACCATCGTCGATCTGTCTTGTCACTTCTCGAAGAAGTCAATAAGATTTGTGAGGCATGACCTGCCGTCCACAAAGCCATGCTGACTGCCTTTAATCACGCTATGCTTTTCCAAATAGTCATAAATCCTATCCCTCAGAATTCTTTCTAAGACTTTGCTGACCACAGTCCATCTAACCTACACTATTCCATTTTCATCCATATGTTTATCCAATGACCATTTCAATGCCCTGAAAGTTGGCGAGTCTACTATTGTCACAGGCAGGCTGTTCCATGCCGATACTACTGTCTGAGTAAAGAAACTACCTCTGACATCTGTCCTATATCTATCACCCCTCAATTTAAAGCTATGTCCCATTGTGCTAGCCATCACATTTGAGGAAAAAAGCTCTCACTGTCCATCCTATCCAACCCTCTGATTATCTTAAATGTGTCAATTAAGTCACCTCTCAAAGCTTAGCAATGTTCCTCTGTAACCTACAGCATTCTTCAGCACTATCCACAACTCTACTGACCTTAGTGTCATTTGCAAATTTACTAACCCATCCTTCTACTCCCTCATCCAGGTCATTTATAAAAATGATAAACGGCACTGGCCCCAAAACAGATCCTTGCGGTACACCACTAGTAACTGAACTCCAAGATGAACATTTCCCATCAACCACCACTCTTTGTCTTCTTTCAGCTAGTCAATTTCTTAACCAAACTGCTAAATTACCCTCAATCCTATGCCTCCGTATCTTGTGCAGTAGCTACCGGGGGGATCCTTATCAAACGCCTTACTGAAATCCATATATACCACATCAACTGCTTTATCCTCATCCACCTGTTTGGTCATCTTCTCAAAGAAATGAAGTCCTTGGATGGGAGGTTGGCTTCCATGATGGTCTAAGTTGTGCACACAACTTTCTGTGGTTTCTTACAGTCCTGGGCAGAGCAGTTGCTGTGCCAAGCTGTTATGCATCCAGATAGAATGCTTTCCATGGTGCATTTGGAAAAGTAAAAGACCACCCCTTGACAAAACCAATCTGATTCAGCTCTGTTTTACCACGCACTTCCAAGTACTCCACAATCTCATCCTTAATAATTGACTCTCAAATCTTGCCGACGACTGAGGCCAGTCTAATTGGTGTATGATTTTTCCATTTTCTGCCTCCCACCCTTCTTAACAGGTCTTACAATAGCCGTTTTCCAGTCCTCTGAGAACCTGTCTGCCTCCAGTGGTTCCTGAAAAATCATCCCCAATGTCTCTCTAATCTCTTCAGCTGTCTCCTTCAGAATGCTGGGGTGTAGTCCACCTGGTCTGGGTGATTTATCCAGCTTCAAACCGTTATGCTTTCCCAGCACCTTCTCCTTAGTGATGGTCATGACACTCACCTCTGTCCCAGACTCTGTTGAAATTCTAATATGCTAGTGATGTTTTCCACCGTAAAGTCTGTTGCAAAGTACCCATTCAGTTTCTCTGCCATTTCTTTGTGTCTCATTACTACTTCTCCAGCAGTCCAATGCCCACTCTTGCCTCTTTCTTATCTTTTATATTTCATGCTTTTTCTTTTGCTTTAATGCCATCCCTGACTTCCCTTTTCAACTATGGTTGCCTCTTCCTCCCCTTAGTACGTTTCTTCTTTCTGAGATGAATTTCTGCTGTGTCTCCTGAATTACCTCCCGAAACTCCTGCCTTTGCTGCTCCACCGTCTTCCCTCTAGGTTCTTCTTCCAATCAATTCTAGCCAGCTCCTCATTCATGACTTTATAGTTACTTTTACTCAACTGCAAAACCGTTACATCTGATCCCAGTTTCTCCCTCTCAAACTGCAGGGTGAATTCTATTATATTATGGTCACTGGTTCCTATAGGCTCCTTCAACTTAACTTCCTTGATCAAGTCTGCCTCATTCCATGTCACCAAATCCAGAATTGCCTGTTTCTTAGTTGGCTCTATCACAAGCTGCTCCAAGAAAACATTTGCAGACATTCCACAAATTCTTTTTCTAGGCATCCACTTGTGATCTCATTTTGCCAGTCCACCTGCATATTGAAGTCACCTATGATTATTGTATTAGTAACTTTCTTTTGCACCTTTTCTACCTTGTGATTTATTTTCTTCCCCACATCATGACTATTGCTAGAGGGTCTGGGCAAAAATCATATCAAGCTCTTTTTCATTGCAGTTCCTCAACACTACCGACAGAGATTCGATTACTTCTGACCCAATACTTGCTTCTTTCTGTCAATTTAATTTCATTTCTTACTAACAAGGCAACCCTCCCACCTTTACCTATCCTTTTGATTGGATGCGTATACTCAGATATTTTGTTCCCTGCCCTGATCCCCTTGAAGCCATGTCTCTCTAATACCCGAACATGGTACCTGCCAATTTCAATCTATGCTATAAACTCATTTACCTTATTTCATATACTGCATGCATTTAAATACAACACCCTCATTCTTGCATTCAGTGCACCCCTTCTCATAGTTGTCCACTCATCTGCCGTGTCAGAAGTTAGCCTCCTGACCCTTTCTGTACTTTATATCCTGTTACTTGTTCTGGAAATTTTAATAATCTCTCTTGAGCCCTCACCTCCTTTCAACTCATTTACAACTTTGTGACCACCTTATTTAGCCTTTCTACTGGAATCCTGGTCCAGATGCAACCTGTCCATTGTTGTTTTAATACTGTTGCCAGTGCCCCATAAACTGGAACCCCTCTTTGCTACTCCACTCCAATCTTTTTTTAATTGTGTTCTTAATTCCTGATGTTCCCCAAACAGGAACCCTTGCTTACTCTTGCTTATGTTGTTAGTGCCAACATGAACTGCAACAACTGGATCCTGCCCCTCCCACACATATATCCTTTCAAGCCAACTCACAATATCCCTTACTTTGGCCCAAGGCAGGTAAAGCACCATGTGAGACTTTCAATCCTGCTTATAAAGGATGCTGTCTGCACCTCTAATTATAGAATTTCCTGCCATTACTACTGTTCTTTTTGCAACCCCATGCTTGCATGGCCTCCTGTACCACAGGGCAGTGGTCAGTTAGCCTATCTGCCCTACAGTCCTTTGCCTCATCCACACAGTGAACAAGTACTTCATACCTGTTGGACAAGATCAAGAACTGAGGCTCCTCCAATGCTAAATTCAGGATCCCTCTATCTGCCTCACATATAGTTGCACCCTCACATCTCTGACCACTGGCCAAATTTGTAGTACTTAACCTACAGGGTGTGACTGCCTCCTGAAACACAGTGTCCAATTATCTCTTCCCCTGCCTGATATGTCACAGGTCGAAGCTCAGATGCATGCACATCAGTGCTAAGCTGGACTTACCAAGCAACCAACACTTGCTACATGTGTGATCACTATGAACTACGATAGGTCCACCAGCTCCCATGCAAGTACTTACCAACCAATCAGTGTCAGCATCCCGATCGTGGCATGTACTTCCACTTCTGGAAGTTGTGCCTGCATGGATCTTGGAGGCTTGAGTAGCAGAAAAGAAAATTAAGAAGGATTGCTGTTTAAAACCTTCCACTTTGAGCAAGCTTTTGGTCATCTTATCTAATACCTACTTGTGTAGCTCAGTGTTATACTTTGGTTTAGTATGTTCCTGCAAAGTTGTTGTGAAATGTTACACATTTATAAGGCACCTTTAATGTATTAAGTTATTGTTCTTGTTAAGTAGTTTTCGTACAAAATATGGTCAGTACCTGGGACAGATTTATTGGTACAGGTGAATGTACAGAAATCATATACAAAATAGTTTAGTGCTGTGAGAAGGAAATGTAGGCTTTGAGATTGATGCCTCATGATGGGCAGAATTGCTTTTGTCATCCATAGCAGTCTTCAAGTGTACAAAACAGAAGGTACAAGATCCACCATAGTGTTACTTTATGAATTACACTTTGTTCCATCAGGTATATAACAGCACTGGAGGTGGGGTTCCGAATGCACAAAGAAAGGGACACAGTGGGTCTGCAATATATTATTTACCTGATCAGTGATATCAGCATGCTACGACTCTTCGAGAGTATTTTTGAAAGTGCTCCTCAACTCACACTGATGCTGTATATCATGATGTTGAAGAACCAAATGAAGCTTCACCAGTGTAAGTGTTAACTACTGTCGTAAGCAGGTCACAATGTCATCCAATCATAGTATCATGAAACAAAGTTATAAAAGGAAGGCAAATATGTATGAACAAGAACATTAGACAGTGTAATCATATGCAAAACAAAGATCACATCAACAACATTATGTTATGCAAATAAATTTAAGGTTATAAATTATTCTAAACAGCAGCTTAGTATAAATGTACCTTTTAATACGAGTTTGATTCAGCAAGTTTCATCCACTCAGGTATTCAAGAAAGCCAGCAGAGGAAATAGAGCTGATAGAAAGCTTTAATAAACCATTTTGTTCAATGAGGAACTCCATTCTAATGTCAGGGCAGTTGTATACATTATAAAGTAAAAACTATAAAAGCAGCTTTAGCTGAGAAGGAAACTAACATCTCTTTACCATGAATTTGGAGCTCAGGAGGGCGATAAACTTCTGTTTGAGACATGCATATATCGTTTGTGTTTCACAATATATAATGTGTTTTTATACACAAGAAGAAAGATGTTAGCGAGGGCACAAATGGAAAAATCTCACTGACTTAGTTATTTATTAATTATTGGTTATTGGTTATTAATTGCACAGTTGGCAAATAATCAAGTTTTCTTTATTTTCCAATAACTTCTCAATATCAAGTTTAGAGACATAGAGCTATCCAGTATAGTAACAGACTCTTCGGTCCAACTTGTCCATGCCAATCAAGTATCCTAAAAAATCTAATCCCATTTGCCAGCATCTGGCCAGGATCCCTCTAAATCCTTCCTATCTATATACCCATCCAGATGCCTTTTAATTGATTTAATTGTACCAGCCTTCACCACTTCCTCTGGCAGCGCATTCCATACACGCATTAGCCTTTGTGTGAAAAAGTTGCTCCTTAGGTCCCTTTTAAAACATTCTTCTCTTCCCTTAAACCTATGCCTTCTGGTTTTGAACTCCCTACCCTGGCGAGAGGACCTTGGCTATTCACGCTTTTTATGCCCCTAATGATTTTACAAACTTCTATAAGATCCCCTCAGCCTCCGACACTCCAGGGAAAATAGTCACAGCCTTTTCAGCTTCTCCCAAACCCTCGACCTTTCGCAACATCCTTGTAAATCATTTCTGAACCCTTTCAAGTTTCATAACATTCTTCCTATAGGAGAAAGACCAGAATTGCATACAGTAAAGTGACCTTTCCAATATCCTGTACAGCCGCAGCATGACCTCGCAGCTCCTGTATTCAATGCACAGACAATAAAGACAAACATACCAAATGCCTTCTTCACTATCCTATCTACCCGTGACTTTACTTTGAAGGAATAATGAAACTGCATTCCAAGGTCTCTTTGTTCAGCAATAGTCCCCAGGATCTTACCATTAAGTTTATAAGTCCTGCCCTGATTTGCCTTTCCAAAATACAGCACCTCATATTTATCTAAACTAAACTCCATCTGCCAATCCTCGGCCCTCTGGCCCATCTGATCAAGATCCCGTTGTATTCTGAGATAACCTTCTTCACTGTCCACTACACCTCCAATTTTGATGTTATCCTACTCTCTATAACCTCTTATTTTCTCATCCAAATCATTTATATAAATGACAAAAAGCAGTGGACCCAGCACCGATCCTTGTGGCAGAATGCTGTCACAGGCCTCCAGTCTGAAAAGCAACTCTCCACCACTACCCTCTGTCTCCTACCTTCAAGCCAGTTTTGTATCCAAATGACTAGTTCTTCCTGTATTCTATGTGATCTAACCTTACTAACCAGTCTATCATGTGGAACCTTGCTGAAAGCCTTACTGAAGTCCTTGTAGATCATGTCCATTGCTCTACCTTCATCAATCCTCTTTGTTACTTCTCCAAAAAACTCAATCAAGTTAGTGAAACAAGATTTTCCATTAACAAAACCATGTTGACTGTCTCAAGTTAGTCCTTGCCTTTCCAAATACATGTAAATCCTGTCCCTCAGGATCTCTTCGAACAGTTGCCCACAACTGATGTCAGGCTCACTAGTCAATAGTTCCCTGGCTTTCTTTACCACCTTTCTTTTTTTAAAGCTGAAACAATAGAAACAGCCTGAATGGGTGGGGTCAAACTCTCACAAAACCAGGAATTTTTGTTTTAGCTTTCAGCAATTGCAGGGGTATGGAAGCTGTTATTCCTCTCTCCATTATAGGTAAAAGCTGGGGTTCTCGTCTTGTTGCTAGAATTGCATGTGAAGATATCTATTTTACTGAATTTGCCTTTGCCCAGGATATGTTTATGTGACATTACTGTATTCGAACAGTTAATTAGCAGTAGTTAATATTATATATATTATTATATCATATATATTATTTTGTTAAGCATTTCAATAGCTACAGTTGAACTAATTCTTTTATTTTTATTTTGTCTTTTTTTTTAACTATAGTATAAAAATAAAGTGTATTTTGCTTAAAGTGAAATAGCTTGACCAACTGAATTGCATCTGGAATGCAACACCTTACACTTTACTTTAAAATAAGAACAAGTTAGGATCTAGGCTATCTAAATGTATTTTCAGCGGGTTTGGTCTGCTCCATAACACCAGCAATTTCTGTTTTGTTTCTCATTAGGCCAGAGGCACAATTAAGAGACAAGCACATTGCTGTAGATCTGCAGTCATATGTAGAACAGTGGATTTCCTGCCCCTGGTGAACCAAATGCATTTTTACAATAATGGTCATATTGTTGCCATTGGATTACATTGTATTCAACCTTCACCATGGTGAGATTTGAACCCTTGTTCCCACAACATTAACCTAGACTTGGAGTTTATTAGGGCACCACCTCCCCATTAGTGAGTAGTTGTGGGATTTGAAGTCATGTCTCCAGAACAGTAGTCCAGGAACATGGATTCTAATCCAGTAACATAACTATGTTACCATTTCTGCTTTGATCAGATTTCCAATTAGCCACTTACTATGGTTGATGACAGTACAACAGTTGAGAAGATTTAAAGATTCCACAGTTAAATAGAAATTTTGTCGTGCAGTGGTAGTATCCCTACCTGTAAAACTAGGAAGTCTAGGTTCAAGACCCACCTGTTCTAGAGGTGTATGACACAATCTCTTGAGTAGAAAATGTGTTGCTGGAAAAGTGCAGCAGGTCAGGCAGCATTCAAGGAGCAGGAAAATCGACGTTTCAGGCATGAGCCCTTCTTCAGGAGAAGAGCTCATGCCCGAAACTTCGATTCTCCTGCTCCTTGAATGCTGCCTGACCTGCTGCGCTTTTCCAGCAACACATTTTCAGGTCTGATCTCCAGCATCTGCAGTCCTCATTTTCTCCTACAATCTCTGAGCAGGTTGTTTAGAAACTATCTTAAATAGAGATATTTCACTCTTTATATATTTTATTTCATGTTACTGACTGTGTAAGTGGAGGAATCACATTCCATTTGAAGGAGGTCAGCTAACTAAATTATATGGTAACTCTAAACTTTCAAATGCTCCTTGCATAAAAATACATGCTTCTGACAGCAGCTGTTCAATACAGATTTGTTTTGATAAACAAAATACAGACAAAGCTATTTAAAACTAGCTATAAGTTAGTTTTTCTAGAGAACAGCACCACGAGTGCATTCCCACAGTTTTCATAACTATTTCATAAAGTGTCCCTTTCCCTCATTTTACCACTTCACACAATTATCGATGTTACTGTTTCAGGAGCTTGGTTCTTGTTACAAGTGATGATCCTTCAGACAGAATCCAGAATTAGTTTAGACAGGGTGATATTTTAACTCACTGGTAACGCATTGACTTAAACAGTTAAAATTGGGTCCAATGTTTCAAGATGCTTTTTGAGTATGGAGTATCATCCCATCGCTATTTAACTTCCCCAGTTGGACAGCTATTGCAGATTGCATTAAAAAACAGTCATTTTCTTTGCAAAAAAAAAAATCAGTCCTCATTTTGTTAATGATTCTTGGACTGAATGTTAAGATTTTGTTGTCCTGCAGCTGCATTTATTTAATTAAATGATACACAAAGCTTTCCAAGAAAAGTCACTGGGTCATGGTTCCCTGGCTAATTTCACCTCTTCACCTCCACCTTTCAGCATCAAGAAACAAATTATTAGATTAAAAATAAGTGATCATTTTGGCCTTGTATAGTTTTGCTCTTGCTCGATTTGAAATGAAGATGCTTTCTGTATCTTTGTGATATTTGTAACTTCAGTAAATATACAGCATTTTAAGGGCCAGTAAAATAGTATTTGGAAATGGCAACTTACAGTGAAACTGCACAATAGTAGTTTAATTGGACATAGTATTTTGTTGTAATTGCCAAATATTTTATAAATTACTGTCTTGTTAAATGAGCCTAATCCCCATAAAGGTGTTATTGTGTGAATCAACATATGGCAGGTGAATTTCTGCTACTCAATAAATTGCTTAAGCAACCAATAATGTGGGACAAAGTTAAAAATCACACAACACCAGGTTAAAGTCCAACAGGTTTAATTGGAAGCACAATAGCTTTCAGAACGTCGCTCTTTCATCAGGTGGTAGTCCTGAAGGAGCGATGCTCCGAAATCTAGTGTGCTTCCAATTAAACCTGTTGGACATTAACCTGGTGTTGTGTGATTTTTAACTTTGTACACCCCAGTCCAACACCAGCATCTCCAAATAATGTGGTAACCCTTCTTATCATTTTCCTCACACTGTTCCAATTTCCACAGGTTTCTCCATTGTGGCGTCTTTCCTTTCCATTGCCTGGGCCATCCTGGACTTTCACAAATCCCTGCGCAGCTCTCTCTCTGACAAAATGCATCTTAACTTCAAGTCTGCGCTGATTTATTTTATCTTTAACCTGCTACTCATCTGTCCTAGGATTTGTAGCATCGCCCTGTTTGCAACCATATTCAAACACTATGTCCTCTTGCACTTTGCTCTTATATGCCTGCCAATGTTTATTTGGACTTGCCAGCAAGGCACGGACTTTATGAACAACATTCCTGAAGAAGTTTTCTACAGGGGTGCAGTAGCTGTGATCTTGTATTTCACCTGGCTTAACGTTGCTGCGGGAAAAACGATCATCAGACAGATTATTTATCACTCGTTCTTGGCTGTGGATTGTGGGATTTTAGTTGGATTTTGGTGGATCTATAGAGATCCAGTTTTAACTGCCTCCTACACACTCCCACTCCTTATTGCAATATCATCATCATATTTTCTTGGAGTGATTGTAAAGTGTACTTATTACAAGTATCTTCATCCTACACTCACAGCAGACTTGCTAACAACTGATGAAACAGACATTCTACAAGAGGTTGGATTCCGATCGATTTGTGAGAGCAGACCTTTGATAAACAAGAGAATGCAAATTCTATCCAATTGTTTTTACTTTTCTAAACCTGAGGGAAACAGACGCTGCTCAAATATGGAGGAAACTAAAATCTAAAGGTCCAGTATTCTGTTGAATGTCAATTTATGTAAAAGTTTTTTTCTCCGCCATTAAATTTCATGTCTCATATATTTCAGGTCAAAATGCACTAAGGAGAATGCGCACAATAAGAGCAGGTCATTCTTCAAATAATTTTTGTTCCAACTTTCTCCCCTCTTGCCAATCTCAGGTTACGTAATGGGTGTTATTAAATTAATGTGCTTAAAATTAGCATCTAGGAATGGAGATGCCAACCATGAGTCAATGAAGGGGAGTTTCTCTATGATTACTCAAGGTGGTGTTAATTCTTCCTCATCTATTGAGTTATGTAGAAATTATAATGGAATTATAATTATAGGTCATTGGGCTAAATTGTATGAGCAATAAGTTAAAACCAATTTTTTTGTCCTGTTCCCATGTCTGTTTCCTTTTGTTCAACCATAATCTGCCTTAAGTGTTGACATTATGTAATTGCTGCTTTTCAAATGTCTACCTACTGACTGAATTACCAATCACAACAGCTTGTCAATAACGTTGGGCAGGTTCTTTTTTTACTCAAAATTATTCACTATACCTATTTTACTATCATTGACAAATTTGGACACTACTTGCACTAGCATTATATATATAATATTGATACAGAAACTAACAGAAACAACTCTGGAACAGCAATCTATGGGGCACAGTTATCTGCTGTCACTCCCTCAAAGAAATAAAATAGCTTTGAACTTCTAATTTATTTTCTGCTTCGAACTATTTTACAATGCAAGAAGTTATAGTTCCCCTAATTCAGTGCCCCTTAATCATGTCCAGTATTATCTAGTTTGTTAAATTTTCAAAGACTTTCTGGATGTCTTAAACTTACATTTGTCCTGCAATCCTGTTCAGTTACTTCTTTGTTGTTCCCAGGTTAGATTTTTGAGTTAGCTGAGCTTAGCTGGAGCAGTAGTGAGAACATCCAAATTGGCCTCAGGAGTTCTGGCTGAATTTTCCCACAATAAA
This sequence comes from Chiloscyllium punctatum, assembly GCF_047496795.1. Taxonomy (NCBI): domain Eukaryota; kingdom Metazoa; phylum Chordata; class Chondrichthyes; order Orectolobiformes; family Hemiscylliidae; genus Chiloscyllium; species Chiloscyllium punctatum. The sequence goes on from NC_092765.1 coordinate 11,507,815, forward strand.
TGTCATCTATTGTAAGCTTGTATAACAGAAAGAAAATTAGATTGAATTTTACTGCCTTCACCTACTCAAAATGAATAAAATACAGTCAAAAACAAACAAGTTTCAAAACTTCTTTATGTATATCATGGTTCGGCAGAGAAATTTACATAATTTATCATTACAAATACAGAGATTGAATTGTATAATCAATCACAAAGTTAGGCAACTGAAATGGAAGACATTAAGGCTTCTCAGGATGGATCCAAATGAAAGCCATGAGAGTGGGAAAGTTCAAGGCTTAATGCCCTGCTTATGTCAGCTCAGTTGATTGTTGCCAGGAACTAATGAGCAGCACAATAACTGACTATGACACTATAGGTTTAGAGATGGAAAATTGGTGCAGGGAGGGAGTTGTTTTCATTGATTGCAACAGTTCCCTGCCTGTTGAGGTTAGGGGAATCAGTTTAGGCTATGATGTTACCAATATGATGTACAGACAGTGCTTATAGCAGAATACAGCAGTTAATGAATGCTGAACAGGGGAGATCGAACAGGAAAAGATTATGAGCTCTTTGTGCAAGTTGTTGTTATTGTATATCTTATCTGGAGAATGCAACAAACGTTTGGTATGACTGAAAAAGTTATCAGCCAGTTTACATATGACAAGTGAAGCATTAATATATAACCAAATGTATTATGTGCAAATAGAGATAAAGTGTGAGGATGGGAATATTTCCTTTGGGCAAATGATATGTGGTAAACAATACACTTCTAAAGAATGCATTTATATCTATACTGTATACCTAAATGTAGATGAAATCCCATCTTCCCAAAAAGGCCACTGCATCTACTTATAGTGATTATATGCAGTTAGATATTTGACAACGTGTACGTGCAGCTCAAATGCAGAGATTGAAATGTTTTAGAGTTACATTAGTTTAAAACTTTATCAATTTCTCAGGGTAAATGTAAGTATTAAAATTAACAGTAATTCTGATTTAGTTTGAACTGCTTATAATTCATTATTCATGAAAGAAATGCAAAGTTTTGTGTGTTTAATCTGGATTGACTGTAAATATATCAGCTGTCCCTGAAGGCTGCATCTTCATTTGTACTTGGTACCTCAACAGGTCAGCTGTTCTTATTTTCACGTATGTATTTGCATATGAGATTGAATAGAAACAACAGTTTTTAACTTATCTGCTGGAACTGTAGATAACGCTTTCTTCATTATTATGCTCCTAACTTAGTTTCCTTCCAATGCTATACTGTACCTGATGCAACTTAAATTCCTGTTTTTTAAAAATTAAAAACTTGTTTCCACTGACTGAATCCTAACAATCCAGTCTGGGATTAATAATGACTTGTTATTCAACAAAAATGTCATAATTTTAAATTCCTCTCCTTTGGAACACTGCTTACTACATGTTAACTACATTGAAAGACTTCTCAGCACTTTGGAACTTGATACTTGCTTCATTCTCAAATGAGTTCCCAGCACAGACTGAAAATGAAAGCTAGAACAAATCCTCTTAGATTCTCTGAATAGTTCTCTAGGAACTCTGGGTGACTTCCTATCACTTGAAATATTGTAGTTTTATTTATTTTAAAAAGCTAATTGTTCACTCCAAACACACAGACAAACCCAGACTTGCAATAAATGATACTAAAATGCATATAGATTATATATAAATCACACAGTTTCATCACACCTTTCCCAAAGAAGAATTAAAATGGATCCAAAAGAGGTATTAAAGTGTTCTGACCACTAATTCTATAACATTCCAACAATAATAAGATGTTGGAATTAAATATACAATGAGTTGGACAGTAATCATTTTTATACATTACACAGACTTTGTTATGTGCGCTCGCAATAACTCATGACATTCCCCTTTCTGAGAAGGTCAAAGGATTGTGGGCTGTATAAATGGAAGTTTCTTCCATATTGTTACCAATGTAAACTTTAAGATAATGTAGAACTAATGTAAAACTTAATGTTTCTTTATCCACAGTCAAATATTTCTGTTCATTTGTGTTCAGTTTGTTTTTGAAAATAACTGACAGGTCGTTCAATTCTCACTGCATCATTTTACAGCGAAGCAGCTCCTTATCAATATTCCTGGCATCAAAAGCTAGTTTAATTTGTTTTGCATAATTTGGCACAGCTGACACTGATGCTGTTGTAAGTAGAGCTTTCAACTTCGTAAAGACAATTTGAATTGTTACATTCATTCAAATGTTTTGCTTTTTTTTGACAAGTTTATTTAAAGGTGCACCATCAACAATAATGTTCAGAACAAATATGCAATACAATCCACTCATGCTAATATAATTTAAAATAAAATGTTTGGTCTTAGGGAAAATAGCCTGTACTTTTACTTCTTTTAGTGATATTTGCCCCACAATATGGCCCAAGTAAGTTACCTGAGACTTGGCTTTTGCATTCTGACCCAAATTTATAACCAACTTGACTTATAGCACTCGATTGAACAATTATGTCAAATGATGTACAGAACAATGATTATTGGAACATCATGAGCAGGTAGTATTTTGTTCAGATAATCAAATGTTCGGATAACTGATCTGATGAGCCGTGAGGTGTGGGTGTGAGACCAGGTTGCAGTTCCCCTGAGACCAGATTGCAGTTCCCCCGGTGGCCAGTGGTGTCATGCGTTCCCCTTGCGATAAGCACACCACAACCCCAAATACGGCTTCTCTCGCTTGGTAAGTTCTCTTATTTAAGCTTTTATTTAATAGAACATGGAACATTACGGTGCAGTACAGGCCCTTCGGCCCTCGATGTTGTGCCAATCTGTGAAACCAATCTGAAGCCCATCTAACCTACACTATTCCATTAGCATCCATATGTCTATCCAATGACCATTTAAATGCCCTTAAAGTTGGCAAGTCTACTACTGTTGCAGGCTATTATTTTACAACAGAGGATCTTGTTTCAAATAGAGTATCATACTTCAAGTGATACAATGTAAGATGGAGCAGGAGATTTTTATGCCCTCAGGTCTCAGCCGTTGTTGTTGTCACAGTTTACCCAAGCATCGGGACCTTGAGATCTTGTTCAGATAATCCGAAATTCGGATAATCAAGGTTCGGATAACCAAGGTTGCTCTGTAAATGCTTTTCTCTGGTTTGTTTATAAATTTGGGTCAGAATGCAAAACCAAATTCTTGATATAAACAGTACAGTTAAATCCTTTAATTACTTTATTGGTCAAGTATTGAAACATTGTTGGTGCACTTTTCATTCCAAATGGCATGTTTTTGCACTAACAAAGTCCATCCGATGTCACAAAAGCCAATATTTCTTTAGATTGGTTCGTTAATAGATTTGTCAATTTGACTTTAGAAAGTCAACTTCTTTGACCAGCTGTGCATGTCCACTCTGTTTATACAATCCTCCAGTCTTGATATAGGATATGAGCCCATTTTCATTGCCATGCTGACTTTATGATAATACAATACCTTTGTAACCTTTCCAACTTTGGTTTCATTATGAGTTCCAGATACTTTGACTCCATTCTTTAATGTCTTATCCCACCTGAGCAAATCTCCTCACACCAAGACTATATTGGTGTTGCTTTATAGGTAACGTATCCTCCACATTAAAGAATGAATCAATCTTCCTCGATTGATTGATTTATATTTCTGTACGGAACTTTGTTAGTCACTTTAATAATTTTCTGGAAGATAAGTCATTATAATCTCCACCCTTTTAAGCATCTCTGGGTTTTTCATTCTTATTGTTGGAGTGTTAACTTTTGAAATTTCCCTTTAAGATTTAATTCTCCGATTGTTCTGGTATTTCTATTTCATTTCTTACTTCCTTCACTAATGTAAGTACACTTTTCTCCTGACCATCATCCCTATCATAATATCTTTTCAGCACGTTAACATGACACATTTGTTGGCTCTTTCTTCTGTTTTGTGTGCTCACTACATAATTTACATTCAAGAGTGTGGTGCTAGAAAAGCACAGCAGGTCAGACAGCATCCAAGGTGCAGGAGATTTGACATTCTGGGCAAAAGCCTTTCATAAAAATTCTCCAGCACCACACTCTCAACTCTGCAGCATCTGCAGTCCTCACTTTCGCCTAAATAATTTACATTATTGAGTTTCTTCTCAATTTGTTAAGGTCCAGTGAACCTTGCTTTTAATGATTTCCCAGAGTCTGGCAACAATAGTAATACCTTACTTTCTGCAACAAAAGTTATAATTTTGGACTTTTTGTCTGCTTTAGTTTTCATTATTTGTTGGGTTCTTTCACATGTCTTCTAGTCAACTTGCAAACATTCATCAATTTCTCTTTAAGACTTAGATTGAAAGAGTTAGATTTTTCTGAATTTTGTTTATTAATTTTATTTAATGGGCCTCTTACCTCATGTCCATATGTCAAAAGGACTAAATCCTGTGAACTCATTAGGAACATCCCTAATAGCACATTTTAACAAAGGAATTCTTTCCTCTCAATCATTCAAATGTAAACATAGGTTTCAAAATCTGATACCATCTTTTCAAAGTTAAAAATCACACATCAGGTTATGTGATTTTTAAGTTTGTCCATACCAGTCCAACACCAGCCCTAGCATCATGACCATCTTTTGGCACAGCTTGAGATTGTAGGTAATAAGCAGATGATATAAATTGTTTGATTCCAAAACTAGTTATTAATTCTTCAAACTGAGACATAAAATTTTAACCCAGGTCCGATTGTATTTCTATGGATAACCTGCATTTCAGTAAATAAAAAAAAAAATTCCACTACAGCTTTTACAGTATTTCTTACTAAATGCTTTGCTTCAGGAAATCTAGAGGAAACATTGACTCATTACAGTCATGAAATGACAATGGTTCTCATTCCTGGTTTTAGGTTGGAGTTTTATACAACCTATTTAGACCCTGCTAAATGGTTCTTCATTTCTGCTGGTACTGGATTTGGAAGAACGCAAGTTAAACAAACTTTCATGTATTTCCCTCAGTACATGGGTTTCCTCGAACCTTCCAGAACTTTCTCCTGGTCTCTGGAACTGCCCAGACACTATTAGCCACGCGGCTGCTCCTTCCATGACTGCCGGGGTGAACGATGATGTCACTTCCGCCCCTGCTGCATGGCCTGCAGCCACTGCCGACCATACCACCTCCGCAATCGCTGTCCACTCAACAAACTCCACAACTGCCAGGAAGACTGCTGTTACCCCGACTGCTAGATTCATCCCCCTGCCCCAGCACAGACATGATACCTACCTTGCATGTCACTTCCAACCCCACAGTTGCTGCTGCAGCAGCCACTTTCGCCCCTAAAGACATCACTCACCTGGACATGGAAGGCTCTATCACCGACATCACTTCCGCCACCAGTGATAACCAAAATGTTGCCCGCTTCACTCGTGATGTCACTTCCTCCCCTGTGGACACTGCTATAAGCCCGTCTGCCCCCTCTGTGAGCATCACTTCCATTGGTGACGTCACTCCTGACCCTATAATCACACCCACTCAAGGAATTGTCTACGTCTCCAGCTCCAATCCAGGTCCTAGCTGCCAGCCCTGTCGTGCGTTCACCATTCCCCCAGACCTCCCCTTCACTGAGAATGAATGCTTAGTCCTCAGTAAAGGCCTCACCCTTCATTTCAAACTGCCACTGTGACATCGACCTCCTCAACCTGTCTACCCCCTTCACCCACTCCAACCTCACGCCCTCAGAATACGCAGCCCTCCACTCCAACCCCAACCTCACCATCAAACCCGCAAACAAGGGGGTGGGGGGGGGGGGGGGGGCGGGGCGGGGCGCAGTAGTAGTGTGGCGCACTGACCTCTACACTGCTGAAGCCAGGCGCCAACTCGCAGACACCTGCTCCTACTGCCCCCTTAATCATGACCTCACCTCCCATCACCAAATAATCATCTTCCAGACCATCCACAACCTCATCACCACTAGGGATCTCCCATCCACAGCCTCCAATTTCATTGTCCGTGAACCCCACACTGCCCAATTCAACCACCTTCCTAAGATTCACAAACCTGACTGCCCTGGTTGACTCACCAAACTCATCTCTTCCTACCTTGACACCATCCTATCCCACTTAGTCCAGGAACTGGACACCACCCACGCCCTTCATCTCCTCCAAGATTTTCACTTCCCTGGCCCCCAATGCCTCATCTTTACTGTGGATATCCAGTCCCTGTACACATCAATCTGCCATGATGAAGGTGTCCAAGCCCTCCGTTTCTTCCTCTCATGCCATCTCAACCAGTACCTTTCCACTGACACCCTCATCTGCCTGGCTGAACTGGTCCTCACCCTCAACAACTTCTCCTTCCAATCCTCCCACTTCCTCCAAACCAAAGGGGTAGCCATGGGCACCCGCATGGGACTCAGCTATGCCTTCCTATTTGTCGGGTATGTGGAACAGTCCATCTTCTGCAGTTACACTGGCACCATCCCCGACCTGTTCCTCCGCTACATCGATGACTGTATCGGCGCCACCTTGTACTCCCATGAGGAGGTTGAACAGTTCATAAACTTTACCAACACCTTCCACCTCAACCTCAAATTCACCTGGACCATCTCGGACAGCTCCCTCCCCCTTCCTGGACCTCTCCAACTCCATCTCCGGCGACCGACTAACCACAGACACCTACTACAAGTTCACCGACTCCCACAGCTACCTAGAGTACACCTCCTCCCACCCTACCTCTGTAAAAATGTACCTCTTATTCCCAATTCCTCTACTTCCACCACACCTGTTCCAGGATGACCAATTCAACCCGAGAACATACCAAATGGCCTCCTTCCAAGATCGCAACTTACCTTCCCACGTGGATGACGATGCCCTCCAATGCATCTCCTCCACTTCATGCACCACTGCCCTTGAACCCCACTCCTCCATACACAAAGACAGAACCCTCCCCCCGACCTCACCTTCCATCCCACCAATCTCCACATAAATCGCATCATCTTCCACCATTTCTGCCACCTCCAAACAGACCCCACCACCAAAAATATATTTCCCTCCCCAATCCTTTCAGCATTCTGGACAGTCCATTCCCTCTGTGATTCTCTTATCAGGTCCACGCACCTCCACCAGTTCACACTCCACTCCTGGCACTTTTCCCTACCACCACAGGAGATGCAAAACCTCTGCCCATACCACTCCCCTCACCTCTGTCTAAAGCCCTAAGGGATCTTTCCACATCCATCAGAAATTACCTGTACCTCCACTGTTGTCATCTACTGCATCCGTTGCACCTGGTGTGGTCTCCTCTATATCGGGAAGACAGGACACCTTGCAGATCATTCCAGAGAACATCTCTGGGACATCCGCACCCACCAACCTCACCGCCCCGTGGCTGAACATTTCAACTCCCCCTCCCACTCCCACTCCATCAAGGACATGTAGGTCCTAGGCCACCTCCACTGCCAAACAGTTACCACCCAACGCCTGAAGAAGGAACTCCTCATACTCCCCCCTCCCATTTATCTCTCAGCACCCAGCCCACAAGCCTCATTCCTGATGAAGGGCTTATGCCCGAAATGTCGATTCTCCTGCTTTGCGGATGCTGCCCGACCTGCTGTGCTTTCCCAGCAACGCATTCTCGACTCTGATCTCTAGCATCTGCAATCCTCACTTTTTCCAGGTTTAATTGAAAGTTTGGGTTTCTGCACGACACAATACATAGCATGTCTGGCAAAAAGCAAGGCAATTTATGTAATCCTGATCAATAAAAATGTCTTAATATTTTCGCCTGTTTTCTTAATCTGCAAATTACCTGCCATTGAAATTTCATGAGTCACTTGTAAAATCACATTACAATACTCAGATGGAAGTACGACTTGATGGACCACAACCCCAAAGGATCCTTCCACATCCATCAGAAATTTACCTGCATCCCCACCAGTTACTGCATCCATTGCACCCTATTTGGTCTCCTCTCCAGATGTGCTGGTCAGGTGGACTGTTCCACAAATCCGCCATACTGTACTCTTTCTCCCTTTTTGTATATTCTCAGAAAGCATGTTCTGTTTCTACCCCTTCTACTATTTTAGTACCTATTATTTTCCAAACTCCTCAGACTGTTTCTCCAGTTGGTCTCCCATTTAACTTCCAGCAATTTGATTTGGTATGTCCACTCTTATTACAATGAAGCGTGCCCATTTATGGATGTAGGTTTGCTTGCTGAGCTGGAAGGTTCAGTTTCAGACATTTTGTCACCATACTAGGCAATATCTTCAGTGAGCCTCCGAATGAAGCACTGGTAGTGTAGCCTGCTTTCTGTTTATATGTTTGGGTTTCCTTGGGCTGGTGATGTCATTTCCAGTGGTGACATTTCCTATGGTGATGTCATTTCCTGTACTTTTTCTCAGGGGGTGGTAAATGAGATCCAAGTCAATGTGTTTGTTGATAGAGTTCCGATTGGAATGCCATGCTTCTAGGAATTCTCGTGCTACAAATCTTCTCAAAACTCGCTAACAGCTATGGGCAAAATGTCTGAAAATGAACCTTCCAGCTCAGTGAGCAAACCTACATCCAGAAATGGACATGGTTCATTGTAATAAGAGTGGAGATACCAAATCAAATTGCTGTTATTGATGATAAAAGCCTTGTGTCTGCCAACAGTGTGACTGGTTCTCAGATAACTGAGCAGCTTGGGACTGAGAAATGCTTTGATTGCCACCAACACAAAAACTGTCTGTTCTGTGGTCAAAACCCACTTTAAAGTTGAAGTAAACAGTCCCCTTTTCAGCAGTTATTGTAAGCTGTGACTTTTAACTCCTAAGTCAGAGACTTTTAATAAGTAAATCAGTCACCCGGTGTCTCCTACAAACTGGTGAAAGCACTGGAAGTCAGACAACTGAAAAACATCGACCAGCATTAAAATCATTTCAGCATTACAGCTGTGCTGAGGGAGGATATTCCCGGAAATACATCCGGGGAAGTTATTTGGGTGGAACTGAGAAATAAGAAAGGGATGATCACCTTATTGGGATTGTATTATAGACCCCCTAATAGTCAGAGGGAAATTGAGAAACAAATTTGTAAGGAGATCTCAACTATCTGTAAGAAAAATAGGGTGTTTATGGTAGAGGATTTTAACTTTCCAAACATAACACTATGGCAGTCCCAGTCTAAGGGTTTAGATGGAGAGGAATTTGTTAATTGTGTACAAGACAATTTTCTGATTCAGTTTGTGGATGTACCTGCCAGAGAAGGTGCAAAACTTGACCTACCCTTGGGAAATAAGGCAGGGCAGTTGCTGGAGGTGTCAGTGGGGGGAGCACATTGGGGGTCAGCGATCATAATTCTATTAGATTTAAAATAATGATGGAAAACGATAGACCAGATCTAAAAGTTGAAGTTCTAAATTGGAGAAAGGCCAGTTTTGACGGTATTAGACAAGAACTTTTGAAAGCTGATTGGGGGCAGATGTTCGCAGGTAAAGGGACAGCTGGAAAATGGGAAGCCTTCAGAAACGAGATAACGAGAATCCAGAGAAAGTATATTCCTGTCAGGGTGAAAGGGAAGGCTGGTAGGTATAGGGAATGCTGGATGACTAGAGAAATTGAGGGTTTGGTTAAGAAAAAGAAGGAAGCATATGTAAGGTATAGATAGGATAGATCGAGTGAATCCTTAGAAGAGTATAAAGGCATTAGGAGTATACATAAGAGGGAAATCAGGAGGGCAAAAAGGGGACATGAGATAGCTTTGGCAAATGGAATTAAGGAGAATCCAAAGAGTTTTTACAAATACATTAAGGACAAAAGGGTAACTAGGGAGAGAATAGGGCCCCTCAAAGATCAGCAAGGTGGCCATTGTGTGGAGCTGCAGAAAATGGGGGAAGATACTAAATGAGTATTTTGCATCAGTATTTACTGTGGAAAAGGATATGCAAGATATAAACTATAGGGATTACATCTTGCAAAATGTCCATATTACAGAGGAGGAAGTGCTGGATGTCTTGAAACGGTTAAAAGGTGGATAAGTCCCCAGGACCTGATCAGGTGTACCCGAGAACTCTGTGGGAAGCTAGAGAAGTGATTGCTGGGCTTCTTACTGAGATATTTGTATCATCGATAGTCACAGGTGAGGTGCCAGAAGACTGGAGGTTGGCTAATGTGGTGCCACTGTGTAAGGGTGGTAAGGACAAGCCAGTGAGCCTGACGTTGGTGGTGGGCAAGTTGTTGGAGGGAATCCTGAGGGACAGGATGTACAGGTATTTGGAAAGGCAAGGACTGATTCAGGATAGTCAACATGGTTTTGCGTGGGAAAGTACGTCTCACAAACTTGATTGAGTTTTTTGAGGAAGTAACAAAGATTGATGAGGACAGAGCGGTAGATGTGATCTATATGGACTTCAGTAAGGTGTTCGACAAGGTTCCCCATGGGAGACTGATTAGCAAGGTTAGATCTCATGGAATACAGGGAGAACTAGCCATTTGGATACAGTACTAGCTCAAAGGTAGTAGACAAAGGGTGGAGGTGGAGGGTTGTTTTTCAGACTGGAGGCCTGTAATCAGTGGAGTGCCACAAGGATCGGTGCTGGGTCCTCTACGGTTTGTCATTTACATAAATGATTTGGATGTGAACACAAGAGGTACAATTAGTAAATTTGCAGAGGACACCAAAATTGGAGGTGTAGTGGACAGCAAAGAGGGTTACCTCAGATTACAACAGGATTTTGACTAGATGGGCCAATGGGCTGAGAAGTGGCAGATGGAGTTTAATTCTGATAAATGCGAGGTGCTGCATTTTGGGAAAGCTGGACTTATACACTTAAAGGTAAGGTCCTAGGGAGTGCTGCTGAACAAAGAGACCTTGGAGTGAAGTTCATAGCTCCTTGAAAGTGAAGTCATAAGTGGTTATGATAGTGAAGGCAGCGTTTGGTATGCTTTCCTTTATTGGTCAGAGTATGGAATACAGGAGTTGGGAGTTCCTGTTTCGGCCGTACAGGACATTGGTTAGGCCACTGTTGGAAAACTGCGTGCAATTCTGATCTCCTTCCTATCAGAAAGATGTTGTGAAACTTGAAAGTTCTTTGAAAGATTTTGAAAGATTTACAAGGATGTTGCCAGGGTTGGAGGATTTGAGCTATAGGGAGAGGCTGAACAGACTAGGGCTGTTTTCCCTGGAGCATCGGAGGCTGAGGGATGACCTTATAGAGGTTTACAAAATTGTGAGGGACGTGGATAGGGTAAATAGGCAAAGTCTTTTTCCTGCGGTGGGGGAGTCCAGAACTAGAGGGCAAAGGTTTAGGGTCAGTGGAGAAAGATATAAAAGAGACCTATGGGGCAACAGTTTCACACAGAGGGTGGTACATGTATGGAATGAGCTGCCAGAGGAAGTGGTGGAGGATGGTACAATTGCAACATTTAAGAGGCATTTGGATGGGTATATGAATAGGAAGGGTTTGGAGGGATATGGGCCGGGTGCTGGCAGGTGGGAGTAGATTGATTTCGGATATCTGGTCGGCATGGACAGGTTGGACTGAAGAGTCTGTTTCCATGCTGTATATCTCTATGACTAACCCATGAGCAGAAGCAACTGAACTGCCTCCCAGTTTCAGTCTACCCACAATTCACCATTTGTTTGTCCATGCGGGTCAGGAGTTTTTAATAGGATTAAAGTTTTAATTTGTGCTATTGTATGCTAATAGTTTATAACTGTTTACTTGTTGGTAGTCTAATTGTAATAAATAATGAGTTTTATTAAATACAGAATTCTGGTTTGCATTTTCTAGCAACCTGGATCTGAAAATCAGGTAAATGAGAGAACTTGTAAATTTTAAAATCTTCAACTTTTATGACAACTGCAAAAAAATTGCAAGGCTTGATTTCCAGTGCACTGCCCTAATGAATCATGACAAGTTGAAGTATTTAATCCTTGTGATATTCTGCTGTTACTTCAACCATTCATTTATCTACTAAATACCTCATCTTAATCTTAGTCAAAAGATTCAAAATAACTTACATCTTACACTGCCAAGAAAACTCTGGCCTCAACCTTGGATTCATGTCACACTACAGGCGACCCTATTACACTACACTGTCTCTCACACACACCCCTCCACCCTCTCACAGGTTTATACTCCGTCTCACACACTCTACCAAGCACTCTCACAGCAAACATACACTATCTCACACCCAATGTCTTTGGGGTGAATTTGCATTTGCAAACACATTCTGTTTTTGCTCAAAAAGCATACAGGTGTTCAATCCATGTAACATTTCATAAATTCCTACTTTGGAAATAGAACCAGTTGGACTCAAGACTGGGATACAGACAGACTCTAACCTCACACATTTTAATGCATTGTCTGAGTTGAGGTGTCACTTATTTTTATTACATTTTCTAAAGAATGTGACTTAAAAGTAGTTCTGGGATATAAATATTAATGAACTGAAACCTGCAACCCATTCAAAAAGATTAAATGTTTAATAGCAATCTACGTTTGTTCAATATATCGCTTTAGTTGCTAAAAATTCTGTCTTATGATCCTGCTCCATGGCTACCTGATGGAGTGACGCTCTGAAAGCTACTGATTGCAAATAAACCTGTTGGACTATAACTTGGTGTCGTGAGATTTTTAACTTTGTCTACCCTAGTCCAACACCGTCACCTTCACATAAAAAAAACTCTTAGCAATCTTCAGAGCTACCTTCAAATATCATGCAATAAACTTGCCTACAATATAACTGCTTTACTTCTCAAACCACTTCACAGTTCCTAAACCAAATATCCAAGACAATGAGACCTGAGTAATGATGAACTAATAGCCCCAGTCGTTATGGGGAAACCTTATTTGATGTTAGTAACAGAAAAGTTAGATCCCCAAAAGTAACCTGACTGGATAGATCATAATTTTGTTTTGGCACCAAAATAATCTTTTACTAAAATATAAGCACGCACTGTTGCAGTCTTTGTTCTAGGAATAAAACAAAAAGTTTATTAACTGAAACAAACATAAACAAGAAATAATAACACTATTCCCATGTAACAGTGATTCAAAGTTTTCGTTTAAACACATTAGAAATAACTCAAGCACTCTATAAATTGAACAGAAACAATAGCCTTGTAAATCAAGATACCTCTCTACATTGCATTTTGCAGTTCTAAGAACATCTAGTGCTCTACCTAGTGCAAAGACCCATTCCAGCTCATTTCCAAGGGGAAGAGTTTTTTTTAATACTCTAATGGACTTGAAGCAATTCAAATCTTAACTCAACTGATGGAATTCTAAATAGGTCTCAATTATTATGAAGCTCCTGACTTAGTATAGGACTGGAGAGAAGCTATCACTGTTGCAGCCTTAATTCCTTCTCTTTTTAACTACAAAAGCTCAACCTCATTTCATTTCCACTGACTGTATAGCAACATTGTGGTCTGGGATGAATGATAACTTGTCATAAAAAATTTTCAATGCTTTAAAACTCCTTTTAAGGAATGCTGCTTTGCAGATGTTTCTCCATCAAACATTTCTCAGCACTTTGGAACATGATCTTCTTTCAAACAACGTCACAGCACACAGTAAAAATGTAAGTCAGTCTGGATAGTTTTCCCCCTAAACCCCTTGGGTAGTTCCCAGGAACTTTGGATAACTTCTCTCATTTGGATTTTTGGCCATTGTAGTTTTAAAAGCTAATGGTTAACTCCAAACACACAGGGGTAAACATATCTTTAATTCAAAAAACCCAAACTTGCAGTAAATCTTATTAAAATACACATATATAAATCTTACAGTTTTTCTACAGTTATCCATAAAGGTTCTGGTTTGGTCCCACTGCATGCATTGAACTTAGGCTGCAGAATATGGATCACTCATCTCAGGAGTAGTCCCAAGATATGCAATTCTCTTCCTGAAAAAGGGCAGCATTGCAACTTCACACATAATATTTATGGTATTTAACATGACCTGATTTATCCTCAACTTGTGTTGCATTTACTTGGAAAAGTGAAATGCACAGAACACACATTGAATTGGACAGATAGACAATTCATTTTCAAAAACTTCAATTGCATTCTACAGTTGGAATAAATAATTTGTAAACGTGTCATGAGAGTAGTAGGCACAGCCAACTATAGTTTTTCTTTGTCTCTTTATTCATTCAGAGATGAACTAATACACATTATTACCAGCATCTTAAATATCCAAATTGCTCAAACCAGATATTTTCTACACGTTGTTTGGCTATAAAAAGAGTAATAGCAAAGTCCACTTCTAAATATTGTAAAAATATTCCTGAAAAAACAATTAAGTGGAGTTGGTCACAACAGAAAATCACTAATATAGTGATTCTGTTGCTGATGCAAGAAAAATTAGAAAGAACTGACTTAATTTCTGAGGGACAGAATAAGAGGAGATAATGCAATACTGAGATCAGCATATTGTCTTCCTCTCTGACCATCAAGTCGTGTTAAACTGGAAAGGATCATGACTATGTTTGAGGAGGCTCCATCTGGTACTGAAAAGGCCCTCCATCACCACGAGAACATTCAGAATTATCTTCAACCAAGGGTGTTTATTAAAAACAAACTACAGAAAATTACAATTAAAAAGACCCCCAACTGAAATCATGGTCCATTTGAAACAAAAAGATAAAACTTCTATTTATACTTATCAAGTACCAATGCATTTTTCAGCTGAACCTCCCAGTGTAACACATTGTTGGACTAGGGTTGATGGTGTAGGCAATGCTGACATATGTATATTCAGGAACATTTATACAGCGGAGTTTCCAAAAAATGTTTTACATAAAGCCTCAATATTAATGCCAGAGATTTCAGATATAATTTCTCTTTTACACAAAAGGGCAGTAGTTTAACTTCCTAGTGTTCCTGCAGATGTGTATATTTGTACATATTTGCTTTTAAGTTAATACCTGACATTAAACAAGCAGATTGCTCACGTAGTTCGACTACCCACAGTCCTAACTGGTTTGGCCATGGTTAAACAAGAATTACAATGAATAAAACTAGTGGTCCATTTTCAAACAGTATGTAAGGCATCTGTTGTAATAGCTTAGCTCGTTCCTTTCCAGTTGCTCACAGATAGTCCAATTCCAGAGCTTGATACAATGACATCAGATCACCATTATCCAATATTCTCCAAAATGGCATGTTGTGCTGAAATTAAGAGTATGCATGTTATTACGTATGTGCAACAGGTAAACCCTAGCTCAAACAATTTTAGAAAATTTTTTGGATCAAATATTACAAATAGAAAAAAGTCCACTCTGAGAATGGATTAAAGCGCAGAGCAAAATTACGTGAAAATTGGCCAAACACATT
Organism: Chiloscyllium punctatum; assembly: GCF_047496795.1. Taxonomy (NCBI): domain Eukaryota; kingdom Metazoa; phylum Chordata; class Chondrichthyes; order Orectolobiformes; family Hemiscylliidae; genus Chiloscyllium; species Chiloscyllium punctatum. Next base: position 11,523,093 of record NC_092765.1, read on the forward strand.
CTGTAAAACTGGAAACTCAACCTGTGTAATAAAACAAAGAACTACAGATGCTGGAAATGTGTAACAAAAACAAATTGCAGAAATCCAGTAGGTCTGGCAGCATCTGTGGAAACAGAAACAGAGTTAACGTTGAGCCCAGCGATCCACGTTTGGAACACTGCCAGACCGAATGAATTTCTCCAGCAATTTCTGTTTTTGTTTCAATTTAATTTAGGATTGCAAAGCTCAGACAGTCAGTCTTCAGATAGAGGGTTATATGTATGAAAGAAGGACATTTTAAACTGTAATATTACTCATGAGGTCACAGATTTGTCAAAGTGAGATACACAAGGGTTAGCTCCAGACACATTTCATAATAAATTAGAGGACACTGTACAAACTTTGTCAAAATGAAAGTCTTATTCTTTATAGCTAGTCCAGATGAATTAATTCAAGAGTCTTCTATCAATTGGTGCGTGAGAGTTGTAACATGGATATCCACCATGTGTGTGGGGGGCAGGGGGGAATCCAAGGATTGAGTGATCGTTTGTTTCTGTGATCACTGTTTTCAATAGTCATGACCAGCAAAAATACCAGACGCAAAAGAAAAAAAAACTGTATAGCAGATTTTTAGGTGCATAAAATGCAATTAATAGAAGATTTTGAATATATCTCCACAGAAAGAGATACTTTCTGGTCATATTGATGACAGCTACTTGGTTTTTTTTTTGCAATCCATTCAGAGTCACAGAGCTCAAACCCTCCAATCCTGCAGCGTCCTTGTAAATCTTTTCTGAACCCTTTCAACTTTCACAACAAGTTTCACAACTAAAGCTGGGAGACCAGAACTGAACACAGTATTCCAATAAAGGCCTAACCAACGTCTTGTTATTCAATGCACTGACCAACAAAGACAAGCATTCCAAACACCTTCACAATCCTATCTACCTGCAACCCCATTTTCAAGAAGCAATGAACCTGTACTCCAAGGTCTCTTTGTTCAGCAACACTCCACAGGTCCTTACCATTAAGTGTATATGTCCAGCCCTGACTTGCCTTTCCAAAATGCAGCACCTCACATTTATCTGCCACTCCTCTGCCCACTGGCCCATCTGATCAAGATCCCGTTGTATTCTGGGGTAACCTTATTTGCCATCAACTACACCTCCAATTTTGGTGTCATCTACAAACTCAAGGCAAAATATCAATAGATGTATACAATATAACATCTGTGAGATCAAGCTATTTTCAACAACACAGAAAAGTGCATAACTGCATTACAACGAAGTCCACTGTGTTTAACTTGGCAATAATTTCATTCCAATGTGCTTCTTCTGAAGGACTAGATTATGACCAGAGATATCGGCTTGGACTTTCTGATGATCAGTCATTCCTGCAGCTTAATTTGGACTTGCACACCGGGAACTGCCTGGGAAATTGAAGATCCTCGTGGGCAACTCCGCCATGCTTGGAACCTTCAGAAAAGTATCTAAGCCAGAGAATTCAGAGGGTTCTGCTGCATCTAATAGCTACTCAGGAAATGTTGTTAAAAACACAGTGTAACTGCTGAGAAACTATTAAACTTACCATACAATTCCACATCCACACCTCCCTTACATGCCTAGATCGTGACCCAACAACACCCTCAGATCCCAGCCCCCACACTGTGGGGACCGGACAACCCTCCACCAGTCCTAACCATGCCCCATCCTGGACCAGACACCCACACCACTTCCAATACCTGGAATCAACACCTACCCCCACACCTCCCCTACCACTGGATCCAACATCAGTTTCCATTGGACCCGATATCTTCCACCCCCAATCCCCCACCCACAACATAGACTTATTTAGCTGGCCTCCTTCCCACCTTGCCCTCTGGTGCCCTAATATTATACTTACATAATTATTCTCTCACAGAAGCTGTCAAAATGGCTGTCTTTGATGATGGACACAAATCAAAGAATAAGGTAAGTGAAAAAGGGGGTGGCTTGCCTTCCCCTAACTATCCAGTACTGCCAGGGAGCTGTAAGGCGTAAAGTTGTGTTCTGCATTTCTGAAGGAGCTCTGGTTAGAATCTGTCAGAAATGTGAAGTTCTTTCCTAACTTAAAAAAAATTAGAGTAAATGCCACTCCTTAGAAAATCCAGCCTATGTTTGCAATGCAAGTTGAAACATTGAAAGGAAACGTAAACAAAGATCACCTAGTAATAGATTTGGAAAGATATATTCTTTTACTCTTTGAACTGGAACAACTTTCTCCAAGAAAAATTAGACCTCGATATTAGTTTTTGTTTTACCATTCTTTGTGTTGTTTATGGCTTCTGGCTACGTGTGTACCTGGAACACTAAAAAGAGGTTTCAAGCGCTGTTGACAGAGGTCATCAAAATGAATGGAAGTCTGTCCTTTTTCATCTATTGATGTATTCTAATAAAAATATATTTTAAGAAATTCAACAAACTTCCATCTTGTTTAAGAAATGCATTTTGCAAACGTATCTCAGGGAAGAGAACCTTTTTTATAAAGCTTAAATTTCAAGCACACTTGTTAACATGCATGAAAACAGACAGGAACTCAACAATTTATACAAATGAAAGTAAGTAGCCAGGGAATGTAAAGGATAAGATTAAAAAATCTGTTTGAAATGATAAGAAAATAAACAATACAAGAAAATTGGGCTGAAAACCTGAATAACAACTGGTCTAATTTTGGAAAAAATAACTCACGGAAAAAACTAAGAAACAAAGCAAAAAAAAAGATAAAATGCTTGATCAAGTTTCAGACCCCATTTCACAGGTCAATATGACAGTTTAGTGTGATCATTTTAGGTATACAACGTACACACAGATGTTAGCATTAAGCTCATACCTATTGCACAACAAGGCATGATTGATTCAGGTAAGGTTACACAGCAAACTTCAGCAAAATTTCAAATAAAGCAAATGAAGGTGAAATTAGGATTTTCAAGTAATGGATTTTAAAATGCATTTTCCAGACAACTGGATTTGACCCTGTTTCAAGTATAAGAAAGCAGTTTACCCTGCATTGATCTGTTTGGCTCAAACCTATGCGAAAAAGTTAGTTATGCAATAATTACCAAAACTTAGAGAAATACCACTTTCTACAAAAAAAACATACATTATGACAATTTAAAACTATCATAGCTCATATTTTGCTAACCCTCAACCCTGGTCAATTTTTGACACATCACTTTAATTGTGCTGTTGCCCATCGTGTCTGCTATTTTTGTATCAAACCTTTGCCAAATGTGCATCATTTACATTCACCGAAAACCATTTTAAAATTAAGCCTACCTGTTTGGCTGCGTATTCCTCATCCCGACCATCCCCAATGACTACATACGTAACTTTCTTCCCAAATCTGGACACAATCCGTTCAAAACAACTTTCTTTGCCTGAAAGAACAAAGAATTCATTGACTTTTGCAGCTTAGCCAAGAGGAGGTTGTGCTTATTAAGGCTTTATGCACTTTTTCATTGTCCCCTTCAAGGCCAACTGTTAAATAAAAATAAAAGTTCCTGATAATAATGGCTAGCATCAAAACAAACTTTGCTGAAAAGACTCTTAGGAGCAAAGTGAAGTGTATTTCATGTAGCTTAAATGTTGTGATGTTAAACTAAGGCTCTTTCTCCATTCAGAAGGTTTTAAAAGACCTCCCCTTCACCCTCAGGACAACTTGATGAAAAGGAGGAAATTAGCCAATAAGTATTTGTCTGTAAAGTGCATCCATAGAATAGAATCCCTACAGTGTAGAAACAGGATCTTCGGTGTCCACAAGTCTACACTGAGCCTCTGAAGAGCAACCCACCCAGACCCAAACCCCTACCCCATTACTCTGACGAATGCACCTAATCCAAACATCCCTGAACACTATGGACATTTTTTTAGCTTGGCCAATCCACCTAGCCTGTACATATTTGGACTGTGGAAGGAAACCCATGGAGACACGGAGAGAATGTGCAAACTCCACGCCAGAGGCTGGAATCGAACCTGGGTCCCTTGCACTGTGAGGCAGCAGTACTAACCACTGAGCCACTTTAAAAGTAGAAGTTGACAATAAACAGCTACCTCATTTTCCCACCCCAGACAAGATTAATCAGTGAAAATCGAATAGTTTGACAACACAATGTTTCTTCTCGAGAACTGATTTTTATATTAAACTATTAATAAACTTTTTATATTAAAGCTGGTGATTTCAAGAAAATGTTCTAAGCAGCTGGAACCTGTACGGTGTCAGTCTAAACTGGCAAGCAGAAGAATAGATTGAATGAAGACATCAGCTGGAAGTCAACATTCAACACAGGCAGACTGTATATTGTTTAAAATCAGCTAGTTAAATAAAGGCTCACAATGCAGTATACGAGCATAAAAGACATCTTTTCTTCAATGCGGCAAACTCATTCATATTTGGATACAATCCATATATATTTAAGAAAACAGTGTTGTGAAGTGGGCAGATTCAAAGCTCCTTGAAAGGAGAATTGCTGGTAGATAGGATAGTGAAGGTGGCGTTTGGTATGCTTTCCTTTATTGGTCAGACCACTGAGTATAGGAGTTGGGAGGTCATGTTGCAACGTTGGTTAGGCCACATTTGGAATATTGTGTGCAATTCTGGTCCCCTTCCTATCGGAAGGATGTTGTGAAAGTTGAAAGGGTTCGGAAAAGATTTACAAGGATGTTGCGAGGGTTGGAGGATTTGAGCTACAGGGAGAGGCTGAATAGGCTGGGGCTGTTTTTCCTGGAGTGTCGAAGGCCAAGAGGTGACCTCAGAGGTTTATAAAATCAGGAGGATTTTATAATGAAGTCTTTTCCCTGTGGTGGGGGGAGTCCAGAACCAGAGGATACAGGTTTAGGTTGAGAGGGAAAAGATATAAGAGGGACCCAACAGGCAACTTTTTCACACTGAGGGTGGGTGTGTATGGAATAAGCTGCCAGAAGAGGTGGAGGAGGCTGGTACAATTGCAACATTTAAAAGACATCTGGATGGATATATGAATAGGAAGGGTTTAGAGAGATATGAGCCAAGTGCTGGCAAATGGGACTAGATTAGATTGGGATATCTGGTCAGCATGGATGAGTTAGACCAAAGGGTCTATTTCTGTGCCTTACATTTCTATGACTCTGTGACTCTAGGTGGAAAAATCAATGGTCCAAGCTGAGAACAAGAATACATTCATTTCTACCAGCCAACACCAGCATTAAGTACAAATTGAATACTGAATATTGCTGCATTTACCATGATAACTAGTTTTAACAACTGCTTAATGTCTCCATTGCACAGAGTTCTCTGCTGTTGATGTTATTCAATGGTTAAATTGCACAAAAAAACTGACACTAAACTTCATTTTAATTCAAAACCTGTTCATAATTACAGCCCAATCACAACTTTCCAGAATCCAGCGTGCAGCACATTCTAAAAATGTGAACATGGAGATACAAATGCAGACACTTAAAAAAGCAGGAATAGGCCATTCGGCCCCTCAAGCCTATTCTGCCATTCAAATATGATCATGGCTGATCATTCAACTCATTACCCTGTTCCCACTTTCTCCACATCTGCAAACATGGAGATGTTACATTTACATTTAGTTCCTTCATCTAAATTGTTAATATATATCACAAATAGCTGGGGTACAAGCACTGATCGCTGAATACCCCACTAATCACTGCCACTTGGAAGACTACTGTCTGTATCAAATATTTACTTCCTGCACGCCAACCAATTCTCTATCCATAGGCGAAAGGATCCTGATGAAGGGCTCCTGCCTGTAACGTCGATTTTCCTGCTCCTCGGATGCTGCCCAAACTGCTGTGCATTTCCAGCACCACTCTAATCTTGACTCAATTCTCTATCCATGTCAATACACTAATCTGAATCCCAAGCACTTTAATTTTACATGTTAACCTCTTACGTGATATCTTACTGAAAGCTTTCTGAAAAGTCTAAGTAAATGATATCCACTATTTTATCAACTCCACCAGTTACATCCTCAAAATTCCAGTCGATTTGTCAAGCATGATTTCCCTTTCATAAATCCATGGCAACTCTATGACCCTGTCACTATTATTCCAAGTTCTCTGCTACTTTAATAGATTCTAGCATTTTCCCCATTATAGATGCCAGGCTAATAGATCTACAAATTCTTTCTGCTTCCTTTAAATAGTGGAATCGCATTAAATACCCATCAATCCAAAGGAACTGTTTCAAAATATATAGAATTTTGAAAGATTACGACAGATATAGATTATTGGGCTTTATTCCTAATTTTCCTCAGCACCTTTTTTCTATTAACAACATTATTCAGTTCCTCTCTCTCACTAGACCTCCTGTGTTACCAACATTTAGAGTCATAGAGATGTACAGCATGGAAACAGACCCTTCGATCCAACCTGTCCATGCCGACCAGATATCCCAACCCAATCTAGTCCCACCTGCCAGCGCCCGGCCTATATCCCTCCAAACCTTTCCTATTCATATACCCATCCAAATGCCTCTTCAATATTACAACTGCACCAGCCTCCACCACATCCTCTGGCAGCTCATTCCATACACGTACCACCCTCTGCGTGAAAACGTTGCCCCTTAGGTCTCTTTTATACCTTTCCCCTCTCACCCTAAACCTATGCCCTCTAGTTCTAGACTCCCTGACCCCAGGGAAAAAACTTTGTCTATTTATCGTATCCATGCCCCTCATAATTTTTTAGGCTTTATTTGCGTTCTACTTTGTCAAAACAGAACCAAAATAGCCAACGAATGACATGCCTATCTCTTTGTCCCCCATAAGTGATTTTATTGAAATGCAGGCAAAACAATATTTACATTCTTGTTTCTGACTGACAGTCCTATATTTGTCATCACTAATCTTTATTTTTGCCTTCAAATATCTATAAAATATTTTACAAATCAGTTTGTATGTTCACCATAAGTTTACCTTCGTATCTATTTCTCCCCATCCTAATCAATCCCTTTGTTCTCCTTTGCTGAAATTTAAACTGCTCCCAATCCTCAACTCTATGCTTTTATGGGCCAATTTGTATGCCACTTTCTTAGATGTAATATTATCCATAATAATCCTAGATAGCCATAATTGGGCTATCTTGTCCATTTTGTTCTTGTGCTACATAGGAATGAATTGTTCCAATTCTTGAGTGCTCTTTAAATGCTTGCCATTTCTTATCCACTGTAATGAAATGGGAGATAGCACGGGGCAAGGTGATACTAGGCACACGGACACGCAAGATGGCCGCTGAGCCATCAGTTGACACACTAGATAGCCACCAGACCACAATATGGGGAGAGACAACAGAGCAAATACTGACACTGCCTGGGACCACCAGAATGCCAGCACAATGCTCTCTCAACTGAGTTGATTAGTTTAAAGTGGGTGGGGGAGAGAATACATGAGTAGCGTATACTGCCTGCCGACGTGTCTGGGTCCAGCCAACACCTTTGATAGAAATACTAACAGTTTGATACGGACTCAATACAGAGTGATAATGGCCAGGGCTGCAGTAATTGTCCTTCTCAGGCAGAGCAATTAGCGCCATTATTATAGCAACGGACTTCCACACAGACATTGAAACTGACAATGTCTGCGCTGAAACAGACAATGACCACACTGAAACTGACAATGACTGCACCGAAAATTAACGAATGTACAATGTTTACCATAAACAAACCATATTACAAAGACAATAACCTCATCACTGGCCTATTATTACAAAACGTATAAAAATATCTTCACGTGCTACGGGTTGAGAGAAGAATCACAGCTGATCATTGAGTAGTTGGTGTCCTTCTCTCCCCAGAGCTCCAGTATTTCCTTGTAGAATAAGTTCTGCTGTTGAACCCTGACTCTGACTCAGAGGTTGGTGATTTTCCCCACAACAATAATCCCTTTAAGTAATGTTCCTGAATTTATCATAGCCAGTTTGCACTCATAGAATCATAGTTTCCTTCATTTAGTCTTAGAACCAACGGTATAACATCATAATGAGAAATTCTGTCATATTAAGGTCACTCTCAAGACACCCTCAATTATTACTTCCTCATTATGCAATACTCAGTGCTGGATGGCCTGTTTCCTAATTAGTTTTTCAACTTACTGATCCAGCAAACCATCCCAAATATACTCCAAAAATTCCTCCTCTATGTTACTGATTTGATTCGCCCAATCTATATGCAGATTAAAATCACTTGTATTTACAGATGTATCTTTATTGCTTGTGTCTCTAATGAGATACACTATACCTGGCTACTGAATTAATGCCAATGCACCAGGAGATGTAATGTGCATTCCTCCAGTATTATGTATTGGACATGATAGTGTGGAATAGTCTTCAATAATGAGTGGTGAAAATAGCCTATTTATTGAGCATCCGCAGTAGTGCAATTTGAGGCGACAATAGAATCTGTAGTTTTTACAGTAGCCTCTTTATAAACAGTTCTTACATATATTAAAACATTTAGCATTATGGTTGTACATAGTTATATCTATCGTACACAAAAGATTTGCATGGCATCTGTCCTGAAAAGGTAGGAGATAGTTGAAAGTGGGTAGTAGCCCTATTTAATGTGCATTTAAAAAGTACATGCTAGTGGAGGAAATTGTTTGATGTTCTGTAATCTATTCAGGTGTCAAGAGACTATTATTAAGGGCTGATTAATGTTATAATCTTTGTATAGTTTTGAGTGAGTTGTGGAGACATGATGGTAGGGTGGGATTGTTCTGAGTAGGTTACAGTATTAATATTTATCCACGGGTAGCTTTTTATATAAAGACAGGTCTAAACACGGTTTGCAGTTTGGGGGAGAAAAGAACTGAAAGGTGTAAAGAAGTAGTAAAGGGTTAGAAGGGAGGTTTTAATTTGTCTTGTTATAGTAAAATCTCCCACTGCATTACAGTGGATAAGAAATTTATAAAAGCATGGTTTTATGAACCATGGAATGAATGAATGGAAACACAGTTTGGTAAATATAGTGCGCTTGCGAGTGAGTTGGTAAAAGAGAATACAATATCTCACAATCTGCACTTTGGCTTCCTAGGACACTTAAGACAATAGTGCATACAGAATTCATATGCACCTTGGAATCAGAGAACCAACTGCATGCACCCATGAGAATTTGATTGGCATGATGGCAGAATTACTAAGTAATTCACCTTAGCTTAGCTAATGTAAGGCATTATAATAGAAAACTTTACCATGAATTCAAGCCCATATGACGCCACAATAAGATTAGCCAAACTTACTATGCTGAGGTTTCTGGCAGCTGTCCAATGCAACCAATAGCTTGAACTAAATTCATACCAGGCCCAGATGTGAACCATGTTCTGATTGTTCTATTCAATGCAGTTCTTTCCGCTTATTTATTTAATATACACAGAGTCTCATTTTAATTGTGAAATTTTGAACACAATACACTCGAAACTAACTGACATTTTCAATGTCAGTTGTGGCTTATTTAAATAATTATTTGCCTGCATTTCAATAAAATCACTTATTCCAATGTACTCAAAACTTCAGAACTAACAATGACAAAATCAGAGAAATAGAGAAGGCTCCAATGATCAATATATGCTGTAACTGCATCTGGACCTCATCAGAATTACCTGATGGAAAATTACATAAATCTATAATACTTTGGAACATTCAATACAGAACAACACAACACATGAGAGAAAGTTAGGACTGCAGATGCTGGAGACCAGAGTTGACAGTGTGGTGCTGGAAAAGCACAGCAGGTCAAGCAGCATCCGAGGAGCAGGAGAATCAACGTTTTGGGCATAAGCCTTGATGAAGGGTTTATGCCCGAAACATCGATTCTCCTATCACAACAGATGGTCAAAATGTGGGGCTATATGGAATATTACTATGGAATTCACTAATCAGAGGATAAGGTACTGGGAAACAACGAAAAACACATTTTCAAACTTTGCTTTTTTTCCCTTCAAATCTACACTATTTTAAACAAATTATGTTTTCAGGTCTTTACCCAAATTACATGATGAGAAGTTGCAAGAATTTTCACAACAGCCTATTGCAATTCTCACCATTGCACAACAGTGAGAGAGGGACCAGCACCAAACCAAGCAGGACAGAAAAGAACCCTGTCAGTCACCACCACCGAAAAGAGCGAGAGGGGATGCAGACTCCAGATAAAATAACACTGAAGAGTCATGTGTAGGCCAGGCCAGGATGTCCCTGAAGGATATTACTGAGCCAGATGGATCTTTTTTTTAGACAATGGGTTCATGGTCATCAGTAGATTCTTAATTTCAGTTATTTTTAATTCAATGCAAATTACACCATTTGCTGTGATGGCATTCAAACCCCAGATCCCCAATACGCTAGCTGCATTTTTGGATTAACACTATAGCGACAATACCACTAGGCCATGAGGAAAGATTGGAGAAGATGGCATTGTCTTCTCCTTTTCAAAGAAAACAAAGTAGTTTGGTGAAAGGTTTCAAAATAACAAGGCGGCTGGACAGAGTGGGCATGAAGAAACTGTTTCCACTCACAAATGGATCAAGAACAAGAGGGCACAGTTTTTAAATGATTTGCAGAAGAAGCAACTGTAAGGTGAGAAAAACAAATGTACACAGTGGATAGTTGGGGTATGGAATTCACAGCTTGGAAGTGTGGAGGAGAAAAATTCAAACATTTGAAAAGGCACTGTATGATTATTTAAACAGAAAAAAAAAAGAGTATTCAAGGTTACAGGGAAAAAGGCAGGAAATTGGCACTAAATTAAATGCTCAGAGAACCAGTGCAGATGTGATTGACTGAATATTGTCCTTCATACACTAATCAGAAACACAAAATTGTTACAATCACAAAACATGAATTTCCACTTTACACTGACCAGGCTTATTTGTAATGCAATGTTTGAAGTTTGAAGACAACTAACCAATTAGTTGTGCCAATGAAGCAGTGTTTAATTATTCAACAGGAAACCATCCAAAGACGATAATTGAAAGCAAATTTGAGAAGATTTGTAGCTCAGGTTGAGGTTCTGGATGTAGGTTTGCTCGCTGAGCGAGAAGGATCGTTTCCAGATGTTTCACCACCATACTAGGTAATATCTTCAGTGAGCCTGCTGGTGGTGTAGCCCACTTTCATTTTACATGTTTGAGTTTCCTTGGGTAAGTGATGTCATTTCCTGTGGTGATGGCATTTCCTTTTTTTTCTCAGGGGGTGGTAAATGGGATCCAAGTCAGTGTGTTTGTTGATAGAGTTCCGGTTGGAATACCATGCTTCTAGGAATTCTCGTGTGTCTCTCTGTTTGGCTTGTCCTAGAATGGATGTGTTGTCCCAGTCGAAATGGTGTCCTTCCTCATCTGTATGTAAGGATATTAATGAGAGTGGGTCATGTCATTTTGTGGCTAGTTGATGTTCATGTATCTTGGTGGCTAGTTTTCTGCCTGTTTGTCCAATGTAGTGTTTGTTACAGTCCTTGCACGGTATTTTGTAAATGACATTAGTTTTGCTTGTTGTCTGTATAGGGTCTTTCAAGTTCATTAGCTGTATTTTTAGTGTGTTGATGGGTTTGTGGGCTACCATGATTCAGCAAGCAAACCTACAAACCACAATAACTGAAAATAAATTTGAAACCAGATCCCTTACCTATTTTTGTGGCACTGTAAATATTTTCAATAGGGAAAATTTCTCCTAGCCCATACAGCAACACTTTAGCCAGAGCTGGAACAAGTTGTGTTGTTGTGACCAGAATGTTAACACAGTTCCTTCTGGAATAAAAAAAAACAAGATTTCAAACAGTCTATTATTTTTCTGAATATTCATTATTTTCTTTTTCTTCCCATTCTTTTCCATTTAATTCTTTATGAGATTATTGAACTGATGTTTGTCACTTTAGCTGTCAGCTTCAAAATCTCGTACAACTTAGAATTCTTCCACTTTTCATATTAACCATCCTTAAGCTCTTTCCAAGCAAGATTATTTGTGCTTATGTGCAGTTTTATACAGGAGTCCACTGTCTCTTGCAGACTAGATCGAAAACTTCAATTTAACTTTACATACAACCAACAGACGATTTCAAACATTGTTCAGTTAAAATAATAGGAAAACAATACACAGCATGTGCTCAAATTCACTATTTGCACTTGAGAGACAAGACTCCCAAGAATGTAAAGACATGAAATTGTAATTTAAAAAGTGCAACCACAAAGTTTTTACAAATCTTAACCTGGTGAATCAGAATAGGCTTTTATTTGAAATACCAGAGCATTGTCTAGATGAAAATGCATTAGAATGATGAAATAAACAAATTGTCAATAGAATCCAAAAACATATGTTTTATATAGTAGTGAATTCTGGTACCTTGACTGAATTAGCAATAGTGATTTCAATGCAGTTGCTAGCCAGGAGTCAGTTAAAACTTCAACATCAGCTCTTAACTGCTTTAAGGAATCCCTCTTGGCTGGACTGAGCAGCTCTGTTGCCAAAAAATTATACTTGTTAATTTTGCTTCGCCCTTTTACCAATAATGAATGGAAAAATAATTCTTAAAGTGGCCTACTTACAACTTTGCTATAAAGAAGCTTACCCCCAACATTTGTACAGTATGTGTTGTATATTTCTTTTACACGCCGATATCGAAAGGCCAGCTTTCTCATCCAATCAATGCCTCCCTGTACACCACCACCTGTGCAAAGGCTCGATCCAGACACTGATCCATGAAATCCATCAGTAGTAAAGTTATAGTTACTGAAATCAAACATTAAAATATCTTCTTACAAAAGATTGTTCAAATGTAAAAGAAGTTGCTTTCATCAACAAAGGGCATGAAAAATCTTTGGCGGGTAGGATCAAGGATAATCCCGAGGCCTTTTATGCGTATGTGAGAAACATGAGAATGACGAGAACGAGGACAGTAGTGGGAGACTGTGTATTGAGTCAGAAGAGTTAGGAGAGGTCTTGAATGAGTACTTTTCTTCAGTATTTACAAATGAGAGGGACCGTATTGTTGAAGAGGAGTGTGTGAAACGGACTGGTAAGCTAGAGGAGATACTTGTTAGGAAGGAAGATGTGTTGGGCACTTTGAAAAACTTGAGGATAGACAAGTACCCCGGGCCTGACGGGATATATCCCAGGATTATGTGGGAAGCAAGAGAGGAAATTGCAGAATTGTTGGCAATGATCTTTTCGTCTTCACTGTCAATGGGGGTGGTGCCAGGGGGTGGTGCCAGGGGACTGGAGAGTGGCGAATGTTGTGCCCCTGTTCAAAAAGGGAATAGGGATAACCCCGGGAATTACAGGCCAGTTAGTCTTACTGCGGTGGTAGGCAAAGTAATGGAAAGGGTACTGAGGGATAGGATTTATGAGTATCTGGAAAGACACTGCTTGATTAGGGACAGCCAGTGCGGATTTGTGAGGGGTAGGTCTTGCCTTACAAGTCTTATTGAATTCTTCGAGGAGGTGACCAAGCATGTGGATGAGGGTAGAGCAGTGGATGTAGTGTACATGGATTTTAGTAAGGCATTTAATATGGTTCCCCATGGTAGGCCTATGCGGAAAGTCAGGAGGCATGGGATAGTGGGAAGTTTGGCCAGTTGGATGGAGAACTGGCTAACCGGTCGAAGTCGGAGTGTGGTGGTAAATGGTAAATATTCAGCCTGGAGCCCAGTTACAAGTGGAGTTCCGCAGGGATCAGTTCTGGGTCCTTTGCTGTTTGTAATTTTTATTAATGACTTGGAAGAGGGAGTCGAAGGGTACGTCAGTAAATTTGCAGACGATACGAAGATTGATGGAGTTGTGGATAGTGAGGAGGGCTGTTGTCGGCTGCAAAGGGAGTTAGATATGATGCAGAGCTGGGCTGAGGAGTGGCAGATGGAGTTCAACCCTGTCAAGTGTGAGGTTGTCCATTTTGGAAGGACAAATAAGAATATGGAAAACAGGGTTAATGGTAGGGTTCTTAGTAAGGTGGAGGAGCAGAGGGATCTTGGGGTCTATGTTCATAGATCTTTGAAAGTTGCCACTCAGGTGGATAGAGCTTGTATGAAGGCGTTCATTAGCAGAGGGATTGAATTCAAGAGTTGTGAGGTGATGTTGCAGCTGTACAGGACCTTGGTAAGGCCACATTTGAAGTACTTTGTGCAGTTCTGGTCGCCTCATTTTAGGAAAGATGTGGAAGCTTTGGAGAGGGTGCAGAGGAGATTTACCAGGATGTTGCCTGGAATGGAGACTAGGTCGTACGAGGATAGGTTGAGAGTGCTAGGCCTTTTCTCATTGGAACGGCGAAGGATGAGGGGTGACTTGATAGAGGTTTATAAGATGATCAGAGGAATAGATAGAGTAGACAGTCAGAGACTTTTTCCCCAGGCACAACAGAGTGTTACAAGGGGACATAAATTTAAGGTGAAGGGTGGAAGGTATAGGGGGAATGTCAGGGGTAGGTTCTTTACCCAGAGAGTGGTGGGGGCATGGAATGCGCTGCCTGTGGGAGTGGCAGAGTCAGAATCCTTGGTGACCTTTAAGCAGCAACTTGATAGGTACATGGATAGGTGCTTAAACTAGGACAAATGTTCGGCACAACATCGTGGGCCGAAGGGCCTGTTCTGTGCTGTATTGTTCTATAAAGCAGAGACAAAGCTACATAAATGTGCAGGATCGGGTATAGGATATTTAGCTCCTTGAGCCTGTTCCACCATTCATTTATATCAAAACTAATTTGTATCTTAACTTCATTGATTTGATGGGGTTCTTTAATTGTTAATATCCTTGCCAACAAACAAAAAATCACAAGTTAAAGTTTCACTACAGTTACACACAAGGAGAGAGCTTCAGATTTCCAATACTGTGTGAAGAAGTTTTAAATAAAAGAAACACGTGTATAAAACAAAGAGACAAAATGCAAACAACCAATCTCTGACTTATCAAATTTCAACCAGAACTTGTGTCATAGCACAATGAATTAAGAGTATAAGGCTTTGAAATTAAGATCATTACGTTAAGTCTTGTCCATTATCATCAGCTGCAACATCTTCCACGTGAACTTGATCACACTCCTGTTGAGTAATCAAGGCAAAAATATGAATTAGGAATTGTGCAGAGAAAGCAAACTGTAGGTTCCAGCCCCCATGTTAACATTAGAGACCTAACATATGAACATCGATCCAATCATATAGACTCTGAGTTACATAGCACCAACAATCCATGGGTTTTTGTATCAAACTTCATGATCATGCACATTTGTGCAGTTTGTCAGTGAATTATACTCCATTTTAGCCTCCCAAGAACTAGATTATAGAGATAGATGAAAGAAAAAGCTAGATGATTAGTGCTTCATGTTGAATTGTCTGCAAAACAATAGATATCTCAGCCTACCAGTCCTGAAAATGGATGAAGTCTTGGTTTGAATTAACATGGTGTACATTTTTTATCTGCTGCAAAAATGCAGTCATTGTTCAGCAATACCTGAGCAATAAAGATATTTAAAGACTAATACCAATCCACAAACTACTGCTCTGTAGGAGGCATCAATACTTAACAGAACTGCAATTTGTTTTGCCTGAATAAAGTTAGGTCTTGATGTAATTAATGGTCAAGTATGGGTTCTAATGGTTACAATGAATGAGTTCAAAGCTTATATGGAGAATGTTAAATCTTTTGACATGCTAATACTTAGTCACTAATCAATGTTCATTACCTCCAAATCATTGAAGAACAAGTGTGTGTCAGCAAGATCAAAAATCATTTCCTCCATTTGTAGTCCTAGTGTCAATGCTGATGTTGGATCCTGTAAAATAATCACAAGTCAATAAAGTCAGTATACACATTATATAAAAGTCCTATTTTGAGAAACTTTTAAACAAAATGTATGGGCCAATTAGTTGACGTAGAGTGTAAGGTTTCCCTGACAAACAGCAAAGTGTGTCAAGAGTCAACATATAATTTCAGACCCAAAGAGAGCTTACTGAGACTCTGGAGTGTAATAGGAGGACTGAAATGAAAGAAATAGATGCTTCAAAGCTCCCTTTCCTGATTAGCATCCACTGCCACTTGAACAGGAATGTGTTATGTAACACACAGAACAGTATAACACAGGAACAAGCCTTTCAGTCTGCCATGTCTGTGCCAAACATGATGTGATTCAAAACTAATCTCATTTGCCTTCAAATGGTCCATAGCCTGCTGTTCCCCTCCTGTCCATGTGTCTGTTTAAATGTTTTATTAAACATTGCTATTGTATCTGCTTTGAGCACATTCTCTGACAATTGTTCCAGGCACACAGCACCCTCTGCATAAAAGACTTACGAAACATGGATCAGGGATGGGCAGGACTGGCAGCTTAATGTCCCAGGATACAAATGCTACAGGAAGGATAGAAAGGGAGGCAAGAGAGGAGGGAGAGTGGCATTTTTGATAAGGGATAGCATTACAGCTGTGCTGAGGGAGGTTATTCCTGGAAATACATCCAGGGAAGTTATTTGGGTGGAACTGAGAAATAAGAAAGGGATGATCACCTTATTGGGATTGTATTATAGACCCCCCCCCCCCGCCCCAATAGTCAGAGGGAAATTGAGAAACAAACTTGTCAGGAGATCTCAGCTATGTGTAAGAATAATAGGGTAGTTATGGTAGGGGATTTTAACTTT
Organism: Chiloscyllium punctatum; assembly: GCF_047496795.1. Taxonomy (NCBI): domain Eukaryota; kingdom Metazoa; phylum Chordata; class Chondrichthyes; order Orectolobiformes; family Hemiscylliidae; genus Chiloscyllium; species Chiloscyllium punctatum. The sequence goes on from NC_092765.1 coordinate 11,539,711, forward strand.
CTAAACATCGACTGGGACTGCTAGAATGTCAAAGGTTTAGTTGGAGAGGAATTTCTTAAGTGTGTACAAGACAATTTTCTGATTCAGTATGTGGATGTACCTACTGGAGAAGGTGCAAAACTTGACCTACTCTTAGGAAATAAGGAAGGGCAGGTGACTGAGGTGTCAGTGGGGGAGCACATTGGGACCAGCGATCATAATTCTATTCGTTTTAAAATCATGATGGAAAAGGATAGGCCAGATCTAAAAGTTGAAGTCCTAAATTGGAGAAAGGCCAATTTTGACGGTAATAGGCAAGAACTTTTGAAAGCTGATTGGAGGCAGATGTTCGCAGGTAAAGGGATGGCTGGAAAATGGGAAGCCTTCAGAAATGAGATAACAAGAATCCAGAGAAAGTATATTCCTGTCAGCGTGAAAGGGAAAGCTGGTAGGTATAGGGAATGCTGGATGACTAGAGAAATTGAGGGTTTGGTTAAGAAAAAGAAGGAAGCACATGTCAGGTATAGACAGGATAGATCAAGTGAATCTTTAGAAGAGTAGAAAGTAAGTAAGAATATATTTAAGAGGGAAATCAGGAGGGCAAAACGGGGACATGAGATAGCTTTGGCAAATGGAATTAAGGAGAATCCAAAGGGTTTTTACAAATATATTAAGGACAAAAGGGTGACTAGGGAGCGAATAGGGCCCCTGAAAGATCAGCAAGGCGGCCTTTGTGTGGAGCCACAGGAAATGGGGGCAATACTAAATGAATATTTTGCATCAGTATTTACTGTGGAAAAGGATATGGAAGATATAGACTGTAGGGAAATAGATGGTGACATCTTGCTAAATGTCCAGATTACAGAGGAGGAAGTGCTGGATGTCTTGAAATGGTTAAAAGTGGATAAATCCCCAGGACCTGATCAGCTGCACTCGAGAACTCTGTGGGAAGCTAGAGAAGTGATTGCTGGGCCTCTTGCCGAGATATTTGTATCATCGATAGTCACAGGTGAGGTGCCGGAAGACTGGAGGTTGGCAAACGTGGTGCCACTGTTTAAGAAGGGCGGTAAAGACAAGCCAGGGAACCATAGACCGGTGAGTCTGACCTTGGTGGTGGGCAAGTTGTTGGACGGAATCCTGAGGGACAGGATGTACATGTATTTGGAAAGGCAAGGATTGATTTTGGATAGTCAACATGGCTTTGTGCGTGGGAAATCATGTCTCACAAACTTGATTGAGTTTTTTGAAGAAGTAACAAAGAGGATCGATGAGGGTGGAGCAGTAGATGTGATCTATATGGACTTCAGTAAGGCAGTCAACAAGGTTCCCCATGGGAGACTGATTAGCAAGGTTAGATCTCATGGAATACAGGGAGAACTAGCCATATGGATACAGAACTGGCTCAAAGGTAGAAGACAGAGGGTGGTGGTGGAGGGTTGTTTTTCAGACTGGAGGCCTGTGATCAGTGGAGTGCCACAAGGATCGGTGCTGGGCCCTCTACTTTTCGTCATTTACCTAAATGATTTGGATGCAAGCATAAGAGGTACAGTTAGTAAATTTGCAGAGGACACCAAAATTGGAGGTGTAGTGGACAGTGAAGAGGGTTACCTCAGATTACAACAGAATCCGGACCAGATAGGCCAATGGGCTGAGAAGTGGCAGATGGAGTTTAATTCAGATAAATGCGAGGTGCTGCATTTTTGAAAAGCAAACCTTAGCAGGACTTATACACTTACTGATCCTAGGGTGTGCTGCTGAACAAACAGACCTTGGAGTGCAGGTTCATAGCTCCTTGAAAGTGGAGTGGCAGATAGACAGGATAGTGAAAGTGGTGTTTGGTATGCTTTCCTTTATTGGTCAGAGTATTGAGTACAGGAGTTGGGAGGTCATGTTGCGGCTGTACAGGACATTGGTTAGGCCACTGTTGGAATATTGCGTGCAATTCTGATCTCCTTCCTATCGGAAAGATGTTGTGAAACTTGAAAGGGTTCAGAAAAGATTTACAAGGATGTTGCCAGGGTTGGAGGTTTTGAGCTATAGGGAGAGGCTGAACAGGCTGGGGCTGTTTTCCCTGGAGCGTCGGAGGCTGAGGGGTGACCTTATAGAGGTTTACAAAATTATGAGGGGCATGGATAGGATAAATAGACAAAGTCTTTTCCCTGGGGTGGGGGAGTCCAGAACTGGAGGGCACAGGTGAGAGGGGAAAGATATAAGAGAGACCGAAGGGGCAACTTTTTCACACAGAGGGTGGTACGTGTATGGAATGAACTGCCAGAGGATGTGGTGGAGGCTGGTACAATTGCAACATTTAAGAGGCATTTGGATGGGTATATGAATAGGAAAGGTTTGAAGGGATATGGGCCGGGTGCTGGCAGGTGGCTCTAGATTGGATTAGGATATTGGTCGGCATGGACGGGTTAGACTGAAGGGTCTGTTTCCATGCTGTACATCCCTATGACTCGTCCTCTGATAAACATACCTGACTCACCTTAAACGTTTGCCCCCTAGTATTTGACATTATCACCCTGTAGAAAAAAAACCTCTAACTATCCACCCTATACCTCATATTTCTATATACTTCGATCAGGTCACCTCTCAGTCTCCAATGCTCTAATGAAAACAATCCAAGTTTGTCCAACCTCTCTTTATACCTAATACATTCCAATCCAGGCAACATCCTGGTAAATCTCTTCTTCCCCTTTCCAAACCCATCTCAGTGAGATAACCAGAACTACGTCAAATGTGGCCTAAGTATTAAACAGCTGCAATTTTACTTGACAACTTTTATACTCGGTGCCCTGGTCAACGAAGGTAAGTATACCATACACGTTCTTTACCACTTTATCCCTCTCGAGAACGTGGTGCTGAAAAAGCACAGCAGGTTAGGCAGCATCCGAGGAGCAGGAGAAATCGATGTTTCGGGCAAAAGCCCTTCATTAGGAGTGGCTTTTAAACTTTAGATTTCATCATCTGCTATGGTGAGATTTGAACCCATCCACAAAACATTATCCAGGTGTTTTATATTATTAGCCCAGTGACACTGCTGTTATGCCACCAACTCCCCTCTTTTCCCCTCTCATTTCTGAAGGGCTTATGCCCAAAATGTCGATTCTCCTGCTCCTCGGATGCTGCCTGATCTGCTGTGCTTTTCCAGCACCACACTCAACTATGTTCTTCAGCATCTGCGGTCCTCACTTTCTCCCACTTTATCCGTCTGTTTTACCACTTCCAGGGAGCTATGGAATTTCTGGTAAATGACCAATACTAAAACTTTATGAACATTGCATCTAGATTTATAAATAGTAAATAAATTGCCCCAGGTTTCCCAATAACAAATTACAAAGCAAAACTACACAATTGTGCAAGGAGGAAGTTAGAGGCGGCATTTTTCAATAAAACTTGTGTAATGAGAAAATAGTGACATTCTGTAAAACCAAGAACAGCATCAGGTACATTTTATAAGACCAGTGTTTAAACATGACACATGAATCGCGTTAAAGGAAATTAACAGCTATAATGGACTACTGCATGCGTCTTTCTTACAGCCATTTTGAATGTAACGTGGCTTGAAAAAGCAATCATGTCTATTTTTGCTAATTAATACAATAGCTGGCAACTGCCACACTAACCAGCAATTCTTAGCTATTATTAGTTCAGTTCTGCTGCATTCTTTAGTGCTGAGTGTTGAAATGACAGCTGAAAATTAGGACACTTACTAATTTCACCATCGTTCTGTAAACTTCCAGTTCAGATTCTGATATAATGAAAAAAATTATCAAACTAGCAGATCACCTGGCGTCCTGAGCATAGAATGTTAGAGGAAATTTTTTTAAGCAGTTAGAAAGGAATATCACAAAGTATTATTTTACTGAAGTGTTTCTGCATATAAAACTTAATATGTACTCTAACAGTACAAGTTGCAATTGATCTGGCTTCATTTGATCAGTTGAAGGCTGAGAGACTAACAGGAATTCAGGTTAATTAGCAGTTGAAGACCTTTTTTATTTAAAAGGTCATGCTAAAACCTGTACAAGTGTTTTGTGTTATTGAGTTAGCATGCATGTATTATGCAATTGCTTTTTTATTTAAAGCAGCAAAAATTGTTATGCAGATTTGAAAAATAGACTTCTTAAAACTAATTCATTAGTATTGTTCTGTTTCCAATTCTTTGCTCTACATGAGGCCTTTCAAATCATTGCTGTACCTACCTTTCCAAATTTTTGTGCATATGATCCAGTAAGTAGTGAATGAAAGATGATAATGGTTTCATCCAAGTCCCACACAAACACACGCTGTAAAGGAATACGTGGAAAGATCATTATACACAAGGGATAAGTTACCTTTCCAAATCTTCCAAGCTAAATGTGAAATACCAATTTTTTTAACCATTTCTTCACGCTCAATGCAATTTTGTTGCATTAAGCTTCTTGCTTTGCATTTTATCAGCGTGTTCAATAATTTCATTCTCAATGACCATTACTAAGACAAATAGCAAGTTCAAAGCAGATGATGATAACGAAGATATATAAATCAGGAAGTTTAAATAAATGAAATTGGTAATGTCCAATTAATTCAGACTGTAGAGAATTAATTATATTTTTTGGTTAAAAAAATGAACCAAGACGAAATACCTAATTTATTATCTCTTGTAGAATTCAAAACAATGCCCCTGGGTTTAAATGTCTGATTATTATCCAACCAAGCTGGCTGGGCTTTGAATAGCTCTCGACGTAAAACCTCAACATGACAGGAGGGAAAACAGTATTTAAATAAACTCAATATCTTGATAACTTCCAAGGCCTGTTTTATTATGAGTTCTGGCAAGAGATCTGGTGTTCTATCTGGGGTTTGTTTTAACGCTTTGATGTCGCAGTAGTTTCTCTACCTTGTTATCATTGCAAAGATTTGATGATATATCTATCAATGGTCACTGACAGCAATGACATGGTGATGTCAACAGGCAAATTCACAAATCTTTCCACATTTCCAGTCAGTGGTAGGAGTTATAGTAAACAGCTTGCCCATTCTAACCTCCCCCTCTTACACAAGAAGTTTGATTAAAAGCTAAAACATACCTCCAGTTCATTATCAGGCAGTGGGGAAAAACAATTCCTCTTTCCTTTCCCCTTGGACTTGCCACTTGGAGTTTTACGAGATCGCTCCTCAAGTTCCTTCACTATCGTGCGTGTTAGACTTTGACTTGCACCAGAATCTCCTGAGGAAAAAAGGAAAATTAAGCCAGTGCTTTGAAGAGTGATTATGGAATTTTAACACACACTATATCTTGACATTTTGCATGACTGCAAAAACTAAAGTGATGTCTTTTAAAGTTTTTCTCTTAACCCATATTTATTTTTGTTCCAATTAAATTTCTGATCCACAGCCACCACATATACTGAGGAGCTGGAACATTTTCCAAACACCACAAGAGCACTTTCGACAGCTTTGTCCTCCTTTTACACTACCAATCATTTTTCAGCAGACAGAGCAACATAAATCCTTTTCTAGCTTATACTCTTCCACTGTCAGTTCTAAAGTCTACTTGTCAGTTTTCTACTACCTCAAATGAAATGTCATCATCAAGATTTTGACAATGAACAATAACATTCAGTATGGCAAAAATAGTGCAGCTTTTGATTTGGGAAAATATCAGTTTTTCTGTTTTCGAAGTTGTTTCTCTACTTTTTGTATAATTTATTTATCTGCTACTGTAGGATCTGTAGCAAGAGTAATGCATCTAGTTCTAGGCCCAGCACTTTTGAAATAATGTGGAGACACTGGGTTCTGCATTCGAATGCAGAAAAGATTCATAAGAATTGTTCCAAGGAGGAGGAATGCTGGCTAGGCTGGAGAGTTATGACAGTTTTCCTTGGAAAAAAGGCTAAATGGAGATCTGATGTCAGTATTCAAAATCACGAGGGGCTAAAAAGAATAGATAAACTGCTCCCATGCTTGAAAATATTGAGAAAGAGGGGACACAGATTTAAAACGATTGCAAAGGAAACAAAAGGTGACATGAGAATAATAATTTTCACACATAAAAGTGGCTAATGTTTGGAATTTACTGAGAATCTGGCTGTGGCAAATTCAATCGAGGCATTCAGGAGGGATTTAAACCATCACAGTAGGCAGTGTGCAGTGGAATAGGGAGAAAGCAGGGGAATGGCACAGCATGGACTGCTCATCAAATAAATGATGGATCAAATAGTCTCCTCCTGCACTGTTACAATTCTGAGAAGTCAACCTTTGAACGATGACTTCTGTCAACTGAGAAGTACTAGCATGGTAACTATATCAGTGCCCTTCTGTCCTTGTTTCACTCGGAATGAATTTTCTAATATATGATGAAACAAAATCCTCACAATATTATGTAAAGTTGATTCAGGTCATTGTGAAATTCCAAACTGTACTTCTTCCCTTTGTCTGCTAAAAATAGAGACCAGAAATGCACATACATAGCATTAGGAATGCATTTACAGTATTTAAGATTTCCCATATGACATAAATACATGGCCTGCCTTAATCTTTTAAGGATCTTACTGTTATTAAACTTGAGGAAAATCATTTTTCAACTCGTTCACTACTCCATAGTCAATAAAAAAAGCAAAAAATCAATTGCAATATTAATTAACGGAGTCATTAAAATTGGCTTTAAAAGGTACCAACATATGCTAATCATTTATTTAATAGAAACTTTACTTTTAGCAGGAGGGCATGACTACCAAAGTAAAGGAAAGTCTGATCTTAATGCAAGATAAGTGTCCGCTGGGTTTCAACAGCAATTTTCTTCAGGGAAGCCAGAAGTGTTCAATACTTAATCTTATTTACCTTATCATCAGACTGAGATTTAACATGTCCCTGGATTACTTAGTGCATTGGCTTTTCTTTATCAGTATCACTTTATGTTACACTATCATAAATCTCAATATAAGAAGCATCATTGTTCCATGGCAATACAGATTTTCATCAGGCCAGTTCATAAACAGAATGCTATGAAAATGCATTACCAGATTGGTAGTCCTGGTTTGATGAACTGGAAATATTTGCTTGCATTTTACGCATCTGGAAAGTAACAGTTGTTGAGGTGTTACTGGCAGGCAGAGAGTTTGGAGTTGTGGTTCCATAATTTGAATTGGGAACATATGGCACAAACTGGCTTTGTCCAAGAGATGTATAGGAAGGATAATCCTATGGAAACAAAATGGAGAAGGTGGTTAATAATATTACTTAAATGAAGTGGTTTCATATATGACACGAAAAAGATTACATATTATCTACCTGATTAGAACTGCTGAGGCTTGCAGCACTGGTGACAACAAAAGCAGCAGCAGTTCCGCCAGAGTAACTACTGGCTCTCGGGAAACAGGTACCTGTCAAAAATAAAAGCCAAAGCATTTTCAAAAATAAACAAAATGTTTATATGCACACAACATAACAGACAGGCGTATCTGCAGTCGTCAGTGAAACATCAGGATGGTTGTTGCTTCCCTGGTGCCAGGGTCAAGGATGTCTTGGAGCGGATGCAGAATATTAAGAAGAGGGAGAGTGACCAGCATTGGTACCAACAACATAGGTAAGGAAAGGTATGAGGTTCTGCAGAGAGAATATAAGAAGCTAGGCAGGAGGTTAAAAAGCAGGTCCTCAAGGACAGTAATAGCTGGACTACTACCAGTGCCATGTGCTAGTGAGAGTAGGAAGAAGAGGATACGGTAGATGCATGCGTAGTTGAGGAGCTGGTACAGGGGCAAGGATTCACATTGGGATCTCTTCGGGGTAGACATTATCTGTGTAAGGGGAACCGGATCCTCAGCTAGTGTTATGCAGAAAACTTTAGATTAGTTTTTGTTGGGGGGGGGGAAATGGGGGGGACAATTGTCAGAAAACAGGAAAGGCTGAGGCTGCGACAGTGGGTAAGGGGAGCAAGTCTAATAATCAAGACAGACAAGAGCATGGCAGAGAACAAAGAAAGAATGATAAAATAAACTGCATTTACTTCAATGCAAGAGGCCTGACAGATAAGGTAGATGAACTCAGGGCATGGTTAGGAACATGGGACTGAGATATCATAGTTATTACAATAACCATGGCTTAGGGATGGTCAGGACTGGCAGCTAATGTTCTGGGGTACAGATGCTACAGGAGGGATAGAAAGGAAGGCAAGAGGATGGGGAGTGGCATTTTTGATTAGGGAGAACATTACAGCTGTACTTAGGGAGGATATTCCTGGGAGATCACAAGGTGAAGTTCTATGGGTGGAACTTAAAAAAAAGAATGAGTAGATGACTTTACTGGGATTTTGTTATAGGTCACCCAAGAGTTACAAAGTTTTAGAGATGTATGGCACAACTGAGAAGCAAATATGTAAGACGCTCTCAGATATCTGCAAGAAAAAATAGGTTTGCAATGGTATGGGATTTTAACTTTCCAAACAGACTGGGACTGTCATAGTGTTAAGGGCTTGGATGGGGAAGAATTTGTTAAGTGCGTATAAGAAAACGTTCTTATTCACTTTGTGGATGCATTAGAGAAAGAAGGTCAAGTATTGCTCTGTTAAGAAATAAGGTGGGGGGGGGGGGGGGGCAAGTGACTGAGGTGTCAGTGGGAGAGCACTTTGGGGCAAGTGATCATAATTCTATTCATTTTAAAATAGTTATGGAAAAGGATGGAACTGATCAAAAAATTAAATCAGAGTAAGGCCTATTGTGACAGTATTGGACAGGAACTTTCAGAAGTTTATTGGGAGTGGCTATTCACAGGTCAAGGAACAGTTAGGAAATGGGAGGCCTTTAATTTTGAGATAATGCGTGTTCAGAGACTGTATGTTCCTGTTTGTGTGAAGGACAAAGCTGGAAGGTGTAAGGAATGCTGGATGACTAGAGAATTGAGGCGCTGGTGAAGAAAATGGGGACATTTATCAGATATAAACAGCTGGAACTGAGTCAATCCCTAGAAGAATATAAGGGCAGTAGGAACATGCTTAAGAGAGAAGTCAGGAAGGCAAAGGGGTACATGAAATAGCTTCAGCAAATGGAGTTAAGGAGAATCCAAAGAGATTCTATAGTTACATAAAGGGCAAAACAGTAACTAAGAAGAGAATAGGGCCCCTTAAAGATCAACAAGCCCATCTATGTGTGGAACAACAGGAGATAAATGAGATGCTCGACGAATGTTTTGTGTTATACTTACCATAGAGGAGGGTATGGAAGTTATAGAACTTGGGGAAACAAATAGTGATATTTTGAAAAGCGTCCATTTATTGAAGAGGTGGTGCTGGAGGTCTTCAAGTGCATAAAGTTAGATTAATCCCAGGATCTGATCAGGTGCTTCCCAGAATGGAGATTGCTGGGCCCCTTGCTAAGATTTTTGTATCATCGACAGCCATGGGTGAGGTTCCGGAATACTGGAGTTTGGCTAATGTGGTGCCATTATTTAAGAAAGGCTGTAAGGAGAAGCTGGGAAATACAGACCAGTGACCGTCAGTGGTGGGCAAGTTGTTGGAGGGGATTCCGAGGCTCAGGATTAACATGTATTTGGAAAAGCAAGTTGATGAGGGATAATCAACATGGCTTTTTACGTGTAGGAGATTGTCACCTCAATCAAGTTAGTGAGACACAAAGAAGATTGATGAAGACAGAGCATTAGATATTGTTCCTATGGACTTCAAGTAACGCATTTGACAAGGTTCCGCATGGTCGACTGTGAAGTAAAGTTAGATCACATGAGATCAAGGGGAAGGTAGCCAATTGGATACAAAAATGGCTTGAAGGTTGGAGACAGAGGCTGTTAGTGGAGGGATGTTTTTCAAACTGGAGGCCTGTGATCAGTGGCGTGCCACAATGATCAGTGCTGTAGGTCCATTACTTTTCGCTTTATATATATATTTGGATGTGAATATAGAAGGTATGGTTAGTAAGTGTTCAGAGGAGAAAAATAGCTGGTGAAGTAGACAATGAAGAAAGTTATCTCAGAGTAAAACAGGACCTTGATCAATGCATTGAGGAATGGCAGAAGGAGTTTAATTTAGAAAAATTTGAGATGTTGCATTTTGGTAAGGCAAATCAGGGTAGGGTGTATACAGTAAATGATGGGACACTGGAGACCTAGGGGTGCAGATGGATAATTCTTTGAAAATGGATCATAGGTAGACAGGGTAACAAAGATGGCTTTTAGCATATTTGCCTTTATTGGTTATAACACTGATTATAGGAGTTGGGATGTCTTATTGTAGCTGTACAGGACATTGGCAAGGCCACTTTGGGAATACTGGTTACAATTCTGGTTGCCCTTCTTTAGGAAGAATGTTGTTAAACTTGAGAAAATATTTAGAAGGACATTGCCAGGAATGGAGAGTTTGAGATATAAAAATAGGCTGGAAAAACTGGGACATTTTTCCCTAGAGCATAAGAGGTTGATGGGTGACCTTTTTAAGATTTATAAAATCATGAGGAGCATAGATAAGGTAAATGATAAGGATCTTTCCCCTAGGGTGGGGAAATTCAAAACTAGGGACATATTTTTAGGTGAGAGGAGAAAGATTTAAAAAGGTCACGAAGGGCAATTTTAAAACAAAACGGAATGGTGTGTATTTGCAATGAATTGCCAGAGAAAGTGTGGGATTCAGGTACAGTTACAACGTTTAAATGACATTTGGGTAATTTCATGAATAGGAAGGGTTTTTGAGGGATATGGGCCAAGTGCAGGCAGGTGGGACTAGATTCGTTTGGGAACTTGGTTGGCCTGAACTGATTGGACCAAAGGGTCTGTTTCCATGCAGTATGACTATGACATGCACAATGTGGAGGGGAGCACAGTGGCAGGTTGGAATGGGGGTTAATATTGAGGCCCATGTTATAAATTTACCTTGTGCTGGATATGTGTAATGTGCTGGGCTGGTTTGATTTGAGCTAAACCCTGTATCATAACTGAGGTATCCAGGCTGACTGGGTGATCCACATTCTGTTTTCACACCAGGCCACAATGCACCTATGATAAAAATAATTATTAATTAATGGCACTTTTACATAACCAGATGATCAAAACCAAATTGCATGAATGGAAGTATTGGATGCAAACTTATTTTTCTCTCAAACTATTAAGGAGGCTGTTCTGCAACAGATTAAGGTTTAATCACATCACAGTATCATTAAAATAAAATTGAACATTTGCATACCATTGAATCAGGAGAATGTGTGTACATCAAAAGATGTTTTTTTTTCAAGTTTATATATGCAACATATTGAACAGCTACCACTTATTACTTCTTCAGGAAAGGACTATTATGGGAATGGAGACAAGGATAAGCTGGAATTTGAGACCTGGTTGTAAAACTAGACCAGGTGGAGAGGATGCAAGTTTCCTCTTCGCCTTTTCCATAAAAGGATAAAACCAAATGACTTTCAGTTATCAATCTGCTGACTGCCTGATTTTTCAAAGAAAGATGCCAAGCATAATCAACTGTTATGTTATCCAAGCAAATTGCTGCATTGCTGAGAAATGCATGATAACTGATGAAACAAAAATGACATGCTCACTGATCCACTCTTAACTTTTGCCCCCACAGTCTTTTTTAAAACTTTGTAGCTAGGAGGATCTTTAAGCTTAGGGCAGGCCATGTCAAGACCTAATAAGGCAATTTCAAGAAAAGCCAATAAATTAAGCACTTTGAAAACTAATTTGATCTATTTATACACAAGGAAAATGTAAAATAAGCTTACCAAAAGGAGGTAGTCCATAAGGCTGATTTGGTTCTGGGTATGATGTGTAAGATGCTGATGGCTGTGCTGCTGGGTATCGAGCCTGTTCGGAATAAGCAGCTTGAACTATTGGCGGAGAAAATAAATGCGGATATGGCCTATAAAAAGAGGATGAAAACAAATTAGTCTAAAGCACCTTTAAGTAAATTTAAAAGACGTTTTTACTAAAACCCAAGATGATTGGATTCTCATGGCAAGTTGACAAGCTGCAGTAATTTCTAGTTAAACAAAATGGGGTAAGTGCTGGAGCATTACCACAACAACTACGCAAAGGACCAGCAATTCATTAATTCTCATCTGTGAAAAAACAACATATATGATGTAGCTATCAAGTACAGTGAATGCAAGGTATAATACTGGCATCGACACCAACAGATGGTAGATCACCAAAACATAGAAAACTTTCTATTAGTATTTCAGAGTTCAAAATTTGCAAGAACTTACAATATCATGAACATATATGAAAAGAACTCTGCCCATTAATGTGCCATAAGTGTAAAGCAAGTGCGCTTTCCAAAATAATAAACTTATTGAAAAAATTCACATAGAAAAATACACTGGGGATCACAAAGCCAAAGAAAAAAAATGGTCCACCATCCATGATACAAACAAGTATAAATGAATAGATGACAAACCAACTGGAGTGCAAGTTATTGTGCAATTAGTTAAAAAATGTTTTTCTAAACAAAACACAAACTAGCAAGTGCTTTTTTTTTGCCTTGTGCAGGTACTAATTTGCCTAATTTTCCATTCTTTGATAAAACTTGCTGCACCCATGCTCAATCATGTTTTTTAAATGAGCTGTGTAACTATAGAAACTACTACTCCTTACTCGATTCAACAAAAGAAACTTATCTGGTCCAATTATTCAATACAGGACAGGGCTCATGTAAGCAGCATAATTTTATACATAGCAAAAGGAAAATCTAATGAAAAATTTCAAGCAGCAAATGTCATACAATAAGTTGCCATGAAAGGCCTCTGAAATAGACAGAATGAATGGATTTGAAAGACAAGAGACAGGGAGGATAGAGTGAGTGAAATGGGAAAAAGAAAAGGCTGGTGACATGGCTTTATCTATGAAATACATGTACTTGTGCCTACTGGTCTTCTCTATTATTTAAAAAAAAACTTACATATTCTTTGTTTCCACAATCTTAAAAATATTGTTTCATCTAATTGAAAGATCGACTGTAACCTAAAACCAATATCATTCAAACAGCTGAAACTTACTTTGTAGGAAACATTACCAAGTTATCTTGATTTGGCATACGTGGACTAGAACCTGTGCAGGTTATAACTGTAAAAAGAAACAGGAGGAAATTTTCACTTCAATCACCTGGAAATCGAAACCGAACAGACAAAAATCATTTTGTCCTACTTGACAAGATTAAAATTGTTAACGTATATTTGCAAGGCCATACCCACCAGTGCTTCATCCGGAGGCTCACTGATGATGTTACCTAGTATGGTGATGAAACATCTGAAAACGAACCTTCCAGCTCAGCAAGCAAACCTACATCTACTGACATCTCAGCATAGCCCCATTCTGCCCTCTTGTTTACCAATTTTAAACCATTCCACCACAGGTAGCTGTCTTCAGCTGCTAGGCCATAAGCTATAAAATTCTCTTGCTGAACATCTTGACCTCCGTTAAGAGGCTTTTTAAATCTTAACTCTTTAGTCAAACTTGTAGTCATCTGTCTTAATACTGGCCTATGAGATTCGGTGGTTTGATCATGCTCCTGTCACGTGTCTTGCGATGTTTTACTGGAAAAGAGTTCTATATAAACACAAGCTGTTCCTTGCATTGGCAGTATGTTTTGGCAAATCACATGGTATACTGGCCAGGATTTCTCGTTTGGCATTTAATCCTTCATCATCTAAGTCTTGATCTGCTAGTGTATACTTCTTCTGACCTAGGGCTCATTACAGGATGGGAGTGTTTGTTTGAATGGGTGGTATGTGCTCTTGTGGGGTCAGAGGTTTCAGTTTGATAGTTAGCCAGCAGCTAGAGCAGATGTTAATTCCTTCAACGTTTCCTGGCTAACCATGAAGCAAGTCTGAATATTTCATAGTCTCCACCTCAGAACTGGGGACATTTTGGTAAATTCCAGATCATAGATAATTGGCGATTAGAAGTCTCAAATTCCCTGGTAATTGCCAGTCAACTGCATGAGGAATTCTGCATGATCCTGACAACTCTAGTTTAAGCTTCAGCAACGATAATTGTCCTGTTAAAAAAAAATCAAGATCTATATCTTTTCTCAAATCCCCATTTAGCTGCAGATTTCTTCCTCCACCTCACTTCCATTTGTGTGGTCTATAGGTTGCAAGTGTGATGGGTTCTGGATTATCTTTTATCGCTATCCATATGGATTCTATTTGTGTCTTTCAGAAAGTTGTCCTTTTTCTATTGCAATATGTTATCCTAAATAAGTATAGCTGCTCCATTGTTCATCTTCCCTCTATCTTTTTATTATACCTTGTAATATTTAATTTCTAGTCCTGTTTTCTCAGCAATGCATATCTTGTTTCTCCCAAAACATGACTGCTTCCAACTCCTGATTTATGACAGAGACTTTTGCATTGTTGCAAAGATGTATTAACTGAATTTTACTAGGACTTCCTCTATGATTCTCATTTCAGTTTTCTGATTTCCTCTATAATTGTCAATCAAGTCTTCTGGTTCTGTAATTTTTTTTAGATTTTTAGATTACTTACAGTGTGGAAACAGGCCCTTCGGCCCAACAAGTCCACACCGCCCCGCCGAAGCGCAACCCACCCATACCCCTACATTTACCCCTTACCAAACACTACAGGCAATTTCAGCATGGCCAATTCACCTGACCTGCACATATTTGGACTGTGGGAGGAAACCGGAGGACCCGGAGGAAACCCACGCAGACACGGGGAGAACGTGCAAACTCCACACAGTCAGTCGCCTGAAGTGGGAATTGAACCCCGGTCTCTGACGCTGTGAGGCAGCAGTGCTAACCACTGTGCCACCGTGCCCCTCCTTACCAAAGTCCTCCCTACGCTTTCTTGCCCTGGTTACACTTAACAACTGCTTACTTTTCTTGTAACGTTGTTCTCCTGACTGCTTACTGACTTTGCCCTCTCCCTATTTATCTTCGCCAATAGGCCATACCCTAGTTTGGATGAATCCCACTGGTATGAATCATTTTTGGCTCAAAACTCATGCCAATATCCCAAGATCTGCAAAAGATCTTGTGTTAATCATCTTCTCTGGATCCAATCCATAAATTGTTTTAACTTCTTTGGCAAAGTAAACATTTTAAACAAGATAACAGAAAATAGCAATATCGACTTCTAAGATTTTACCTGAACTTGGATATGCACGAGCAGATCTTTTTCTTGTCAGAGTTTCAGAGTCACTGCTTTGTATCATTTCATTTTTAACTATGGAAAGATTGAAGATTAAAAATAAAGATTGGTTCAATGTTCTAATACATAAAAGCCTGGTTCTAAAATGGAGAAATAATCCACAAGTAGTGAGACTGCGTACCACAGTTGACAAATGGGGATGAAAAAGGAAAGACGTTTACAACCTAGAGAAAAGTTGCAATTCAGCTATAAAAGCAAAGTGAAAAGGAAAATAAGAAAATAAAACCTGCAAGAATTAACAAAGGTAAGAGAAGAGTTTTGATAAATACAGCACATTAAAGAAAAGAAAATGGCAAATGATGAGTTACTTGCCACAGAATTCGTTAGCCTCTGACCTGCTCTTGCAATTAGTAACAGTATTTCTACAACTGCCCCAGTTCAGTTTCTTTGATCTCCCACTAAGATGCTGACTGTGGGAGATTCAGTGACGGCAATGCCATTGAGTGTCAAGGGTAGATAGTTATATTCACTCTTGCTGGCAATGGTCATTGCCTGACACCTTTGGAACTGGATTAACTGATATTGAGCTTCGTAGCAAAGCCCCTCAGTGGTCAAAGTAGCCATGAATTTTAACTCACCTTCTGCTTCATTCAGCACAGTTAAGTTACTAGACAGACAGTCAGACCTACACTTTTGCTCATCATTTCTGTTTGTTTGACTCTGCAGTTGGATTATGTTGTGCAGTCCCTCAGTCCTGGGGAAATAAGAGAGAGGAGAATTTAATTTTCTTAAGGATTGTCATTATTCGATCATAAAATATTAATTGAGGTGCAGTTGATGAAATCCTCTTTCTATCAACTAAATCATTTTAAGAGGAAGAATAGTGGACTGTATCTGATGTCCACTCCTAACATTCACATAATTGAAAGCAGGGTGATGTAGCCAGTGAAATTTAACTGAACCTTCCAAATACTAGTTTACATGAGGCAGCAGTGCGTATTTTTCCTATTTTGTTTAATTGTAGGTGAAAATGGAAAACAGAGATTTGAAAATTACCTTCCTGATAAAATTTCTAATACTAAAAACAAACTCAGCATTTACAGAGACAGATTGAGAGATAGAAGGATTAATTGTCCCTATCAATACATGAACAAGGTGTTCTTCTTTGAACCATCAGTTGTTTTATTTTTCATCAGTGACCTCTGAACAATATATTCTATTTGACTACGCTTCTACTGCAAAAATGCTTTTATTAAAATGTTCAGTAGTTTTTGTCCATTTTGGCTATATTGTATTTGCTCAACTCAGATCACTCCGCAGATTCACATAACTGTATTAATCAAAATTGCCCACAACTGGGGTTTTTAAAAAAATCGCCTGCAAATTAATAGTGCAAAGTGCACGTTGGAGCCCATCAATTTTTCCCAACTAAAATCACTGTTGATTGCTAGGGTCTTTCAAGTTTTTCATAAACCACAACTGTATGAAATGTTCTCTGAGCAATGATTTGCCTTAATGCCCACAGATGAGAGGCAACCCAGTTCTTCCAAAAAACTTCCTATCTCCCAGAGTGCTCAGGGTTGTCTCTGTAACGATGACCCTTCATTTGTAAAGATTCCCCCACACAACCCAGATCGCTCAGTTGGTAGATGATAGGACTCAATAACAGGGTCATGTTGCAAGCCCCATATTAGGTGATTTTAATATTTTCAAGAAATGTTTGTTTTAATTAGATTTTTAAACCAGATTAAATCAGAAAGTATAAGGAAGGAAGGTTAACCACAAGTAGGACCATAATGTATTAAGTGTATTAAAAAAATCCAAAAGTACAATTTGGAATGTTTGGAAAATTCACAATAAGGAAGATGAACTAACATCGCAAATATTTTTAAATGCATACAATATGATTACAATGTGATTGCAATCAGAAAGACACAGCTGCTAAATGATCAAGCCTGTGAACGGAACAAAAAATGTTGGTGTCATTACTGAAATATGAGATCAGTACATTTACAGCAAATTTCATACCAATATTTAAAAATGGTGGGAGAAAAAGTTGGAGTTTATAATAAAGTATGAGATAAGGGGACACTTATGTAATACTGTTGGTATTTTCTAAAGTAACAATGGGCTTAGAAAAGGGAAATCACTTTTTAAAAGGAAATAGCTCACAAAATAGATGAGTGAGTGTGAATGGATATGGTATACTTGGATTGTCAGAAGTATTTTGACGAAGCCCCACGTAAGAGGTTAGTGTGCACTATTAAAGCACATGTTAGAATATATTGACATGCATTAAGAATTAGTTAGTAGACAGGAAAGAAGAAATGAGTGGGTCCTCTTTGAAGTGAAAGACAGACAGTGGCAAGCAGGGTTCTATTTATTCACAACATTTTAGTGTGGATGAGGTAATCAAATGAAATATTCCAAATTTGCTGACCACACAAAATTGGGTGGAATTAAGAATAGTGAGGAAGATGTAAATGGTCTTTTGAGCAGATTTTGCTAAGTTGTGAGTGGGCAAATGCAAAGCAGGTACTTAGATAAGCACGAAGTTGGCCATTTCAGTTGGAAAAACTGAAGGGTCCTAGGTTTTCTTGTACACTGGTCACTGAATGCAAGCACGTTGTTGCAGCAAACAGTTCAGAAAACAAATATTACTTCAATTTTCATTACAAGAGGGTTTGAGTACAGAAGAAAGGAAGTGCAGTTGTCCTGGGCCTTGGTAAGCATCTTTAGTGTCGTTTTCAAAGGGATACTTGCCAGAGAGGGAACACAGCAGTGGTTCACTACACTGATTTCTGGGACAGCAGGTTTGTTGTATGAGGAGAGACTGGGTCCACAAAGCATTTATGAACTAGAATTTAGAAGAATCAAAAGATATAAATATCTTTGAAGATAAGAAGAATGAAACATATAAATAACTTTACAGGGCTGGACCAGACGAGATGTAAAGATGACACTTCCTTGGCAGGGTTATCCAGAACAAGGGGTCACAGTTTTGAGATACATGGTAGGTCATATCAGTTTGAAATAAGGAAAGAGGGTGGTTGAACCTGGGTAATTTTCTACTACAGAAGGCCATGGAGGCAAAGTCAATGAAGATATCCAAGAAAATAAGAGAAATTTCAAAAGGCTAATAAAAGTGCATGGGGAGAGATCGGGACTATTGCCAGACAATAAAGATCAATCATGATCATGCTAAATGGCAGAGCGGACTTGATAGGCTGAATTGCCCACTCCTGCTCCTATTTTCTATATTTTCAGAGCACCAACTGTTAACATCTGTAGAGAGAGTGTATCAGATCGACTGGGTTTTCAAGCACTTTGAATTTATTGCTCTATTTAATAATTTAAAAGCCTTCATCTTGAGTGAAACTCTCCATCATAAACAAAACTCCAAAATATACTGATAGAATGCAGTTAATAAGGAAACACATTTAAGTTTGTCCACTGACAGTGTGCCTGCGTTGGAAGTGCACCCTCTAATGCACCAATAGATGTAACTTCATTTGTTGTACATTCATTCATTCAGAAGTTTCTGGTTAATATTATAATCTCAATTTAGTGGGTCAGTATTGGAAGGTCACAAGATAGGTGAAGACAAGCTGTGAATTTTCTTCCTGTCTTATATATATAAAAAAACTAAAGATTTCAATTACATAACAATACTGACAAACCTTAAAGCTTGCTCATCTGTGGAACCTAAATCACGGCGTGATTTCTTTGCCTGTCAAGGAAAGATATTAACATTTTAATCTTTAAAAATAACAGATTTTCAAAACTTAAGCAAGCTAATCAAAGATTTTTAAAAAGGTCTGGGAATGACCCAGGCTACAGTTTGTTATTCAAGCAACAAACATCTGTATCTTGCTAGACATCTCTATTATACACAATCTTAGCATGGATCAAAAGAAAATTAATCCCGAAAATCTCAGCAGTCCATCCCATATTCCGATGAGTGTAGATGATATAAAACAATACATTGACAAAGAAAATGACAAAGTATCATCTATTGACACTGGGGGAGCTTTACTACAATAACAAGGATTAGAGAGTTGTACATTGTTATATTAGCAGCTCAAGGTTTTAAGCAGGAAGGAGGAAAGAGGAAGGTTGTGAAAGGAGCAAATGCAAAAGGTGGGTGGGTGAAATAAAAGCACTGGGATGGATACGAGAATGTTCAGAAATGCTTGTAAAGTCATTGCAATGAAGGAGCCTAGAACTGCATGCAGAGGGAGGGGTGAGGTCAGGATTGAGGGAGAACGATGTTGCCAGGGTTGGAGACTTTGACCTATAGGGAGGGGCTGATTAGACTGGAACTGTTTTCCCTGGAGCAGCAGAGGCTGAGGGGTGACCTTATAGACGTTAATAAAATCATGAGGGGCACAGATAGGAGAAATAGACAAGGTTTTTTCCCTGGGGTAGGGGAGTCCAGAACTAGAGGGCAAATGTTTAGTGTGACAGGGGAAGAAATTTAAAAGGGACCTAAGGAGGAACTTTTTCCTGCACAGGGTGGTGAGTGCATGGAATGAGCTGCCAGAGGAAGTGGCAGAGGCTGGTACAATTACAACAGGCCAGGTATATGAATAGAAAGGGCTTAGAGGGATATGGGCCTAGTGTTGGCAAATGGGACTAGATTAGGTTAGGATATCTGGTCGGCATGGATGAGTTGGACCAAAGGGTCTTTTTCCATGCTGTACATCTCTATGACTATGACTCTATAACTGGAGGTCGTTTGGATGGAGGGAGGCAGGCAGGGTGGAAGAGAAACAATGTCAGAGAGAGAGTAGGAGATGAAGCTGGAGAGGAAATGCTTCTATCGCATCTTCACCTCTGCAACAGAGCTGAAACTACATAGAAATATCTGCTTAACATTTTTTGCCATTGCTCACTCAGATCAAAAGTACTTCAGTGAAAACCATGATTTAATATTACAGAAAAATACACAGTAAAATTCATATTTTTATCTGAAGAAGTGAGCATCATATAACTTACAACTTGCTCCCGAGAGTCCTGTGGATCTTCCATGGATGTGAAGTGTTGTGGTTCTCTCCCTTTTGAGGAATGGAACAATGATGATTGTTTACCTTCAAAGGCAATAATGTCTGAGAGTTTTCTCAGCCTTATATACTCTAATCATAACAGACTGCCTGATGTCAAATGCTCTCAAGTAACCGATTTATTTCAATGTGACACGAAACCCGACCTGCAGCAAGACAACTGTGATAAATGAAAATATGAAGTACACCTGCACTCTTAATCTCAAACAGATCAATTAGCTGGTCATAAAGGATAAAATGTTCAACACACAAGGACACCATGCAGAATTATCAGGGCAACAGCCACGTGTAGTTGCTATCCTACCAGGTGAAAAACATACTCACATGGATTTGCCAATGAGGGGTCAAATAATCTAAAATTCAATTAGTAGAAGAAAACTCTTTTCTGAATGCATGAGAGCTACAAGAAAGGTGTCCTTAGAGAACTTTTGTTGCAAACAAATATAGAATCACAAATTCACCGCAGGAGGTTGGACAAATGCAGTATCACAGGCTAATCTCATTATGGCATACTGTACAGTGCATCCCCAGGAAATGTTACTAAACTCATCCAGTTCAGCCACTTTTTAAATTCTGGCTACCAAATATCAAAATAAAGCAGAATCACTGTTTTGAAAAAAATATTTTTGTTGCAGTATTCAAATTATCTGCAAAGGCGGTAACATTTACAGAAAATATCAGAAGTCTGTTGAATTGTTGAAATGTGTTAAGTTTGATGCTCCCCCAACAAACTTCCATTTGAAAATCCAAAGGTGTAAATGAAGGACAATCACAGCAAGGAGCAGTCATCCATAATTGAAGTCATAGTTTTGTTAAGTACTAAATATTGTTATTGCAAATATTAACTGTGTTAAATTTTTCAAAATATTTTCCCACTGCATTATCTATTATATAAACACAAAAATTAAAATAAAATTCAGATCTTGACTCTTCTTTCTTTTAGCAATGTGAAACCACCAATATCAGAAATTATGCACTAAAAGCTTCAATAAATTGAATTTTCTTTGGCTACAGAAATTTCCACAGAGAATACAACGGCCATTTTGAAAATAAGGATAACAGCAAAAATAAAGATAGTTGATGTCATAGTTAAATGGATCCATGGTCAGATGAAGTGCAAACAAGACAAATCTGGCACACTAAGTTTATTCACAGAAGACAGCATTATAGATCTCTGCCTAACAACTAACCTCGTGTCACAGCACATGTACTTCATGGCATACAAAGATCTTTTCCAATCAACTTGCTCAGAGATATTATTGCACATCTTTGGAGCAAATGGAACTTGAATCCAAGCATTCTGGCCCAGGCACACTACCATTCCACCACACATGCCTCCAACATGTGCTCTCAATCCTTAAATAATGTCTATCAACTGTGCATCTATAACAATCATCCAAACATTAATAAATTCTCCTTTCTTTAAATAATTGCTTTATAATATATTTGATCAAAACCTTTGCAATCAAAAGATGAAATGAGTTTACCATATTTTTTGCATTTCATTAAAACAGAGCCGCTCACTTCCAGATCTCCAATAATTTCTTGAAGTAAACATTCCTCTTTGCAAGAGGGTTTGGTAACTAGTGATTTCAAATGACCTATTTTCTTTTTTTTTTAAAAAAGACCCCTTCCCTTTCAAAGGCTTCCTTTACATTAAAATATATCAATCCTCAACCATCTTGCAGTGACCTTTGTTAAATTATTATCCAAACAATGGATATTCATATCTTCAGCAGCTCTATTGATGACTCCCTCCATCATACTATCAGATGTGGAGATTTTGCTGATGATTGCAAATTGGTCAGCACCATTTGCAACCCCATAAATTCAGCAAGACTTGGACAATATCCAGTTTTGGGTTGACAAAGTGCCAAGTAACATCATGCCATACAAGTATGTGACAATGATGATCTCCAGTCCCCCACTATCAACATCCTGGGGGTTACCACTGAAGAGAAGCTCGACTGGACTAGCCAGATAAATACTAGCGAGGAATCCTGCAGCAAATAACTTACCTCTTGACTCCTAAAGCCTGTCCACCATCTACAAAGCACAAGTCAGGAGTGGGGTAGGATGGAATAATCATTACCTGCATGGGGGAGTGTAGTTTGACAAAGCCGATTGGTACCACATCAACAAATAGTGACTCCCACACTAATGACCAATGTCAATAGCAATAGCCTATTCCACATACAAGATGCACTGCAAAAATTCACCAAGGCTCCTTATACAGCACATTCCAAACCCACAACAACTACCATTTAGAAGGTCAAGGGAGCAAACACACCAGCACCTGCAAGCTCTCCTCTAAACCATTCACCACCCATACTTGGGGAATATATTGCTGTTCCTTCACTGTCGCCAGACCAAAATTCTGGAATTCTGACGAACATATTGCAAGTTTACCCAGAGCAAATGGATTCCAGTGGTTCAAACCAGCAGCTCAGTACCACCTTCTCAAGTTCAAGCAGGGATGGAAAATTAATGGTAGCCTAGACAATGATCCTTATATCCCATGAATGAGAAACCTCAGAGGAGTATAGAAAGTACAGGGTGAGGTTAAAAAAAAAGGAAATTTAGGAGAATAAATAATTGAGAAGATATGAAAAATAAAATTAATGCAAATCCAAAAATGTTTTATCTGAAAAGTGTACACTAAGAGCAAGAGAATGATTAAGGAATGGGGAGGGTCTATCAGCTATATAGGACAACTTTTGCATGAATGCAGGAGAGAAAAAGTGGATACGCTGAGGAACATTTTGATTAAAACCTCACTAGATACAGATAAGATTTCCATAGGGCTGAAGTTCTGCAAACATTTTACCATTAGTCAAAATGCATGCAAGAAATTGGCCAAATAATTATAGGCTGGTCAATCTGACCTTGCAAGTGAACAAATTACTTGAATCAATATGGAGAGAAGATTAACCATTACTTAGAAAGTCGCAGATAACATCAGGAATAGTCAGAGTGGTTTTACGTGAAGATCATGTCTTACTAATAACTAAATCTGAGGAAATAAGAAGGATTGATGAAAGGTGATATAGTACTTTTTGTGTACCTGGATTTTACTAAGGCCAAAGATTCCACATGGCAAACTGATCAGAAAAAATACAGACCATGAGATACAAGGTAATACGGTAAGTCGGACCCAAAATTGGAAGGAGGAAATCGATGACATTTTTTTCTTCAACTGAGAAGCTTTTCAGAGAGGTTTTACACAGGACTGGGTTGGATCCTTGACGTTTGCAATGATATTAATTTAAACTTAAATGTAGAAGGCATGAGTGGGAAATTTGCAGACAACACAAAATTTGGCCATGTCGTTGACAGTAAAGATAATAGCTGTCAACTGAAGGATGATATGAATGGTTTGGTTAAGTGGAAAAGTGACAACTGAAAATCAAATCTGGAGAAGTGCAAAGTTATGCTCTTTGGAGGACAAACACTGCAATGGAATACACATGAAACAGGTAGTGTTCTGAGAGGGCACTCTGAGATGTCTCAATTCCTCCACCCACGTCCACAGCTGGAATTGTACACCATTCTGATCTCCACATTAGAGGAAGGATATAATTGCTCTTGATAGTGAGCAGACATTTTCAAGAAATTTTCCAGGCACTGAAAATCATAAGTATGAGGAAACATTGGATAGGCCAGGACGGTTTTTCTGAGAAGAGGCAGCTGAGAGATGACTTAATTGAGTTGTACAAAACAATGAGGTTAAAAATCACATAACACCAAGTTATAATCCAACAGGTTTAATTGGAAGCACTAGCACTCGGAGCGCTGCTCCTTCATCAGTTGGTTGTAACCTGAGTTAGAGTGGACAAGGAAGATATTGGAGAACTAAATTACCAGCAGAGATTTAAAACAAATTGCAGAAGTATCGTAAGGAACATAAGAAAAATGGTGAAAGTATGGAATTCAATGCTGGTTTGATGGTCGAAGTAGAAGCATTCAGCTGATCAAAAGATCTAGCAAATAGATGTATCGCGAGGGATAAATGTGAAATTTTGCATCTTGGCAGGAGAACAGAAAGAAGCATTTTAGCCAAATCTGCAAATCTCTGAGATGCAGAGGGATTTGGGTTTCCTAGCACATGAAGTGCAAATGATTAATGTGCAGGTACAGCAAGTAATTAAGAAATCTAACAGATGTTATTGTTTACTTCAAGGTGTATGAATTTAGGAGGAAGAAGGTTATGCTTTAATCATACAGAAAACTGGTGAAAGTACATTCAGAGTAGCATACAGTATCAATCTACTTATTTAAGGAAGCACGTTGGAAACAGTTTAGTGGAGGTTTACTGCACTAACATTTGGAATAGACAGATTAACTTATGAGAAAATGTTGAACAGACGAAGCTTGAATCTTCTGGAGTCCAGAGAGTCGGAAGAAACTTGAATGAAACATTATGCAGGGTCTTGACAAGGTAGATGTGGAAATAGCATTTCCTCTTGTGGAATAATCTAGGACCAGGGGTCACTGTTGGAACAGCCCACTTATGACAGAGATAAGACAAAAATATTTCTGTTTTGAATTGTTAGAACACTCCTCCTCAAAGGAACTGGAACTGATGCACTTGAATACGCAAAGAAAAACAGTAAGTAGTAAGTAAATATTTTAAATCAACCCACTCTGCTTTCCCATACAGATGGGTCATGAAAGGTAAATGGTAAGCAAATGGGTGAAAGTGTTTGGAAATATGGAGCAAGTCAGATTAGCCATGATCTTACTGAATGCCAGAGTCAATTAGAGAGGTCCAGCTGTCTAATCCAGCGTCATGTTGTAGGAGCAAAACAGAATGTTTCAAAACCTTCTCATTGCTCAGATTCTGTAAATTTGCAATCCTAATTAATTGGGATTAATGTAATCTAATATCTTTACTAGGCCACTGGACAATAATTTTATTTTCATCAAACCCTATTGCTTCACCTGGACCTTCCACACTGACTGTTTTAAGGTATACTAAATTCCAAGATTAAAGTTTATCTCTAAATGTCCGATATAATTTCAAAAAACTTGGCAAATTTGAGGGACTTTTGCCTTGATGAGTGCCCCTCTCGTTGCATGCAGAGGATTCAAGTGTGCAGAAATCATGCATATCACTGCAGTCCATTTTGAGACCAGGGAATGATCACACATCACCAAACGCAATTTTGAATTTGCCCAAGACAGAGTTACACAGTCCTAATCATCTGATATGAATTGTAATGCCCAACAGACTTTAGCTTTCAATTTGTTTATTCAACTCAGATCTAAGGAGCATCTCTTTCATAGTGCCACGATTTATTTTCATATCGCCCAATTGACTTTCATCTGCAGTATTTGTCACTAGAAGGTTTATATAGTTACACATATAAATTCATCATTAGCAATATGAACTTAGCTCGTGCTCCCATCACAGTTCCTGCACTTTGCCAAAGTTTTATATACAATCACTTTTATCTTTTCTAAGTATTACTGGAAAGACTGAATTTGTCATGTCTTTGAAATGTAAATTGAAAAGGTTTCAGACCTTGTCTTACATCTTTAATGAAATAGTAGCTATGGGTTTAAAATCTTGTGCTGATGGGAGATTAGCAATAGGCCATCACATATCCTCGAATACTTTTTGTCAAACAGTACATGGATGTACCTACTAGAGAAGGTGCAAAACTTGATCTACTCTTGGGAAATAAGGCAGGGCAGGTGACTGAGGTGTCAGTGGGGAGCACTTTGGGGCCAGCGACCATAATTCGATTAGATTTAAAATAGTGATGGAAAAGGATAGACCAGATCTAAAAGTTGAAGTTCTAAATTGAAGAAAGGCCATTTTCGATGGTATTAGGCAAGTACTTTCAAAAGCTGATTGGGGGCAGATGTTTGCAGGTAAAGGGATGGCTGGAAAATGGGAAGCCTTCAGAAATGAGATAACGAGAATCCAGAGAAAGTATATTCCTGTTAGAGTGAAAGGAAAGGTTGGTAGTTATAGGGAATGCTGGATGACTAAACAAATTGAGGTAAAAACAATGACTGCAGATGCTGGAAACTAAATTCTGGATTGGTGGTGCTGGAAGAGCACAGCACTTCAGGCAGCATCGAAGGAGCAGTAAAATCGACGTTTCGGGCAAAAGCCTGAAACGTCGATTTTACTGCTCCTTGGATGCTGCCTGAACTGCTGTGCTCTTCCAGCACCACTATTCCAGAATAAAGAAATTGAGGGCTTGGTTAAGAGAAAGAAGGAAGCATATAGACAGGATAGATCGAGTGAATCCTTAGAAGAGTATAAAGGCATTCGGAGTATACTTAAGAGGGAATTCAGAAGGGCAAAAAGGGGACATGAAATAGCTTTGGCAAATAGAATTAAGGAGAATCCAAAGGGTTTTTACAAATACATTAAGGACAAAAGGGTAACTAGGGAGAGAATAGGGCTCCCTCAAAAGATCAGCAAAGCAGCCTTTGTGTAGAGCTGCAGAAATTGGGGGGGGGGGGATACTAAACAAATATTTTGCACCAGTACTTACTGTGGAAAAGGATATGGAAGACATAGAAAGCTAAATAGATGGTGACATCTTGCAAAATGTCCAGATTACAGGAGGAGGAAGTGCTGAATGTCTTGAAACACAAAGGTGGATAAATCTCCAGGATTGACCAGGTGTACCCTAGAATCCTGTGTGAGGCTAGAGAAGTGATTGCTGGGCCTCTTGCTGAGATATTTGTATCATCGATAGTCACAGGTGAATGCCGGAAGACTGGAGGTTGGATAATGTGGTGCCACTGTTTAAGGACGGTGGTAAGGACAAGCCAGGGAACTATAGATCAGTGAGCCTGACAGCGGTGGTGGGCAAGTTGTTGGAGGGAATTCTGAGGGACAGGTTGTACATGTATTTGGAAAGGCAAGAACTGATTAGGAATAGTCAACATGGCTTTGTACGTGGGAAATCATGTCTCACAAACCTGATTAATTGAGTTTTTTGAAGAAGTAACAAAGAAGATTGATGAGGGCAGAGCAGTGAATGTGATCCATATGGACTCCAGTAAGGCGTTCGACAAGGTTCCCCATGGGAGACTGGTTAGCAAGGTTAGATCTCATGGAATCCAGGGAGAACTAGCCATTTGGATACAGAACTGGCTCAAAGGTAGAAGACAGAGGGTAGTGGTGATGGTGGAAAGTTGTTTTTCAGACTGGAGGCCTGTGACCAGTGAAGTGCCACAAGGATCCTCTACTTTTTGTCGTTTACATAAATGATTTGGATGCGAGCATAAGAGGTACAGTAAGTAAGTTAGCAAATGACACCAAAATTGGAGGTGCAGTGGACAGCGAAGAAGATTACAACAGGATCTTGATCAGATGGGCCAATGGGCTGAGAAGTGGTAGATGGAATTTAATTCGGATAAATGCAAGGTGCTACATTTTGGGAAAACAAATCTTAGCAGGACTTATACACTTAATGGTAAGGTCCTAGAGAGTGTTGGTGAACAAAGAGACCTTGGAGTGCAGGTTCATAGCTCCTTGAAAGTGGAGTCGCAGGTAGATAGGATAGTGACGGCGGCGTTTGGTATGCTTTCCTTTATTGGTCAGAGTATTGAGTACAGGAGTTGGGAGGTCATGTTGCAGCTGTACAAGACATTGGTTAGGCCACTGTTGGAATATTGCGTGCAATTCTGATCTCTTTCCTATCGGAAGGATGTTGTGAAACTTGAAAGGGTTCAGAAAAGATTTACACAGATATTGGAGGATATGAGCTAGAAGGAGAGGCTGAACAGGCTGGGGCTGTTTTCCCTGAAGCATCGGAGGCTGACAGGTCACCTTATAGAGGTTTACAAAATTATGAGGGGCATGGATAGGATAAATAGACAAAATCTTTTTCCTGGGGTGGGGGAGTCCAGAACTAGAGGGCATAGGTTTAGGGTGAGAGGGGAAAGATATAAAAGGGACCTAAGGGGCAACCTTTTCACGCAGAGGGTGGTGCATGTATGGAATGAGCTGCCAAAGGAAGTGGTGGAGGCTAGTACAATTGCAACATTTAAGAGGCATTTGGATGGGTATATGAATAGGAAGGGTTTGGAGGAATATGGGCCGGGTGCTGGCAGGTGGGATGAGATTGGGTTGGAATATCTGGTCAGCATGGACGGGTTGGACCAAAGGGTGTGTTTCTGTGCTGTACATCTCTATGACTCTAATCACATTTTTCAGTAATTCCTTCAATAAGCTTTACAAATTCATTACTATTAACTAACCTTGTTACCTTTAGTGGGATTTTAAATCTATGATGAGAAATGAACAAATTGTTAGTGTTATTTTCAGACAAAATTCTTTTCTTTTTTCAGGTTCCTATCACCTGGTACCATTCAAACTTAACATTCTGATGACAAATGCCAGAGTTTACTGAAGGGATGCAATGATATCCTGATTATGTAAATTGCAGACGTGCTGATTTTCCACAAGTCCTATGTCCAATTTAGTTTGTGTCTTTTCCAGGAATGGCTTGCTCTTAAAGAAAGGGATTTACATTTGTACTAAGTGGCGACTTATCCCAGCTGATCAGTAGGAATCACCACACCATATGGTAACCTCAAAAAAGGTATCCGTGAACCTGAAGCACACTTTCCACCTTTGTTAGCCTTACTTTGATCCTGACTACTGATTCTATTCCATCCCATTTACTGAGGACATGTAAACAGTCAAAAATGGCACAATTAAATAAATCCACTCATTACGTATCACTGCAGAGCCATTTCTTGTGACCATACAATTTTCTCAGATTGATGAACATTGTTACTTTCCACTTTTGAACCTCCCATGTCATGCATCATGATGAAAACCTTACTATTATTTCAGTAATAATTTTTCCAAAATAGAACTAGTCATATCTGGAAACACAATTCCCACAAGTTCTTCCAGCTCTACAAAAACAAATAAAAAGGTCATCACCCTTATTCCTCTTGACTATAATTCTTTAATGTTCTTGACACCTATGCTCCATATCTGACCCATGCCCCAGGCCAGAACCCCTCAAAAGATTATGGTAGCCCAGAGCCTAACCTTTTCTTAGTTTAAAGGCAGGTGTGGTGTGGATATTTCAGGAGCTGGTTAAGCCACTCAGCTTTAAGCAAAACAGAATTAACAAAACACTACGATTAAAACATGAACAAAAAAAAGAGAACAGAATTTAGAACAACAGCTTGTTTGAAAACCCAACCAACTCAATATCGCAATATAATGAAGGAGCTGTTCCAATCCCCACAACGTCTTGTAAACACACCCCTCAGCAAAATGTAAAATCAAATACAGGCTCTTATGAGCAGAGGATGTTTCAGAGAGAAAGTTCAGGCAAGAAACATCTGTTGAAGCATGAAACCTCTGTTCACTGTAGTCAGTTCTCTTGGTCACCAGCAGTTTCTGCCTGCCTGCTAAAGCTAAACCAAACTAGAAAAAACATGAACTGAGAACTAGACATCCCCTTTCATTGACAACTGATTTAACAAAAACCTGAAGGCCTCCTCTGACTGTTGATTTAGGCAGTTTCTATTCGCCATTTCAGTACCACTCTTTACAACCCCTCTTGAAAAATCCAAAGACAAAATAACCTTCTTAAAAGGACTATCACCTGATGAAGGAGCATCGCTCCGAAAGCTAGTGTGCTTCCAATTAAACCTGTTGGACTATAACCTGGTGTTGTGTGATTTTTAACTTTGAAAGAGCAGCATCGTCATATTGCGCACTGAATTGGGAAAAGGACTATAATTCAACATAGGACTGGGAAAGGAGTTGCTGCACTTCTAAATAACCAATTACTGAAACTAATTGTGTGTGGTGTTTACGTTGCTGCTTTGTTCATGCAATGGTAGAAACATTTCTAAACTGGCCAGCTGCAGGGATCTGTGTACAAAAATGAGACCACAGTACAAAATGAGACCGGGGTGACAACATGTTGTGCAGATGTGACTAGTTGCAAATACCAAAGGCTATCAGCATATCAAAACTATCTGACTGGTTCCTAGGTAGCTGAGCAGCTTGTAGTCATGAACCATACAGTAAAAAGACCTCAGACCTCTGGAAGGAGAGGTGATGACTCCCTCCAGTAAAACACTGGAAGTCAAAAAAAAAAGCCCATTGCTTACTTCCCACCAGTTGCTGTGAGTTATTGTTTTTAACCAGTCAGTCGGATTTTATATTTTGTGATGTTCCCAATGATAAGGGAGTCCAGAACAAGGGGTCACAATTTAAGGATCTGGGGTAGACCATTTAGAACTGAGATGAGGAGAGATTTTTTTTAAACCGGAGAGTGGCGAGTTGGTGTATTGTTTCTGCCACAAAAAGCACTTGAAACCAGAACACTAAATGTTTGAGGAATTATATGCAACTTTTAAGGCTTAAGGGATCAATGGTGATAGGGAGAAAGTGGGAACAAATCACTGAAGTGGGTGATCATCCATGATCATATTGAACTGTGGGCTCAAAATGGCTGAATGGTCTACTTTTACCCCTACGTAAACCAATCACTTTGTGCCACTGGTTAAATGAAAGGAAATGAAGTAAATGATAGGGAACTGAAGGATTTGGGGGAAAAAAAAGCAACACTCAATCACATTCTGAGAACTCGTGATTTGAATCACTTGAGTATTTTTTTTCATTCCCTCTACCCATAACGCCCATATTTTTCTGTCTGTGAGAGAGGGGATTTTAGACTGGGATTAGAGTTTTAACTATATTAGAGTTGTTTGCCAACAACTCAGTTGTTTACCTGTAGTTAGATTTTATTTGTAATAACCAAGGATTCTTAAGGACAGAAACATTGACTGAAGTTACAAAATACATGGACGATCAGTCAATGGGGACATTGCATACTGTGAAAAACATTTTTAACTCTGTAATGACTCCAGGAATAGCAGGGCTTGACTTCCAACACATTATCCCAATAAGGCATAGCCAAATGTTAAATGAATTCAAGCCATATGGTAAAAAGTACAAAACACTGGTCTTAACCTTTATAGCGAGTTTATTCACAGTAGATCTCCGCCTCCTCACTATAAATCCAGTGTACGAGCGTGATATTAAAGAGTTAATTTGCTCTGCTGACCTGCAGGAAATTGGATGTCCCAATGCTAGGGTGGGATGCCTCTGACTTACAGGTAAGTCATAAGAAATTACCTGTGGGCGGCACGGTGGCACAGTGGTTAGCACTGCTGCCTCACAGCGCCTGAGATCCGGGTTCAATTCCTGCCTCAGGCGACTCTCTGTGTGGAGTTTGCACGTTCTCCCCGTGTCTGCGTGGGTTTCCTCCGGGTGCTCCGGTTTCCTCCCACAGTCCAAAGATGTGCAGGCCAGGTGAATTGGCCATGCTAAATTGCCCATAGTGTTAGGTAAGGGGTAAATGTAGATGTAGGGGTATGGGTGGGTTATGCTTCGGCGGGGCGGTGTGGACTTGTTGGGCCGAAGGGCCTGTTTCCACACTGTAAGTAATCTAATCTAATCTAATCTCTTATTATCCAAAGCTTTTTACATAGCCATTTCCTTGCCATTCAAAAGCCTATTTACATTTTCATCCCCTATTCAGAAATCAATAAGAATATTATAATTGGAATTCTGACTATTCCTTGTAGTTAAAAAAAAATACAATTTACACCAGACCTGGCCATTAAGGGATGAAAAGAAATTACAATATTTCTGGAGATGAAGTGGTCATTGCATTGTGTTTTGCGTAGCATATGACTGTTAGGGAGTGGCTGGGGGTTATCTTGTGAGCATTACTAATTATGATGTAAAGATTTTGTATAAAGGAAGTACTGTTTCCCTTGTTCAGAGACAGCTTTTGCTACGACCCCGTAAGCCCTGCGAGGTACGTGTTAAAGGTTCCTCCAGAAAGCTTGTAACTGTACTGTGTTTAATAAATTTAGTTGTTGTTCACAGAAGTTGGTGTCTGCAGTTGCATCAATGTAAGAATCTCAGGATAAAAAGAACCTAATACCAGCTGACATTTTTCACACAGGTAGCCCTTGATCAACACAGCAGTTAGGTTCCTGAAAATCACCGTGTTAAGCAAAACTGCATTATTTGAAACATACTCTCACAGAAACTCATGCACATGTTCCCAGAACATCATATTAAGTACTAATACAAGCATAACTTTAGTACAAAATACCAAAACAAACTTAATACATAAAAAGAACACAGGTATCTCGCTTTATATACAAGATTTCTTATCCAGGAGGTGGAAGGCTGTGGACATATCCAGCATTAGTGGAGATATGTCTCCACTAATCAGCAAAATGAGCTGAGTGAACAGGAACCTACCCATAAATGTGGAATTTTGGCATACATTTAATCCTCTGCACCGCTGGACGTTGGGCAAGAAATATATTATTGCAAATCAGGGACCTTTATTTGAATCATAGGTAGAAAATATTGTGGTACCAAATTTAACAACATTGAAAATGAAATTAAGTAAATAATTATGAAGGAAAAGATTGCTGGCTACAGGACAGGAACAGAAGTGGAATAAATTGTTTGCCTCCAACGAACTGACATGAGGGCTAAATGGTCTTGTATGCTTTACCACTAACATTTTATTCATAAAGGGTTTCCAAATGTGCTTATTGATAGAATATTGCCACGTTAAAAAATTATCAAAAAATTACCACAGTGTAATTGTTATTGAATTTTTAAAAATTGCATGTTTTTCAAACTTTCACTACCATACAGGGAAGTTTGATTCTTGACATTAAATTTAATGTGATCTTTGAGAAGATTGTAGCTCAGGTTGAGGTTCAGGTTGTAAGTTTGCTCGCTGACATCTTCTCAGACATTTTGTCACCATGCTAGGTAACATCATCAGCGAGCCTCCGGTGAAGTGCTGGTGTTCTGTCCTGCTTTCTATTTGTGTGTCTTGGTTGGTTGTGGTGGGTGATATCATTTCCGGTTCTTTTTCTTAGAGGTTGGTAAATGGGGTCCAAATCGATGTGTTTATTAATGGGGTTCTGGTTTGAATGCTAGGCATCTAGGAATTCCCGTGCGTGTCTCTGTTTAGCCTGTCCTAGGATAGATGCATTGTCCCAGTCAAAGTGGTTTCCTTCTTCGTCTATATGTAAGTGTACTAATGATAGTGGCTCATGTCTTTTGGTGGCTAGTTGGTGTTAGTGTATCCTGGTGGCCAGTTTCCTGCCTGTCCAATGTAGGATATTTTGTATATGACATTCTTTTTGCTGACTGTTGATACAGGGTCCTTTGGGTTCATAAGTAGCTGTTTCAGCGTGTTGGTAGGTTTGTGGACTACCATGAAGTCAAGGGGTCAGAGTAATCTGGTAGTCATCTCCAAGATGTCTTTGATGTATGTTCGTGTGGCTAGAGTGTCTGGACATATTGTGTCTTCTTGTTTGGGTTTGTTGTTTGAGAATCAGTGGACTGTGCTCATCGGGCACCTGTTGTTCTTGAATATGCTGGATAGGTATTTTTATTCTGCTGCTCATAGTTCCTGGGTGATGCAGTGTGTTGAGGCCCATTTAAATAATGTCCTGATGCAACTCCACTTGTGGGTGTTGGGATGATTGCTCCTGAAGTGAAGTATCTGGTCAATGAGTGTTGCTTTCCTGCAATCGCTGGTCTGCAGTTCTCCATTAACTGTTGGTTCCACTGTGACATTTAGGAAGGGGAGTCTCTTCCTCTTTGGTGAAATTTATGTCAGTAAGGATGTTGCTGATGATATTGTAGGTTTCCTCTAACTTGTTCCATTTCATTATGACAAAGGTGTCATCCATATAGAGAAATGGGGTGTGTTGGATCCATCAGGTTTAATTCTTTGGGGGTTTCTTGTTAATTTCACCTGATTTATGGAGTTTCTTCAGTGTTGTTGTGATACAGCTTTCTAGCTGTGGAGTTAGATCTATCGCCACCTGTTGGTACATGTCGGTGAGTGTTGAGTTTGCCTTTTCAATGTACTGTGCTCTGTTTAAGATGATGGCCTTGTGCCCTTTGTCTGCAGGTAGGATTACAATATTTCTGTCTTCCTAGGGCTTTTCTTTCCTGTGTGTTGAGGGTGTTTCCATCTTTCTTCCTGCTTAGTGTTGATGCTACTGTTTGTTGGATGGTTCTGATGATCTGCTGAGTTTCTTCCATGAGTCCATTATCTTTCAGGATTGATTCCAATGCTGCTAGGAAGTCCTTTTTGTCTGCGTCTGAGAAGTTGTAGTTCATCCCTCTTACTAGGATGGCTTTCTCAGTGTCTGCTAGTGGACTGATTGTTAAACAATAAACCAAAACAAGTAGACACAACACGCCCAGAGACCCTAGCCACATTACCATACATCAAAAACTTCTCGGAGATGACGACCAGACTACTCCAACCCCTTGGCATCAAGGTAGGCCACATACCTACCAACACACAAACAGCTACTGATGAACCTAAAGGACCCTGTACCAACAACCAGCAAAACAAATGTCATATACAAAATAGTCTGCAAGGTCTGTAACAAAAACTACATTGAACAGACAGGCAAGAAACTGGCCACCAGGACACATGAACACCAACCAGCAACCTTACTAGTATCCTTGCACAAAGACAAAAGAATGATACCACTTCGACTGGGACAACACTTCCATCCTAGGACAGGCTAAACAGAGACATGCACAGGAATTCCTGGAGACCCTGCATTCAAACCAAAACTCCATCAATAAACACATCAATTTGGACCCCATTTACCAACCTCTGAGAAAAAGAGCTGGAGTTGATATCATCCACCTTAACAGACCAAGACACACAAATAGCAAGTGGGACACAACACCAGCACTTGTCCGGAGGCTCATTGATGATGTTACCTAGCATGAATTAAATTGAATCGAATTGACTTTATTGTCACGTGCACCGAGGCATCGATAAGTAAACAATAAGTAATCAGCAGTGAAAACAAAAACACAGGTACAGGTGAATGTTAAGAGTTTGAGAGTCCATTCAGTATTCTAACAACAGTAGGGTAGAAACTGTTGCGAAACCAGCTGGTGCATGTGTTCAGGTTTCTGTATCTTCTCCCCGATGGTAGAAGTTGTAGAAAAAACATTGCCAGGGTGGGATGGATCTTTAAGAATGTTGGCGGCCTTTCCTTGACAGCGGGCCTGGTAGATGGATTCTATAGATAGGAGGCTGGCCTTTGTGATCGTCCAGGCAGAGTTCACCACTCTCTGTCACCGTCTCCGATCTTGGATGGTACAGTTGCCATACCAGGTAGTGATACATCCAGATAGAATGCTCTCGATGGCGCATCTATAAAAGTTGGCAAGGGTATTCGCCGTCATGCCAGAAATCCTCAGCTGCCTGAGGAAGAAGAGATGCTGTTGGGTCTTTGTAACCAGTGTGTCCACATGAAGAGTCCAAGAAAGCTTGTTGTAGATGACCACTCCCAGGAGCTTGACAATCTTCACTCGCTCCAACTTTGTGCTGTTAATGTGTAGGGGGCATGAGTAACATCCAACCAAAAGTCAATAATGAGTTCCTTGGTTTTGCTGGCATGAAGAGCTAGGTTGTTCTCAGTGCACCATTTTTCCAGGTGTTCCACCTCCCATCTCCAGTCTGTTTCGTTGCCATCGGAGATTCGACCAACTATGGTGGCATGGTGACAAAACATCTGAGAATTAAACCTACCAGCTCAGCAAGCAAACTTACAACCATTAAATTTAATGCTTTCAGCAAGATTAAAAACACCTTGAAACTATAGTAAGATTAACACCTTTTAGTCAACTGGCATCAATTTAAATCAAAAATAGTAACTAAATATTCTGACAGCAATGTGTCAAAAATAGCAGTGTTACTATTTTTCATAAGCCTGATAATGGCAAACTGCATAGACGTGGCAACTGGAAAAAAATGGGACCATAAGACGTAGGAGCTGGAGGACGTTTGACCTATCAGGTCTGCTCCACCATTCAATAATCCGATAATCCTTAACTTCAATTTTCTGACATTTCTCTGTAATACTTTATTTATAAAAATACTTAATGATCCATCCTCTACAACCACCTCATTGTCATACAGATGTACAGCACGGAAACAGATCCTTCGGTCCAATTCTTCCATGCTTACCAGATATCCCAACCCAATCCAGCACCCAGCCCAAATCCGTCCAAACCCTTCCCATTCATATACCCATCCAAATGCCTTTTGAAATTTTGCAGTTGTACTAGCCTCCACCACTTCCTCTGGCAGCCCATTCCACACATGCACCATCCTCTGAGTGAAAAAGTTGCCTCTTAAGTCTCTTTTTTATCTTTCCCCTCTTACCCTAAACCTATACCCTCTAGTTCTGGACTCATGGATCCTATCCATGTCCCTCATGATTTTATAAACCTCTATAAGGTCACCTCTCAGCCTCTGACGCTCCAGGGAAAACAGCCCCAGCCTATTCAAACACTCCCTATAGCTCAAATCCTCCAACCCTGGCAACATCCTTGTAAATCTTTTCTAAACCTTTTCAAGTTTCACAACATCATTCTGATAGGAAGGAGACCAGAATTGCACGCAATATTCCAAAAGTGGCCTAACCAATGTCGTGTACAGCCGCAACATGACCTCTCAATACTCTGACCAATAAAGGAAAGCATGCCAAATACCTTCTTCACTATCCTATCTACCTCCGACTCCACTTTCAAGGAGCTATGAACCTGCACTCCAAGGTCTCTTTGTTAGCAACATTCTCTAGGACCTTACCATTAAGTGTATAAGTCCTGCTAAGATTTGCTTTCC
The DNA here is from genome assembly GCF_047496795.1 of Chiloscyllium punctatum. Classification (NCBI taxonomy): domain Eukaryota; kingdom Metazoa; phylum Chordata; class Chondrichthyes; order Orectolobiformes; family Hemiscylliidae; genus Chiloscyllium; species Chiloscyllium punctatum. The sequence continues at coordinate 11,576,575 of NC_092765.1, forward strand.
CAAAATGCAGCACCTCGTATTTATCTAATTTAAACTCCATCTGCTACTTCTCAGCCCATTGGCCCACCTGATCAAGGATCCTGTTGTAATCTGAGGTACCCTTCTTCGCTGTCCACTATACCTCCAATTTTGGTGTCATCTGCAAACTTACTAACTATACCTCTTATGCTCACATCCAAATCGTTTTTATAAATGATGAAAAGTAGTGGACCCAGCACTGAACCTTGTGGCACTCCACCGGTCACAGGCCTCCAGTCTGAAAAACAAACCTCCACCACTACTTCTACCTTTGAGCCAGTTCTGTATCCAAATGGCTAGTTCTCCCTGTATTCTGTGAGATCTAACCTTGCTCACCAGTCTCCCATGGGGAACCTTGCGAATGCCTTACTGAAGTCCATATAGATCACATCAACCACTCTGCCCTCATCAATCTTCTTTGTTACTTCTTCAAATAACTCAATCAAGTTTGTGAGACATGATTTCCCACATACAAAGCCATGTTGACTAATCCCAATTAGCCCTTGCCTTTCCAAATACATGTACATCCTGTCCCTCAGGATTCCCTCCAACATCAAGCTCACTGGTGTATTGTTCCCTGGCTTGTCTTTACCACCCTTCTTAAACAGTGGAACCACATTAGCCAACCTCCAATCTTCCAGCACCTTACCTATGACTATCAATGATGCAAATATCTCAGCAAGAGGCCCAATCACTTCCCTAGCTTCCCACAGAATTCTAGGGTACACCTGATCATGTCCTGGGGATTTATCCACCTTTATACATTTCAAGACATTCAGCACTACTTCCTATGTAATGTGGACATTTTTTCAAGATGTCACCGTCTATTTCCCTACATTCTATATCTTCCACATCCTTTTTGATGGGGGCACAAGTGAGTGAAAGAATAAGAACACAAAACCGTTTGCAGCTATTGAATAAACGTATTGAAGAAATGTTTAAATGCTCCAAAGCCGAAATTTAGGGCTCTTTCTGATGCATGGTACTCTCATCCTTCCATAAACAGGTTATTTCAAGACCAGGAAGAGCACAGCAGTTCAGGCAGCATCCAACGAGCAGCGAAATCGACATTTCGGGCAAAAGCCCTTCATCAGGAATAAAGGCAGTGAGCCTGAAGCATGGAGAGATAAGCTAGAGGAGGGTGGGGGTGGGGAGACAGTAGCATAGAGTACAATGGGTGAGTGGGGGAGGAGATGAAGGTGATAGGTCAAGGAGGAGAGGGTGGAGTGGATAGGTGGAAAAGAAGATAGGCAGGTCGGACAAGTTTGGACAAGTCAAGGAGACAGTTACTGAGCTGGAAGTTTGAAACTAGGATGAGGTGGGGGAAGGGGAAATGAGGAAGCTGAAGTCCACATTGATGCCCTGGGGTTGAAGTGTTCCGAGGCGGAAGATGAGGCATTCTTCCTCCAGGCGTCTGGTGGTGAGGGAGCGGCGGTGAAGGAGTCCCAGGACCTCCATGTCTTCGGCAGAGTGGGAGGGTGAGTTGAAATGTTGGGCCACGGGGCGGTTTGGTTGATTGGTGTGGGTGTCTCGGAGATGTTCCCTAAAGCGCTCTGCTAGGAGGCGCCCAGTCTCCCCAATGTAGAGGAGACCACATCAGGAGCAACGGATACAATAAATGATATTGGTGGATGTGCAGGTGAAAGTTTGATGGATGTGGAAGGCTCCTTTAGGGCCTTGGATAGAGGTGAGGGAGGTGGTGTGGGCACAGGTTTTACAGTTCCTGCGGTGGCAGGGGAAAGTGCCAGAATGGGAGGGTGGGTCATAGGGGGGTGTGGACCTGACCAGATAGTCACGGAGGGAACGGTCTTTGTGGAAGGCGGAAAGGGGTGGGGAGGGAAAAATATCCCTGGTGGTGGGGTCTTTTTGGAGGTGGCGGAAATGTCGGCGGATGATTTGGTTGATGCGAAGGTTTGTAGGGTGGAAGGTGAGCACCAGGGGCGTTCTGTCCTTGTTACGGTTGGAGGGGTGGGTCTGAGCGTGGAGGTGCGGGATGTGGACGAGATGCGTTGGAGGGCATCTTTAACCACGTGGGAAGGGAAATTGCGGTCTCTAAAGAAGGAGGCCATCTGGTGTGTCCTATGGTGTAACTGGTCCTCCTGGGAGCAGATACGGCGGAGGCGGAGAAATTGGGAATACGGGATGGCATTTTTGCAAGAGATAGGGTGGGAAGAGGTGTAATCCAGGCCACCAACTCTCATAGCTAATGGACAATTAATGTAATTGCAGCTACTTTATACAATTAAAGATGTTAAATTGAGAGATGCTGCTTTCATAAGAATGACATGCAGTGCCCAACAAGGATTTTCAATTCATAGGTCATCTGTTCAATACAGATAGATGCTGAGTGATTTGTAGGTAAAAACAATGACTGCAGATGCTGGAAACGAGATTCTGGATTAGAGGTGCTAGAAAAGCACAGCAGTTCAGGAAGCATCCGAGGAGCAGTAAAATCGACATTTCAGGCAAAAGCCCTTCATCAGGAATACAGGCAGAGTGCCTGAAGGGTGGAGAGCTAAGCTAGAGGAGGGTGGGGGAGAAAGTAGCATAGAGTACAATAGGGGAGTGGGGGAGGGGATGAAGGTGATAGGTCAGGGAGGAGGATGGAGTGGATAAGTGGAAAAGAAGATAGGCAGGTAGGACACAAGTCATGGGGACAGTGCTGAGCTGGAAGTTTGGAACTGGGGCAAGGTGGGGGATGGGGAAATGAGGAAACTGTTGAAGTCCACATTGATGCCCTGGGGTTGAAGTGTTCCGAGGCGGAAGATGAGGCATTCTTCCTCCAGGCGACTGGTGGTGAGGGTGCGAGGAGGCGTCCAGTCTCACCAATGTAGAGGAGACTGCATTGGGAGCAACGGATGCAATAAATGATATTGGTGGATGTGCAGGTAAAACTTTGATGGATGTGAAAGGCTCCTTTAGTGCCTTGGATGGAGGTGAGGGAGGAGGTGTGGGCACACTTTGCAATTCCTGCAGTGGCAGGGGAAGGTGTCAGGATGGGAGGATAGGTTCCTCCAGATGGCCTCCTCCTTTAGAGACCGCAATTTCCCTTCCCACATGGTTAAAGATGCCCTCCAATGCATCTCGTCCACATCCCGCACCTCCGCCCTCAGACCCTACCCCTCCAACCGTAACAAGGTCAGAACGCCCCAGGTGCTCACCTTCCACCCTACCAACCTTCGCATAAACCAAATCATCTGCTGACATTTCCGCCACCTCCAAACGGACCCCACCACCAGGAATATATCTCCATCCCCACCCCTTTCCGCCTTCCGCAAAGACCGTTCCCTCCGTGACTACCTGGTCAGGTCCACGCCCCCCCTACAACTCACCCTCCTGTCCTGGCACCTTTCCCTGCCACCGCAGGAATTGCAAAACCTGCGCCCACACCTCCACCCTCACCGCCATCCAAGGCCCTAAAGGAGCCTTCCACATCCAAAGTTTTACCTTCACATCCACCAATATCATTTATTGTATCTGTTGCTCCCGATGCAGTCTCCTCTACATTGGGGAGACTGGATGCCTCTTTGTAGAGCGCTTCAGGGAACATCACCGGGACACCCGCACCAATCAACCACACCGCCTTATGGCCCAACATTTCAACTCCCCCTCCCACTCTGCCAAGGACATGGAGGTCCTGGGCCTCCTACACCGCCGCTCCCTCATCACTCGACATCTGCAGGAAGAACGCCTCATCTTCCACCTCGGAACACTTCAACCCCAGGGCATCAATGTGGACTTCAACAGCTTCCTCATTTCCCCTTTCCCCACCTCACCTCAGTTCCAAACTTCCAGCTCAGCATTGTCCCCATGACTTGTCCCACCTGCCTATCTCCTTTTCCACCTATCCACTCCATCCCCCTCCCTGACCTATCACCTTCATCCCCTCCCCCACTCACCTATTGTACTCTATGCTACTTTCTCCCCACCCCCACCCTCCTCTCATTTATCTCTCTATCCTTCAGGCTCTCTGCCTGTATTCCTGATGAAGGGCTTTTGCCAGAAATGTCAATTTTACTGCTCCTCAGATGCTGCCTGAACTGCTGTGCTTTTCCAGCACCTCTAATCCAGAAGCTGAGTGATTTGTGCAATGATAACAAAGCTTCATTCACAAGTTAAAACAGAAATAAACATTGAGGGAGATTTAAAATGCTTTCAAGAAGATTTGAATAGAATTCGCAGATGGCAAGAACATAGATGGAACATGATGTGGAAAAATTAGAGATTATCAACTTTGATAGGAAAAACAGGAGATTTCTTAAATGGTGAGAGATCAGAAAGCACAGGTGCATACACGGATTTAGCTGTCCTTATCGATAAGTCACTGATAGCTTGTTGCACCTGCTTGTCAGCCATCAGAAAGGCTAATAGTCCATTAGTCTTTATTGCAAGAGGATTTGAGAACCGGAGTAATGAAGCTTTGCTTCAATTGTACATGAATTTGGTTAGAGCACATCTGGAGTGCTTGGTGCTATTTTGATCTCCTTATATTGGGAAAGGTATGATTGTTATGGAGGGTAGGCGAAAGGTTCATCAGATTTTGTTCTTGGGATGTGCTATATGTGGGCAGCCTCTTTTTTGGGGTGAATTCGTACTTGCAGAGTTACATTGTACTTTGCTCAAAAACTGCATGAATCCATGTAAGACTCTGTTAAATCATTTTTAAAAATTAGAATCAGTCTAACGTTATGGCGCACACAACAGCACACAGGGGGCGAACACCTTCAACATATTATGTGGGCTGACACCAATTGTTAAAGTTAACCTAAGAATGTAACTTTTAAAAAAGGTTTTGCGATTTACATACGAAAGAAGTGAAATTGGCATGGTCATTCTAACAGATGAAAGACTTAACAAACAATCAAGGTATTTTTCAATGTATAATTTCAGTTACATCACACTGTAAACTTTTGATATAAATTCTGTGTCTTACAATTGTGTACTCCACAATCACCTGATGAAGGAGCAGTGTTCCAAAAGCTCGTGCTTCCAATTAAACCTGGTGTTGTGTGATTTTTAAACTTTGTACACCCCAGTCCAACACCGGCATCTCCAAAGCATATACACAAGTAATAGTCGATCTCATGCAAAAGTTGACCCCCTACTTTTGGCCAATTAACCTGGAATTTTCCAGGTGTCTCACGTAAACGTCAACCCTATTTTTTCATAGATAACAAATCAAACTTCTGAGTCAGTGTGCCGGCCGTCATGTCCCGCTCCAGCTTTCCAGTCTGCCAATTGTTCTGCTCCACTGCTGGTCTTCCAATCCACTGCTGTTTTGTTCTGCTCTGGGTTTTCAGAATTACCATAATTCTTTTTTGTAAACTTTATTCCTTTAAAGATCAATTGGGCTTCTGCTAATGAGAAGGTATGAATTTTGACTGGCATGAATATTAGCCCCTCAAAAGTAGTATCCATCTAATAGTGAATCCCGTATATTTAACCTTAAAAAGTAGTCAAAAAACTTTGACTATTACTCGAGTATATACGGTAGCTGTCCTGATCATTTCTTTAAAGTTAATAAAATTTTGACTCCTCTGCTGAAACTGTAAATATTTATGCTCCTGACCTGGTCTCCTTCTCGTGCCATATTTTCCTTGCAGAAACTAATTTTTAAACTTCTCTCCACCAGCTATGTCCCAACTCTAGTCTGGGACAAATAATATCAACCTTTTATTCCAAAATCACTTCATTATTTTAAACTTCCCAGGAATGCTACTTAGCACGTTACTCTTTTAAAGAACTGCTTTGAAACATGAAAGGAACATGACACATGCTTCTCTTTTGAATGGCTTCCCAGACCAGACCGAATCAATCAATTTGGAAAATACTCCCCTTGCCCCTCTGCACAATTCCCTGGGTAATTCTGGAATTCTGGGTAATTTATTTGTGCTTGGAATTATGGGTTACTATGCTGCTGACTGAGTGCACTGGAAGGAAACTATCACTGCCATAGCTACAACCCTTTGTGAAGTTTTTAAAGTTTAAAACAAAGACATTTTTTCCAACTATATCCCAACTCTTTGATTATTAATAAATTTCTCACTCAAAGATAATTTCATTGCTTTAAACTCCTTTTCTTAGCAACACTGCTGAGCACATGTTTCTGTATCAAAAGAACTCTCAGCACTGCAGCTTCGTACATCACTTCGCAAACAACTTCGTCAGTCTGGAATGAATCAGTCTTTAAAATTGTTGCCATATGACCTTTGTAATTCCTTCAGAATTTTGGGCAACTTCCTCATTTGGAATTAGAGATATTATAGTTTTTAATTGTTAACCCCATTGACACAGACAAACCCATTTGCTTAAACTTAGAATCCCATGACCCAAGCTTGCAGTAAAAAATATTAAAATACAGTGTCCTAGGCCCAACCAAGCTATTTCAACAATGGCTTTTCCTATATCATGGGGTCAGAAATAGAGATATGTGCAGATGACTGCACAATGGTCAGCACCATTCATGACTCGGACACTAAAGCATTTCAGGCCCAAATGGTTTGGTTCCAAGACAGCTGCTGAGTACCAGCACTGTGTTCAAGCGCCTGAGCTCTTTCTTTCTTTTTTCCCCTTTGTTTAACAGGTTTTCTTCAGTGCAACACAGGTGACAGTCCCTGCCTAACCATGATACAGGAAATGCTGATCACAGGCTGCAAACATACTTTGTCCGAGCATGTTTCAGGATCTGGCAATTGGAGACTGTAGGAGGGCCCTGCCCGAGCATATTCCAGGCCCTGGTTGCTCCACCAGTAGTTATAGAATCAGAGGTGGTAGCCTAGATTACCTCTAGGCTGTGGCTTGGCCTGGGTGCCTGTCTGGAGATAAGACTTAAATAAGACTTTATTACCTGGATATTTCTAACTCATTTTGGCTTTGTTTCCTTTATTTTGGTTTGTGTTATTCCGGTTTTGTAACCAAGACAGTGCTGACTATGTCAGTGGAAGTGAGATGGCACTGAAGAGTGCTGACTTGCATTACAGCTTGAGTGACACGGTAAAGGGGAGTCATGCCTGGCCATAAGGCCCATGACCCACACAGAGCACTTAATAAGGATTGTAAAGTTGGACGTTATTTCTTAATTCTTTTTCTTTTATATTCTGTGTTATGGTTTATTTTTCTGTGTTTTAAGATGGCGTTGGAAATATCAATATTATGCAACACTTTTTAACTGTATTTTGTAACAAGATACACGTGGCAACAAATCAAATCAAATGCAGTAAAGACTTAGACAATATCCAGATTTTGGCTGATATGGGGTAACATTAGATGATGCTCACCTCCAACAAGAAAGAATCTAAACATTAGCCCTTGACATACAATGTCGTCATCATCATTGAATCCCCCATTATTAATATCACTGGGGTTACCATTGCCCAAGAAAATAAATTGCACTGGTCATACAAATGCACATTCTCAACAATCACAACTCAGAGGCTAGGATACTGCAGTCACTGACAATTCCTGATTCCCCAAAGACTGCCCACCAACTGTAAAGCACAAGTCAGAAAGGTGGTGGATTATACCCTTGCTGTCTGGATAAGTGCAGCTCTAACAATACAAAAAATATCTTGCTACGATCCAGGACAAAGCAACCCATGTGATTGGCACCACATTGTGAAATACCCACTCCCTCCACCACCATTTACTGAGTAGCAGTGATGTGTACCGTTCAAAAGTTCCTTAGATAGCACCTTCCAAATCCATGATGTCTACCCTCAAGAAGGATGTACAAGAGCACCTGCCTTTTCTGCAAGTGAGTCACCATTTTGACCAGGAAATATTTCACTGTTTCTTCTGTGTCTTTGGATCAAAACACTGGAGCTCTCTCTCAAACAGCACTCTACTTACAGGAATGTGGTGGTTCAAGCAAGCTGCTCCAACTGCCTTCTCAAGGACAACCAAGGTTGGGCAATTAATCCTGGCCCATGCAGAGACACCATATCCTATGTATGAAATTTTTAAAAATCTAATATTTCTCAGTCACACAAATACCTTGTGGACTTCCTTCACGTGCAAGTCTGTCATGCTGCATCTGCTTAACAGGAAATGAATTCCTTGCTGATATTAAGATCTAAGTTGGTTATTAGGATGCTAAAGGTAACAAAGCAAACAGATGCTGTGAACTAATTTCATACATTTTTAATACAATTAACTAAAAAGGAGAGTCAGTCAGAGGAGGAATGTTTTATGCTTTGTGGTTGGTTGAAATAAAACTAATTGAAAAATGTATGCCTGAACACTCGAGAACTTATAGTGAACAATACTGTTCGCAGAGGATGACTCAATCAAAATGCAAAGCTTTAGCGAATGATTATCTAGCCATGTTTTCTAAATGTGCACCTTATTTCTTGCGGAATAACAGAAAGTGCTCACATGGACCAAGGTTACACTACCAAAGAGATGACGACAAATGCCTTCACTACCATATCGAAACAGGACCATTAGTTAGCGCTAATTTTTGTGGATAATATTTCCTGGCCCAGGTCCTGGGCCTCCTCCACGGCCAAACCCTAACCACCTGATGCCTGGAGGAGAGGTAATGATAAAAGATTAAATTGGACTATCTCTCTGCACATTAGTGTAATATTAAAAGGGTTAAACTGTACTGTCTTCCTCCAGAAGCTGAACATTCTGGAAGTGGGTGGGGATGACATTCATGCAGGAATGCAAGTGACTCCCACTTCATTTAGATAGTCATTTACTACTACTACTCTCCTACCATTATCAAAATTAAACTCTCAGTCAGCCCCTTCCATTAGAAATGCTTTCATAAACATCCCCAAATTCATTTGCACGATCATCCTGCGATACTGAAGCATATCACACCTACATTGTCTGGGGAAGTAGCAGAGCCAGAAGTCATTTGCAGGGCCACCCCGAAGCTAGAACATATCACACCTACATTGTCTTGGTGAATCACTGAGTCTGGAAACCTTTTGCATATGATTCCCCGAGATTAGGACATTTGCATTTACATTATCTCCAAGGATGACCTCATCCCACCATTGTACCTGGGGTAACATGGGGGAAGTGGCCAGAGTAGCTGGAAGCAATACCAACTGACCTGTATAAAGGGGATGTGTTTTCTTTGTTCGGGGCCTCGACTTTGCACAACCAGTGAAGAGTGTCAGAGGGGTCACCTGGCTTGTACAAGCTTTAATAAACTTTAAGTGTTTGCAGAAGTTAGCATGTGCGAATTGCATCTCATGTGTGAAACCTCAGGAATAGAACCTAACAGAGGAATGCCTCATCTTCCGCCTTGGGACTCTTCAACCACACAGGATCAATGTGAATTTCATCAGTTTCTTCATTTCCCCTCCACCCACCTTATCCCAGATCCAACTTTCCAACTCATCACTGCCCTCCTGAATTGTCCTACCCATCCATCTTCCTTCCCACAGATCCATTCCACCCTCCTCTCCAACCTATCACCATCACCCCCAACTTCATCTACCTATTGCATTCCCAGCTACCTTCCACCCAGTCCCACTCTCCATTTATCTCTCAGCCCCCTTGGACCACAAGGCTCATTCCTGATGAAGGGCTTATGCTCAAAACATCAGTTCGCCTGGTCCTCGGATGCTGTCTGACCAGCTGTGCTGTTCCATCACCACAGTCTTCGACTCTGATCTCCAGCATGTGCAGTCCTCACTTTCTTCCAGATAAAATTTATCAAAAACACGTACTAACTGCTTATGTAGCATGGTCAGATTTGGACAAGTTTAGAAAGAGTTAAGATAAGCCTTAGTATTAAGGGCTTAGATGTAGTGGAATTTGTTAAGTACGTTCAGGAATATTTCCTCAAGCAGTATATGGAGGATCCTACTCAGAAAGGGGCAAAACTCGACATACTCTTGGGAAATAGGGCAGGACAGGTGACAGAGATGATAGTGGGGGAAGCACTTTGGGACCAGCATCCATAGTTCTATTTTAAAATAGGTATGGAGAAGATCAAGTGCTAAAATGGGGCAAGATAAATTTTTGATAGAAATTAGACAGGAGCTTGCAGGTGCTGATTGGAGTAGTTTGTTTGCAGGCAAAGGGATCTCCAGCAAGTGAAATAGCTAGAGTTCAAGGTCTATGTGCTCCTGGGAGAGTGAAAGGCAAGGTAAACAGCAATAGGGAACCCTGGATGACAAGAGATAGTGGCTTTCACCAGAAAATAGGAGGTTTGCACAGGTAGAGGTAGCAGGATTAAGGGAATTCCTGGAGGTATATAGCAGATACAGGAATTTACTGAAGGAGGAAATCGGGCGGGCAAAAACGCGGCATGAGATAGCTTTGGCTGAGAAGATTACAGTGAATCCAAAGAGGTTCTTTAAGTATATTAAAAAGGAGAAAGAATAACTAGAGAGAGATTGGACCTGTCAAGGACCAAAGTGGACATGTGTGTGTAGACCCGCAAGAGATGGTCAAGGTCCTCAATAAATATTTCTCCTGTGTTTTATGTGGAGAAAGACAAAAACCTGGGAAAGTTAGTAGTCATATCCTGGGGTCAGTCCATATCCCATTAGGAGTGGTGTAAGACATATTAGAATGTATGAAGGTGGATAAATCTCCTTGTCTTGACCAGATATATCCAAGAACACTGCAAGAGGCTAAAAAAAAAGTGGGAGCCCTGGCTAATATTTTTGCATCATTGTTAGCCACAGGTAAGGTCTCAGAAGACTGGAGAGTAGTGATTGTGCTCTTATTCAAGAAGGGCAGCAAAGAAAAAGCTGGGGACTATAGACTAGTAAGCCTAACCTCTGTGGTAGTTAAGTCACTAGATAAGATTCTGAGAGATGTGATATACATGCATTTACAAAGGTAGGGTTTGATTAGGAGTATATTACTTAGTGTATGGGATATTATGCCTCACAAATTTGTTAAAAGAGTTCTTTGATGAAGTAACCAGGAAGTTTTATGAGGGCAGGATAGTAGACGTGGTCTATATGGTTTTTAGTAAGGACTTTGATAAGATTTCACATGGTAGACTGCTCTGGAAGGTTAGAATGCACGGAACCCAGGAGGAGCTGGCAAACTAGATACACAACTGGCTTGATGGTAGGAAGCAGAGGGTAATAGTGCAAGGATGCTTGCCAGACTGGAGGCCTTTGACTAGTGGACTGCCTCAGAGGTTGGTGCTGGACACATTGATATATTTAACAACAAGCAATGATTAGGATGAGAATGTATAAGGCATAATTAGGAAGTTCGCAGATGGCATATGTGGTATCATGGACGGCAAGGAAAGTTATCAGAAAATGCAGCAGGACCTTGATCAGTTGGCAAGTGGGCCGAGAAATGGCCGTTGGAGTTTAATATGGATAAGTGCAAGGTCTTGCATTTTGGAAAGTCAAATCAAGATAGGAGTTTCTTGGTGAATGGTAGAGTCTTAAGGACTGTAGTGAAACAGAGGGACCAAGGAGTTCAGTTACATGGTTCTCAAAATGGAGTCACAGGTAGACAGGGCAACGAAGGTAGCTTCTGGCACACTGGCCTTCATCAGTCAGGGCACTGAGCATAGAAGTTGGGAAGATATGTTGCAGTTGTACGGGACATTGGTGAGGCCGCACTTGGAATATTGTGTTCAGTTTTGGTCACCTTGCTATAGGAAGTATGTTATTAAACTGGAAAGAGTTCAGAAGGAATTTATAAGGATGATACCAGGACTCAATAGTCTGAGTTACAGGGAGAGGTTGAACAAGCTAGAACTTTTTCTTTCAAGCTTCAGAGAATGAGGGGGGATCTTATGATCTTATACACTTCTATAACAGGCGTGGATAGGGTCTGTCTTTTTCCCAGGGTTCTGGGCTACCAGCGAAAGTGGTCAAAGTAGGTACATTAACAACATTTAAAAGGCATTTGGACAAATACATGGATAGGAAAGATTTAGAAGGATATGGGCTAAATGCAGGGAAACGAGGTTAGAGTGGTTGGCATTTTGGTCGGCATGGACCAGTTTGGGCCGAAGGGCCTGTCTATATGACAGAGTTCATAAGAAGGTACATAATGGGAGTTCAGTAGATTGTATGCAAGACTGCAAACATTTCACACTGTGCTGGCATTTCAGTTGTTAGACAGTGCTAAAATATGGAATACAGACAGACTTCTATGCTTGAAAAGAGTAACATTTAAAATGAGCACACACTGCTAAAACAAATGGCAGAAACACAAAAAATCCTCTGAAAGTATTTCTTTCCAGCAATGTTCAGGTGCAAAGGGTATAATCAGCAATATGACAGAAAGTATAGGCCACAATGTCAATGAACTTGTGAAACCATTGAGATACAAGTTGCAGGCAATAGTACAGAAGGACAATCTTTAAAATCAAGAAACATTTGGGTTTTACAGTAAGAGAATGAATCCTGGAAACACTAAGGATCTGGTGAATCAATCACTCAGATGCAATTCAAAATAACATTATGCCACAGGGGAACAAAAGTCAATTTCAAATACAGAACTAAAGCAATATTTGTGCCTTTTCAACCTTACACCAGGTAAATTAAGCTCATATCCAAAACCAAGCCATGTTCCCTCAGGATTGTAGATGAATACAATCTTGTCCTTGAGTTTGACCAATTTTTTTCAACTTTTTTCTGGTCTGTAGTTATCATAGTGCATTAATTGACTTCTTTCACATAATTTTCATTCCCACTATCATACTAAAACTGAAATAAAGCACCTAACATTCCTTCACGATTCACATGCTCATAGTAGCCTAATAGAGAACATAGAAGCTCTTAATTTTCTTAATATTCTGATTACCAACTTAAATGATACCCACTATGAATAATGTTGTCAAATTTAGGCAACCATCTCCCAGAATGCAGTCACCTCTTTACACATGTCACCATCAATGAAAGGACACAGCATCAGGCTCATATAATGTGAGGCCATAATTTAGCCACCTTTCATTAGTAGCATATAAATCTGTTTACGTTCCAAGAAATTCATCAGGGCCACATTTCACAGATAAAACAATGCCTTCAGGCAGTATGAAACGTTGCTACTGCTCAAAGGATTGCTGCCCTTCACATATCAATTGACTTCTCAAACACTAATGATCAAGTCAATTGCTATAACGTTTGGCAAAACCAGCATTTTGTTGCGCCTTTGAAAAAGAAGAAAAAAATCTGAGAAAGTGAAATCATGATTTCGTCATACACAGATTATGGAAAAGTTTATAAGTGAGATACATGCATAGATGTTCAAGCTCCTTGAATCGCAAATCATGGATCAAATCTATTCTATGCACAGTAGATACTTCCAAGACCTCAAATATTAAGACATGCAGGATTCAGATGCAGCATGGGATGTCTACAAACTCAAAGATGATTTCATTCTACGAAAGAATTCCTTACCATTTGCAAGCATGGCAAAAACTCAAAGACATGACAGAGAACAATGTTAACACATTACCAAAACACCTTGTACAAATTTCAATTGAAGCCAGTTGTTGAGTAGTACTGGCATGTTTACATTTAATACTCTTGGAAATCCATAAAAAGAGGAGTTTTAACAAACAATTTGGAAATACAGTATTTAGCTGTCATCCCATTTTCCACTTATTCCACAGGGTGGCAATTACAGTTTTTCGATAATGCCTAAATATACAGACGATAAAGTTTCTTTTTACATTAATACTATACAAACAGGACCACAGAACAGCTATGAATAAAATATGCACTTGGCATTTCCGATACAAATTAATAAATCGGAAGCTTGTGAACAATTAGTCTCATGAATGAAAATATTTGACTTCCCAATAGCTCATCATTGTAACACCTTTTCCATTCTGAAGTTCCATTTTTGGATTTCAAATCAAAATCAGTTCACTAAACATATTACCCATGACCACCTCAGCATTGTGAATGCTCCACAGTGAGTCCATCCGCAGCTCCAGAGCCGTCATGCGGTCACACAAAAGCTGCAGCTGGACACACTTCTTGCAAGTGTAAGAGTCAGGAACATCAGACACATTCCTAAGCTCCCACATCAAGCAAGAAGCACATGCCATGGGTCTGAGGTCCCCTGCCATTGTAAACTTAGCTTTATATGAACTAACTAAAACCAAACAATGCACTTAAATATATGAAAAAGAAAGATAAAGAAAAAATAAAAGCCTAACCTGACTGAGTCTTTTTCTTCCGGTTGGGGGGCAGGAAGGAGGGAGGTACGACACGTGTAGTATCTCTGGTTTAGCCATTGCCCAAATATAAATTAAGACTTTACCTTCCCGGCAGCCTCCTGTATCTGGTACAGCCCTCCCTCAAAACAGTGATTTCACCAAATACAGATCTGACCTTGACTACAGGTGACAAGGTTATATAGTTACAATTGTCATCATGAGGGAATGGGGAGATGGGTGTGGATCATGTCAAAACAAGGTTAGTGGGCCTGCACTCGGGGTGTTGAGTATTCTTATCCTCCTTGGCATATCGACAGATCCACTGTTCACAGCATTTTGCTTTTATTTCTGATTAAGTCACCAGACTCAATGTTAACTCTACTTTCTTCCCACAGATGCTGCCAGACCTGCTGAGTTTCATCAGGAACTTCGGTTTTGGTTTTTACAATGTTATTGAGGAAATTTGCAGTTATCATCCAGTATACCCTAATTAGACCATAAGTCACAGAAACAAAAATTATGCCATTCAGCCCATCGAGTCTGCTCCACCATTCAATCATGGCTGATAGATTTCTCAACCCCATTCTCCTGCTTTCTCCCCATAACCCTTAATCTCCTTGACAATCAAGAACCTATCTATATCCGTTTTAAATATACTCAATGACCTAGCCTCTACAGCCTTCTGTGGCAGTGAATTCCATAGACTAACCACTCTATGGCTGAAGAAATTTCTCTATCTCCATTCTAGAAGTTCTTGCCTTTACTCTAAGGCCTCAGGTCCTAATCTCTCCTACCAATGGAAACATCTTCCCAACATCCACTCTGTCCAGGCCATTTAATATTCTGTAAATTTCAATTAGATCCTCCACTCATCCTTCTAAATTCCATTGAGTACAGTCCCAGTGTCTTCATATGTTAAGCTGTTCATTCCTGGAACCATTTTCATGAACGTCCTCTGAACACGCTCCAAAGCCAGTACATCTTTCCTGAGGCCTCCATTTTGACAGTGCGGCGAGGAGAGCAGGAGGAGTGAAGCGAGGGCTGATGGGAAGGATAAGTTTTCCCACTTAAAAAGGCATTTACCTCGGTAGTCAGGCCTCCATTTTGACAGTGTGGCAAGGAGACAAGGAGGAGTGAAGCAAGGGCTGCCAGGAAGGTAAAGGCTTAATTTATATTTGGGCAATGGCTAAACCAGAGACACTACACGGGTCGTACCTCCCTCCCTCCTGCCCCCCCACCCCCCAACCGGAAGAAAAAGACTCCATAAGGTAAGGATTTTATTTTTTCTTTATCTTTCTTTTTCATATATTTAAGTGCATTGTTTGGTTTTAGTTAGTTCATATAAAGCTAAGTTTACAATGGCAGGGGACCTCAGACCCATGGCATGTGCTTCTTGCTTGATGTGGGAGCTTAGGAACATGTCTGACGTCCCTGACTCTTACTACTTGCAAGTAGTATGTCCAGCTGCAGCTTTTGTGAGACCGCATGACGGCTCTGGAGCTGCGGATGGACTCACTGTGGAGCATTCACAATGCTGAGGTGGTCATGGGTAATATGTTTAGTGAACTGTGAATGGGTGACCAAAAGACAGAAAAAGAGTAGGAAGGCAGTGCAGGTGTCCCCTGCGGTCATCTTCCTCCAAAACAGGTATACCGTGCTGTTCAGAAGGGCGGGAAAAAAACTCATAGGGGATTCTATTGTGAGGGGAGCAGATAGGCGGTTCTATGGCTGAAAATGGGACTCCCGGATGGTATGTTGCCTCCCAGGTGCTTGGATCAGGGATGTCACTGATCAGCTGCAGAGGGGAGGATGAACAGCCAGTTGTCTTGGTGCATATAGGCACCAACGACATAAATAGAAAACGAGATGAGGTCCTGAAAGAAGAATTCAGGGAGCTAGGAGAGAAGTTAAAGAGGAGGACCTCAAAGGTAGTGATCTTGGGATCAGCGCCATGTGCTAGCCAGCATGGAAATGAAAAAATAGACAGGATGAACATGTGGCTTGAGAGATGGTGTAGGAGGGAGGGATTCAGATTTGTTGGACATTGGGACCGGTTCTGGGGAAGGTGGGACTATTATAAAATGGAGGGTCTACATCTGAACCAGACTGGAACCAATGTCCTTGGGGGAGTTTTTGCTACTGCTGTTGGGGAGGTTTTAAACTAATGTGGCAGGGGGCTGGGAACCAGATGAGAAAACAAGCAGGCAGTGAGGTGGAGACCGTAAGAATTATGAAGATAGCATTAATAAAAGGGAAGAGTAAGCAGAGAGCAGATGAACGCAAAAGAACTGGTGGCCTGAAATGCATCTACTTTAATGCAAGGGGTAGAGTGTGTATAAAGCAGATGAACTTAAGTCTTGGATTGGTGCCTGGGAGTATGACATTATTGCTATCACATAGACTTAGTTGAAGGAAGGGCATGATGATGGGCAACTAAATGTTCCAGGATATAGACACTTCAGACAGGACAGGGAGGGAAGTAAAAGGGGGGTTGGTGTTGCATTGCTGGTCAGGGACGATATCATGGCTGTGCTAAAGGAGCACACTATGGAGATCTTGGGTAGTGAAGCATTATGGGTGGAGCTGAGAAATAAGAAGGGTGCAGTTACATTGTTGGGGCTGTATTACAGGCCTCCCAACAATGAGCGTGAGGTAGAACAAATAGGTGAACAGATTATGGAAAGATGTAGAGGCAATAGGGTAGTAGTGATGGGAGATTTTAATTTTCCCAACATTGACTGGGATACACTTAGCGCCAGAGGTCTGGATGGGGTAGAATTTGTAAGAAGCATCCAGGAGAGTTTTCTAGAGCAGTATGTCAATAGTCCAACGAGCAAAGGGGCCATATTGGACCTGGTACTGGGGAACGAGCCAGGACAAGGTGGTAGAAGTTGCGTTGGGGGATTTCTTTGCGAACAGTGACCACAATTCTGTAAGTTTTAGAATACTCGTAGATAAAGAAGAGAATGGTCGTAAGGGAAGAGTACTAAACTGGGCCAAGGCCAATTATATCAAAGTTAGGCAGGAGCTCAGATATGTGGATTGGACACAGCTATTTGAAGGGAAGTCGACATTTGAGATGTGGGAGGCTTTCAAAGATAGCTTAAAGATAGTGCAGGATAGACATGTCCCGTTGAAGGTAAAGGATAGGAAGGGCAAGATTTGTGAACCGAGGATGACAGGAGAAATTCTACAACTAGCCAAGAGGAAAAGGGAAGCGTACATAAGGTCTAGGCAGCTAAGAACAGTACGGGTCCTGGAGGAATATCGGAAGAATGGGCTAAGTCTTAAATGAGGAATCAAGTGGACTAAAAGGGGTCAAGAAATAGCTTTAGTGAGCAGAATTAAGGAGAATCCCAAAGCATTTTATTCTTATATAAGAAGCAAGTGGGTAACTAGAGAAAGGACTGGTCCACTAAAGGATAACGAAGGAAGGCTGTGTGCCGAACCTGAGTAAATGGGCGAGATTCTGAATGATTACTGTGCATCAGTGTTCACTGAGGAGAGGAACATGATGAATGTTGAGATTAGAGACAGAAGTTTGATTAGTCTGGATCACATTGACATAAGTAGGGAAGATGTGTTGGGTAGGCTAGAGGCTATTAAGGTGGACAAATCCCCAGGTTTGGCCGCATTTAGAATACTGTGTACAGTTCTGTTTGCCACATTACCAAAAGGACGTGGACATTTTGGAGATGGTGCAGAGAAGGTTTATGAGGATGTTGCCTGGTATGGAAGGTGCTAGCTATGAAGAAAGGTTGAGTAGGTTAGGTTTATTTTTATTAGAAAAAAGGAGATGGGGGGGACCTGATTGAGATTTACAAAATCATGAAGGGGATAGAAAAGGTGGATAGAGACAAGCTTTTTCCCAGGGTGAAGCATTCAATAACGAGAGGCCACTCTTTCAAGGTGAGAGGTGGAAAGTTTAAGGGAGATACACACGGCAAGTACTTCACACAGAGGGTGATGGACATTTGGAACGCATTGCCAGCAGAAGAAGTGGTAGAGGCAGGCACGGTAGATTCATTTAAGATGCATCTGGAGAGATGCATGAGTAGGTGGGGAGCAGAGGGATACAGATGCTTAGGGATTGGGCGACAGGTTTAGACAGTTGATCCAGATTGGCTCAGGCTTGGAGGGCCGAAGGGTGTGTTCCTGGGTTGTAAATTTTCTTTGTTATATCAGGCCCAAAACTGCATATAATGCTCAAAAGGTGGTTTGATCAGAGCCTTATAGAGACTCAGAAGTACATCCCTGCTTCTATATTCAAGTCCTCAAAATAAATACCACCATTGCATTTGCCTTCCTAACTACTGACTCAATCTGCGAGTTTACCTTGAGAGAATCCTGGACTTAAACTCCCAAGTCTCTTTGCACTTCAGACTTCTGAACTTTCTCCCCATTTGGAAAACAGTCCGTGCTTCTACTCTTCTTACCAAAGTGCATGACCTCACACATTCCCATGTTGTTCTCCAACTGCCACTTCTTTGCCCACTCTCCTAACCTGTCCAAATTCTTCTGCAGCCAGCCTGCCTCCTCAATACTAACTGTCCTTCTACCTATCTTTGCATCACCTGCAAACCTAGCCAGAATGCCCTCAGATTCTTCATCTAAATCATTAATGTATAGTGAAAAGCTGTGGTCCCAATACAGACCCTCGCGAACACCACTTGTCAGCAGCTGCCATCCTGAGAAAGACCATTTTATCCCTACTCTCTGGCTGTTTTCTACCGGACAATCTTCTATCCATGCTAGCACCTTGCCTCTAACACCCTGGATCCTTCTTTTACTCAGCAGCCTCCTGTGTGGCACATTGTCAAATGCTTTTTTTGAAGTCCAGTAGATAACATACATTGGCACTCCTTGGACTTACCTGCTTGTTTCTTACTCAAATAATTCTGTCTCCAATAAGAGACAGTTGGAGATATGGTCATCATTACTGATGTTAGTGACTTACTTTGCTCCATATTTCTTTAACAATCTCACCCATGATACTCAATTGCACTACCATCACTGAATCCGTTATCAACATCCTGGGATTAGCACTGACCAGAAAGTGAACTAGCCATATAAATGCAATGCTACAAGAGCAGGTCAGAGGCTAGGAGTACTACATTTCCTGACTCCCTAAAGCCTGTCCACCATCTACAAGGCAGAAGTGAAGTTATTGATTGAATACTCCTCACTTGTCTGGATGAGTGCAGATCCAAAAACACTCAAGGGCATCAGAATACATGGGAACACCACCACCACCAAATTCCCATCAAATCACACATCATCCTGACATTGCCATTCTTTCATTGTTGGTGGACTAAAATCCTGGACTCCTTCCCTAATAACAAGGTTCACAGCCATTGAGTGATTTTTTTTTTAAAATGACACTACAGCGACAATGTGATTCATTCTTGAATACTTTCAAATTGTATCAAAAGCCAGTGTTCAAGAAGGCAGTTCACCACTAGCTTCACAAAAACAATCACTGATGGGTAATAAACTGTGTGCCAGAAATGTCTGCATGGCACAAATCAATAAGAACACTATCCAAACATGATGTGGAGGTACCAGTGTTGGACTGAGGTGGACAGATTAAAATTCACACAACACTAGGTTATAGTCCAACAGATTTATTTGGAAGTACTAGTTTTAGGTGTGTTGCTTCTTCATTAAGTAGCTATGGAACAGGATCATCAGCTGTTCCACAGCTACCTGATGAAGGAGCAGTGCTCTGAAAGCTAGTACAGTGTACTTCCAAATAAACTTGTAACACTATCCAAACAATTTACCTTGATGGAATTTTAAATCCAAAACCAGGTTGTAGTTATTGTGCCAGTGCTTTGACATAGTTCTTTCTTTAAACAGAAAATGTTAAAACCAACTAATACAAGTTCTGAACTGTATAATGAACAAAACTTTCACGTTAAATTTATCTAAATTACAAACGTTTTGGCCACTACAATCAGATAAATTTCAAATTGTGGTATGGACATTAAACATATAACAAGAACGGTAATAACTAGAGTTTATTCTATTCCTAAACGTTGTTGAGCTACAGGAGTTAACTTCACTCCAGCTTACTATGCAGAGGCACACAACTTTGCAGGAAGTGTACACTGAGCTCACGAGCATGCGCGGCCGACCTTGTCACTGAATACTCACTATTTGGCAGAGGACACTCGGGGCCTGAGTCCTGGCTGCCCCATCGAACCTACTTCCTCCGGAATGCGCACAACGGTGAACTCTACCAAAGCACTAACTAATTGGCATAGGAAAATACTAGGCGACAAATCTTCAGCTACAAACCGGGCAGCATCGATTTCACAAAGCTGACTTGCCCTAATGTCCGCTTTCATCGCCCTTGTTCAGTCGCTATGAGTTAACGGCCACCATTGCAGGACCACATTGCACGCTGGGATTCCGTGTTCCCCGCCCCTCCAGCGGTCACATGACCTTAACAGTTCTCCTTCCCGCCAGTGGGGCGTGTGCAATCAACTGAAAGGCGCCATGTGTGGATTGGTGAGATTGCTTCAGTGGTCAACAATTCTCAGTGTCTTCAAACCAAGACAAAGGTGCCCTATGAAGTATTATTTTGTTTTAAGAGAGGTGTAGTTACTTTAAGCCTGTTAGCTGTTGACTAAAGTAAACTTATGCATTTAAATATTGTTTTCTTCTTTTCAAATCCCTCCAGTTTAGAATAACAGGGACCTTATTGAACCGTAACATTATTTATATCTAAATACAATTTATTTAGAGTTTGGATATTGAACTCGTGGCATGAAAGCTTAAGTCAGGATGTATGAGGGGTTTGATGATTAACTTCACTGTATTTTTGAAACTTCTTAAAAACTATTATAGATCCTTCAATGTTAGTGTGAATTTGATTGTATTGGGAGACTTTTGCCAGCAGATAGACTAAACATTGAAAAGCTTAAATTTGTGTTGCTAGAAAAGCGCAGCAGGTCAGGCAGCATCAAAGGAACAGGAGAATCAACATTTCGGGCATAAGCCCCTCTTCAGGAATGAGGAGGGTGTGTCAAGCAGGCTAAGATAAAAGGTAAGGAGGAGGGACTTGGGGAAGGGGCATTGGTGGAAGGAGGTTAAGGTGAGGGTGATAGTGTTCTCTGAAATGTTCCACAGGTAGGTGGCCTGTCTCTCCAATGTATAGGAGGCCACATCGGGTGCAGCGGATGCAGTAAATGATGTGTGTGGAGGTGCAGGTGAATTTCTGACGTATATGGAAGGATCCCTTGGGCCCTTGGAGGGAAGCGAGGGTGGGGGGTGAGGTATGGGCGCAAGTTTTGCATTTCTTGCGGTTTGTAAAATATATGACTTACATAAAACAAACTGAAGGCTAGCTGCGACTGGGAAACTCTGCAGCAGTCAAAAGCCTGTGAAGACGCTGTTGAAAACACGCAGGAGGTAGTCACGTGACATTCCGTGTCACGCTCGGAAGAATGTGAGGCGGTCACGTGACTTTCAGTTCCGCGCCTGGAAGAGTGCGAGGCAGTCACGTGACGTCCCGTTCCGCGCCTGGAAGAGTGCAAGGCGGTCACGTGACGTCCCGTTCTGTGTCTGGAAGAGTGCGGGGCGGTCACGTGACGTTCCGTTTCGCGCCCAGGAAGGGTGCGGGGCAGTCACGTGACGTGCCGTTTCGCGCCCAGGAAGTGGGCCAAGGAGGTCACGTGATGATCCGTTTCGCGGGCAAAAGAAGCTCACGTGGGGTCGGACATCCGGGAATGCGAGGAGGCGGGGAATGGAGTCAGATCAACAGCCAATGAGAAGATGATTCTACCTCCGTGTCTGTATGACGTTTTTATTGGTATAAAAGACTGGGGCAGGGACAAAACGAGGTCTTACTTTTTGAACTGCCACACGTGGTAGTTGGTCAGGGAAAAAAGGGTTAGACCCAGAGCTCTGCATGCTTTGTCCACTTACTGTTTAAAATAAATCAAGAGTGTGAGACTGAATATCTTCTCCTAGTGCTTCATTTAAAAGAACACGCAGGACGAGGCTCACACATCGAAGAAAGTAAATTGGTAGATTGAGCCAAGTCCTACAGGTTGCAGGGGAAGGTGCCGGGAGTGGAGGTTGGGTTGGTGGGGGGTGTGGATCTGACGAGGTAGTCGCGGAGGGAGTGGTCTTTCCGGAACGCTGATAGGGGTGGGGAGGGAAATATATCCTTGGTGGGGTCAGTTTGGAGGTGGTGGAAATGATGAAAGATGATACGATGTATCTGGAGGTTGGTGGGGTGGTAGGTGAGGACCAGTGGGGTTCTGTCCTGGTGGCAATTGGAGGAGCGGGAAGTGGAGGGGATGTGGTGGAGAGCATAGTCAACCACATCTGAGGGGAAATTGCAGTCTTTGAAGAAGGAGGCCATCTGGGTTGTTCGGTATTGGAATTTGTCCTCTTGGGAGCAGATGCGGCGAAGGAATTGGGAATATGGGATGGCATTTTTACAGGGGGCAGGGTGGAAGGAGGTGTAATCAGGGAGTCAGTCAGTTTATAGTAAACCACCGGGAACAACACCGTTTCTGCATTTGCCACAGCCACTTCTGCCCCTGGAGTTGCTGTCGCCACATCTACTTCCGCCTCCCTGTGACGTCACTCGCCTGCACAACGACCACGCCGCATGCGTCCCCGCCCCCACTCCCAGCTCCAGTCCCACACCAGGTCCTAGCTCCCAACACTTGCCGTATTTTCACCATCCCTCCAGAATTACCCCTCTCTGAGGATGAAAGATTAGTCATCAACAGAGGCCTCACCTTCTTCCCCCTACGCTCCTGGATTAACGAATTCAACACGCAGCGAGACATCGAGCATTTCTTCCGCTGCCTTCGCCTCCGCGCCTACGTCTTCAACCAGGACTTCCGCCCACCCTCTGACAACCCCTTCTCCCGCCTCCAACACACCCCATCCACCTGGACACCCCCTGCTGGCCTCTTACCCACCCTCGATCTCTTCATAGCTAACTGCTGCCGCGACATTGACCACCTCAAACTGTCCACCCCTCTCACCCACTCCAACCTCTCACCCTCGCAACGTGCAGCCCTCCACTCCCGCCGCTCCAACCCCAACCTCAGCATCAAACCGGCAGACAAGGGAGGCATGGTGGTAGTTTGGCGCACCGATCTTTATATTGCTGAGGCTAAACGCCAGCTCGCGAACACTTCCTCCGACTGCCCCCTTGACCATGACCCCACCTCCCACCACCAAACCGTCATCTCCCAGACCATCCATAACCTCATCACCTCAGGGGATCTCCCATCCACCGCCTCCAACCTCAAGGTCCCACAACCCCGCACCGCCCGTTTCTACCTCCTGCCCAAAATCCACAAACCTGACTGCCCCGGCCGACCCATTGTCTCAGCCTGATCCTGCCCCACTGAACTCATTTCTGCATACGTTGACACAGTCCTGTCCCCCTTCGTCCAAGAACTCCCCACCTACGTTTGGGACACCACCCACGCCCTCCACCTCCTCCATGGTTTTCGCTTCCTCGGCCCCCAACGCCTTATCTTCACCATGGACATCCAGTCCCTATGCACCTCCATCCCCCATCATGAAGGCCTCCAAGCCCTCCGCTTCTTCCTTTCCAGCCGAACCAACCAGTACCCTTGCACTAACACCCTCCTTCGACTGACTGAACTGGTCCTCACTCTGAACAACTTCTCTTTCCAATCCTCCCACCTCCTCCAAACCAAAGGAGTAGCCATGGGCACCCGCATGGGTCCCAGCTATGCCTGCCTCTTCGTTGGATATGTCGAACAGTTCATCTTCCGCAGCTACACTGGCACCCCCCCCCAATGACAACTACATCGATGACTGTATCGGCGCTACTTCATGCTCCCACGAGGAGGTTGAACAGTTCATCCACTTTACTAACACCTTCCACCCCGACCTCAAATCTACCTGGACCGTCTCAAGACTCCTCCCTCCCCTTCCTAGACCTCTCCATTTCTATCTCGGACAACCGATTCAACACGGACATTTACTATAAACCGACTGACTCCCACGGCTACCTAGATTACACCTCCTCCCACCCTGCCCCCTGTAAAAACGCCATCACATATTCCCAATTCCTTCGCCTTTGCTGCACCTGCTCACAGGAGGACTAATTCCAACATCGAACAACCCAGATGACCTCCTCCTTCAAAGACCGCAATTTCCCCTCTGACGTGGTTGACGATGCTTTCCACCACATCTCCTCCACTTTCCGCTCCTCCGCCTTTGAACCCCGTCCTTCCAATCGTCACCAGGACAGAACCCCACTGGTCCTCACTTACCACCCCACCAACCTTCAGATACATCGTATCATCCTTCGTCATTTCCGCCACCTCCAAACAGACCCCACCACCAATGATATATTTCCCTCCCCACCCCTATCAGCGTTCCGGAAAGACCATTCCCTCCGCAACTCCCTCGTCAGATCCACCCCCACCAACCCAACCTCCGCTCCCGGCACCTTCCCCTGCAACCGCAAGAAATGCAAAACTTGCGCCCACACCTCCCCCCTCACTTCCCTCCAAGGCCCCAAGGGATCCTTCCATATCCGTCAGAAATTCACCTGCACCTCCACACACATCATTTACTGCACCCGATGTGGCCTCCTATACATTGGAGAGACAGGCCGCCTACTTGCGGAATGTTTCAGAGAACACCTCTGGGACACCCGCACCAACCAACCCAACCGCCCCATGGCTGAACACTTTAACTCCCCCTCCCACTCTGCCAAGGACATGCAAGTCCTTGGCCTCCTCCATCGCCAGGCCATGGCAACACGACACCTGGAGGAAGAGCGCCTCATCTTCTGCCTAGGATCCCTCCAAACACAAGGAACGAATGCAGATTTCTCCAGTTTTCTCATTTCCCCTCTCCCCTCCCCCCACCTTTTCTCAGTCCCAATCCTCAGACTCAGCACTGCCTTCTTGACCTGCAATCTTCTTCCTGACCTCCCCGCCCGCACCCCCTCTCTGGCCTATCACCCTCACCTTAACCTCCTTCCACCTATCATATTCCCAACGCCCCTCCCCCAAGTTCCTCCTCCCTACCTTTTATCTTAGCCTGCTTGGCACACCCTCCTGATTCCTGAAGAAGGGCTTATGCCCGAAACGTCGATTCTCCTGTTCCTTTGCTGCCTGACCTGCTGCGCTTTTCCAGCAACACATTTTTAAGCTCTGATCTCCAGCATCTGCAGTCCTCACTTTCTCCTAAACATTGAGAAGTATTAGGTTGCTTTCATTTAGAGCATTAGGATTTTGTTTTTGCTGAGAGAAAGCAACCATGATTTGAAAGCTTTTGTTTTCAGTTTGCAGAAATCCTGTTTGAAGCTGGATACCAGGACATGATTCTCCTGGAGCAAGGAGGTAGGTCAGAAAAGTTAGAAATCGGTTACCTCAGTGCAGGGGTTAGTTTGAAATTCTAGGCCAGTAGTGTTGAAAAGGTTATTTGAATTTGAGAAAATCTAAGCTCATTAATGTGAATACTGAAGGAAGAGGCTATCAGACCCTCAAGACCAGGAATTGAAAGCACAAAATAAATTAAACCTATAGGTGTGATAGAGAATGGAATTCTGTGTGGAGTTTGAATACTGTAGAGGGATGGTGTTTGAATAGATCGAATATTCTACTTTTACCTCATTTTGAAACCTTTTGAATTGTGTTATATGTAAGTAGCTTGGTTTATTCTATTTTATCTTTTCTTTTGTGCAATAAACTTTTGTTTTGTTGTTAAAACCAGGTCTGTAGCAATACATACTTGACATTCAGTGAAAGACTGCATTGTTAAAGACATAAATATGGATATTTAGGAGCATAGTTAGGTTAAATAGGCAAAGTCTTTTCCCTGGGGCAAGGGGAGTCCAGAACTAGAGGGCATAGATTTAGGGTGAGAGGGGAAAGATATAAAAGGGACCTAAGAGACAATTTTTTCACGCAGAGGGTGGCACATGTATGGAATGAGCTGCCAGAGGAAGTGGTAGAGCTTGGTACAATTGCAACATTTAAGAGGCATTTGGATGGGTATACGAATAGGAAGGGTTTGGAGGGATATGGGCTGTGTGCTGGCAGGTGGGACTAGATTGGGTTGAGATATCTGGTCAGCATGGACGGGTCAGAACGAAGGGTCTGTTTCCATGCTGTGCATCTCTATGACACTATGACTGTAGTAACAACAGCTGGGATAATAAAAAGTAAGGTTTTTCTGGGATTTAAGTTCACTGAATTTAAAAGGGCCCTGTTCTTTTATTTTAAAAGTAATGGATGCATGGTTGAATTGGACATAAAATGACAACATTGTGATTAGTTAATTGCATGGAATTTAAAAGTAACTTGGAATCTTTTTGAGAGTTTTCTGGAAGTGGAAGCTATAACTGTGGGTTATTTGAAAATTTTGACTAAAGGTAAACAGAGAGTTAAATAACTTGAAGGTAGAAGGAAAAGCAAGACCTTTATCCAACATTTAGAATTGAAATAAAGAAAATTGGAAAAGCTGATGTCACAAATAGAATTAGCTCAGATATTGTTATGAATTAAAAGACTTGAGGTAGAAGAAAAACAGACCAAAAGGGTGGAAGATGAAGGAGAACAGAGTAATGTAAAGGGACATAGAGTTAAGAAAGCCAAAACTAGAAGGAAGAAAAAACAAGACAGATGATAATAGAAAAGAGGATGGGAAAAAAACTTGGATTTTAGAGCACATGAGTTACCATGGAACAGCTTAAAGTACTGCAGAAAGGAAGAGATAACTCAGTGGATGGCTGATTTCAATGAGGGATTTGATTTAACTCAGAATCTGCACTTAGTTTGTATGTTTTCTAAGGATGGATTCAAGAAGATCTTATTAAATTAAGAGGGTATCTGAACTGATGCAGCGACCAAAAGATTTTTGGACTTTAATACTATCAAGTGTTTTGACAGGTACTATTGTGACTGTGTACACCATACAGTTTGTTAAAAGCACAATCTGCAGACTATAAAGTTACCAAAATGGAAATACTCAATGCTTGTATGCTTGTCCCTGAAGCTTATCAATGAACATTTAAAACTTTAGAAAAACCTAATCAGGCACTTGTGGAATTTATAAGGGAGAAAGAAATGCTGTGAGTTTTTTTTCATTCTTTAACAGAATGCAGGTGTTGGCAGCATTTATTGCCCATTCCTAATTGCACAGATGGCTGTTAAGAGTAAACCACTTTGTTGTGGTCCTGGAGTCACATTTAAACAGCAATTTCCTTCCCTAAAGGACATTAGTGAACCAGATGAGTTTTTCTGACAATTAGCAATGGATTTATAGATTCTTAATTGCAGATATATATTGAATTCAAGTTTCACCTTTTGCCATGATGGGATTTGAACCCAGGTTCCCAGGACATTACCTTGGTTTCTGGATTAACAGTCCAGTGAAACTAGGCCATTGCATCTCCTCATTAGTGCATCACTCAAGGTGGAGGAAAAGAAATTTGAGAATGTAAACTAATTTATGGTAATGAAGAATTCAAATTTTCATTCCTGAAAATTTAAAGCCTTATCTAGCTTCAGTAAAAGTGCAGTCCTGATAGATATATAGGAAATCTCTCACAGTTACAGATAGGAAGATAGTCAGATGGAAAATGGCAAGGCATTGGTGGAATGGAAAATCTTCGATTGTAGAGGCACTAATTTTAGAGAACAGATGGAGGGATGCCAAAATAATAAACCAGAAAGGTTAGAATCAGGAAACTTAAGGAAATAAATGTGTTTTCATTGTAATAAGACTGGACATATAATTGCTGGAAGTTAAATGGGAGACCGATTTCAAGTTGTAGGAATGTCGAAGTAATCTCCAGAAATGGGGGAATCACAAAAAGAAATAAGTATTAAAACTGTAGTGGTAGTACAAAGAACATGTTTTCTTAGAAGTGTACTGAGAAGGACAGAGTTCAGGATGGCTATGACGATTTCTTATTGAATATCCACAAGGAGAATCAGACCACTGGAGATTGAGTATTTTATCTCAAAGATCCTTCCTTATGTTTTGAATTAATGAGGTAAACCAGTAGAGATATTGAGTAACATTAGCACAAGTCAGTTATTGATGTGGATTGATGTTAGAATACAGTGATAGTTTCACTTTCATGTGTAAATCACAAAACCTTGTTTTTAAAAAGTTGCATTCTCAGGTTAGCTGTTAACAATGGTGATAGCTAGACAATATGTTGAAGGTGTTGGCTCCTGTGTTCTCTGTCTATGCCATGATGTTTAGATTGATTCTAATCTAAAAAGTGACATCACGGAGTTTTACATGAATGCGTGCAGTTTTTGAGCAAAGTACAATGTAACCCTGAAAGTACAAATTCACCCCACAAAATATGTGTGCATGTGAAAGAAGTAAAACTAACAGATGAAAGGCTTAACAGACAATCAATGTTTCAGTGTATAATTTCAGTTACATCGCACTGTAAAGTTTTGCTATAAATTCTGTGTGTTGGGATTGAGCCTTCCACTACCACCTGATGAAGGAGCGTCGCTCCGAAAGCTAGTGTGCTTCCAATTAAACCTGTTGGACTATAACCTGGTGTTGAGATTTTTAAGGAGAAAGTGAGGACTGCAGATGCTGGAGATCAGAGTTGAAAATGTGTTGTTGGAAAAGCGCAGCAGGTCAGGCAGCATCCAAGGAGCAGCAGAATCGACGTTTCGGGCATGAGCCCTTCTTCAGGAATTATTTCTGTTTCAGTTCATCTGCTGCTCCTTGGATGCTGCCTGACCTGCTGCGCTTTTCCAGCAACACATTTTCAGCTGCTGAGATTTTTAACTTTGTACACCCCAGTCCAACACCGGCACCTCCAAATCATGACTACTATCAATACTACTAACCGCCGGCTTAAAGTGGAGAGGATCTCCAAGAAGATCGCACATATCGACACAGACATCAAATTTCTACAGGAATGCAGGCAAGCAGGAAAGATCCCAAAAGGATTACAGATCACGAACCCACTTAAGTCGACCTATAACACACTGGTACCAACAGTGCCCACGATGTTGTGCCGAACATTTGTCCTAGCTTAAGCACCCATCCATGTACATTCTCACCAGTAATAGCACAGCCCACCCTGGAACCACAGTAGACAACATTATCACTGTGGGGAAGTCTATTATCAGCTTATCGGACCACACCCTTCGACCGGAAGAGAGTGAAGTCCTGAGTAGAGGTCTCAACTTCTGCCCCGCTACCAAAATGGACCCATTGGTTCTGGCAGCAGACACTGAGGAGTCCATCAGACGAATGAGACTCCGGGAATTCTTTCAAGGTACCAACAGTGATCCCAGTGAGCCCACTGATGAACTAAAACAGTCATCACAGGGATCTGTAGAGGAGCAATCAAAGAAGGTGTCAACTTGTACCCCACCGGAGGGCTGATGCCCTGGACTTGACATGTATGCTCAAACCGTCAGGAGATATATAAATGCCAGATTCATCAGCCATACCCACAAGGTAGAGCAAAACATCACCCATTCACAGCGCAATGCCATCCAGGCTCTCAAAACCAATCACAACATTGTCATCAAACCAGCTGATAAAGGAGGAGCCATTGCCATTCAGAATAGAACAGAATACTGCAAGGAAGTGTACCGACACTGAACAACCAGGAACACCTACAGGCAACTACCAGCTGATCCAACCAAAGAACACACCTGTGAATTAAACACACTGATCAGAACTTTGGATCCAATCCTTCAGAGTTCCCTATGCGCCCTTATCCCACGTACTTCTCATGTAGGCGACTTCTACTGCCTTCCA
This sequence comes from Chiloscyllium punctatum, assembly GCF_047496795.1. NCBI lineage: Eukaryota > Metazoa > Chordata > Chondrichthyes > Orectolobiformes > Hemiscylliidae > Chiloscyllium > Chiloscyllium punctatum. Next base: position 11,606,477 of record NC_092765.1, read on the forward strand.
AAGGTACACAGAGTCAACACACCGGGACGTCCCATCGGGTTGGGCAATGGGACCCTATGTGAGAATCTCTCCGGCTATGTGGAAGGCATCTTGAAACCTATTGTACAGGGGATCTCCAGCTTCTGTCGCGACACTACGGATTTCTTACAGAAACTCAGCACCCACGGACCAGTCGAACCGGGAACATTCCTCGTCACAATGGACGTTTCCGCACTCTACACCAGCATCCCCCACAATAATGGTATCGCGGCAACAGCCTCAGCACTCAACACCAACAACTGCCAATCTCCAAACACCATCTTACAACTCATCTGCTTTATCCTTGATCACAACATCTTCACCTTTGACAACCAGTTCTTCATCCAGACACACAGAACAGCCATGGGAACCAAATTTGCACACCAATATGCCAACATTTTTATGCACAGGTTCAAACATGACTTCTTCTCGATGCAGGATCTCCAACCAACATTGTACACCAGGTACATTGACGACGTTTTCTTCCTCTGGACCCATGGCGAGGAATCACTGATAAAACTACACAGTGACATCAAGTTTCATCCCACCATCAAAGTCACCATGGAATACTCTCGACTATCTGTCTCATTCTTGGACACATGCGTCTCCATCAAGGATGGACACCTCAGCACCACACTCTACAGCAAACCAACAGACAACCTCACATTGCTACACTCCTCCAGCTTCCACCCAAAACACATTAAAAAAGCCATCCCCTATGGACAAGCCCTACGCATACACCGGATCTGTTCAGATGAGGAGGAACGTGATGGACACCTGGAAGTACTTGGGGATGCCCTCACAAGAAAGGGGTACGATGCCCAACTCATCGACTGCCAGTTCTGACGTGCCACAGCAAGGAACCGTAATGACCTCCTCAGGAGACACACACATGCTACAACCGACCGGGTACCCTTCGTTGTTCAGTATTTCCCAGGAGCTGAAACATTACACCATGTTCTTCATGACCTACAACACATTATCAATGAGGATGAGCATCTCACAAAGACCTTCCCCACTTCTCCACTACTTGCTTTTTAAACAACCGCCAAACCTCAAACAGATCGTTGTTTGTAGCAAGCTGCCCAGCTCTCAGGACAACTCCATGCAACCCTGTCACGGTAGGCACTGCAAGACGTGTCAAAGTGTGGACAAAGATAACCACTATTACACATGGAGACACCTCCCACCTTGTACATGGCAGGTACTCGGTGACTCGGCCAACGTTGTCTATCTTATACGTTGCAGGCAAGGATGCCCGGAGGCATGGTACATTGGGGAAACTGAGCAAAGGCTACAACAATGGAAGAATGGGCACCGCACAACAATCAACAGACAGGAGGGTTCCCTCCCAGTTGGGGAACACTTCAGTGGTCCAGGACATTTAGCCTCGGACCTTCAGGTGACCATCCTCCAAGGTGGACTTCGGGACAGGCAGCAGCGAAAAGTGGCCGAGTAGAGGCTGATAGCTAAGTTCGGTACCCGTAGGGAGGGCCTCAACCAGGGCCTTGGGTTCATGTCACATTACAGGTGACCACCATTGCACTATACACATACATAGATACTCCTACGCGCACACGCACTCCTATACACTCATACACACGAACACACACACAGATGCATACACAGACCCACACACACGCACACACTCCCACAAGAACACATGCACCCCCTTGCAGACTTAAGACACTCTGCACTCACTACACACACACATACACTTTCTCACACTCACAACCCCCAACCCAGACAGACAGACAAAGACCCAAATGCGCATATATATTTTGTGGGGTGAATTTGTTACATTGTACTTTGCTCAAAAACTGCATGAATTTATGTAAAACTCGTTATCTCACTTTTTAGATTAGAATCAATCTAAACATCATGGCATAGACAGAGAACACAGGAGGCCAACACCTTCAAAATATTGTCTAGCTATCACTAATTGTTAACAGCTAACCCGAGAATGCAACTTTTTAAAAACAAGGTTTTGTGATTTACACATGAAAGAAGTGAAACTAACAGATGAAAGGCTTAACAGACAATCAATTTTTCAATGTATAATTTCAGTTACATCACACTGTAAATTGTTGCTCTAAATTCTGTGTGTTAAGATTGAGCCCTCCACTACCACCTGATGAAGGAGCGTCGCTCCGAAAGCTTAGTGTGCTTCCAGTTAAACCTATTGGACTATAATCTGGTGTTGTAATTTTTTTATCCATTAACAAGGGTGGTGGAATAACCAGTGGAGGAAAAACAAATTGAAATGTTACAAGTGGAACATCTGAACATTATTTTTTTGACTGTGTTGTGACTTAAGCCAAGGCATGGAGGATTAGACAGATAGAAAAGGAATCTATGAAGCAGGAAGTTGATTTGGCAGTTCAGATACTGGAAATATAAGGAAAAGGGTGATGGTAAAGAGAATGAGGCTGATATGTTAAGTTCATCTTCATGAATAGAAACACAACAAACAGATTCACATAGGAGTTATACCAAACATCCAACTCCGAAATTGAATTAGAAACCGTATCTGAGTATTGCTACTTGGAAGACAAAGTATAAATGAGGAACTGGAGATTACCACAGATACCAGCCTATGAGAAAAGTGTAATGTTCCATCAGCCAATTGTGCCCAGTATTAAAAATATTGACTAAAAGTTCATTTTAATGTCTTGCTAAGTTATCATGTATAAAAAAAATCTTAATGTTGACTCCTGAGGAACCCCTACATACATACTTGTATCACATAAACTTGAATTCACCACTTTGCTCTTTCTTGAGCCTATTCCTCAAACAATGTTATGCTCATCAATTATATATCTTTTATGCCATTACTTTAATACTCGTGCTTCTGTTTTCTGGTAAAGTCTATTATGCAGCACTGCTAAAGTACAGATTTGAGATGGCCCAGGGAATCCCTTATGGACTCAGACCTGTAAGCCTCTCTCCTCCCTCTCTCGGTTTGTCCTGGAGATCGTACTCTTTGGAAGTCTGGAATAAAAATACCTCTTACTGACAGATTAGTTTAATTTTAGTCATCCCCTTTATTTACCAATAGCATCACTGTTACAACATTACACTGATATCTATAAGCTAAACTAACTAGCTTCTAATAACCTAGGAGAGTAGGGTACCAACTCTTCAAGTGCCCCAGCAGGCTACTCCGATGTACTGCTACAAAGTGGTTTCCTTTTATACAAGTTTACAAAAGCCTTGCATGTTCTTAATTAGACAGATAACAGTGAAAGACAATAATTTGTAAGGAAGAAAAGTTAATTGGCAGGTCTGTGTATGCTTGATTATTCACTCGTACAGGCCCTAAGCCATTCATCAGGTAGGAAAAACATACCCAGCTGAGTTAGGTGCCTGTTAGCGAGATAAGCTCTTACCATAAAGAGGTACCAGCCTGAGCCAATTGGAGAGTTCATAAGATAGGCTTGCACAGCTCACATGTCCGTTACATTTTTTTTAATTTCAAAAATATACTTTATTCATAAAATGATTTGATGGTCTGTACATTTGGTCATGCCATGCATATGTCCACATTTACAAACACAAATTCAAATTTATCCTTGTCATATACAGGTCTGTGCATTTTTCAATCTTATACATATGTTTGGCTGAGGCATCAGCAGAGCCCAAAAAACGTCCGCATGGGCCCCATGTTCTTCTTTAGGCAGGCCGATCTTACACGGTGATCTTTCCCCACCGCGCCTTGGCGGCAGCTGCCCCAAGCTTCAGCGCGTCCCTCAACACGTAGTCTTGGACCTTGGAATGTGCCAGTCTGCAACACTCGGTCGGGGTCAACTCCTTCAGCTGGAAGATCAATAGGTTTCGGACCGCCCAGAGAGCGTTCTTTACCGAGTTAATGATCCTCCAGGCGCAGTTAATGTTCGTCTCGGTGTGAGTCCCAGGGAACAGGCCGTAGAGCACGGAGTCCTGCGTCACGGCGCTGCTCGGGACGAACCTCGACAAGCACCACTGCATTCCTCTCCAGACTTCCTCTGCATAGGCACATTCCAGAAGGAGGTGTGTGACAGTCTCGTCCCCCCCGCAGCCACTTCGAGGGCAGCGTGCGGTGCGGCAGAGAGTCCGGGCGTGCATGAAGGATCTCACAGGCAGAGCCCTTCTCACCACCAGCCAAGCCACGTCTTGGTGCTTGTTGGAAAGTTCTGGCGATGAGGCATTCTGCCAAATGGCTTTGACAGTCTGCTCAGGGAACCGCTCGACAGGATCCGCCCTCTCCTTTTCCCGAAGGGTCTCAAGGACGCTACGTGCTGACCACTTCCTGATGGACTTGTGGTCAAAGGTGTTTTTCCTCATAAATTTCTCCACGAAGGACAGGTGATACGGAACGGTCCAACTACTCTGAGCGTTCCGCGGCAGTGAGGCCAGGCCCATCCTTCGCAACACCGGGGACAGGTAGAACCTCAGTACATAGTGACACTTGGTGTTTGCATACCGGGGAACCACGCACAGCTTGATGCAGCCACACACAAAGGTGGCCATCAAGGTGAGGGTGGCATTGGGCGTGTTTTTTCCCCCATTGCACCGGTCTTTGTACATTGTGTCTCTTCGGACCCGGTCCATCTTTGATCTCCAAATGAATTGGAAGATGGCCCGGGTGACTGCGGCGGCACAGGTCCTGGGGATAGGCCAGACCTGTGCCACATATAGCAATACTGAGAGTACCTCACACCTGATGACCAGGTTTTTTCCCGCGATGGAGAGCGACCGTTGCCCCCATCTGCCTAGTTTCTGTCTCATCTTCCTGATCCGCTCCTCACAGGTCTTGGCGCACGCCCCAGCCCCCCTGAACCAAATACCCAGCACCTTCAGGTGGTCAGTCCTGACGGTGAAGGGGATAGAGGATTGGTCGGCCCAGTTCCCGTAGACCATGGCCTCGCTCTTGCCTCGGTTTACCTTGGCCCCCGAGGCCCGTTCGAACTGGTCACAGATGCACACGAGTCTGTGCACGGACAGCGGATCTGAGCAGAAAACAGCGACGTCATCCATGTACAGGGAGGCTTTAACCTGTAGGCCCCCGCTGCCAGGAATAGTCACCCCTCTCAGGCTCGCATTCTTCTTGATGGATTCGGCAAATGGCTCTATGCAACACACAAACAAGGCAGGTGAGAGGGGGCATCCCTGCCTGACTTCAGATCTTACAGGGAAGCTATCTGATTCCCACCCATTGATTGAGACTGCACTGACAATGTTGGTGTAGAGCAGTCTGATCCAATTTCCGATTCCCTCCCCAAAGCCCATTTTGGAGAGGACATCCCTCATATATGTATGCGATATCCTGTCAAAGGCTTTCTCCTGGTCCAGGCTGATGAGGCAGGTGTCCACCCCCCTGTCCTGCACGTAGGCGATCGTATCCCTGAGGAGTGCAAGACTCTCAGAGATCTTCCTGCCCGGTACAGCACAGGTTTGGTCCGGGTGGATCACCGATCCCAGAGCAGACCTGACCTGGTTGGCGATGACCTTTGACAAGATTTTGTAATCTGCATTTAACAGTGAGATCGGTCTCCAATTTCTAATTTCCTCCCTTTCCCCCTTCCGCTTGTAGATGAGGGTGATGATGCCTTTCCTCATGGATTCACTCATGGTACCTGCCCGAAGCATACTGACATACACCTCCAGCAGGTCCTGGCCGATCAAGTCCCAAAGAGCGGAATAAATCTCGACTGGTAAACCGTCGCTTCCGGGAGTTTTATTTTTTTCGAAGGACTCGAGGGCCTTGGTCAGCTCATCTAGAGATAGCAGCTGGTCCAACCTCTCTCGTGTTCCGTCGTCTAGGACCTCCGTGATAGAGGACAGGAACAACTGGGAGACCGCGCTGTCGGTTGGCTTCGAGTCATACAGGCTGGCGTAGAAGGATTTGCTGATCCTCATGACGTCAGCCTGAGATGACACATGTCCATTACAATTGTTTTACAAACTGGCTCCTTAGCAAGGAGGGCAAACTTTTGACCATAAAATGACTTCCCGACACATTGTGCCAGAATCTCTTCAATGTTAGGCTTAGAATAATTTCTAAGCTAGGAGCAGACTCTGGCTTTTTAAGCACTGAGTCATTCTGTACGTGAGGCTGAGATGTTACCGGAAGGTTGCATTTAAACTGATTCATTAGTCTTTGAATTAAGCGTGCTTTCTATTCAGGGTTGTGATTCAAATTCAAATAAGACATGAGATCTGATTTGTTAGAATTGACAGTGGGGCAGTCTGCAAGGTCTGTAGAGTGGTCTGCAAGAACAGCACATAAGTTAAAGCTTCACTGATATTACATTTTACAGAGTTTGTATTTAATAACCAGTAATGGCTACTCAATATCATCATAAAGTCCAAAATTGCAATTAAGTCCAATCCATAGCAGATAAGCACTAAGAGTTCATTTTCCATTGGCTTCAACAGCCTCCACACTAAAATGATCTCTCTCCCTAGTGTCCTTTTGAACTCTCAAGTCAGGGTCTTGTAACAGGCAAGATGTTTTTCTCTCTGTGTCTGCCCCGCTTGCAAGGGGTAATAAGAATCCATTATAATTGACAGGATCTGACCATCAGTTACAAGGCTTTTGATAGGACTGAGTTTCGTTTCAGGGTCAGAATCAAACACTGTCATTAATTTCACAAGGGAACGGCAGTGAATGTTATCACTTGGTGTCCTGTTCACACAGATTCGCCGATGCTAAGGCAAATGTACTTAATTGTTATCACTTGGTGAGAATGCAGATGTCCCTATCTTCTGCATTCCTTGAGTTCCCCCCACTTTTTTTCTGAGCCTTCCTGCCTGTTTATTTTCTAATGTGCAGCAAATGTGTTCTACAGTTCAGCATTACATTTTAGTCTAAATGTTTACAGACAAGTTTTAAGGCTATAGACTTTCTCAGGACTTCATAAAACAATTTTTGTGAAGTCCCTCAATTCAGTATCTACTACACTACCTTCATCTAGCCTTTGTTACTTAATTGAAGCACTCAATCACATTAGCCAGATCTGAATTACCTTTGGCACACCCATGTTGGCTGTCCATTAATTTGGATTGTTAGTCTGGGGGTTTCTAGTCTGGATGAGTTGTAGAAAGATATGAGAGGACCTGTGCTCTGTTCCCAGATGACCCCTCATTGGGGGAACCAAATGCAACATTTCCAAGTTTATTGATGACAAAACTGGGTGAGTGGGTTTGAGAGTTGTGAGGAGGATGTGAAAAGGCTTCAAGGTGACCGAGACAAGTTGAGTGCATGGGCAAACACATGGCAGAAGCAGTACAACATAGCTAAATATGAAGTTGTACACTTCACTGTGGAAAAAAATGATGTATTGGGAAGTGTAGATATATAAAGGAATCTAGGTGTCCGTGAAGCCCTTCCTGATGCTGCCTGACCTGCTGTGCTTTTCCGCCACCACAGACTTGACTGTAATCTCGAGTATCTGCAGCCCTCACTTTCATTCTTGAAACCAGTCAGTAAAAGTAGGCAAGCTGGTGCAGTTAGCAATTAGGAAGACAAATAGTACATTGACTTTCATTGCAAGAGGGCTTGAGATCAGAAGTAGAGATGACTTACTGTAGTTATACAGGGCCATAGTACAATCACACCTGGAGTATTGCATGTAGCTTTGGTCTCCCTACCTAAGAAAGTACATACTTGCCTTATAAGCAGTGCTATGGAGGGTCATAAGGCTGATAGTAGGGATGGCAAGACTGTTCTGTGAGAAAAGATTGTTTTGACAGGGCCTATATGCAGTAGAGTTTCGAAGAGTGAGTAGGGATGATCGAAGTGTATAAAATTAGAACAGAGCTAGACAGTCAATATACGGGGCGAACCAACACCAGGGTGCACAGTCTCAGACTGGAAGCTGGCATGGACTTAGAGAGGCACACAGTGTGCTGAAAGAATTTAAAATGTAACATTTGACTGTGAAACCAATGGTGTAACTGAGTTGTCATGATACAAAATCAAATTCAAATTTGGCCAATCAGTTTAAATTATGCCCAATATAACAAAATCCAATCAAATTTGAATTTAGTATTTTGGTCATATTAAAACCAATGAAATGATTTGATGTTTTGGAATATAAAACCAGGCATTTTGAACAGTTAGGAGGAGAACTGCCAAGCCAACAACAAGTATAAACTGCCAGCAGAACAGCTCTCTGAAAGTTTCCTGTCTATAAGAAGTTTGTGCAGCAGAACATTGAAAAGACAACAGAGGAAAATCTGCAGAGAAAGATACAAAAAGGAGATTCGACAGCTGACTAGTTTTGAAAGTTGAATTTTTTTTGTAAATCTTAATTGGGTTTTTTTTAATCGGACTAGTATTGTAGAGTGGGAGGTAAAAGGTAGGTTTAAGAGAAAGGAGTTGTAAATAGTTGTTGGTTTTTAATATTCTCTGGACTTAAAGAATAAAGTTGTTAATCTTTACTTTAAATAGTGACTTCTGGGATCGTTCTTTGCATGTCAAATTTTAACAGATTATGACACAAGGTGAATCTTTTCTATGTGGCTGGTTTAAATTAGCAGAGGGGTTTATCCCATGTTGTGATATGTGTAACCCATTTAGGGCTGAGATGAGGAAAAATTTCTTCTTTCAAAGAATAGTGAAACTGGAATTCTCCACTCCAAGAAGGCTGTGAAGGCCAAGTAATGAATATATTCAAGAATGAAATAGATAAATATTTTGATTTTAAAGGTATCAAGGGGCATGGAGAGAAAGTAAGAATGTGGCATTGGGGGCATTCTTAAGAAAGAAATCAGGAAAGCACTGTTGCCTCACAGCGCCAGAGACCCGGGTTCAATTCCTGCCTCAGGCAACTGTCTGTGTGGAGTTTGCACATTCTCCCCGTGTCTGCGTGGGTTTTCCTCCGGATGTTCCGGTTTCCTCCCACGGTCCAAAAATGTGCAGGTCAGGTGAATTGGCCATGCTAAACTGCCCGTAGTGTTAGGTGAACAGGTAACTTTAGGGGAATGGGTCTGGGTGGGTTGCTCTTCGGAAGGGTCGGTGTGGACTTGTTGGGCCGAAGGACCTGTAAGTAATCTAATCTAATAAAAAAAAGAGGAGATAACATTGGCAGATAAGGTGAAGGGTAATTCAGAGGGATTCTACAAAAACATTAAGAACAAGATGCTAACTAGAGAGAGGGTAGGGCTCCTTTAAGATCAAGGAGGTCATTTTTATGTTGAGCGCCTGGAGATGGGAGAGATGCTAAATGAATATTTCCCATCAGTTTTTAATGTGAAAAAGAAATGAAAGCTAGAAAATGCAGATAAATAAATGTTGATGTTTTAAAAACATTTCACATTACTGAAGAGGATGTTTGGGAGGTCTTAGAGAATATAATGGTAGATAAATCTCTGGGACCTGATCTAATGTATCCCAGAACATTATAGGAAGTAAAGGAGGAAATTGCAAGACCCCTTGCAGAAATATTTGCATCATCTATAACTACAAGTGAGGTACCTGATGACAGGAGAGTGGCTAATTTGTACCTTTTTGCTTAAGAAAGTTTGCAAGGAGAAACTGGAGGACTAGAGTCCTGTGATTCTGACTTTGGTTGGAGGTGATTATAAAAGATAGGATTGATGGACATTTAGAGAGGCAAACATTGAATAGAGATAGTCAGCATGGTTTGTGCAAGGAAAGTCATATATCTCAAACTTGGTCAGTTTTGTGGAAGTTGCCAAAAAAGATTGAGGGCAGAGCAGTAGACGTTGTTTACTTGGATTTTAGTAAAGCCTTCAACAAGGTTCCACATGGTAGACTAATTAGTAAAGTTAGATGACATGGAATTTAGGGTGAGCTTGCCAATTGGTTACATGAATGATTTAATGGCAGGAGATAAGTGTGTGGTGATGGAGGGTTGCTTTTCAGACTGGAGGCCTATCATCAGTGATGTTTAACAGGAATCAGTTCTGAGTCCTCTTGTTTGTCATTTATATAGATGATTTAGATTAGAATATAGAAGGCATGTTACATAATTTTGCCGACAACACTAAATTTGGTGGCATAGTAGACAGTGAAGAAGGTTTTCTAAGATTACAAATGGGTTAACGGGCTCAAAAATGGCAGTTGGAGTTTCATCTGGATAAATGTGAGGTATTGCATTTTTGTAAAACAAACAAACAAGGGTAGGGCTTATACATTTAATGGTAGGGTCTTGGGTAGTGTTGTAGAACAGAGGGACTTAGGGGTTCAGGCACATAATTCTTTGAAGTTTGCATCACATATAGACAGGGTGGTTAAAAAGCTGTTTGGCACGCTTGCCTCATTGCTCAGTCCATTGAGTATAGGAGTTGGGAAGTCATGTGGAGGTTGTACAGGACACTGATGAGGCCTCTTCTGGAGTACTGTGTCCAGTTCTGGTCGCCCAGTTTTAGGAAGGATATTATTAAGATACAGGAGGTACAGAAGAGGTTTACCAGGATGCTGTTGGATATGGAAGGCTTGAGTTATTTAAAAAAAGGCTGCATCGGCTGGGACTTCTGTCACTGGAGCATTTGGGTTCAAGGCCACATTTTAAGGTGAGAGGAAGAGACTTAGAAAAGCCATGAGGGGCTTTTTTTACACATGGCAATTCATGCGTGGAATAAACTTCCTGAGGAAGTGGTGGATGTGAGTACAATTACAACATTTAAAAAACATTTGGATAATTACATGAATAGGAAAGGTTTGGAGGGATACGGGCTGGTGGGATTAGCTCAGTTTGGGATTATGCCCAACAGGGACTGGTTGGACCGAAAGGTCTGCTTCCATGTTGTATGACTCTGAGTTAGAGGATCAGCCATGATCATATTGAATGGCAGAGCAGGCTCAAAGGGTGAAATTGCTAGTCCATCTCCTAGCTTCTATGTTATAAACCCACAATTTTCCAGAAACAGATTAAATTTCCAACCTCTTCCAGTTTTGATAAATTTCTTTTGAACTATAATGTTAATTCTGTTTTTCCCTCTCTTTTTGTTGGTTGCCTTATTGTTGATGGTGCCAGTATTTTCTGTCTTGTTTGGACTTGCACTACTACTGTCTGTTACCCTAGCACCCATGATGTAGCCAAGTATCTGAAACTACCATTCTACAGTGCAAGAGAATGTGTCAGCTTCTAGAACAATTGATTCCTCTATCACTATCGCATTTTTAACTGTGTCATTATTCATTTTTCCTTAAACCGTTTTGTATGAGCATGTATCACATTGATATTCGTTTGAGTTTCATTATCCTGTAGTTACTTTTTAATTTGAGCCAATTAGCTGCTTAGCTACTTTCATTTATCTTCGCTTCTTAACTTATTTCCCTGTGTTTCCCTACAACTGTATTCAGTGTAAGTATCTGATGGAGAGGCCAAGCCACCAATTTGAATACAATCTTCTCTCTCCATAATCTGTTGCATTATGAATTGTAACAAGATTGCAAAGCAAATCAAAATACTGTCTGGCAGAAAAGTGGAGTTTTGGATTATCAGATCAGCCAGGGTCTTATTGAATGGTGAAGCAAACTTGATCAGCTGAATGGCCTACTTCTGATCCTACATCTTGTGAACGTATAAGCTTAAATTAATCTTGAGCATAGTGTGAAGCATTGATGTCAAAGTATATGCTATTGACAAATAAGATAGAAAAGACTCCAAAACATTTTTTTTCTTGTTCAGGGATGTTGGGGTCACTGGCTCAGCCTGTATTTATTGCCCTTCTCTAATTATCCAGTCAAGAGTGAACCACATTCCTGTATCTTTGGAGTCACATGTAGCCACACCAAAGATAGCAGATTTCCTTCCCTAACGGATGTTAGTAAACCAGGTATGACAATTGGCAGTAGTTATGTGGTTGATTTTAGGCTAGCTTTTTATTCCAGACTTCATTGAATTCAAATTTCATCATCTGGTTTGCACACGTGATTCCAAATCCTGAGTCTGTGATCTTTGAACTAGTAGCCCAATGACATTCCCATTATGCCACCAAATCCTCTCATAAGCATGTTTCCTCCTGTTCTACATTCATAACTTAGAAAGAAAGAAAGACTTGTATTTATATGGTAGATTTAACAACCTCAGTGTCCCAGAGCACTTTACAGCAAATGAAGTACTTTTGAATTATAGCCACTGGTGATATGTTTAAAACATGGTAGCCAGTTTGGACACAGAGCTTCCAGAAGCAACAACATGATAATGATCAGATAATTTGCTTTTCTGATGTTGGTTGAAGGATAGATATTTGCTAGGACACTGGGGAAAACTGCACTACTCTTGTACAAAACAGTGTCATGAGTTGTTCAAGTTCAGTTGTCAGCATGGTTCTGGACTTGCTTTTCCTACATTTAGTATGAGATCATTTCAGAGTTATCCAGTTTCTAGACTGAAAAGCTTAAACTTCTCTCGTCTATCATCAAAACTAAGTTCGCTCATCACTCGTCTTTGCACCACTCAGTTTCACCATGCACCTCTAATCGCTGGAGAAACCTTTTTATATATCTCAACTAGATTTGGATGCAGTGCTCATGGAATGGCCTGGCCAGAATCTCTCTACACCTCAGCATGCCTCCAACTTGCATTTTACTATTTTGACTTCAGTGTATTTTCTCTCTCCTGTCTTCATCAACTATTGATATTGGCCTTTTCAAGTAAAGTTCCCAGAAAGTGAATGTCCACTCGAAAATGTCATTGCATCATTACTGTCATAGAGTCCTATCATACAGAGACAGGTCCTTTGGCCCAAACTGGTCCATGCTGACCAAAAATGTCCATCCACGCTAACCCCATTTCCCTGCACTTGGCCCATATCCTTCTAAATCTTTCCTATCTGTATATTTGTCCAAATGCCTTTTAAATGTTAACGTACCCGCCTCAACCACTTCTGCTGGCAGCTTATTCCATTTGCGTACCACCCTCTGTTTTTTAAAAATAAAAAGTTGCCCCTCAGGTTCCATTTTATTCTTTCCCCTTTAACCTAAAACTGATGCCCTCTAGTCCTCAATTCCCCAACCCTGGGAAAAAGACTGAGTGCATTCAACCTATCCATGCCTCTCATGATCTTCAAAACTTCTATAAAATCCCTCTCCGTCTCCTATGCTCTAAATAAAAAAGTCCTAGCTTTTCCAACTTCTCCCTATAACTCAAACCCTTGAGTCCTGGCACCATTCTTGTAAATTTCTTTCGTCTTTCTTTGGAACTTTTGGGTAAAGAATCTAACTATCCAAAATGTAATATGATGCACCAAATATTAAGCATAAATAATACACCAGTTGAAAGTAATGAAATGCAATCCAGAGAAATATGACATAAAATTGAATCAAATGATGTGAGAAGGAACCTCATTTCGAATAAGCTCAATAATTTCTGGTCTCAGTGCGTTCTATCTGCAATGGACTCCATTCAGTATCGATGCAGATGGGTTCTGAATGTTGTATTAGGCATAAGTTGTTCTGAAGAAGGAGCACTGGATTCAAAGTGTTAATTCTACTTTCTCTTCACTAATTCTGCCACATCTGCTGAGTTTCTCCAACAATTTGTTTTTGTTTCAGATTTCCAGTATCTGTATTGTTTTGTTTTCTTACGTAAGTTGTCAGACAAAAAACCTACAGAATGGTCATGGTTGATCTATCTTGGAGTTGTTTTTCTTTTTGGAATCTCCTCTAAAACTACTAAAGAAAACCTAAAGCATAAACAGAAAGTGCAGGAAATCTCAGCAATGCTTACTGCAATTTCTTCCATTCTGAGAAAAGGTTATGAAACTCGAAAGGTTAACTCTGATTTCTCTCCACAGATGCAACCAGATCTGCAGAGAACTTCCAGATATTTCTGTTTTTGTTTCTGATTTACACATCTTCAGTTCTTTTGGTTTTTTTACTTAAAAAACATGACACTTTGCTTGATTCCTCCTTAGAGTCTGTTCCAACTGAAACTCTATTTCAATTTCAAATTTCAAATGCTTTGTCCCACTTGAATTCCAGGAGTTAAGCACCTGTAAACATATTTATGCAGTGTTTTGACCTGCGTTCTTCCCCATTTATGGAATGCTAGTGATCGGTGCACATGCAAAGCATATTTGTTGGAAGCAAGGTGAGGTAGGGATACTACCGCTGAGCCAGAAGAATCCCATAACAGATAGACAAGTCAGACTGGGCCAAATCATCTTGCAAGTATTGCGAAGCAACCTGTTCAGATATGTTGAGACATTCAATGCATTGGTGGGACCTAAACCCAGACTTTCTAGCCCAGAGGCAGTGACCCTAACATTATGCCAAAATAGTCATCTAAGTTTTCATGGACATTGCATTTCTGAGGGGCAGCTGTGTTGTTGAAAGTGCCATTTCATCATTACAAAGTTAGTCTAAATTTCCTTTAGAAGTTAGTGCAAGAAATCCAATTTAAAGAGCAAGGATTCTTGATCAAAAAACAACTTCAGAATCATAGATGGACTGATCATTCATCTCAACTACTATTTGTGGAATCCTGCTGTGCACGTTTTCTTACATAACAACAGAGACTCAATTTCATAAATTGATTAGTTTGTTGCAAAGAACTCTGAGATGGGCTGGAAATGCGCCAAGAGGCAAATAAATGTAAGCTGCTCTTGTCTCCATGTCTGGCAGATTGGAATTGAAATAACTCCACAGTATGCTGTCACCGAGTCAACATATGAACAGTCCTTGACTGTAAGAATTCCTAGAATCATAGAATCCTGACAGTGTGGAAGTAGGCCATTTGACCCATCAAGTCCACAGCAATCCTCCAAAAAGCATCCCTCCCAGACCCATTTCCCCCAACCCTATAACCCTGCACTGCCCATGACTAATCCACACATCTGTAGACACTAGGCAGTTTAGCATATTGCTTGTAATCTTAATGTTTTAAGACTGGGAGGATAGCCATTACCGATACAGGAAGGTAGTGCAAACTCCACACAGACAGTTGCCTGAAGGTGGGATCAAACCCAGGTACTTGGCACTGTAAGGCAGCAGTGCTAACCACTGAGCCGCTTTGCTGCTTCACTCATAATACTGTCTGGCTCAAAGTCAGGTGCCAGAGTGTTAGTATCTCTGACACTCCTCCTTTTTATACATCGGGGCTCCCTGATTGGACCAGGTTAACAGTCTCAGTCAGGAAATCAGCTGACTGACCTCATTATAATGATACATCCCTCTTTATCCCTGGAATCAGAATGAGGCCAGTCCTTTTTCTTGGAGAGCCCCCATGGGTCTTTTTAGCACTGGGTCAGGTTCTTTCCACTCATCATCCCATGTGCCTCTGAGGACTCGCTGCCGATTGCTCAACTACCCACCCTTTCACTGCCCACACTGCAACCCGCCCCCCTTCCTATAAACATTCGCAGTTTATTTTTTACTTCTATTTCTGGCCTCTTCTTAGCCACTGTTTTAATTGCTCCACCTTTTATCACAGTGCCTTGACCCTGAAATCTGAATTCCTTCAGAAAACATATCCACTTCCCTGTCCCTCACTCTCTCTTTCTCACTCTCTTATTCTGTCATTGTTTAAATTTCTCCTTAAAACTCCCTCTGACAAAAATTTTGGTCACCTGATCTGATGTTTCCTTCCTTGGTTTAGTGGCAAATTCTCCTTCACAATGCATTTGTGAAACATCGTAGGATATTCTGTGATGCTAAAAGTTGGCTACAGCTGTAAATTGTTGTTACTGTTCCTTTGTGATCTGATTTCTGTTCTGATTTTTTTTTGTTTCTTTTTCCATTTATCCTGCCTATAAACTAAATCTGTGCTAGAGTTGTTGTTCTTTTAGGAACCGCCTCTTAAACTGTTTAAGAAAATGTTGTCACATTCCTGAATTCCTCTTTAATGTATCTATTACAACTACAATACAATGAAGCGTCAAATCCTTTGACCCATTTCAGTTCCAGGAGCTTGGTTCCTGTAAACTTTATGAAGTTACTCTTGCAGTATTTGTCTTGTGTTCTCCCCATTTATGGAATGTTAGTAACTAGTGCACATGCCAATCATATTTTATTGGAACCAAGGTGCAGCATTTCTTTCTCTTTGATGTACTCCCAACGATCTTAATAGAAGGACTGAGCTCTGTATGCAGTGGCTCATCATGCTAAGAGCTCTCTGGTATTATTATGCATCAACACTGCCCCCAGCAAACCCACCCCCACCTCAGATACCTTCCCCTGCAACCAGAAGAATCATTCCCTTTGACAGTCTTCTCTCCCCCTCCCCCCCCCCCCCAAAACTAGGTAACTTCCCCTGCAACTGGAAAAGATGCAAATGCTGCTGGAATGCTACCCACCTCACTTGCCCTAACAGTCCTCTCAGGTAGACAGAGTTTCACCTGCCTTGCTTCCAACCTAGTTTACTGCATCAGGTGCTCCTGATGTGGTCTTCTCTATTTTGGGGAGACCAAACGTAAACTTGGGAAATGGTTCACCGAGTATCTCAGCTGGGCCCACAGAGGCCAGCCAGACTTCCCAGTCACAGCCCATTTTAAATACCCTTCCAACTCCCTTTTCGACGTGACCATCTTTGGCATCCTCCATTGTCCCAACAAATCAAACTGCAAATTGGAGGGCCAACACCTCATCTTCCACCTAGTCAACCTGCAGCCGGAGGACTCCAAATTGAGTTCTACAATTTCAAATAACCTCCTTTCCCAACCCCTGACTCCCCAGCCCCTCCCCCTTCCTTCCACTCCTCCCTGCCACCAACCAGATTCATTCCTCCCATTGGCCAATCAGGTCATACCCTCTACCTGTCTTCACCTATCCCCACTTCACCACCCTGCCCCCAACACCCCCTTTATCTGCAGATCCCCCTATACCCAGCCCCAGTCCTGAAGAAGGGTTACCCAAAACATTGACTTCTCAACCCCTTGATGCTGCCTGGCTTGCTGTGTTCTGCCAGCCTCCTGCCTGTCTACTCTAGTATTCTGTCAGCAGTTGGAAATGGAACATATGGCTCCAGCAAGTTTAATGTCAGAGTGAAACTGAAACTTGCAAGTTTTGATTGTTGCCATGGAGAACACTGCTTTCAATTGTTTGGCAACTGCATGTATGATTCATTTGTTATTTTTGAACCATTTTGGGGTGCTTCTTTGTAATTCTACTAATTGTTAATGATTCTTTAACCCAAATTCTATTCTGGTAGAGGCAGCACTTGCTTGTTACGCAGGTGACCTTCACAATCACACTTACGCACAACAGTTCGTCATATTCTGCAGTGATTCCAATCCCTACACCCAGGCTTTTGCAGTTGTCATGTGAAAGCAAACTCAACTGTGAACTTTAAAGCCTCAATGAAATTGGCAGAAATGCTTTGCAGTTTAAATAGAATTAGACATTGTTGTTCAATCAAAACCTTTTGTTTCTCTTTTATTGATCTGACCGATGTTTTTTGCTGTGGAATAAAAAGGAAATTGCTGAAACTCACAGCAGAGAGAAAAGGTGAGTTTAAATATCAGCAAGAAATCACATTTTACTCTGCGGCTGGTTGGGTTTTCAACTTCTTATGAGGTAAGCATACATACAGATTAGGAACAGGAATATGGTCTGATAACTAACAAACCCCAATTTAGCGAGTTTTGAGAAGATTTGTAGCTCAGGTTAAGGTTCTGGATGTAGGTTTGCTTGCTGAGCTGGAAAGTTCATTTTCAGATGTTTCGTCACCCTACTACATAACATCTTCAGTGAGCCTCGGATGAAGCACTGCTTTGTCTAGAGGTTCACTGAAGATGTTACCTAGCATGGTGACGAAACGTCTGAAAATGAACCTTCCAGCTCAGCGAGCAAACCTACATCCAGAACCCCCCCTTCAACTTCAGAAAGATCTCAGACTGTGGTCTTCCTCCATAGCAGCTGCCCTAAGCTTTAGTGCATACCTCAGCATATATATTGGACCTTGAATTGTGCCAGTCTGCAAGACTCAGTCAACGTCAGTTCAACAGGATGAGGCTCAACAAAAACCACTGCATCTGTCTCTGGACTTGCTTTGGAGGTGGTGCAGACCAACGTGGTATACATTAAACATCTCTCAGGTCATGCCCTTCTCATCACCAGCCAAGTGATGTCTTGGTGCTTGTTGGAAAGTTCTGGTGATATGGCATTCTGCCACTGACTTTGACAGTCCCCTCAGGGGATAACCTAACTGACTCCCTTCTCTTCTTTTCCCTCTGGGTCTCAAGGACACTATGTGCTGACCACTTCCGGATGAATTTGCAAGTTTCTGCACAAAGGACAGGTGAAATGGAACAGTCCAACTACCTGGAGCATTCAGTGGCAACAAGGCCAGTTCCATTCTTCATAACACCAGGGATAGGTAAACCCTCAGTATGTAGTGAGACTTGATGTTTGCATACCAAGGGTCTACTCACAGTTTGATACAGGTGTACACAAAGGTGGCCATCAGGATGAGGGCAGTGTTAGGTACATTCTTATCCAGAGTTTTGTGCATGGTGGCCCTGCGGTTCATCTTCAACCCCCAGATGAAGTGGAATGTGCCTCGAGTGACTACGACGGCACAGTTTCGGGTAATGGGCCATACCTGTGCCACATACAACAACAGAGAGTGCCTCACAATTGATGACCAGGTTTTCACCCATGATGGAGACCCAGCAGTGTTCCCAAAAGACCAGTTTCTGTTTCACCTTGGCAATGCGTTCCTCCCAAGATTTTGTGCACGCCTGAGCCACTCCGACTCCTATTCCCAACGCCTTCAAGTAATCTGTCCTGACGGTGAAGAGGATAAAGGATCAGTAAGCCCAATTTCTAAAGCTCCTGGCCTTGCTTTTGTCTTGATTTGCATTGGCTCCTGAGGCCAGATCAAACTGGTCGCAGATCCTTGTGAATCTGCTCACTGACAGTGGATCTGAGCAGAAAATGGCAATGTTATCCATGTATAGGGAGGCTTTGATTTGCAGGCTTCTGCTGCCTGGAATAGTCACCACTCTCAGGCTTGCCTTCTTCCCTAGGGACTCAGCAAAGGACTTTATACAACACACAAACAAGGCAGGAGAGAATGGCAGCCCTTCCTGACTTCAGGTCAGATCAGGAAGCTTTCTGATTACTACCCATTGATTGAGACTGTACTAAGCATGTTGATGTAGAGCAATCGGATCCAATTGCAAATTCCGTCCCTAAAGCATGTTCAACGTGTAGGTGTGCAATATCCTGTCAAAGGCCTTCTCCTGATTGAGCCTGATGAGGCAAGTGTCCATGCCTTTGCCCTGCATGTAAGCAATCATATCTCTGATCGCCTGCGTGCAGGATAGGAGCATGAAGCTCTGCGTATAGCACTGTCATGTGGGCAAAAGTTCATCTCTGCACTACCTTTACCTTCTGATTCAGAGAATCTCATAGATTTCCCTTTCTCTTTTAAATTAGGTCAGGTTGTTATCCCTCATTTTAGCCCCTTTCAAATAGTTGGTCCGTAGTAGACAGGGAGAGGTGTCATATGCTCATAAGTTCAATTTGATTTTGGGGCCAAAATCCGATCGAACTTTTGGTCCTTTCTGCATGCTTTATGTACTGGCAAGTGGTGGAATATGAATTCCATAAAAGTCTGGAATTAAGAGCCAAGTGATAACCATGATATAATTGTTGGTTCTCAGGAAAAAACCATCTGGTTCACTAATGTCCTTTAGAGAAGTAAACTGCCCTGCTTTCCTTTTCTGGCCTCGGTGTGACTCCAGACCCAGAACAATGTGGTTGCTCTGGGCAATTACGGATGGGCAATACATGGTGTAGTAGTCAGCAATGCCGTCCACCTGTGAATATATTTTTTAAAGTGTTACATTGTGCCTAAAAAGGTGGTTGACAGAAAAACCTTTTAGCTTTCTAAGTGTTTCTGAGCACCGATCCTTCAACAAGTTCAGGCTATCATGGCCATTCATTGTTGACATTTGCAGCTAGATGGAGAGAGAATTCTGGATTAGTGGTGCTGGAAGAGCACAGCAGTTCAGGCAGCATCCAAGGAGCAGTAAAATCGATGTTTTTGGCAAAAGCTAAAAGAGAGAGAATTCTATTTCATTTTAGGTACATCAACAATGTCTGAACAGTTGCCTGTCACTGGGGGCTATCCCATCCTTCAGTTTCTGCTTCTCATCAAATTGTGAGCTTGCTTTCCCTGAGTGTAAGTATTTGTGAGGACTTGTCTAAAGAGAGTGGAACAAATTTGAGGACTGGGACAAAGAGATATGGGTGCAAGAAGGTAGTAGGTCAAGGGCATTGGTGCTGGAATGCAGATGTGAGGTACCAGGAGGAGGTGGTGTTGTGGAGCTGCAAGGTGTGTCATTCTGTAAAGTGCTGTGTCTTGGCACTGGGCATTGTTCAGCCATCACCTGTCTTGCAATGTGAGGTGCTTGCTCCTTAGCCCCAATAATGCTGTGTTTCTTCAGTTAGCAATTCTCCCCTCACCAGAATGGATGTCCTCTCTTACCAACCCTCCCTAACTGAAGAACCCAGAGGCTGAATACTGATGAAAAGAGCCTCAGCTAATCTCACCAATCATTAAAGCCAAGATCTAGCCCTGGAAATAATTCAAGCATTCAGGGATAGATTAGGGACACTTGCTCCATATTCCTGTATTAGCCAAATTTAGACATAATGGCCAATTGGGTATTCCTATTGTGACTTCCTTAGTGACAGAATGAAATATATTTATATAAGAAGCAATTTGGAGAAGTTCACGTGTCCAATCCTGGAATGAGAACTTTAGAAAAAGTTGAGTCTATATTCATTGCTATCTTGAAGAATAATAGGTGAACTGTAACATATTTCTTATCCTAAATCTATAAACAATGGATGGCTAAACTCCTCTTATAAATATGCAGTTTATATCTAGAGATCTATATTTCACCTATGTACATCAACCAACTCAAGGGCTACATGTTGACGTCTTGATATTAAATTCTTTATCCAGTTCTCCACAAACCCATATGCACAAAATCTAATTGAGATGTACTTTCATTCAGATTACCATTTGGAGAGCATGAGGGTCACAAGAGCAGTAGCTGCTTGGAGCAAAACGTGTCAACTTGTTCTTTCTGAATCAGTATCTAATGTTGTCAAATACACCAACTCTTCCCCATTAATTGGCATTTCAATATTAGATCCAGTTTTGTCATTGAACTGATCAGGCATGCTGGAACCAATCCACCAGGGGAAGAATTATTCTTACAATCACTAGTGCAGTATTCTTAATTCCTTTCAAATTGATCCCCATGCTAATGCTTTAGCCTAATGTTATACAAGCCAAGTTGCACTTTCGAAAACTAATTGGGTGTTCAAGAAGTTACGTGCTTATCATTATACATTGTAAGAACATTGGTAAGAATACTTAGTCAATGCATCATCAGGTCACAGCTATTCTCTTTACCACAGTGGTACAACTGAAAACTAGGCTTCATAAGGCAGCTACAGCACATGGCTGTCAAATTCAGTGCTGTCAGGATTATAAAAACAGATATTCACTAAGTTTCTAAGATATGTACCGTAACATTTTAAATATTGCTCTATCTCATCTTAAATGTGCCCAAGGAATCCTTTTGTTTAAACATATTAAAATAAGGAGAAGTTAAATATAATCTTCTAAATATGATAGAAATAGCAAGATAACAGTTATTTGTGTTCTTTTTAGTGACTGAATAGTCTAAACTCCTAACTGCAGTCTCATCAGTCAGTGATATGCCAGCAGATTGTGTTAGTATTACTGCCACATCCCACAAGGACTATCACATTGCACCACAACCCCTTTCACACCCCACTGTTCAAGCAATTTCAAAGTTGTTTGCTATCCCCTGTCATCCTTACGATTCTTCATTCAAAATATTCTCCACCAGCCACCTCTCCAGAACTAATTCCATGCCACTCCTAGAGCCACACAAATTAAAGAACTCGAAAACCAACCTCTCACCTGCCTTTCAAAATCTCTCCTTCCTCCAATATCCATTTGGCCATTAAAACATAACCCAGTTTGGATTTATTGAATCCATTTTCTTTCGACTTGGTGTTGTCTTGCTGGACCTTTATCTAGTCTTGGCGTTAAAACAAAACTTGATTCACATTATGATGTAATGAGAAATTTAGAGAATTGGGAACAATTTGGTACAGAGTGTCCTCTAAACTGAAGCAGAAGTAACTGGATTAAATTTGGTGCAGAAAAACTAACTATAGTCTTCAATGGATCAAAGAATAACATCGAACAAAACTGTCAGAAATCAAAACAACTGCAGACGTTGGAAATCAGAAATAAAATCACAAATTGCTGTCAAAATTCAGCAGATCTGGCAGCATCTGTGGAGAGCAAGCTGAGTAAATGTTTTGGGTGCAGTGGCCATTCAGAACTGATTGTAGCTGGGCAAATGTTGATAACTACAGTGATGACAGGGTGGCGAGAGAGGGCAAGAGTAAACAAAAGGTGGAGATGAATCCCAGGGGAGAGAACAGCAGCTGGGCAGACAAACCAATTGGAATGGTCAGCCTGGCAGAATCAATAGCTGTAAATCAGGACCATTTGCAGCTGACTATACTTTCGTTGTGATAGCAGCCCATGTGATGACAAGGGTATGGATGTTGGAGAAAGAGATCCCCTGCAGCCTTCAGGAATCAATATAGAGTTCAATAACTTTAGGGCCTGAGCACCATCTTCTATGTCTACTGTTCAATACAATTGATCTTTCTAAAACATCAAACAAAGTCTTCAGTCATATCTTCAATATCTCCTAACGTCTGTCTAAAATGGTATTATGCATTCTTGTGGAAATAAAGGACTTGCAAAGTCTTGGATCTGCTGGTATACTTTTCTTGTTGCAAATAGTCCTGACTGTATTGTCATTAACTACTTTAGTGAAAGATTCAACTGAAAATTTGTCAGTTCTTGTGTGGAATGCAAGACATTTTCCTGTCAGTTGATGGTAATCTTGTGGATTGAATTCAGTGTGGAGAAATACCATTTTCCTTAACTCTTTTGGCAAATGAGTTTTGCATCTCAGAAGTAGTGACAGGTTTTCTCCAAACTTTTCCTTCCTCCAAAGAAAAACGTATCGCCATTACAGGATGATAAAGCTTTGTTAATGGAATGTTTAGTATGTTTCACTGCTTGGACAGAGGTCATCTGCTGAAAAAAGTGTTGCTGGAAAAGTGCAGCAGGTCAGGCAGCATCAAAGGAGCAGGAGAATCGACGTTTTGGGCATAAGCCCTTCTTCAGGAATGACAGGCCATTCGTGAAGAAGGGCTTATGCCCGAAATGTCGATTCTCCTGATCCTTTGATGCTGCCTGACCTGCTGGGCTTTTCCAGCAACACTTTTTTCAGCTCTGATCTCCAGCATCTGCAGTCCTCACTTTCTCCCAGAGATCATCTGCTCTGAGCAACTCTGAAGAATGCACCCCTTAGCCTTGACATATTTCAGATTGACAGTTATCTACAAAGCCCCCTTGCGTAGATGTTGCCCAACTGAAAGGGAAGAGCGAGTGTGCATAAAATTTATACATTATCAAACTTTGAAGAGCAGATTTGACGGGATTCATCAATGGATCCTGAAGTTTGCAATAGGAAGATACTTACTCCTACAGAGAAGTTCTTCAACAAAGGAAATTCTGAGAGGACAGCTCTCATGATGTAAGGTGCACAACGTGTGGAAGGTTGAAACTGGTTGTTATGTAAATTCTGGGTCAAAGTGTTGAACATCACTGGGTTTAATTTACGAAAAATGAATGGAAATATAGTAATGTTAAGATGGATTTTTTTATTTATCAGTTAGAAGGACAATCACCATAAATATTGTGTGATTAAGCTCTGAATATTTGTGCAGTTAGTCTCAGCACATTCCTATGGAATCCTTTCAATGATTATTTAAGGTTAATATTAATCCTTTTAAATGACATAGATTGCAATCATTTTAGATTAACAAAGAAGATTGCATTGAAACGTATCAAAATGTTTCTAAGCAAGTCACCAGAAGTGTCTAATATTAAGACATTTACCATATATTAAACATTAAACCCTGATAAATCATGCACATTGGTGTATCAGCAAGAGCAAGGGCCAAGTGAAGCCACAAGCCATCCATGAAAGCCTGGGATGTAATTTATCGAGCTAACAACTGACATGATGGAAAGTGGGTTAAAGAGAGAACCTTTTAAAATGTTAAGTGCAATGATCCAGGGTGGTGTCAGTGGTGGCATCAATAACTGACACACTAGGATCATTCAGTGGAGCTGATGGGAGCTCTCACCCAGTGGCTGGAGAACCAGCTAAAGTTTATTTGGCAAAAAGACCAGCTGCTTTTAATGCTGGCTGTTAATTGCACAATGACAGACCTTCCCAAGGACCATTAGAGTAGACATCCTATCCTCTAAGAAATGAGCTGCAGGTTAATCGGAGGTCAGCAAAGCTACCAAAGAATGTTATGTTTCGATAAGGTCTCCTCTCATTCCTCTAATCTCCAATAAATACAAGCCTAACCTACTCAATCTCTCCTTATAAGAAAATCCCAGCAGCCATCACATGATGCCAGTCCTGTCTGAGCTCCTCTGCTGCTGAAACTCTCAGCCATTCTAGGTTTAGTGATTCCAGTGGATGCCTGACAGGTCTCCCACCTTTCACTCGACATCGATTTGTATTCATCCAAAACTTCGCTGCCCGTGTTTTAACTCGTGTCATGTTCTGTTCATGTGTCACCCGTAAACTTGTTGGTCTAAAGTGCCTTCCAGTCTGATAAAATAACAATTCTCAAATGCCTCTGTAGGCTTGCCTTTAATTGCTCCCCTAGCCACCCCCTCCCCCTGTCCTACAAAACATCAAAATTTCTTTTTTTTACTTTTGACATAGTCATAGAGATGTACAGCATGGAAACAGACCCTTCGATCCAACCCATCCATGCCAACAGATGTCCCAACCCAATCTAGTCCCACCTGCCAGCGCCTGGCCTATATCTCTCCAAACCCTTCCTATTCATATATCCACCCAAATGCTTTTTAAGTGTTGCAATTGTACTAGCCTCCACCATTTCCTCTGGCAGCTTTTTCCATACACGTGCCACCCTCTGTGTGAAAAAGTTGCCCCTTAGGTCTCTTTTATATCTTTCCCCTCTCACCCTAAACCTTATGCCCTCTAGTTCTGGACTCCTGTGATCTATATGGACTTCAGTAAGGCATTTGACGAGGTTCCCCATGGGAGACTGGTTAGCAAGGTTCGATCTCACGGAATACAGGGAGAACTAGCCATTTGGATACAGAACTGGTTCAAAGGTAGAAGACAGAGGGTGGTGGTGGAGGGTTATTTTTCAGACTGGAGGCCTGTGACCAGTGGAGTGCCACAAGGATCTGGGTCCACTACTTTTTGTAATTTGTATAAATGATTTGGATGTGAACATAGGAGGGGCGATTAGTAAGTTTGCAAATGACACCAAAATTGGAGATGTAATGGACAGCAAAGGTTTCCTCCGATTACAGCAGGGTCTTGATCAGATGGGCCATTGGGCCTAGAAGTGGCAGATGGGGTTTTATTCAGATAAATGTGAGGTGCTGCATTTTGGGAAAGCAACTCTTAGCAGGACTTATACACTTAATGGTAAGGTCCTAGGGAGTATTGCTGAGCAGAGAGACCTTGGAGTGCAGGTTCATGGCTCCTTGAAAGTAAAGTCACATGTTGCGGCTGTACAGGACATTGGTTTGGCTACTGTTGGAATATTTCATGCAATTCTGGTCTCCTTTCTATCAGAAATATGTTGTGAAACTTGAAAGGGCTCCGAAAAAATTTACAAGGCTGTTGCCTGGGTTGGAGGATTTGAGCTATTGGGGAGGCTGAACAAGTTGAGGTTGTTTTCCCTGGAGCGTCGGAGGCTGAGGGGTGACCTTAGAGGTTTATGAAACCATGATGGGTATGGATAGGATAAACAGACAGTCTTTTCCCTAGGGTGGCTTCTCAACCATGATTTTAATTACTGCACGTTTTGTCATTCTGAATTCCTCCGATCTGAATTCCTTCAGAAAACTTCTGCACTTCCCTCTCCCTCCGTCTCTCTCTCTCTCTCTCTCTCTTTCTTTGTCATTCTTTATAACACTCCTTAAACCTCCCTGGTTGACCAAGATTTTAATCACCTGACCTGATGTCTCCTCTGGATCAGTGGCAATCTTTCCTTGACAATGCCTTTATGAAACACTTTGTCTCATTCTGCTGTGTTAAAGGTGCACTATAAATGTAAGTTGTTGTTATTGCTGTATCCCTTAGTGACCTCATTCCTGATGTTCTGATTTCTCTTTTGCTGTTTATGTGCCTACCCATAAACTACTTTGCTGTTTCATTGGTATTACCCTTGACATAGAATTTCCAATACCAAGTAAATTACAATGTCTGCTAGTTAATTGAGGGTATTAATATATTCACTCTGGGAGGTTTAAACAGTGGACAAGAGGAAATTAACAGAATGGATTGTATAAATTTACAGAAAACCTACAGCACTGGCCCATATTTGATCCAAATTGGAGTTGTTGCTCCTCTAGGATGCTCCACCAAAACTACTTAAAACCTTGTCATTTTTCTGGCTTCCTCCTCAATGTATCTGAGTATGTCACTCAATGAAGCTTCAAACCCTTTGTCACATTCGAATTCCAGCCGTTATTCATACGATGTTTTGACCTGTGTTCTCCCCCATTTATGCAATGTCAGTAACCAGTGCACATGCAAATCACATTTTATTGGAACCAAGTTGCAGCATTTCTTTCTTTTTGTGCGCCAAATGATTTTAAAATGAAGGGCTGAGACCTGTATTCAGGGACCACCACCAGGGGTATATTTCCCTCCACACCCCTATCTGCGTTCTGTAAAGACCATACCATCCGCGATTCCCTTGTTCGGTCCACACCCCCCACCAACCCACCCTACCCTCTTGGCACCTTCCCCCTGCCACCTTCCCCCTGGAATTGCAAAAACTGCGCCCACACCTCCACCCTTAGCTCCGGGGCCTTCCACATTCAACAGAGGTTTACCTGTTCCTCACCTCCCCACACGTCATCTACTATACCCGTTGCTCTTGATGTTGTCTCCTGTATATTGGGGAGACCAGATGCCTACATGTACAAAACAACCCCACCAGCCGTGACGGAGCACTTTAACTCCCCCTCCCACTCTGCCAAGACATGCAGGTCCTGGGCTGCCTCCACCACCAAACCCTTACCACCCAAAGCCTGGAAGAAGAATGCCTCAACTTCCACCTTGACACCCTCTAACCAATGTGGATCAATGTGGATTTCACCAGTTTCCTCATTTCTCCACCCCCAACCTTACAATTTGGCACTGCCATCTTGACCTGTCCTACATGTCCATCTTCCTTCCCTCCTCTCCAACCTATCACCTTCACCCCTAAGGTCATTTACCTATCGCATTCTCAGCTACCTTCTCCCTCATGCACCCCCAGTCCCACCCCCATTTATCTCTCACCCCCTTGGGTCACCCCCCCATTGCTGATGAAGCACTTATGCTCGAAGCGTCAATTTTCCCGCTTGTTGGGTGCCACATGACCAGCTGTGCTTTTCCATCACCACACTGTTTGACTCTGATCTCCAGCATCTTCAGTCCTCACTTTCTCCCAGTTGTCTGTATTCAGGGACTCACTGTGCTAAGAGCTCTCTGGTCATGTTATGCAGCAGCGCTGCCCTCTAATGTTCTATTGGCAACTGGAAACATGTCGCTCCAGCAAGTTCAAGGTGAGAGTGAAGCTGAAACTTCCAGGTCTGACATCTGATCCCTGCTCAGTTTTATGATCTGTCTTGATTGTTGCCATGGACAACATTGCTTTCAATTGCACAGCAACAGTGACTGGGTGTGCAATTCACTCATCATTTTTGAACCATTTTGGTGTGCTGCTTCCCTTTTTTTAGATTAGATTAGATTACTTATAGTGTGGAAACAGGCCCTTCGGCCCAACAAGTCCACACCGCCCCGCCGAAGCATAACCTACCCATACCCCTACATCTACATTTACCCCTTACCTAACACTATGGGCAATTTAGCATGGCCAATTCACCTGGCCTGCACATCTTTGGACTGTGGGAGGAAACCGGAGCACCCGGAGGAAACCCACGCAGACACGGGGAGAACGTGCAAACTCCACACAGTCAGTCGCCTGAGGCGGGAATTGAACCCGGGTCTCAGGCGCTGTGAGGCAGCAGTGCTAACCACTGTACCACCGTGCCGCCGTGATTTTTTAACTTTGGTAGAGGCGGCACATGGTTGTTGTGCAGGTGACCTTCACAATCTCACATTCACACAACAATTCTTGATATTATACAGCGTGGTTCAGATCTCTACACCCAGGCTTTTGCAGACGTCATGTGAAAACAGATGCAACTGCAAACTTGAGGTTTAAACCCTCACTAAAATGCCAGAAATGCTTTGCAATTTAAATGGAGTTTGACTTTAT
The DNA here is from genome assembly GCF_047496795.1 of Chiloscyllium punctatum. Lineage (NCBI taxonomy): Eukaryota > Metazoa > Chordata > Chondrichthyes > Orectolobiformes > Hemiscylliidae > Chiloscyllium > Chiloscyllium punctatum. The sequence goes on from NC_092765.1 coordinate 11,634,870, forward strand.
TGTTCAGTGGTAACCATGGACAAAGTTTGTCTTTTGTTGATCTGACATGCAGTGTATATTGTTTGTTTGGAGTAAAAAGAGAATTGCTGAAAAACACATCAGAGAGAGAAGGTGAATTTAAACATAATGTAGAAATCATGTTTTACAGTCCAACACCGGCATCTCCAAATCATGTTTTCCTCTGCTTGTGATTGGATTTCTGACTCCTTACTGACAAACATACTTGCAGGTTAGGAACAGGGATAGGTCATTCAGCAACAAACCTGTTGTGCCATTTTGTAAGACCATGGTGATTTTACCGTAAGCTCAACGGCATATTCCCACTTAATCCCAATAAGCTTTCACCCCTTTGCTTGTGAAAAATCTAATTATCTCTGCCTTCAAAATATTCAGACCTCCTTCCAGTATGTTTTGAGTCACAGCGATGCAAAGACCATGACCCTCAGAAAAAAAATCGCATCTCATCTTGGTGTTCAATGGAGGACTCTGAGATTGTCCCAGGAAGGAAACATCCTCCAACCATCCAGCCTGCCAAGCCCCTCAGAGTTTAATATTGTTCAATCAAGTTGCATCTTATTCTTCTGAACTCCAGTGGATAAACACAAAAACTTAGACATTTGAATTTCTCCTTCTGAGAGCTGATTGAAAACTTGTTTTAATGTTTGCATTCCAAACATTGACTTGGCTCAAAAGAAATGTCAGTGCATAACAGTTTACAGCTGAGAACTAACAGTCTCTTGTGCTTTTTCAGAGGAGTCCCAAGTTGCAGTTTGGTTCTGTACAACAGCATATGGTGAAAACTTTGACTTGCAGGTCTCCGCTACGTGGAATAGTCATGGCTGTCAGGGAACCATATGACAGGAATCACACTCTCCTTTTCCCTCAGGGTCTCAGTAAAATTATGTGCCGTCCACTTCCTGATGGACTTGTGGTCAAAGGTGTTTTTCTTTGTACGTTTCTCCATGAAGGAGAGGTGATTCGGAACGGTCTAATCACCTCGAGTGTTCTGCAGCAAAGAGGCCAGTCCCATCCTTCACAACAAAAGGACAGGTAGTACCTCAGTATGTAGTGACACCAGGCAGCACAGTGGCTCAGTGGTTAGCACAGCTGCCTCACAGTATTATGGACCCAGGTTTGATTCTCGCCCTAGGTGACTGTGCAAACTCCACACAGACATTCTCCCTGTGTCTGCATGGATTTCCTCCTGCTGTTCTGTTTTTTCCCCCCACAATCCAAAGAAGTGCAAGTTAGGTGAATTGGCCATGCTAAGTTGCCTATAGTAAAATATAGAACACCTTTGGTCCATGATGTTGTACCAAGCGTTTATCTTAAACTGATCTTAGATTAAGATACATAGTGTTCAGGGATTTGTAAGTTAGGTGCATTCATCAGGGTAAATATGGTGTAATAGGACAGGGGAATGGGTCTGGATGGGTTACTCTTTGGAAGGTCGGTGTAGACTTGTTGGGCCAAATGGCCTGTTTCCACACTATAGTGACACTGGTGTTTACTTACCAAGAGTCTACGCACAACTTCATGCAGCCACACATAAAGATGGCCATCAGGATAGGGGTGGCATTGGGTACATTCTTCCCTCATCTTATCCAGAGTTTTGCACACTGTATCCTGTGGAAACAGTCCATCTTAAATCTCCAGATGAAGTAGAACATGGCTCAGGTGATTGCAGTGTCATAGTTTTGCAGATGGGCCACACCTGCGCCATATACAGTAATAAAGGGAGTGCCTCACATCTAATCACCAGATTTTTACCCACAATGGAAACTGAGCGATGTTCCCAAAAGACCGGTTTCTACCTCACCTTCATGATGTGCGCCTCCCAAGGTTTTGCACACACCACAGCCCCTCCAAACTATATTCCCTACACCCTCAGGTAATCTGTCAGGATTGATTGGTCTAGTTCCCAAAGAACGTGGAATAACTCTCCTCGATTTACCTTGGCTCTCGAGTCCGGTTTGAACAGGTCACAGATGCTCAAGAGTTTGCCCATTGATAGCGGATCCGAGCAGAAATGGTGATGTCATCCATGTACAGGCCCACTTTGACATGCAGGCTTCCACAACCTGGAATACTCACCGCTCTAAGGCTTGCCTTCTTCCTGATGGGCTTAGCAAAGGACTCTGTACAACACACAAGCAAGGCAGGAGAGAATGGCAGCCCTGCTTGACTCCAGGTCAGATCAGGAAGCTGTCTGATTTTATCCAGTGATTGAGACTGCACTAACGATGCTGGTGTAGAGCAATCGGATCCAATTGCGAATTCCCCAAAGCCCAATTTGGAGAGCATGTCCCACATGTACCGGTGTAATATCCTGTCAAAGGGCTTCTGGTCGAGACTGATGATGTAGGCATCCACTCCCCTGTCCTGCATGTGGGCGATCATATCTCTGAGCAGCATGAAACTTCTGTCACTCTGTCCTGGCCCTCAAATCTGAATTCCTTCAGACAACCTCTCCACTTCTCTCTCCCTCAGACTCTCTCTCTTTCTCGCTCTTTGCCTGTCATGGTTTGAAATGCTCCTGAAGGAATATCCAAGATGGCGGCAATCTGAATGATCTTTAACTTGCCCAAACCAGGCCATCGCGATATCTTGGGACTCTGGAAAGATCGTAGAGTCCCAAGAAACTTCTAAAAATTAACTTACCTGTGTTTTCAGCTTGTCCAGAGATGCCTAAAAAGGGATGAGGAGCATCCGAGGCTGGGTCTGCAACTCAGCCTGCAGCAGCCTTAGAGCCGATTACTCTCCAGGCCCTGGTGAACCAGCTCTCGAAATCTCGTGAGATGCTGGGGAAACAGGTTTGAAGAGAAGCTGGCTCCAGTCTCTCTCATGCTGCAGAAGCATGAGCAGCAGCTGGGAGACCTGGAGAAGTGGACAGATGAGGATAAGCACAGGGTCACAGTGGTGGAAGCTGATGCCAGTTCATCCAAGAACAGGATCCAAGCCCTGGGGACACACGTCCACAATTTGTGTGGCCAAGTGGATGATCTTGAGAACAGGGGCAGGAGAAAAAACATTTGGATCATCTGTCTGCCTGAGGGTAAGGAAGGTGAGTGGCTTGTGGAATTTGTTGAGGACTGGCTGGTGAAATTCCTTGACATGGAGGCTGGCATGGGAGGATTGAAGATAGAGAGGGCTCATTGGGTCACTGCGCAGAGATTGGTTCTGGGTCAACGTCCTCGTCCTCTCCTGGTGCGGTTCCATCATTACCAGGAAAAGGAGGGAGTCATGGAGGCTTCCGGAGTCCAGGGGAAGGATCTGAAGGCCCTAATTTACGAGGGCTCTAAGTTCATGTTCTTTCAGGACTTCTCAGCGGTGGTGATCCAGAAACTAAAATCTTACAACGGTGTCAAGTGAAGACTGAGGGAGCTTGGGATTGAGTACCCCCGAGGTATCCGGCGGTGCTACGGTAAACCTTATGTGGATTCATACATCTCTTTGACATGTCGGAGAAGGCAAGAGACTTTGTGGACAAACTAACCTAATTTGAACAATGTTAGTATGTATAAATAGTGTTGTTTGGGTATGTGGTTATTATTCTGTAAAAGAAATGGAGGAAGTTTGGTTGGAGCTTTATTTTCTTTTCCCCTCTATTGATGATAATTTGGTTTAAACTATGTTTGGCGGCGGTTGAGATGTACATTTTCAATTTCTAAGTTAGGATATACCAAAGGATGGGTGGAGTATTTATTCCTGCTTTTAAAGAAAAATGTTTTTTATTCATATTGGTATTTGGTGGGGTGTTTATTCTTTTCTGATTGTGTTTGCAGTGCGGCTCTAGCTGGGAGAAGTGAAGGTGGTTGTGATGGTTAGATGCCTACTTATGGGCAGTTTGGGATGGGTGGTGTTCCCCTCTGGGTAGAGGGTAATTTCCCCTACTCACCGCTGTTGGCACTTTATATGTTGGGTTTTATTTTGATGTTTATTTATTCTCAATCGTTTTGCAGGTTAGTTAAATGTAGTGGTTTTAGTTTATGTAGTTTTTATATTTGGTGGATCATGTGACACTAAGGCTCAGCGATTTGTGGTTCGGGTTCCTCCTCTGGAATTTAAATGTTATTGCAGAAGATTATCGCTAATGATCTGATTAAATGGTGTACCTGGAATATCAAGGGAAGTCACTCACCAATTAAGAGGAAGAAGGTACTCTTGAGTCTTGGAAAGGAGAATGTAGATATTGTTTTGTTATAGGAGACATAGTTGGATGACAAGGAGCATCTGAAAATACAGCAGAATAGCTTTGACTGAGTTTATTTTTCATCATTTAATACCAGAAGTAAGGGAATGGCTATATTGGTTAGGAAGGACCTCCCATTTAAGTTGTTGGAGTGTGTTAAAGACACATATGGGAGGTTTGTAATTCTTAAAGCCTTGATAAATGGGGAAGAATATGGTGTCTTAAGTGTTTATTGTCCCCCAGCTCATCCCCTTAAATATTTGGTAGATGCTTTTTTTAAACTGATAAGCTTCGAGTCCCAGCACATCATTCTAGGGGGAGATTTTAACTGTCTCATGGATTCCACAGTAGACAGGTTGCGCAAAGGTCCCTCAATACAAACTAAATAGTTTGTGGCTCTGTGTGGGGAATTAGAGTTGGTGGACATCTGGAGGTGTCTCCACCCTACAAGTAGGAATTTTATGTTTTTCTCCAATCTGCACAGGTGTCACGCCAGGATTGAATATTTTTTCTGACCCCTGCGGTAACTCTGGATTTGGTGGCATCTTGTACGATTGGTAATATTACCATCTCTGATCATGCTCCAGTGTACCTTATAGTTAAGATTAAGGACGTTACAGTGGGTTCGAGGTACTGGTGAATGGATCCCTTTATCCTCAAGGATAATAAGTTTGTGGAGTATTTCTCTAGGGAATTTCAGGCGTTCCTAGACATCAACATAGGCTCAGTTGGTAGCTCATCTGTCCTCTGGGAAACTGCCAAAGCCTATGTGAGGGTGTTAGTTATTTCATATTCTGCCAGTAGGAAGCGGCAGAAGCACGGTTGAAGGCAGCCAAGAAGGCCTACTTTTACAGATCCTCGTTGGTCCAACTACAGAGGATGATGGCACTGCAGTCTGCATTAAATTCCGTATTTACGCAGACGGCAAAGAAGGAGCTGGCTTTTGCAAAGCAAAGGTTATATGAGCATGATGACAAGCCAGGCAAATACTTAACATTACTTGCCAGAAGGAGGAGTGCTCTACAAGCCATTACAGCAATTTGGGAGGGGTCTGGGAACCTAACATGTGATTCTAAAAAGATTAATATGACTTTCCAGAGATTTTACTCTAAGTTATACCAATCTGAGGGTTGTGACGAGGGGCAGGCCAAAATGGAATCCTTTTTTTTAGGGACCTGAAGCTCCCAGGTGTGACTCCCAAACAACAGTCCTTTCTCAATGCCCTGTTATCAGAGCATGAAGTGCAGGAAGCTGTGAGACAGCTTCAGAGTGGAAAGGCGCCTGGTCCTGACGGACTTCCCAGTGAATTCTATAAGGAATTTATAAGTATACTGTCGGTCCCGATGCTCAATATGTTTAATGACTCATACAGTCATTGTCTCCCACCAGCTCTGAGAGAGGCCAATATTTCACTTATCCTTAAAAAAGGGAAAGACCTGGAAGACTGTGCTTCATACAGGCCAATCTTGCTTTTAAATGTGCACTTTAAAATCGTCTTTAAGACTCACGTTAAGGCTGGAGACTGCGTTACCTTCTATTGTTAAAGAGGATCAGATGGGCTTTATAAAGGGTCACAGATCTTCCAATAATGTTAGGAGGCTGCTTAATGTAATTCAAGCATGCCAACAGCAGTCAATACAGGGATTGGTAATTTCTCTAGATGTAGATAAGGCATTCGACCGAGTTGAGTGGCCGTACCTTTTCTATACTCTGGAGCGGTTTGGTTTGGGTGAAGTCTTTATAAGATGGGTAAAGGTTCTCTACGGTGGCCTTCTTGCAGCGATCATCACCAACAGGGAATGATCAAGCAATTTTAACATTTTTAGGTGCAGCCGGCAGGGCTGTCCCCTTTCACCATTGCTTTTTACGTTGGTGATTGAATCATTGGCGGATGCCATTCGTGGGGATCCCAGTATATCAGCTTTAGAAGTGGGGTCAAAATTACATAAGATTTATTGTATGCAGACGATGTCCTAATACTTTTGACAAATCCAACAGATTCAGTGCCTTGCCTGATGCAATGTATTCGTGCGTTTGGCGCTTTTTCGGGATACAAGATTAATTTTGCTAAATCAGAGGCTATGCCTATGGGTGGTCTTATGAAGGAGCTAGCTCTTGAGGGCGGCTATAGATTCCCATTTAGGTGGCCACAGGAGGGTTTTGTGTTTTTGGGCGTATTAGATTAGATTAGACTACTTAAAGTGTGGAAACAGGCCCTTCGGCCCAACAAGTCCACACCGATCTGCAACCCACCCAGACCCATTCCCCTACGTTTACCCCTCATTACTCCAGTTCTGGATCGGTTGTTCAAAGCCAATTTTGTCCAATTATTTGGAAAAATTAAACAAGATCTTCAAAGATGGGGAGGCACTACCAGTCTCGTGGTTGGGTCTGATAGCACTTATTAAGATGAATATTCTCCCTCATTTGCTGTACCCTACACGGATGCTCCCCCTGATTTTCAATAATCAAATATTCAGGAGGCTGAACAGCTGATTCAACTCCTTTATTTGGCATCATAAGCGGCCCCTCATTAAATTAGCCAAACTGCAACTGCGTCACAGATGGGGGGGAAAGTGAACCTTCCAGACATGAAAAATGACCACTTAAGCTTGCTTTTGTCCTACGTGTGTGATTGGGTTTGTGGGGACCCTCTTTCAATATGGCTAGATATCGAAGTCTCCCAGGCAAGGTGCCCCCTTACCAGTTTGCTGTTTTTGGACAAGGTGAGGACCGCTAGGGAATATTACCATAACCCAATAGTCATCAGTACTGTTAAAGCATGGGGGGCAATTCAGCAGAGGGGAGGCAATATTGGCAAAACATCTTTGTTTACACCTTTAGTGGGTATACCGGGTTTTCAACTGGTGATGATTAAGCAGGATTTAAATGTTGGGCATCTGGGGGTGTGTCATGCATGGGTGATTTATTTGAGTGAAACGTAATTATATCCTTCAATCAGTTAGTACAGCAGTACGAGTTATCTAATAGATACCCCTTTTGTTTTTTTCAAGTTAGGGATTTTATTCAAAAAAGACCACACTTATGACTGATCCATGCAAATCCAAAGAGGGGAGTGCTTAGTGCTGAGTACACTTTCTATCAGTACTTTATATCATCAATTGGGGGGTGCTCCCTCAGGTGAGTTTGATAGACTCTGCAGGATGTGGGCAAGAGAGCTGGGTGTTGAAGTCTCCTCAGAGGCTTGGGAGGATATTTGGGAGAATGCAAGGAAGATATCAATTTGAAATAGGACCCATGCTTTACAGTTGAAGATTCTCCACAGGATCCACTTGGCTCTGGACCGTTTGTCAAAATTTAAACCAGGGATATCTTCAGCATGTCCCAAGTACAAGGTCTGCACGGGCACTCTTACCCATTGTCTTTGGTCTTGTGATAGGCTTCAAACATATTGGAGTGCTGTGGCGGGTACAATCGAGAGGATTTTGGGTGTAAGGGTGTAGAAGGACCCTATCTCTCTTATTTTGGGCCTGCCCTCTATTTTCTGCAGATGCGCAAAGGCAAAAACCTATCAATATTCTGACATTCTGTGCAAAAAAAGATTATCTTGCTAGGTTTGGATATCTGAAACTCTGTTCTTCCCCCCCCCCCCCCCCCCCCCCCCAAGAAGTCGGGTTGGTGGAAGGTTTTATGGAGCACATTCCCCTTGGTTTTCTCACACAAAACTGAGAAATTTTTACAAGACATGGCAGCCCTTTTTGGAATACCTTGACACAGATTTATCTGCCACACTAACAAGGGTTTTTATATAGCCATAACAATTGTGTTTTGAGCATCCAGTATCCAGGGAGGAGGAACTGTGAACATATGAGTTATTTGGCTGGGCTGAGTTATTACTATTTATTAGTTTGTTGTTGGTTATTTATTTATTTAGTTAAAATAGTTCTTTAATTCTGTTTTTGTGTATATGTTTATACATTTGTACGTGAGGGTGGGTTGGGGATTTTATTTTACTTGGGTTGGTTTTTTGTACTGTTTTGAATTGTATTGTTTTGTGTTTGTAATATTAAAAAATCTATTTTTTTCAATAAAAATATATTTTTTAAAAATGCTCCTTAAACCACACTTTGACTAAGATTTTAAGCAACTAACCTGATATCTACTTCTGTGGTTCAGCATCAAATTTTACTTGACAATACTCATGTGAAACACTTTTGGACATTCTACTGTGCTAAAGGTGCACTACAAATGTAAATTGTTGTTGTTATTGCTGTATCCCTTAATGATCGCATTTCTGTTGTGGTTTTTCTTTGGTCATTTTTGTGTTGTCCATAAATTACTTTGCTGCTTCATTGTTATAATTCTTCACATTGTAATTGAAGTTGTGGAAATTCTATGCCTGCTACTTCATTAAGGGTACCAATGTGTTCATTCTGGGAAGTTTAAACAGTGGACAAAAGAAATTTAACAGAATGGATTGTATAAATTTACAAAACATCTGTAGCACTGGCTCATGTTTGATTCAAGCTGGAGTTGTTGCTCTTTTAGGAACTTTCTCTAAAACTATTCAAGAAAACTTTGCCATTTTCTTGGCTTCCTCCTTAATGTATCTCCTGAGTATCTCGGGAGGGTCGGTGTGGAGTTGTTGGACCGAAGGGCCTTTTTCCACACTGTAGGCAATCTAATCTAATCTAATCATAATCACTCAATGAAGTTTCAAACCCCATTCGAATTCCAGAAGTTATTCATACAATGTTTTATCCTGTGTTCTCCCCATTTATGCATTGTTAGTAACCAGCGCACATGCAAATTACACTTTATTGGAACCAAGGTGCAGCAATTCTTTCTCTTAGATGTATTTCCAATGATTTTAATGGAAGGGCTGAGGTCAGTCGTGCTCATTGTTCTAAGAGCTCTCTGGTGTCGTTATGCAGCAACACTGCCATCTGGTGTCCTGAAGAAGTCCAAAACATCGACTTCTCCACTACATGATGCAGAATTTATAGCAAAAGATTACAGTGTCATACAACTGAAACTGTAATGATTTGCTGTAAATTCTGCCTTCTGATCCTGCACCATAGTTTCCTGATGAAGGAGCAGCGCTCCGAAAGCTAGTACTTCCAATAAACCTGTTGAATTATAACCAGGTATTGTGTGATTTTCAACTTTAGGATATTACTATGGAGAATATTGCTTTCAATTGCACAGCAACAGTGACTGCATATGGCGATTCACTTATTATTTTTTGCATGGTTTGTGGTTCTTGAACATTCTGTAAATTTTTAATCAGCCTTTTTCACAAGCTATACAGATTTTGACATACTTATACTGAGATGAGACTTGATTGTTAGGCAGAGGAACTTTATAATTACGCATTCACACACTAGTTCCTGATATTATGCAGCGTGATCCCGATTCCCCACACCCAGGCTTTTGCAGATGTCATGTCAAAACAGACTCAACTGTAAACTTTGAAGTCTGAACCCTCAGTAAAATGCCAGAAATGCTTTGCAATTTAAATGGAATTTGACTTTGTTGTTCAGTGGTAACCATGGACAAGGTCTGCCGTGCTAAATTGCCCCATAGTGTTAGGTGAACTTGTTGCCCCGAAAGACCTGTTCCACACTGTAGGGAATCTAATCTAATTAGCTAGATTCTTCATTGCTAAGGGGCATGCCAAAGGATATCCATCAGGAGTAGACAGGAGAAATTTGAGATCGGATCCTATTGAAAGACAGAGCAAGCTCAAGGATATCAGAGTCAAAAGCACAGCAGGTCAGGCAGCATCTGAGGAGCAGGAGAGTTGACGTTTCGGGCATATGCCCTTTATCAGGAATGCGTGTGTATGTGGAGTGGGGCTGCGGGTTGGGGGGAGCAGAGAGAGGTGGGTATTAAGGGTGCTGAGAGATAATGGATGACTTCAACTCCCCCTCCCACTCTACCAAGGACATGCAAGTCCTGGTCCTTCTCCACTGCCTAATTCTAGCTAACTGGCGACTGGCAGAAGAACGCTTCATCTTCCTCCTTGACACCCTCCAACCACATGGCAGCAAGATCGATTTCACCAGTTTTCTCATCTCCCCTCCTCCCCACCTCATTCCAAATCCAACCCTCCAAATCGGGGCTCTCCTCTTGAACTGACCCATCTCTCCATCTTCCTTCCCACGTATTCACTCCACCCTCCTCTCTGACCTATCACTATACCCTCCACCTGCATCTATCTATCACCTTCCCCGCTACCTTTTCCCCTGCCCCACCCTTACCCTCCTATTTATCTCTCAACCTCTTTCACCCCCACTACATTCCTGATGATGGGAGTATGCCCGAAACGTCAACTCTCCTGCTCCTCGGAAGCTGCCTATCGAGATGAACTTTCATTCAAATTAATTATTACAGGAGCAGGGAAGTCAGAAACAAATTAGCTACATGGAGCAGAAATTGCAAACTCATTCCTTTTGAATACATTTGAACATCTCTATAGGCCAACTCTTCCCCATTAACTAGCACTCCAACAGTACACCCAGTTTTGCCACTCAGCTGATGAAGCATGCTGGAACCAATTCACCATGGAGAAAATAGTTCTCACAATTTGCAATCTAGTGCAATGTTCTTCATTCATCTAAAATCCATCCTGATGCTAATAATTTCCCCTAATATTATGCAAATCAAGTTGCTGTTTCCAAAAGCAACCAGGTATTCAAGACATTGCATGCTCATCATTGTACATTGCAAGCATGCTAGTGACAATAGTCAACTCTTTATTGGATCACATCTATCCTCTTTACCACAATGATTCAACATGAAGACTAGGCTTCACAAGGCAGCTATAGCACTTGGCTGCCAAATTAAGTATTGCAAGAATTAAAAAATGAAAATCAATATTTACTGCATTTCAAAGATATGAACCAGATGTTTTAAGTACTGCAGTGTCTCATCTCAACTGGTTCTGACCGGTCCTTTGTCAGATTTAGATTTAGAGTGCTTTGTCACGTGCTCAAGTACAGTGAAAAGTATACAAAGTCACCATCTCTGGTGGCATCTTGGTTACAAAACCAGAATCTCAAAAACAGCAAAAATAAAAGTCTATGTCTACATTTACAACCTGCATAAATAAAAAAAATTAAACGCAGTCTTCCAAATATGAATGGAATATCAAGATAGCAGTATCTACTGAATAGTTACTTCCAATTTGCAACCTCATCAGTGGGTGATACAGCACCAGACTGAGCTAGCATTGCTGCCACATCACACACGGCTGATCAAATATTGTTGAGTGAACCTCCTCCAGCTGCATCACAAACACCTTCACAAACCCAACAATTTAATAATCATTTTAGAATTTGATCACCATCCCACGTCATCGTTTTGATTCCTCATACCAAAGGTTCCCTACCAGCCCCCTCACCAAAACTGATTTCATACCACATCCTGAAAATCGTCTCCTCCCCTGCCATTCCAAATCTATCCTTCCTCCCATAGCCATCTGGCTATTAAACCTAACCCAATTGGGTTGATCGAATCCATTTTCTTGAGCCTTAATGTTATTCTGCTGGCACTGCATCTCACCTTCTTAAAGTTAAAACAAAATCTTAAAGGTTGATTCACATTATGGTGCAGTGAGAAATCCAGAGAATTGGGAACAATTTGGTACAGAGTGTTCATCCAAACATGTAACTGCATTAAATTGTAAATTAAACTGCAACATATCAAGGAAACAAACATTGGAGTTCGACTATATTAAACAAACAAAGACATCTCTTACTTGTTGAAGCCTATACGTGCATGCAGTTAAGACACCAGGAAGGTCTGATAACCGAACAGACCCCCATTTAACTTAAGCAGAAAAAGCTCAGGCAGTGGTCTTTCCCCACTTTGCCTTGGTTGCAGCTGCCCCAAGGTTTAGTGTTTCCCTCAGCACGTAGTCCTGCACCTTGGAATGTATCGGTCTGCAGCACTTGGTCAGGATCAACTTGTTGCCCTTCAAGACCACCAGGTTTTTATCAGACCAAAGAGCATCTTTCACCAAGTTGATGGTCCTCGAGGCACTGTTGATAATTGTCTTGGGTGTGCATCCCAGGAAACAGACTGCAGAGCACAGACTCCTGTGCTGTTGAGCTGCTCAGGACGAACCTCAACAAAAATCATTTAATTTTTCTCCAGGCTTTCTTTGAAAAGGCACATTCCAGTTGGAGGTCTATGATAATCATGTCCCCACCACCCTACCCCGTAGCTGCTTGGAGGGCATCATGCAGTAGCACAGACTGACCAGGCTTGTTTCGTCCACTCACCATATGAACGAATTGTGTCCTTTTCGAGTTTTATCGTCGCTCGTCGACCTAAGTGTACCCCTATCTAGCTAACCACAGCCAGATGATCTTAAAGGGAATGGGATAAAATATTGTAAGTCAGAATTACCGATAAAGCGAGGAATGAGCTGGGTTTTTCGACCGTTAGGTTATATTCCCGCTCATCGTTTGTCGTGTATTTCGTGCACTTTAATTATAATACAACCATATTACCCACCACCATTAATTAGTTAATTAAAATAGTTTACTTTTATTACTAAAACATTAAAATATTAAAATACTAAGTAAAATTTAACATATAATCCTAGCTAAAATTGATCTAAAATTAAACATTGAAAAATTCTAAAAAGTTATTAAATTATGTCAAATAGAGTTTCCTAAGAGTCCAAAAAAATCCTTAAAAGCTCAAGTGTCAAAGATAAAACCAGATTTGTGATGTTTTGGGCGAAGGTCTTATATTTCTCGATCCTGAGGTCTTTCATTAACTCATTGTTCTTCTCAAACCATTTTCCTCAGGATCCCATCACGCATCCATAAAAGAATACCATTGTTCCTTTCGCGAGAGCTCTCGAGATGTTTATATTTGTCTTTCTTTTCCTCCCAAGCCTGATCAAGTGAGTTAGATTAAGTGTCCATTCTGATTGTCACATCTACCACTAATATGCGATTTTCCTTTTTAAATATTAAGTCTGGGTTCCATAATTTCCCAGTTTTATCTTTAATGCCTGGTTCCACGTAGGTCATCCATCCTTTTATCTTAATAAACTTTGTTAATTCTTCTACTATTCTATTGTGTCTCTTAATCCTCATATTTTTTACATAGGGACACCAGCCCGAAATATGCGCGATCGTTTCTGAAGTCTCATTATATCACCGACAATTTTTGATGTTAAATGGCCTTCTATAAGTTAACGACGCCCTTGTAGGATATAAATTTGTTCGTAATAAAATCGAATTTATTACTTTGGACGTCTTCATGTGCTGAATCTTTGTTAACCAATTATTGGAGATACTATCGTTCTTGAAATAATGGATGCCTGCTCCTTGACAGGGCAAGGCCATCCATTTCTGTAGTTCTACATTCCTCCAGTTGGTATAATTTTTATTACTAAATTCTTCTACACCATTGTTCTCCTCATTGGTATTATTCATTTCTTCCAATTGCCCATTTATGTTTGGATTTCAGATTTGCTTTAACGCATTCAATTTACTAAATTTTTGCATTTTTGTCGTTATACTAGTACTCTCGAATGAAAATGAGGCATGTAAAATTTCATCCGCATATCTGTATAACATTTCATATTTTCTTAAACTGGCAATTGGAATAAATGTTAATAATTTATTCAGTGCAAGGCCACCATCGTGAGTCCTAATATATAGTCAGAAATAGGAAAGGAGCAGTCACCTTGTTGGGTGTTTACTATAGGCCCCCCAATAGCAGCAGAGATGTGGAGAAACAGAATGGGAAACAGATTTTGGAAAGATGTAGAAGCCACAGGGTAGTAGTCATGGGCGATTTCAACTTCCCAAATATTGATTGGAAGCTCTTTAGATCAAGTAGATTGGACGGGGTGGTGTTTGTGCAGTGTGTCCAGGAAGCTTTTCTAACTCAGTATGTAGATTGTCCGACCAGAGGGGAGGCCATATTGGATTTGGTACTTCGTAACGAACCGGGACAAGTGATGGGCTTGTTACTGGGTGAGCATTTTGGTGATGGTGACCACAATTCTGTGATTTTCACCTTGGTTATGGAGAGAGATAGGTCGTGCAACAGGGTAGGTTTTACAATTGGGGGAAGGGTAAATACGCTGCTGCAACTCAGGATCTGAGGAGCCTAGGCTGTCAGGGAAGGATGTCGTTGAAATGTGGAACTTTTTCAAGGAACAGATACGATGTGTCCTTGATATGTATTTACCTGTCAGGCAGGAAAGAGATGGTCGTGTGAGGGAACCTTGGTTGATGAGGGAGGTTGAATGTCTTGTAAGGAGGAAGAAGGAGGCTTACATAAGGTTGAGGAAACAAGGTTCAGACAGAGCGTTGGAGGGATACAGGATAGCCAGGAGGGAGCTGAAGAAAGGGATTAGGAGAGCTAAGAGAGGGCATGAAAAATCTTTGGCGGGTAGGATTAAGGATAATCCCAAGGCCTTTTATGCGTATGTGAGAAACATGAGAATGACGAGAGCGAGGGTAGGTCCAATCAACGACAGTAGTGGGAGACTGTGTATTGAGTCAGGAGAGATAGGAGAGGTCTTGAATGAGTACTTTTCTTCAGTATTTACAAATGAGAGGGACCATATTGTTGAAGAGGAAAGTATGAAACGGACTGGTAAGCTAGAGGAGATACTTGTTAGGAAGGAAGATGTGTTGGGCATTTTGAAAAACTTGAGGATAGACAAGTCCCCCGGGCCTGACGGGATATATCCTAGGATTATGTGGGAAGCAAGAGAGGAAATTGCAGAACCATTGGCAATGATCTTTTCGTCTTCACTGTCAATGGTGGTAGTGCCAGGGGTCTGGAGAGTGGCGAATGTTGTGCCCCGTTCAAAAAAGGGAATAGGGATAACCCCGGGAATTACAGGCCAGTTAGTCTTACTTCGGTGGTAGGCAAAGTAATGGAAAGGGTACTGAGGGATAGGATTTATGAGTATCTGGAAAGACACTGCTTGATTAGGGACAGCCAGCACGGATTTGTGAGAGGTAGGTTTTGCCTTACAAGTCTTATTGACTTCTTTGAGGAGGTGAACAAGCATGTGGATGAGGGTAGAGCAATGGATGTAGTGTACATGGATTTTAGTAAGGCATTTGATAAGGTTCCCCATGGTAGGCTTATGCGGAAAGTCAGGAGGCATGGGATAGTGGGAAGTTTGGCCAGTTGGATAGAAAACTGGCTAACCGGTCGAAGTCAGAGAGTGGTGGTAGATGGTAGATATTCAGCCTGGAGCCCAGTTACAAGTGGAGTTCCGCAGGGATCAGTTCTGGGTCCTCTGCTGTTTGTAATTTTTATTAATGACTTGGAAGAGAGAGTCGAAGGGTGGGTCAGTAAATTTGCAGACGATACGAAAATTGATGGAGTTGTGGATAGCGAGGAGGGCTGTTGTTGGCTGCAAAGAGACTTAGATATGATGCAGAGCTGGGCTGAGGAGTGGCAGATGGAGTTCAACCCTGTCAAGTGTGAGGTTGTCCATTTTGGAAGGACAAATAAGAATGCAGAATACAGGGTTAACGGGGTTCTTAGTAAGGTGGAGGAGCAGAGGGATCTTGAGGTCTATGTTCATAGATCTTTGAAAGTTGCCACTCAGATGTGTAGAGCTTGTAAGAAGGCCTATGGTGTATTAGCGTTCATTAGCAGAGGGATTGAATTCAAGAGTCGTGAGGTGATGTTGCAGCTGTACAGGACCTTGGTAAGGCCACATTTGAAGTACTGTGTGCAGTTCTGGTCGCCTCACTTTAGGAAAGATGTGGAAGCTTTGGAGAGGGTGCAGAGGAGATTTACCAGGATGTTGCCTGGAATGGAGAATAGGTCGTACAAGGATAGGTTGAGAGTGCTAGGCCTTTTCTCATTGGAACAGCGAAGTATGAGGGGTGACTTGATAGAGGTTTATAAGATGATCAGAGGAATAGATAGAGTAGACAGTCAGAGACTTTTTCCCTGGGTAAAACAGAGTGTTACAAGGGGACATAAATTTAAGGTGAAGGGTGGAAGGTATAGGGGAGATGTCAGGGGTGGGTTCTTTACCCAGAGAGTGGTGGGGGCATGGAATGCGCTGCCTGTGGGAGTGGCAGAGTCAGAATCCTTGGTGACCTTTAAGCGGCAATTGGATAGATACATGGATGGGTGCTTCAGCTAGGACAAATGTTCGGCACAACATCGTGGGCCGAAGGGCCTGTTCTGTGCTGTATTGTTCTATGCTCTAACCCATCTGCGATAGATTGCGAGAGATGTAATAATTCTTTGACCTCACTTTTAATTATATTATCAAGTCTATTTAGATAATTTTGTGATAAAATTAAATAATAATAAAGCCTGGGGATAAAATATACTTTTAAGAGTTCCAATTTTTGTATGGGTTTTAAAAGAGATTTTTTAAGATTA
Source organism: Chiloscyllium punctatum (assembly GCF_047496795.1). Taxonomy (NCBI): domain Eukaryota; kingdom Metazoa; phylum Chordata; class Chondrichthyes; order Orectolobiformes; family Hemiscylliidae; genus Chiloscyllium; species Chiloscyllium punctatum. Next base: position 11,651,422 of record NC_092765.1, read on the forward strand.
TCTATCCAGTTTCCTAGCTGGTCTTCCCAACACGATTGGCTTACCCCAACCCATGGATCAATTTTTGCACCTAGATATGTATCGGTGCTTCCTGGATCTATAAACTGTATCTCTCCCTGATTAAATTTCCTATTAAATGGCCCTATTATTCTAAATAAATGTTTTGATTTTATAAGCAAAGTAAAATCCTTTTGTTTTTCTCACATTAACTTCCATACCAGTATTATTGCAAAATCTTTCTGAGAGTTTTAAATTGTATGCCATTCCTTCATAGGATTGGCTGATCAATGCTGTATCATCGGCAAAAGCTAGGGTTGCACAATGGTGACTGTCCCTATCCTGACCTCAAAATGTTCCTTTTTTACCCTCTTCAATTGTGTTTATGAGGAGGTCCATAACTATATTAAAAAGAATCGGTGACAAGGAGTCACCCTGTTTAACCCCTTTTAAAATTTTGATCAAATTTGTTTTACAATTAAAACCTTCAATCCTTGTAAAATTATTATTGTATAAACTTATAATTAATTTAATAAAAACTGGGGGAAGTTGAATTCTTTTGAGGGCATTAATTATCAATTTGTGCCCCACGGTATCAAAGGCTTTAGCCAGGTCGACAAATACCATGGCGAAGTCAATTTTCTTTTTTTCGCTCCATTAATAATGTTCTCAAGTATTTTGATGTTTTCTTCACAACCAGCGACTCCTGCCAAAAAACCTTTTTGCCACTCATTTAGATTTATTACCTTACTTAACCTATTTGCAATAATTTTTGTAATAAGTCTCAATAAAATTGGGCCTATTGTGATGGGTCTCCAATTATTAATATCTTTTAAACCGACCTCATCATTGACTTTAGGGATTAATACTGTTCTGCTTATCTTTAATACATCTGGGATACTGCCTATTTTAAGCCAAATAGTATAAATTCTAGGGATTACTGTATTATCTTTACTAAATAATCTAATTATGTCTCTGAGTGCCATCTGATCCGGTCCTGCCACGGTTTTAACATCCATCGCCTTTAAGGCCTGATTGATGTCTTCCACCATGACAGGGCCGGTCAGCATGTCACACAGGGATCCCTCAATTTCACCTTTACCTTTGGCAAAGCCTCTTAAATTACTTTTATCATTAGGAGTAGATAGCCTGTTACTAAAATATTCTTCCAGCTCCTCCTTACTGATTGGACACATACACTTGGATGGAGCTCCCATCATAGATCTTGCTAGGTACTGTCTTTTATTTTTATATAAAACCTGTATCTCTTTAAATTTTCCCTTTTTCTTATTATGTCTTCTCTTAGCGTTATTTAATCTCGTATTATATCTTTGTCTATTATCCTTATGCTTAGTAGTTAGATCCTTTTTGCATTTCTTTTTATCCGATTTATTACTATCTTTATTACTTCCTAACTCACCAATTACCATGTTCATAATGTTATCATAGTCATTTATTGTTATAAGTTTGCTTTTACTTATTTAGTCCTCCATCATGTCTAATAATTCTATTAGTGGCCTATTTATAGATTCTGAACTCCCATTAATATTAATATTTTCTTGCTGATTATTCCGTTCTATTACTACATCTTCCGTTGGAGAATCTAAATCAATGTCACTAATCTCCTCATTTCTATTATTATTAATGGGGACTATTTCTTGACTAATGCCCACTTCTTTATCGCAAGTCCTATTTTGTTTTATTAAAAATCTTCTTTTATCAGAGATTTGCTTTGGTGTTTTAGTTTTTAGTTTTTCTGCAATAAGTTTATTCACATCTTTACAGCCTATAAATTCCTGTTCTAACAGTATTAGCATTTCTATTTCAGAGTTGGACCAGACTCCTCTTCTACCTTTTTCAACCTTTTCCAAATTATCTTTTTTATCTTTATTTCTTTTAGTATTCCTTAAATTTGGGTGCACATGCCTCTCATGCTGCCCTCAACCTATGGCTGTGGGCAAACTTCGCACTGGAACAATTTATCTACATCATTATTTCTTTCATTACTATTGCATTTAGGGTAGTGACACGCGACTGAGTGGTAGCTATCCTCTCAGCTGCATTTGCTACATTTTACTCTTACTGATTTTATCCCTTTACACTGGTTTAGATGTTTTCTATACTGCCCTATCATATTATAAATGTTATTACAAAATTTATATATAAAATTATCTATTGGGTACTTTATTATTATTTCTACTTTATCTTTCTCTGTAACAATCGGAGGAATAACCCTACTCTCACTTCTCTGTCTATCGCTCACTGACTCTCTATTATGACTAAAATCGAATGGCCCTTTAAAATTCGAATTAAAAATTGTCAGGGTATCGAGTGGACAAGATTCAAGAAGGGCCTTCTCTTCGGATCCTTCAACTCGATTCAGTCTTGTCCCGACCTTGTAAGTGGTCCCCTCATGCCTGCCTGAGGGTAACCTTGTCGAGACGATCATGAGGGTCTCTTCCGTTTGTGTGGAAACAAATGGCCGAGTCCTTATTTGGCTAATACATTTGGTGCTCAGTGCCGCCAATAGCAACCGTGCGGGGCAGTTATTTTCCCGGTCTCCCACCCAACCAGAAATTTTGGAGCTTGACATAATCGCCAATTTGTTAATAGATTGACCAAAAGGTCACCAGCCGTCTCGTATTCTTGCTCTGGTCGTATTAGCCGACCTGATAAGAGTAATGCTCTTGCAATGGAAAGAGTAAATTAAAACCACCAGTGGCCACACAGCGCTGGATAAAACCAAAGGTAAAATCAACAGTAAAACCAATGATTAAAATCTACGCCAGTAAAACCACCTCAAGCAAGCTAAAATCACTCTTCCATTATCGAGCTTCTTCTTTCAGGCCATTTTCAGGGGGAATCACGTGGAAATTCGACCAACTTTGCAACCGGTAAACATACATAAGAATGATTGCAAAGGTGACTACACAGGCACAGTTGGGAGACCAACCAAACTATCAATCTGTAGTCACATCCCCCCATGAAGGAACTCACAGGTAGTGCCCTTCTCACCACCAGCCAAGTGATGTCTTGGTGCTTGATATTCTGCTCAGGGAACTATGCAATGGGATCTAGCCTGTCCGTTTCCCACAGGGTCTCAAGCTGACAACATGCTGACCACTTCCAGTTGGACTTGTGGTCAAATGTTTTTTTTTGTCAGTTTATCCATAAAGTGCAAGTGATGCAGAATGGTGTAACTACTTGGAGTGTTCAGTGGAAATGAGACCAGTCTCATTCTTCACAACACCAGGGATAGGTAGAACCTCCGGATGTAGTGACACTTGATGTTTGCATACTGAGGGACTACGTACAGCTTGATGTAGCTACACACAAAGGCCGTCAAAATGGGGGTGGTGTTGGGAACATTCTTACCCCTTGTCCAATGTTTTGTGTGACATTGCCGCTCCTTTAATAAAGTTATTTGATTAAAGTAGATTCCTTACAGTGTGGAAATAGGCCCTTCGGCCCAACCAGTCCACACTGACCCTCCAAAGAGTAACCCCCCCCCCCCCCCGGACTAATACACCTAACACTATGGGCAGTTTAGTGTGGCCAGTTCACCTGATCTGCACATCTTTAGACTGTGGGAGGTAACCAGAGCACCCGGAGGAAACCCATGTAGACACAGAGAGGATTTGCAAACTACACACAGACAGATGCCCAAGGCTGAAATCGAACCTGGGACCCTGGTGCTGTGAGGCAGCAGTGTTATGTTGTCCTTGTTTTTTTTTTCAGAGGAGTTGTCAAGGCAGACGTTCTGCTATGTCTGGAAGTATCAACTTCCAAAAGCTTTTAAGTGATTTTTGTTTTTAAAAACACTTGTACAATGAAAGGGTTGTCAGCAGTTATCCCAGTTCAGGGATTGGTTTGGTTTGGTTTGAGCAAGCTATTTTTGTTTACAACTGCTTTCCAAGTTTTATCTGGGAACCCAAAGAAGCTGCTGGGGACCCAATGAAGCAGTTCCGTGCTGATCCTCTCTCTTTGCTATCTCTCTCCAAAGAACCTATGTTTGATTTTTCTTTTCCTCGGGGGTATTTATGGAGATGTTGCAAGAATTTGGAACAGCACCATTAATTTGCAATAGAGTCAATTGGGTTTTCAGGTTATTCGTAATTCTACATTCGGTTCACTTTTGGGGGATGCCTTCTTGAAATATTTTAAGGAGGTCTGGCCTGGTCCAGAACATTGAAACATGGTGTCCCTGTGGACCCAGTTCATGCTAGACCTCCAGATGAGGTGGAACATGGCTTGGGTGACCGCAACGGCACAGCTTTGGGGGAATGGGTCAGAACTGCACCTTATATAACAACAGAGTGCCAAACACCTGAGACCAGATTTTTACCCACAATAGCAATAGAGTGGTGTTCCCAAAAGACCAGTTTCAGGTAATCTGCCTTGATGGTGATGGGGTTAATCGATGTGTTGGCCCAGTTCCCAAAGCACATGGCGTCGCTCTTGCCTCAATTTACCTTGAATCCCGAGGCCAGTTGGAACTGGTCACAGATGCTCATCAGTCTGCACACTGACAACAGATCTGAGCAGAAAATAGCAAGATCATCCATGTATTCTGCCTGGAATAATCATCGCTGTCAGGCTTGCATCCTTCTTGATGGGATCAGCAAAGGACACGTTATATAACACACAAACACGGCAGGGGACAGTGGGCAACCGTGCCTGACTCCGGATCTGATCAGGAAGCTTTCTGATTGCTACACTTCAATTGAGACTGCACTCACAATGCTCGTGTAATGCAATCAGAACCAATTGTGAATTCCCTCCCCACATCCCAATTGGAGAGCATGTTCCACATGTAGATGTGCGATATCCTGCTGAAGGCGTTCGCCTGGTCCAGGCTGATCAGGCAGCATTCCCCCTGACCTGCTTATATGTGATCATATCTCTGAGCAGTGTGAAGGTCTCAGAGTACAGCACCATCATGTGGGAAAGAGATTGTCTCTGCATGACATTTACCTCCTGATTCAGGAAATCTCACAGATTTCTCTTTTGAATTGGCTCAGGGTTTTATCCCTCATTTCAGCAGGCCCTTTTCAAATCGTTTGGTAACTGTTAGACTGGGGACAGGTGGCAATAGCTCAAATCTTCAATCTAATTTTGACCCCACTGTCATTTCTGCATGTTTTGTGTATTGGCAGATGGTGGAATTTGAATTGAATATAAATTTGAAATTAAAAGCCTAATCATAACCATGATGCAAATGTTGGTTGTGTTACAACGCGGGGTAAACACATCCGCTAATTTGAACCAGACCCGTTGAAACGCTCACCTTGCCTCATAATCTGTTAAAGAAACAGTACACACCTACACCTTTATATCATTGTCAGGAAAAACCCATCCGGTTCTGGAGATTCGAGATATAAACGGCCTTGCTTACCTGGTCTGGTCTGTACGTAACTCCAGACCCATAGCAATGTGGTTGTCCTGGGCAATTTGGGATGGGCAATAACTATTATTCTGGTCAGTGATGCTCTCAACATGTGAATGCATTTTTCAAAAAATGTTTGTCTTGTGCCTGAACACACGGATGACAGAAAACCCTTCAGCTTTCCAAGTATGTCTGAGCACTAATCTTTCAGGAGATCCAGGTTATCATAGCTGCTCATGGTGCACATTTACAGCCTGATGCAAAGCGCATTCGATTTCCTTGGACAGACATCAGCAATGTCTGAGCAGTTGCCTATCACTGGAGGACCATCCCAACCTCCAGTTTCTGCTTCTCATCAAGTTGTGTGCTCCCCTTCCTTGAATGTGGGTGTGAGAAGGTAATAGGTCAAGGGTGTCATTGCTGAGATCAAATGTGAGGCCCTAAGAGAGGGCGGGGGCTGTGGAGCTGCAAGGGGTGTCTTCATCCTGCAGTGCTGTGCAGAGGAATGCTGAGAGAGGCAGTATCCAGGGGATGGCACCCAGCAGTGTTCAGCCATCACCTGTCTTGCAGCCGGAGGTCATTGCTCCTTAGCCCTTGTAATGATGTAGCTCTTCAATTAACAATTCTCCCCTCACTGGAATGGATGTAATCTCTTGCCCATCACTGACTAGTTGAAGAACCCAGAGGCTGGGAGCTAACGAAAGAGCCTCAGCTAATCTCTAACATATTTCTAATCCTAAATCAATAAACACTGAGATGGCTGAACTCCTCTTACAAATATGCAATATATACTGAGAGATCTATATTTCACATGCGTACATCAACCAACTTAAGGAATACACATTAATGTCTTTATATACTAAATTCTTAAACCAGTTCTCCACAAACCCGTGTGCACAAAATCTAATGTAGATGGGCATTCATTCAGATTAACCATTTGGAGAGCATGAGGGTCACAAAAGCAGTACGTGCTTGTAGCAAAAATTGCAGACTCATTCTAAGTATATTTCTAGTGTCTCTTCACAGGCCAACTCTTCCCCATTAATTTTCACTCCAATACTAGACCCAATTTTTTCACGAAACTGATAGAACGTGCTGAACTAATACACCAAAGGAAAATTATCCTTAGAAGGTATCATCTAGTGCAGTATTCTTAATTCCTTTCAAATTGATCCCAATGCTACTGTTGTGCACGCCAGGTTGCATTTTCCACAAGCAATTGGGTTTTCAAGAGATGACACGTTTCTCCATTTTCAGAATGCTGGTGACAGTACGGCGTCAAAGCATCATTAGATCACAGCTATTATCTGTACCACAATGTCCAACTGAAAGCTAGCCTTCAAAAAGCACATGGCTGTCAAATTCAATGCCATTAGAATTATAACAGTAAATATTTACTGAGTTTCTAAGAAATGTAACACAGCATGTTAGATACTGCTCTATCTCATCTCAAATGTTTACAAGGAATCCTTTTGTTTACAATGTGCGAAACTAAGGAGAAATTAAACGTAATCTTCCAAAGAAAACAGAAGTCGCAAGACAACAGTTGTTTAAGTCTTTTTAGTGACTGAATCGTCTAACTTCCAAATTGCTACCTCATCAGTGATACGCTAGCAGACTGTTAGCATTCCTGCCACATCCCACGAGGAATATGTAGTGAACCTCTTCCCCGACTTCAAGCCCCACTCTTTAGCAGTGAATTTAGAATTTGATCGCTATTCCCCGTCATCCTTATGATTCTTCATACACAATGTTCCCCACCAGCCTCCTCTCCAAAACTAATGTCTTACCTCACAAATTTAAGAACTCCTAAACCAGCTTCTGCCCTGCATTTCAAAATCTCTTCTTCCTCTTATATTCCTCTGGTCTTTAAAACATAACCCAGTTTGGATTTATTTAGTCCACTTTCTTCAGTTTTGGTGTTGTCTTGCTGGTCCTTTATCTCGTCTTGGAGTTAAAACAAAGGTTGATTCACATTATGATGTAATGAGAAATTAGATTAGATGACATTACAGTGTGGAAACAGGCCCTTTGGTCCAACATGTACACACCGACCCACAACCCACCCATGCCCCTACATTTACCCCTTACCAAACACTACGGGCAATTTAGCATGGCCAATTCACCTGGCCTGCACATCTTTGGACTGTGGGAGGAAACCGGAGCAAACCCACGCAGACACAGGGAGAACTTGTAAACTCCACACAGTCAGTCACTTGAGGCGGGAATTGAACCCAGGTCTCAGGCGCTGTGAGGCAGCAGTGCTGACCACTGTACCACGTGCCGCCCAACTTTCAAGAATTGCAAACAATTTGATATAGAGTGTCATCTAAACTGAAGGGCAAGTAAGTGGATTAAATTTGGTGCAGAAATACTAGCTTTGTCTTCAATGGATCAAAGAGTAACATGGAATAAGACTGTACAAAATCAAAACAACTGCAGACGATGGAAATCAGAACCAAAATCAGAGATTGCTGTCAAGACTCAGCAGATCTCATAGCATATGTGGAGAGCAAGCGTAATTAATGTTTTGGATCCAGTAATTCTTCTTCAAAAGTGATTGTAGGTGGGCAAAGGTTGGTAAATACGCTGACGACAGGGTGGGTAGAGAGGGCAAGAGTAAACAAAAGATGGAGATGAAGCCCAGAGAGAGAGAACAGCATTTGGGCAGACAAATCAATTGAAATGGTCAGTCAGGCAGAGTCAATAGCTGCAAACCCGGGACCATTTGCTCACCAACGGGACCAATCGCCAATAATAGGTTTGTTGTAGCAGCCCGTGTAATGACAAGGCCTAATGCATGTGATTTGTAGAAAGGGATCCTCTGCAACCGTCAGGAATCAATATAGAGTTCAATAACTTTAGGGCCTGAGCACCATCTTCCATGTCTCCTGTTCAATACAATTGATCTTTCTAAAATATTGAACAAAGTCTTCAGTCATTGCAATACCAACAATATCTTCAATGTCTCCGAACTTCTGTCTAAAATGGTATGATACATTCTTGTGGAAATAAAGGACTTGCAACGTCTTAGATCTGCTGGTGTACTTTTCTTGTTGCAAATAGTCCTGACTGTATTGTCATTAATTACTTCAATGAAAGACCCGACTAACATTTTGTCAGTTCTTGTGTAGAATGTAGAACATTTTCCTGTCAGTTGATGGTAATCTTGTGGATTGGATTGAATGAGGAGAAATACCATTTTCTTTAAAACCCTTTTCACAAATGATAGTGGCATTTCCTTCGAACAAGGGAAGTACGGTCAGGTTTTCTCCAAATTCTTCCTGAATTCAAAGTCAAAAGTATCACCATTACAGGACTCAGTTCGAGAAAGCTTTGTTCGTGGAATATTTAGTACATTTCGCTGCTTGGGTAGAGGTCATGCAGTATGAGTAACTCTACAGAATGCACCCCTAAGCCATGACATATTTCACGTTGACAGTCATCTACTAATCCCACTTTTGTAGAGTGTTGCCCAGCTGAAAGGGAACATCGAGTGTGCACAAAGTTTATACGTTGTCAAAATTTGAAGAGGAGAGTTGACAGGATCCTTTCATAAATCCTGAAGTCTGCAATAGGAAGATACTTACTCTGACAGAGGATCTCTTCAACACAGGAGATTCTGAGAGGACAGCTCTCATGATGTAAGGTGCACAATGTGCGGAAGGTTTCTACCTCGATTGGTTCTTTGCTATTTAAAACAAAAGAGCATGTTAGTCCACCTGGTTTATTATAACTTGGTATAATCTCCAGGAGGAACACAGGAGAATCAAGCGAAAGCTTCAGCAGCTCCTCTGGTGCTGGCTGTAATCGGAAAACCTTGACCCAGGCGTGCAACTGAGGTTGGAACAGGTTGTTAGGTAAATTCTGGGTCAAAGTGTTGAAGGTCAGTGGGTCCAAACTGTGAAAGAGGAAAATAAATGAAGTAATATTAAGATGGATTTTTTGTTTATCAGTCAGAAGGACAGTCACAATAAATATTGTGTGATTAAGCTCTGAGCATTTGTGCAGTCAGTCTCAACACATTCCTATGGAATCCTTTCAATGCTTATTCAGTCCTGTCTGAGCTCATCTGCTGCTGAAACTCTCAGCCATTGTAGATTTAGTGATTCCAGTGGATGTCTGGCAGTCTCCCACCTTTCATTCGACATCAATTTGTGTTCATCCAAAACTCCGCTGTCTATATTTTAACTCAGGTCATGTTCTGTTCACATGTCACCCTTAAACTTGTTGGTATAAATTGCCATCCAGTCTGGGAAAATACCAATTTTGAAATGCCTCCACGGACTTGCCCCGATTGCTCCCCTAGCCCCCCACCCACGCTGCAACTTCATCTTGTCCTACAAATCTTCCAAATTTCTTTTTTATTTTTGACATCTTCTCAACCATGATTTTAACTGCTGCACCTTTTGTCATGCTGCCTTGGCCTCCAATCTGAACTACTTTAGAAAACCTCTCCACTTCCCTCTGACTCAGTCTCTCTCTCTCTCTCTCTCTCTCTCTCTCTCTGTCGCTCTGTCTTTCTCTGTCATTCTTTAAAATGCTCCTTAAACCTCCCTGGTTGACCAAGATTTTAATTGCATGACCTGATGTCTCCTCTGGTTCAGTGGCAAACTTTCCTTGACAATGTTTTTATGACACACTTTGTGGCATTCTGCTGTGTTAAAGGTGCGCTATAAATGTAAGTTTTTGTTGTTATTGCTATCTCCTTAAGTGACCTCATTGCTGGTTTGTTCTGGTTTTCCTTCTGCTGTTTTGGCACCTACCCCTAAACTGCTTTGCTGTTTCATTGCTATTACCCTTGACGCTGTAATTTACTTGGTATTTTTGGAAATTCTATGTCGAATAGCTAATTGACGGTATTAATGTATTCATTCTGGGAGGTTTAAACAGTGGACAAAAGGAATTTAACAGAATGGATTGTATAAATGTACAGAAAACCTGCAGCGCTGTCCCATATTTGATCCAAGCTGGAGTTGTTGGTCTTTGAGGCATCTCCTCCAAAACTGGTCACTTTCCTAGCTTCCTCCTTAATGCATCTCTTCGTATCATCATTCATTGAAATTTCAAACTCTTAGTCCCATTTGAATTCCAGAGTTTGGGCTGCTCTAAACTTCACAAAGTTATTCATGCAGTGTTTTGTCCTGTGTTCTCCCCCATTTATGGAGTGTTAGTTCACCAGACTTTACAGGTTTTGACATATCTCCAGGCGGGACTTGATTATCACTCAGGGGAACCTCACATTCACACATTCCCACAACAGTTCCTGATATTATGCAGCGTGATTCCGGTCCCTATACCTAGGCTTTTGCGGAAACATAGAACATAGAATATAGAACAATACAGCACAGAACAGGCCCTTCGGCCCACGATGTTGTGCCGAACTTCTAACCTAGATTAAGCACCCATCCATGTACCTATCCAAATGCCGCTTAAAGGTCGCCAATGATTCTGACTCTACCACTCCCACAGGCAGCGCATTCCATGCCCCCACCACTCTCTGGGTAAAGAACCCACCCCTGACATCTCCCCTATACCTTCCACCCTTCACCTTAAATTTATGTCCCCTTGTAACACTCTGTTGTACCCAGGGAAAAAGTTTCTGACTGTCTACTCTATCTATTCCTCTGATCATCTTATAAACCTCTATCAAGTCACCCCTCATCCTTCGCCGTTCCAACGAGAAAAGGCCGAGAACTCTCAACCTATCCTCGTACGACCTACTCTCCATTCCAGGCAACATCCTGGTAAATCTTCTCTGCACCCTCTCCAAAGCTTCCACATCTTTCCTAAAGTGAGGCGACCAGAACTGCACACAGTACTCCAACTGTGGCCTAACCAAAGTCCTGTACAGCTGCAACATCACTTCACGACTCTTGAATTCAATCCCTCTGCTAATGAACGATAATACTCCATAGGCCTTCTTACAAACTCTATCCACCTGAGTGGCAACCTTCAAAGATCTATGTACATAGACCCCAAGATCCCTCTGTTCCTCCACCTGACTAAGAACCCTACCATTAACCCTGTATTCCGCATTCTTATTTGTTCTTCCAAAATGGACAACCTCACACTTGGCAGGGTTGAACTCCATCTGCCACTCCTCAGCCCAGCTCTGCATCATATCTAAGTCCCTCTGCAGCCGACAACAGCCCTCCTCACTGTCCACAACTCCACCTATCTTCGTATCATCTGCAAATTTACTGACCCACCCTTCGACTCCCTCATCTAAGTCATTAATAAAAATTACAAACAGCAGAGGACCCAGAACTGATCCCTGCGGAACTCCACTTGTAACTGGGCTCCAGGCTGAATATTTACCATCTACCACCACTCTCTGCCTTCGACCGGTTAGCCAGTTTTCTATCCAATTGGCCAAATTTCCCTCTATCCCATGCCTCCTGACTTTCCGCATAAGCCTACCATGGGGAACCTTATCAAATGCCTTACTAAAATCCATGTACACTACATCCACTGCTGTACCCTCATCCACATGCTTGGTCACCTCCTCGAAGAATTCAATAAGACTTGTAAGGCAAGACCTACCCTTCACAAATCCGTGCTGGCTGTCCCTAATCAAGCAGTGTCTTTCCAGATACTCGTAAATCCTATCCCTCAGTACCCTTTCCATTACTTTGCCTACCACAGAAGTAAGACTAAGTGGCCTGTAATTCCCGGGGTTATCCCTAATCCCTTTTTTGAACAGGGGCACAACATTCGCTACTCTCCAGTCCCCTGGTACCACCCCCGTTGCCAGTGAAGACGAGAAGATCATTGCCAACGGTACTGCAATTTCCTCTCTTGCTTCCCACATAATCCTAGGATATATCCCGTCAGGCCCGGGGGACTTGTCTATCCTCAAGTTATTCAAAATGTCCAACACATCTTCCTTCCTAACAGGTATCTCTTCTAGCTTATCAGTCCGTTTCACACTCTCCTCTTCAACAATACGGTCCCTCTCGTTCGTAAATACTGAAGAGAAGTACTTGTTCAAGACCTCTCCTATCTCTTCCGACTCAATACACAGTCTCCCACTACTGTCCTTGATCGGACCTACCCTCGTTCTCGTCATTCTCAGGTTTCTCACATACGCATAGAATGCCTTGGGGTTATCCTTGATCCTATCCGCCAAGGATTTTTCATGCCCTCTCTTAGCTCTCCTAATCCCTTTCTTCAGGTCCCTTCTGGCTATACTGTATCCCTCCACTGCTCTGTCTGAACCCTGTTTCCTCAACCTTATGTAAGCCTCCTTCTTCCTCTTTACTAGACATTCAACCTCCCTCGTCAACCAAGGCTCCCTCACACGACCATTTCTTTCCTGCCTGATCGGTACATACATATCAAGGACACGTCGTATCTGCTCCTTAAAAAAGTTCCTCATTTCCACCACATCCTTCCCTGACAGCCTATGCTCCCAACGTATGCTCCTCAAATCCTGTCTTACAGCATCGTAATTTCCCTTCCCCCAATTGTAAAATCTTCCTTGTTGTGCGCACCTATCTCTCTCCATAACCAAGGTGAAAGTCACAGAATTGTGGTCACCATCACCAAAATGTTCACCCACGAACAAGCCCACCACTTGTCCCGGTTCATTACCGAGTACCAAATCCAATATGGCCTCCCCTCTGGTTGGACACTTTACATACTGCGTTAGAAAAGCTTCCTGGACACACTGCACAAACACCGCCCCATCCAATCTAGTTGATCTAAAGAGCTTCCAATCAATATTTGGGAAGTTGAAGTCGCCCATGACTACGACCCTGTGGCTTCTGCACCTTTCCAAAATCTATTTCCCAATCTGTTTCTCCACATCTCTGCTGCTATTGGGGGGCCTATAATAAACACCCAACAAGGTGAAAGCAGATCCAATTTAGGACTGTGAAGTTTACACATGAAGGAAAATGTCAGAAATGCTTTGCAATTTAAATGGAATTTGACATTTTTGTTCAGTAGTGAGCATGGACAAAGTCTGTCTTTTACTGTTCTGACATGCGCTGTACTTTGTTTGTGTGGACTAAAAAGAGAATTGCTGAAAGACACAGCAGAAAGAAAAGGCAAATTTAAAAATCATGAAGAATTCATGTTTTACTCTGCATCTATTTGGTTTCTGACTCCTCACTGACAAACATACTCACAGGTTAGGAACAGGAGTGGGTCATTCATCAACATACCTGTTGTGCCATTTCATGAGACAACGATGATTTTAGTGTAAGCTGGACGGCACACTCCCACTTAGTCCCAATAATCTTTTACCCCTTTGCTTGTGAAAAACCTAATTATCTCTGCCTTCAAAATATTCAGACCTACTTCCAGCAACTTTTGAGTCACAGCGATGCCAAGATTCATGGCCCTCTGAGGAAAATAGATGCATCTCATCTCAGTGTTCATTGGAGGACTCTGAGATTGTCCCAGGATGGACACGTCCTCCCACCATCCAGTCTGCCAAGCCCCTCAGAGTTTAATATTGTTCAATCAAGTTGCATCTTCTCATTCTGAACTCGAGTAGATAAACATGTAAACTTGTTAGACATTTGGATTTCTCCTTCTGAGAGCTGATTCAAAACTTGTTTTAATGTTTGCATTCCAAATGTTGATTTGGCACAAAACCTGTCAGTGCATACCAGTTTACAGCTGAGAATTAACAGTCTCCTGTGTTTGTTAGAGGAGTCCCAAGTTGCAGTTTGGTAAAAACAAACAAACATTGGAGTTTGACTCGGTCCAACAAACAAACCTAAGACTTCTCTCACCAATATTTCAAAAATCTCCTTTATCATCAAAATACCTTTATGTATTCACATGGTCACAAACACAGTTCAGTTCTGTACTGTAGTATATCAAGGAAACAAACAAACATTGGAGTTTGACACTATGCAACAAACAAGCCAAAGGCACCGCTTCCTCGTGCAAGAGTATACCTGCATGTACTTGAGGCACCAGTAGGTTCTGATAACTGAAAGGACCCTCATTTACCTTCAGCAGAAAAAGGTCAGACAGTGGTGTTTTCCCACTGTGGCTTGGCGGAAGTTGCCCCAATCTTTACTGCATCCCTCAGCATTTCGTCCTGGACCTTGGAATATGCCAGTCTCAATACTTGGTCAGGGTCAACCGTTTACTTTGGAAGACCGGTAGGTTTTGGACAGACCAAACAGCATCTCTCGCTGAGTGGGTGGTCCTCAGGGTACACTGGATGTTTGTCTCAGTGTGCGTACTGGGGAAAAGACCAGTGAGAATAGAGTCCTGTATAACAGAGCTGCTTCAGACGGGCTTCGACAAAAATCACTGCATTTTTCTCCAGATTTCCTTTGAAAAGGCACATTCCAGAAGGAGATGTGTTACAGTCTCTACCCAAACTGCAGCTGCTTCGCAGGAAGCATGTGGTGGCGAAGCCCAACCAGGAGTGCAGAAAGGATCTCACAGGTTTGTTAGACCACTAGCCAAGTTAGACCACTAGACCACTTTTCACCACGAGCCAAGTGTCATCTTGTCGCTTGCTGGAAAGTTCTGGTGATGAGGCATTCGGCTAAATGACTTTGACCGTCTGCTCAGGGAACCATGTGACAGGAACCACCCTCTCCTTTTCCCTCGGGGGCTGAAGGAAACTATGTAACACTGGTGTTTGCTTACCAAGATTCTACACACAACTTGATGCAATCACACATAAAGGTGGCCATCAGGTTGGGGGTGGCGTTGGGTACATTCTTCCCTCATCTTATTCAGAGTTTTGCACAGGGTGTCCCTGCGGACATAGACCTCCAGATGAAATGGAACATGGCTTAGATGATTGCAGTGGCACAGTTTTGGGGATGGACCACACCTGCGGCATATACAATAATAACAAAAGTGCCTCACGCCTGATGACCAAATTTTACCCACAATGAAAAAGGAGCGGTATTCCCAAAGGACCAGTTTCTACCTCACCTTCATGACGTGCTCCTCCCAAGGTCTTGCACACACCACAGCCCCTCCAAGCCATATTCCCTACACCCTCAGGTAATCTGTCAAGATTGGTTGGTCTAGTTCCAAAAGAACATGGCCTAACTCTTTCCTCAATTTGGCTCTCGAGTCACATTTGAACAGGTCAAGAGTCTGCACATTGATAGCGGATCCGAGCAGAAATGGTGATGTCATCCATGTACAGGGACGCTTTGACTTGCAGGGTTCCACTGCCTGGAATAGTCACCACTGACAGGCATGCCTCCTTTCTGAAGGACTGTATACAACACACAAACAAGGCAGCAGAGAATGGTAGTCCTGCCTGACTCCAGGTGAGATTAGGAAGCTTTCTGATTCCAGCCAGTGATTGAGACTGCACTAATGAAGCTGGTGTAGAGCAATCTGATCCAACTGCAAATTCCCCAAAACCCAATTGAAGAGCATGTCCCACATGTACCTGTATAATATCCTGTCAAAGGCCTTCTCCTGGTCGTGACTGATGATACAGGCATCCACTCCCCTGTCCTGCATGTAGGCGATCATATCTCTGAGCAGCATGAAGCTTTTGTCACTCTGCCCTGGCCGTCAAATCTGAATTCCTTCAGAGAAGCTCTCCATTCTCTCTCCCTCCGACTCTCTCTCTTTCTCACTCTTGTCTGTTATGATATAAAACACTCCTTCAACCACACTCTTTGACTAAGAGTTTAAGCAACTGACTTGATATGTCTTTTTGTGGTTCAGCATAAAATTTTCCTTGAAAATTCCCATATGAAACAACTCTGGACATTCTGCTGTGCTTAGGGTGCACTATAAATGTAAATTGTTTTTTTTATTGCTGTATCCCTGAATAACCCCTTTTCTGGTGTGGTTTTCTTTAGCCATTTTTGTGCTGCCCATAAATTACTTTGCTGCTTCATTGTTATAATTCTTCACATTGTAATTGAAGTTGTGGACATTCTATGCCTGCTACTTCATGAAGGGTACCAATGTGTTCATTCTGGGAGGTTTAAACAGTGGACAGAAGAAATTTAACAAAATGGATTGTATAAATTTTCAGAAAATCTGTAGTACTGGCCCATGTTTGATTCAAGCTGGAGTCGTTGCTCTTGTAGGAACCTTCTCCAAAACTATTCAAGAAAACCTTGCCACTTTCCCAGCTACCTCCTTCATGTATCACTGAGTATATCACTCAATGAAGTTTCAAACCCTTTGTCCCATTCGAATTCCAGACATTATTCATCCAATGTTTTATCCTGTGTTCTCCCCATTTATGCAATGTCAGTAACCAGTGCACATGCAAATCATACTTTATTGGAACCAAGGTGCAGCAATTCTTTCTCTTTCTGTGTTCCCAATGATTGTAATGGAAGGGCTGAGGTCGGTCGTGCTCATTGTTCTACGAGCTCTCTGATGTAGTTATGCAGCAACACTGCCCTCTGGTGTCGCAAAGAAGGGTTACATCTGAAACATCGACTGCTCTCCCTCCTGATGCTGCCTGGATTGCTGTGTTCTTCCAGCCTCCTGCCTGTTTATTTTGGATTCCAGCGCCTGCAGTTTTTATTTTGGCTCTAGTGTTGTATCGGCAACTGGAAATAAAAGTGTGGCTCCAGCAATTTCAAAGTCAGAGTGAATCTTAACCTTTCCATTCTGACATCTGCTCAAATTTAGGATGATGTAGAGGTGCCGGTATTGGACTGGAGTGGACAAAGTTAAAAGAAATCACTCAACACCATGTTATAGTCTAACAGGTTTATTTGGAAGTACTAGCTTTCAGAGGGCTGTTCTTTCGTCATGAGCTTTGCAGCAGGATCAGAAGACACAGAATTTATAGCAAAAGATTAGAGTGTCACGCAACTGAAACTGTAATCATTTGCTGTAAATTCTGTATCTTGTGATACTGCTCCACCTTAGATACAGAATTTATAAGGAAAAGATCAAAGGGTCATACAACTCATGCAAACGAATTGAACACACCTAAAATGTCTCTTAATACTTTAATCAGTTTGAATGGAGGTGCCGGTTTCAATTGATTAATAT